>NC_133169.1:60401033-61601033 GCF_040802235.1 Manis javanica | reverse complement strand
GTTTTTAAGTTTGGTGTCTAATGGGTTAAAATTTTCCCTTTCCAGGCATTATTTGGAGATTGAAAAAGTACTATTTGTTAGACACCAATGATGATGTAATTTTGTTAAACAGATGTCTAGAAGTAGCTCCTTGGAACTTCTTTTTGACATATGAAAATAAGCATGAGCTCAAGGCCCAAACTAATTCCAGAGGCCTAAGATTTAGGCCAGTGACCTAAAGGAAATTAATCAATTGTCATTTTTTTCTTAAAAAGGCTGCTGAGAACACTTTATTCTTCTTTTGTGTCCATTTGATTGATTTTCAAAGAAATCTGATTCTGAAGAGAGCAGAACCCTTTATGTGATTTGCCAGAGTAAATATTCATGGACTTAAATAGATCAGAATAAGCCAGTTAGAATCTGTTAAAGTTTTCCCAGGAGAACCTAAAGATTTAGGGACCTTGACATTCTGGAATAATCACAAGCTCTAAATTTTAGGATAAAGTTCAATGTGATATTTTTCTAGGTGTTTTGTAATCTTTGAACCTCAGTTTTCTCACCTAAAAAAATGGATATACTAATTAGAAACAAATTAGAAATAATATGCATAAAATGTATAACATATTGTAGCCACTCTACTATATGTGAGTGGAATAAAGGAGATAACAGAAAAGCTACTTAGAGAAACAAGCAATATTCTCAATCACAAACTATTCTGAAATGAAAGATATTTGAGCAAATGATAAATACTCTACAGGAGGTTCTAGTCCTATTGATGATATTAGCATATCTTATTGATGGCACACATAAGTTTTCAAAACATAAGTTTTGAAAAACTTTAAGGAAAAGTTTTAATGACAGGAACAACTGTTAAGACTAAGGAATGGTGAAGAAAGGTAGTCTGTTTTTAAAAAGTCTTCCCAGTTCATTTTTAATCTTCTAAGAAAGTCTTTGGAAAAGACACACTTTATGAAATGTGACATCTAAACTAGGTAATCTAGTTAAATCAGTGAATATACAATTGACTGAAAGAAAAAAAGCACCATTTTATAACTGGGAGTCATCCCTGAGAGCGGTAACAGTGATGCTAAAGAGATAAATAATGTGGAGAGAAGATCTATGTTACCTGACCTCTGATCCACAATACCCTCCTGGCTGTCATGTTCTCCCTTACTCCTGTGCCAGATCCTGTGGTTCTCTCCAGGACCCTCTGACCATCAGCTTCTGAGCTGCCAAAGAGTGACTCCCTCACTTCTGTGTTACATTGTTGCAAGGATTCCGATACCATGGTATTACAGATGTGTGACAGAATTTAGTAGGCAGCAATCCCTCCTTTTACCCCAAATCTCCTTGCTTTGTACTGGAGCTTTGATGTAATATAAACACCAACAACTGACATCATATGGTATTCAGATTTGCCCCCTATGGCACCTCCACCCCCACCTAAGACGTGTTTCCTGGGTCATGTTCACATGCAAGGAGCCTTCATCTACAGGAAGTCTGTCCTGGAGAATCTTCACGGAATTTTACAATTTACAATCTTGCATAAGACCACTCCAGCACACTGTCAGAAAAGCTCAGATTTGTCTGAACTCCAAAGAAGCACACACATGAATTCTTTCCCAGGCAGCTCATCAACCTCCAGGCTAATAAGCTTCCAATACAGTCACCCCAGCATTGGCTACATAGCTCCCACCATGTCGGACATGCCAGATTCAAGCATTTTCTACACTGCAGAAGAGTCGTAATGATGTGGTAATGATCACGAAAGGGTACAACAAAAAAGCAAAATAAAAATTCACATAGATTGGAATAATCCAGTGGGGCAGGCAGGGAGAGACAGATAATCCAAGCCCTTTCTGAGAAAATGTTAAAGCTCTCTTCTGTTATGGTCTGGAGGCCGGATCTTAAAGTCACATTTACAGACCTCTAAAAGCATAGACCCAGGATGATGCTGCAGCCAAAAAATAGTCAGGCTTTGTCAGGAAAGGATATTGAGTACAAAACAGTATCTCATCCCAATATTGATATATATGGAATACAGCATAGTGTTCTGGTTGCTAAACTATAATACAGAGTCAAGAGCAATAAAGATCCAGAAAAGGGGGGATAAGAGGTTTGTGATACACAAGTTAAGAAGTACACATATTAGAATGCTTTCTATATTCAACTTAATTATTTACAAGGGAGAAAGACCCTAGGTAATGCCTCTAATCACTTCCCAAGCCTTATCACCATTTTCTTCCTTTTTAAAAATTTTCCTTTTGAATTTCAGACTTGGAAAAAAGTTGCCAAAAGAGTAGAAAGACTTCATGTATAGCCTCCACCCAGTTTCCCCAAATGTTAATCTCTTACAGAACCATAGTATAATTATCAAAATCAGGAAACTGGCATTTATATTCTACTGTTAACCAATCTACAGAACTTACTCACATTTTTCTGCTCAGTTTTCTGCTCAGACCTATTTTCTGGCCTAGGACTCAATCCAACATCCCACACTGCATCGTGTTGCCTTTACTCCTTTGTCCCCTCCAGCCTGGACTGTTCTGTAGCCTTTCCTTGCCTTTCTTGATCTTGACACTTCTATAGCATATTGGCTAGTTATTTGTAGAATGTGTCTTACTTTTCTTCATTTGTCTGATGTTTCCCCCTGATTAAATTTGGGTTATGCATTTTTGGCAAGAATACACTGAGTTACACTGAGACCTTGTCGGTGAACTTTATCAGGAGGAACATGAGGTAATGTGCTGCATTCCCCATGATGTTCACTTTGATCTCCTAGATACAATCAGGTCTGCCAAGTTCTCCTGCTCTATTAACTCCTCACTGTACTTGTAAGTAGTTCAGGGAGAGACACACTGAGCCTCTGCAAATATCGTGTTTCTCATCAAAGTTTCACCCCCTCATTTCAGCATCCCTTAGTGATTCTTACCCATAATGGCCATAATGAGCTGCTTGTCACCTGGTGGTTCTCTATTGCCCTCACTGCTTCTACATTTATTCATTGGTATGTTGTTATAAGGAAGAACTGTCCACACTCTCCCATTTATTTATTTGATAACTCATTTATATCAATATGGATTCATCAATATTTATTTACTTTATGGGTTATAATTAATTATTTTTAAAGAACTTTTTCTGGTCAATTGTCCCAGATTTGGCCGTTGGGACACCTTTCAGCTGGCTCCTGTGACATGACTCCGAATCACTTTTGGCCCACTTCCTTACTTTCTCACACTGCAAGATGTTTCCATCTGACCTCGTCCTTGCCCTGCCCTGGCATCAGCAGCGTTTCCAAATAACCATTTTCTCTTTGTACGGAAAGGTACAGAGTTACATGGAATATGTCTAACTCTAAAGTCAGTCCTGGGCTTTTCTTATATTTCAGTCTCTTTCTGATTGTAATACTTGGAGATTCTGATGATTAATTTTATGTGTCAACTTGACTGGGCTAAGGGAGCACACAGATGGAAAAACATGTTTTCCGGGTGTGTCTGTGCAGTTGTTTCTGGAAGAGATTAGCATTTGAATCAGTAGACTAAGTAAAGAAGCTCTCTCTCACCAGTGTGGCAGGCATTATCCATGCCACGGAGGGTCCAAATAGTACAAAAAGTAGAGGAAGGATGAATTTACTCTCTTTGCTTGAGCTAGGACATCCATCTTCTCCTGCCCTCAGACATCAGCATTCCCAGTTTTTAGATTTTTCAGACTTGGACTGGATTACACCAGGGGCTTCCTAGTTCTCTGACTCACAGATGACAGATGTAAATGTGTTTTTATATATATGTGGAATATATATGTATATAGTATCCTATTGGTACTGTTTCTCTGGAGAACCCTGACTAATACAGAGATACTTGCCAAAAAGTAAGTTATTTGGGAAAAAAAAAGTTTAAAAGTCTTACAGGACCATTTTAAACTTTGGCTGTGGCAAACTTGGTTGTAATATCCCCAACTAACTTCTGGCCTCCTTGTTTTTACAGTTCCTCATACATCAAGAAATAAAGTTTCCTTGGAGACTAGAGGAGTCCATTTACCATTTCAACAAAATATTGAATTATGTGATTCTTGGTAGAAAGTAACAAAAGCCCTCTTTTTAAGGGATTGTTGTCAACACCCAGACAGTTCCAAAGTGCTAGCTAGATCTGAGTATGTGGGGGATTTAAAATATTTCATACCCACTGAAGAAAACTGAGCAGCCAGCCTAACTCATTACCATAGGGTTACAGGCACCAGGCTTCTTAGAGAAATATGATTTAGATTTAAGTACTGTGGCAAAACGTGCTAGCTCTTTCCCATATTGAGTCTCCTCTTCTTTCTTAATTGGTGGAGTCCCAAAATTTTGGTGAGGGACATAGTCATCCAGGGTAAAGCTATACTTTACAAGCTCTTTGAGAGCAAGGTGTGACAGTGTGACCAAGTTCTGGCCAGTGGCTTAGGAGTAAAAGTGACATTTACAACTCCCTGGCTGAAATAGGTCATGTGCTCTACTTCCCCATTTTCTCCTTCCTGATGGCTGGGATATGCACGTTGTAGCAAGAGCTAGAGAAGCCGGAAGTTACATGTTAGAGATATCACACATTAAAGGCAAAAGGACAGAATAGACCTAGGCCTTGATGGCCTAGAGCCATATTAAGTATGCTCTGCTTTCACAGGCTGCGACGGGAGAAAGAAAGAAGCTTCTGTCTTTTTCAAACCTCTGTGATTTGGGAATCTTTGTTACAGTGGTTAAACCTCTATCTAACTAATATGGACTTAGCATCCGTAAGTGGAACTCCTATAACAAGAGTCATAAATTTATATTCTCTCTTTTCAGCTTTTCAATAGGGCAGAGAGCAGGAAAAAAAAAAGCTCAGCTAAACCAGAGTGGAAAGCTGGTGATGCCTGTTATGCTAGGGCAAGAACTTACTTAAGTTCTCACCAGCCATATATTGGGAGGTAAGCCACAAACTGTTGGACCTTATAACTCTAGGGGAACAAATTGGAAAAACTCAGCATCTTTGTGTGTATTAGCTGCTTCTTGCCACTTTAGGCAAAGTCTTAACAGAAGAGATGAGGTCAGAGATAATTTCCCATTAGAGAGGAGAAATGAGTTCTGTTAAGAGAGGCTTTCTCT
Organism: Manis javanica; assembly: GCF_040802235.1. NCBI lineage: Eukaryota > Metazoa > Chordata > Mammalia > Pholidota > Manidae > Manis > Manis javanica. The sequence goes on along the minus strand of NC_133169.1, from coordinate 61,595,938 downwards.
GTCTCACCTGAAATGTAAATTGAGAGTATGGTAATGTGGGCCTTCAAAGGGTGGAAAAGCCATCTCTTCTGTACCAAAACTGAGCCAATGATCAGCGTAGCTCTAAAGAGCAGCTGGAAGAGGAAATTAGAACATGGTCCCCAACCTTTCTTAAGCATCTCTGATAAAGAAGTCACCGGAAGACAGTGGGAGCCGGCTCAGTCCAAGTATCAGTTTATGGCTGTGACCTTCCCAATCAATCCGATGTTTTAAATGACCTCAGGAGGCCACCACAGAACTGAGAGGGCAAGGAACACAGCACAGAGGTCAGTAAATAAAAGATCAAGTAGTTCAGGCTCCAAGACTGTGTCAGGGGGAGATCTATGCCTGTGGTTACTTGTACCTGAAATCGATATAAAATAAACTAGAAAACTAATTTTGGGGGTAGGTGGGGGATTTTATTTCCAAGGAAACCATAAGCCTGTTGTTTTGGCTTCTGTTTCCCTTATTAATTAGGGTCCACGAGGCAATACTCAGCTTGTGTAATTTAAGGGGCACTTAATGAAAGAATTATTTACAAATCATGGGAAGACGTAAAAGACTGCAAGAGAGAGCAGGGCAACCCCGTGGCTAGAAACAGACGAATGTTGTTACCACCCTTAGACCTCAGGGTGAGGAGAGAAAGAAGTCAGTGAAACTAGGAGACTGAGAAAAAATCAAAGCTGCCTGATGGTAGCTGTAGCCTTTGCTTGCGGGACACCACGGGCCTAGGGCAAGCCTGTAAGGAGAGAGGCAGGGACAGGAATAGCTAGCTCTCTTTCTTCCCTTCCTCTGACAGCCCTCTACTAATGGAGGCTCCCTATGGGCTGAACCTAAACAGAAAAACAGAGAAGAGAGGAATCTCTGTCGACGCCATCCACACTGGTTAGTCCCCCAAGAAGATGAAGCTGGAGAAGGGAAAATGCTAATGATCTAGAGGAAGCAATATAAAATATCCCATGGATCCCCCAGACCTTCCCCAACAGGAAAATGGGCTGCAAACGTTATGTAGGTTTATTTGAGAAAGGTTAATTCTCCAATGCTGACTCCAGATGAGGCCAAGGAGGACAGAGTTCCTCCCAGAAAACAGAACAAGAAGGGGCCACATGACCTTGGCGAGGAACTGAATCCACTCGCAGGGAATGGGGTCCTCACAGGCCCTCTTCTGGCCCAATGACCGCCTCCTTCCCTTTTTAAATGGGAGTTTTAACTGTGGTTATTATGTTGTGGGGGAGAAATAACTTGTCTTTTAGTTCATAGGTTGCTGGGCCACAAAGAACCACACACAGACCTGAGAGGATGATAAATCATGCAGGGATCCTGGATTTTGTTCAAGATACAGTGATGAGATCTCTTTGAAACAGTGAGTTCATTTCATATATATACACACAGACACACACACAATACACACACACTCAGAATTGGGATTGCTGGACCATATGGTAGTTCTATTTTTAATCTTTTGAGGAACCTCCATACTGTTTTCCATAGTGGATGTGCCAATTTACATTCCCACCAACAATGCACAAGGGTCCCTTTTCTCCACATCCTCCCCAGTATTTATCTCTTGTCTTTTTGATGGTAGCCATTCTGACAGGTGTGAAGTGACATTTTGTGGTGTTTTGATTTGCATTTCCCTGATGATTGGTGCTGTACAGCATCTTTTCGTGTCCGTGTTAATCATCTGTATGTCTTCTTTGGAAAAATGTCTATTCAAGTCCTCTGCCCATATTTTAATTGGATTGTTTTTGCTCTTGAGTTTTATGCATTCTTTATATATATTGGCATTAACGCCTTATCACATGGGTGGTTTGCAAATATTTTTGCCCATTCCGCAGGCTCCCTTTTCATTATATTGATGGTTTCCTTTGCTGTGCAGAAGTTTTTGAATTTGATATAGTCCCACTTGTTGATTTTTGCTGTTGATGCGGTGCCTTTAGTGTCAGATCCAAAACTTCACTGCTAAAACCAATGTCAAGGAGCTTTTTGCCTATGCTTTTCCTAGGATTTTATAGTTTTAGGTTTTATGTTTAAGTGCTTAATCCATTTCAAGTTAATTTTTTGTGAGTGGTGTAAAAAAGGGGTCCAATTTCATTCTTTTGCATATCCAGTTTTCCCAACACCATTATTGAAGAGATTATCCTTTCCCAATTAACTATTAGATAGGAATTTTGAGTTGTCTCCCCTTTAGAAGAAAGATAAATGTGCTACATTTGTGAGAAAAAGCATGCACACAGTTAATCTGGGTAGTTAAAAAGTGGACCGTGGCAGAGATTATCAATTGTCTTCCAATACATACACAATGGAATATTTTTCAGCCATAAGCAAAGGACATCTGGCCATTTACAACAATATGAATGAAACTTGAGCGCATTATTGTCATTTGTAACAACATGGAGGAAGCAGAGAAAAATAAGTACCATATGATCTCACCTATATGTTGAGATAAAATGAGTCATAAGAAATACATACTTGGTTATTCATATGACCAAATATGTATCTGCCAGGTATATTTGGTCTTCATCCACAGTTCCTGAAAACACTGCAGAGTTTTAAAGGTGAAACAGGTGTTTTTTCATGTTAACGCAGACTTTTAGACCCCCCCACCCAAGGGCAGTGGCTGGAGGTTGAATCAGCCAACGCCAGTAGTTTAGTCTATCCTGACTATGCAGTGAAGCCCTCACGGAAGCCACTAGGAGTTCACGGAGTCAGCTCGATCCCGCTTCTCAGTCAGGGACCAGGGCGCCTCCACGTGCCACCGAGCCAGGCCCCAAACTCCGCTAGGATAGAAGCTCCTTGGATTCTTGTCCTATGTATCTTTTCATCTGGCTGTTAACTTGTTTCCTTTACAGAATCCTTTATTAAGCTGGTAAATATAAGTGTTTTCCTGAGTTCTGTGAGCCACTCTAGCAAATTAATCGAACTTAAGGGGGAGGTCATGGGAACCCCCAATCTGTAGCCTGTAGGTCAGAAGCACAGGGAACTGCCTGGGGCTTGAGATGGGTGTCTGGAGTCGGGGGTGCAGGGCAGTCTTGTTGGATGGAGCCCTTAACCTGGGAATCTGGTGCTGTCTCCTGGCAGACAGCATCAGGATTGAGTTGTTCTCTGTCACCTGCTGGTGTTTGAGAATTGCTTGGTGTAAATACGTGTGGGAAGACCCCCTCCCGCATACTTACACACAGGAAACAGGTCTGGGAACCTGAATGGAGTTATACTACTATTATCTGCTGTGTATAATATTGTTATTGTTGTACATATGCATAGGGAAACAATATACCACTGCGTTTGTTGTTGGAGGAGTGGGAATCACATATGTGAAATCTAAAATCACTGAACTCAGAGAGTGGAATGGTGGCTGACAGAGGCTAAGGGTTGGGAGAAAATGGGGAGATGTTGGTGATAAAGTATGAATTTTCAGTTATAAGATAAACAAATTCGAGGCATCAAAGGTATGGTGTGGTGACTACAGTCCTGCAATGGGAACTTTTAAGTTCTACTTCACTATAGAGAGTTTGTTCAACTAATGTGATTTGTGTTTGCCTTAAATACCCATGAAGCAAGGTGGTCCCCTCAGGGGCTCCCAGGCCTGTCAACTGTTAACAAACTGAACTGAAACTAGATATTCACTGGATTGATGAATATTCCTCTCTTCCTATTCTCTTGACAAATCTTTGCCTGCTCTACAAGAGTCCAGTACTCATTTTAAAAGATACTTTAATTGACAGGTTCCTAATACACTATTATTAAAAGATGAAAAGAGGCAATAAATAAAAAGAATGGTTACGAAATAAATTTTTAACTGAATTTAAGAATATAAAATGGTATCAGCTATGCAAGTGTTGCATACTGATTTCTAAAATTCTTTCTTCCCAATATAGTCTTCTCATTTATGAGTTTAGGGGTCCTTTTCTATATCTCTAGTAACTGGGAAATTAGTACAGTGAATGTAAGTAATACAACCTGAATCATGAAAATGTTCACCATAATTAGGTCAGAAGACCTGGTTTTGTTGTTTGCAAGAAATTAATTCTAATACCACTTCCTGTCTATGTGACCTTATACAAGCCTCTTAAATGCTCTGTTTTATCAGTTTTAAATGAGAACAAAAAAATCATTTTATGTACACATAGGATTTGGAAAAACTATGGAAAGAACATATGTGAAATTGTCCCATAAACTGTCAAGTTGTGGTGAACTTCAGGCTGTCAGTTTGGGTGAAGCCACTTCTACTCTTTTTCTTGCTCAGTGTCATTCTAATAATGCCAGGCTCCCTTCTTGCTTTCTGAGCTCTTAGACTCCACCTCCCCTGCCTCTCTCTCTGTGTGAAAAATGGGAATTATTTTATCTACCTTATGAACTGGTAGAAGAGCAACTCGGAAAAAGCCCTTGGTACAACGCGGAGCACGCAATAGTGTCAGGAAATCCCCATAGAAACAGGCAAGAGCCACAAAGACCAGCTTCTCCACTTAGCTGTTTTGCAGATGAGGAAACCAGGAAACCAAGAAATTGCCAGAGTTATACATTTCATGGTGGATTTAGATTTGATCCCAGGTCTCTAGACTCTCAAAGCTCTTTCCACAGCAACAAGCCCACCCCTGCAGACTGTAGTGGTATAAAAACGAATCCCTGACAAGAGGTTATCCAAACTAGTGTGAGGGTGAATTGAGGAAGGGGGAAGGAAGGAAAGACATAAAATGTATTCAGTCAACTGTTACAGCCTCCTCCTACCTTAATCTTCTAATTAAGTCTTACTTTTTGGTAAAATATATTCTGATACATGCACATAATAGAGTATTAGCTAATCATTAAAAAGAGTGAGCTAGATCAACAAGTATTAGCATAGAAAGATATGCCTGATAATAGGGAACTAAACAACAGCTCATAGTATTTCTATTATGGTCCCATTTGTGTTTTACGCATATATCAACACAGTAATAAGTCTGTAAGGACAGCTTCCAGACCATTAACCATGCTTATCCTTCCACATTGTAAAGACCTTTCCCCTTTTATTTTGTTGCTGTATTGTTTAAATTCTTGGGAGTATCTGAAGGAAAATGCCAAAGCACTTTTTTTAAAATAAAAAATACTATTGAAACAATTAATGATTAATCACATAAAAGTACAATTAGTCACGTATATGCAACACTAGAGTGGAAATGAAAAAAAAAAGTTCAGTAAAAGATTTAAGAGCTTTGACAAGAATAATGGAAATATTCAGCCCCTTCCTTTCTTAAAGGTGATTGATATCTCTTAGCATTTCCTTTATATGAGCAGGAAAAATAAAACAACAGATAAAGGCACTTTTAATACTTTCTGTGGAGCATCTTTTCCCCACATCTCCGACTTAACAAGAAAAGTAAAGAAGGCTATCTTGGAAGCAGATATGAAAACTCTCCCTGGCCCCAGATCTAAAAAGAAAATAAATCCACATTAAGCCCCATAGGATATGCACAATTGCCCTGTGGTATTTTCATCCACTGTTACTTTATATCTTAATGCTAAGGATGCAAACGTAGCCTGGAAATGCCCCCGGATGGTTTTCCAACATGTGCCTAAGTGTGTGTATATCTTTTTCTGAGGAGAGGGACAATAACCTTCATCAGGCTTGCAAAGTAATCTTGATACAAGTCCACACCCACAAATACTAAGAACCAAAGCATTCATGTATTCATGCATATCCAAATATTCAACATTTTGTTGTGTTTCTCCATTTATTATTCTGTACATAGTAGAAATATTATTAGCCACCTTACATGCATCACTTCTATTTTTTACAGCAGTACTGCAAGTAAAGATTATCCCTGTTTTACTAATGAAGAATACAGAGAATTAAAGGTGTCCACAAATTCTTTGACACTACTCCCATAGAGAGTTGGGGGTCTAAGCCTCTTCCTCTTGAATCTAGAGGGGCACTGTGAACAATGGAAATGACACTGTGCCAATTTCCAGGCCTTAATTGATGGGTGGCTTCCACTGTCTATCTGTCCTTTGGAATAATAACTCATACAGGTTAGTATCATATTATAAGGATACGGAAGCAGAACCATGGAGGCCTCCATACAGAGAGGAACTGAGCTGTCATGGAAGCAGATCCTCCAGACCCAGTCCAACTGCCCCAGTGAATGCCATGTGGAGTTGAGATGATCCATCATCCTTGCTGAGTTTGTGATCAGCAGAATAATGAGAAGATATCGACATCCAATCCCCAGAATTTATGACTGTGTTACATTACATAGTAAAGGGGAATTAAGGTTGCAGATGGAATTAAGATGGCTAATCATCTGACCTTAAACTAGGGAGATTTATCCTGAATTACTCTGGCAGATCCCGTATAATCACAGGGATCCTTAACAATGGGAGAGAGACAGCAGAGAAGGTTAGTGATTCAACAGGAAAATGACTTAACCTGCGGCAGCTGGCTTTGAAGACGGAGGAAGAGGCCACAGATGAGGAATGCAGGCAGCCTCTCAAAGCAGAAAAGGCAAGGAAACAAATCCTCTCCTCCAGTTTCCAGAAGGGAACACAGTCTGTCAGCACCTTGATGTCAGCCCAGTGACGACTGTGTTGGGATTGAAACTACAGAACTGTAAGATAATACATTGTGTTGTTTTAGGCCACAAATTTGTGGTAATTTGTTACAGCCACAATAGAAAACAAATACACAGCCTTCCCCAGACTGCATTATTTGTGAGAAGAATAAATTATTGTTTTAAAGCCCTATTCATTGGGTTGGTTTGTTACTCAGTGATAAATAACTGGAACAAGAAAATTAAGGTTTAGGAAATTAAATAATCTCTCCAAGTGACCCAAAAAGTTCACTTAGCTGGCTCTGATATTATATTTTTCACTGTGAAGTTTCTCAAACACCTCCACTGCTGTAATTTCACCAGCCATTTCCTCCTCCAGACTTTCTGGACATCATTTCTCTCCTTGCCGCTCTCTGAATTTGTCCTCCCAGGGCCCTCAAATGCTCTTGTGCCAGACCCACGGTGGCCTTTTCTCTGTCCTCATTCTCAGCAGTGACACCAATGACCACCACTTCTCTTTTTCTCCAAGAAGAGGTTTATACACACACCATTACATCAAGGTCAACACATCTAAGTCCAAGCATATTAGTTCTTAAAAATGATGGTGGTGTTAAAAGTTAATAAGCACATTAGAGAAAATCTAACAGCTTTTTAGTAGACTACTGAATGTATGAATGCCTAAACCATTTTTTAAGCTATTTGAAGACACTTTATAGATTTAATTTTCTATGTTTAAGTATCTTGGTTCAGTAAGGCCATAAATGCCCTTTTAAGTTAGCAGTAGTGAAAATAGTTATTCTGGAGATAATTATATTTATGGATTACATTTTACAATAAAGCTGTTTTAATCAGCTTAAATAATAGCTCTTCACCAGTCATCACAGGACATGGCAGACAAGGATGAGACCACTGAGGTTCTTCAAAAGAAATGTTCATAGTAAGTCTTCCCAAAAAACATCCAAACTAAAGTGACAATTGATTGAAAAATAAGATAATTTCTGTTCATTTCTCATCATTTGTTGAGACCATCTCTTAATGTTTTTAAAGACCCATGGTATTTGTGTAATTTAAAGAAAATTCATTTCTCCTGAGTGAAGCCAGTGAGACCAGTTTCAGATCCCAAAGAAACTTCCTCTGGCCCACCAACCCAAATACAGAATCAGGAAAACCACAATCAGCTTTTGGATACAATGAGCCAGGTAGCCTTTGACTCATACCTTCAAAGCCCTGTGATATTCTCAGGAAGTCTGGCTACGAGAAGAAAAAGCAGGTGAAATACAGTATGTCACATGGTGCTATTTGTGAAAAAGACATAGTTTTTGAATGTTTGCAAATACTGTTCAAATATGGAACAAACATGAATTTCTCTAAATTAAGTCTTAGTTGAAACTTTTACACACCAACTGTAATTCTACTAAATGAGAATTGACACACTGAAATCAAAACAAAATGGGATTTGTCCATTGAAAAATCAAATAAAAAGAAAATCTGAAACTAGACTTCATTAAGAAAGTAAAAAGTAAAAACAGCATTCCAAGAACACTTGGGGAAACCTATCAATATACAAAGATGTAAAAGTCACTAAGCAGCAAAGTAACCAGTCTGTTTCCCTTGAGTCTTTCCATAGAGTCTGCCCATCAAAATCCTTTCAGGATAAATTTAGCAAGGGCACATTTGAATCACAGGAAGAACTTTTGTTGGACTTCAAAAGAATTTAAAACTGATGATTTAAAATCATTCTATAAGTTAGGACTTTGTTGCAAATGATGAAAATTCAAAACTCAAACTTGCTGAATTAATAAAAGGAATTTGTTAGTTCACGTATCTGCAAACTCAGGGATTATCCTAGCTTCAGGGAAAATTTGATCCAGAGGTTTATGCAATATGATATGAGCTCAGTTCATTTGCAGATCTCAACTCTGTCTTCCTCTGTGTTTTGGCTTCATCCAAAGACTATCTCCCATTCCAGTACTAAGATGGCTGCAGCAGTGTCAAGCCTTGCCTCTTGACATCACCAGATTCTGTGAGGGTGTGTATACTCTTCTTTCTCAGAAGCCTAGTTAAAGTCTCCTCATTTCTCCTTGGCTATGGTTGGGTTAGATGCCCATCATTGACACCACTATTTAGCCAGAGGAACGGATATGCTAATTTGTTCTCCCCTAAAACAGGGAAACAGTCATCCCAATGCAGATATTGCTGAGCAAAGGAGAGTGGCTTCCCAAAGGAAATTTAAGATGCTAGAAAGAATGGGGATATATGTTGGGTAATAGTAAGAGTCCACCATGAGAACATTGTTACAATATATTAGTAAAAGACATAATGAATGTTGCTTATATATTTTTAAATACCAAATAGTCATTCAGTCTCACAAGCACTTATGATCTGACCTACTAATTTAAAAAAATTGATCCCAGCCACTTTCACACCTAATGAGACAATGACTTTGTTCCTCTTTAAGACAAAGATGATGTTCTTTCCAACCTTGTTTCTACGACATATGTCCCTGCAAACTCTGCTCCAGCCTCACCAATCGGCTCTTCTGGGTTGCTTACCACTTAGGACTTACACCTTGATCTTCCAGATTCCAATTGCCTGGAATCTCTTTGTTCCCTTCCCCTTTCTGTTCTTTGATACCTAAATTCTCCTTTTCCATCGCCCAATTCATAGCTACTTGTTCTGTGAAGCAATTGAGAAATAATGATCCTTTTGCCTAAGTTTTCTCATAATTTTTAGACTATAATGTGCAGTTGTACCACCATTCCCACTCTCTAGACCATGGGAGATATAACTTTGGTGGTGACAGTATTGCCTGATGACCTTGAATGTGGCCCTAGATTTCTTCTCCATACAGCACTCCCGCAAGTCCCTAATAATCAATCAGAATTGCTTATAAAATGAAACTTATTGGCCATTCTGAATAAATACTGGGCACTATATCCTCACTCTTTGACTTCTGTAACCTTAATAGCGCATATTTTATAAGCTCAACCATTCAATAAATGTTTGGAAAATGGAACTTAATTGAATGGAAGGCAAAACCTAGAAGTAAGTTCGTGACAAGAGGTAACTGGTCAAAGCTAATTATGAGTTAAGGACACACACTTATAACATGAACATTTAAAATGTGAGAACTCAGAATTTCCTTTCCCCAAACAGGGTGTTTCCACAAAATGTGAAATAAAAATCTTAATGTATATAAAAACTTTCCCTGAGGAAATGGCTGAAACCATTTAAAGCAAAATACTGGCCTTTAACTATTCCCAACTCAAGAAAATAAAATATTTTAACAGATACACTTATTTAGAAAATATAATAGTAGTAGGTGATGTGTTTGAAGAGATGGCGGAAAAAAACGCATCCTCGCAACCAGATCTGGCTGGGGAATAATCTCTGAAATTGTGGGCAATTACTGTATATATTTTTAGCCATAATTTTAGATGACCTTATAGCATTGGGAATTGCACCATTTTATAGCCCAGAAGTGATTACATAAAATTGTGTTAAAGTTATTATAATAAGAACTACATAGGCAGTAATGTTTGCTGCTTTGCAAAACACTTTGCTCAGGAGACTCTTTAAAGCTGAATGGAACAGAAACTTTCTGGTAGTTATATTAGACCTGTTCCTCCAGTAGAAGTCAGCATTCACTGGCAACCAAAATCTAGCACCATTTTCTCTGAATCTCACCTCACATTCCACATGTCATCAAAGCAGCTGTTTACATTCTTGAAAAACAGACTAGTTATTTAGCATCATGTCATAAATGATTCCTCACCTCACCCCCATGTTATTTTAACTTAAAATATTCTAATTTGAAGACACTTATTTTTAATTAATTTAGGCCACTCAGTGAAGGGGTTATAAAAACAACATGAAAATTTAAAATTTTAAAGTGTCTCTTAACTGAGCCTACATAAAACAAGTTTCTGAACACTTTTAACTATCAAATAGTTCTTTAGTGATTTTTCTATATTCATCATTAAGAAACTTCTAAGTAGGGTATTTATCATGCTTTTCCTATGCAAATGGTATTTCAGTGTATCTATGTAGTTGATAAGGGAATGTTGTTTTTTATAGAAGAATCCCAATTAATAAATGCAAAAGGAACTATATGCAATCCCCCAGAAAATAATAAATCTAGTAGTGAACATCAGTGGCTGTTAATAACAGGAGGTGAAATGTTCATGGAGAATTTTATAATGGGAAAGTCAGACACATAACCCCTGAGCTCACTAATCAGTCATAGCAACATTAGATGTTGAGTAAATAGTATGTGATATACTGGTAAGACTTTTTTCTATTGCTGCATAACATATTACTCCAAAACTTCATGGCTTAAAACAACAGTAAACATTTACTATCTCAGTTTCTCTGATCAGGAATTCAGGAGTCATCTATCTGGGCAATTCTAGCTTAAGGAATCTTGAGGTTGCAATCAGATGTGAGATAAGGTTACAGTCATCTGAGGGCTTACTGGGACTGGAGGATCCACTTCTGTGATGGCACACTCACATGGCTGTTGGCAGGAGGCCTCAGTTCTTCACCACATGACCTTCTCCAAAGGACCACTTGAGTTTGCACCTGCCCTGATGTGGGGAATCCAAGGCTGAGGGATCCAAGAGAGAGACAGAGGAAGAAGCTACAATGGCTTTTATGACTTAGCTTCACTGGTCACGTATTATCATTTCTACCATGTCCTGTTGGTTCACAAGCCAGTCCTTCTATTCAGTGTGGGAGGGGAATGCATAAGGGCATGAATATGAGAAAGTGGTGGTCACTGTGGGCTATCTTGGAGGTTGGCTACCACAAATGGGAAGCAATCCTGTGAAATAACCTTGCCCCCTCTTCCATAAAACAGTTCCAAATCTAATAAAAGATCCAGGTCTTGCTAACAATTTATAGTAAGTAAGGAGGAATGGGGTGGTGGTGAAGAAGGAATAGAGACACAAATAAAACAACGTAACAGAAAAATACCAGTCAATTCCAGAATGTGGGACAATGGAAAAAGCAAGATCTGATGTCTTCAGCTGGTAAGTGGTATGGGGGCATAGTTACAGATTAAAAGAGATTTAAGAGAGGTAACACCAAGTGATAAAGATTCAAATATTATCTTCAAACTGTAGAAGCTGTGAAAATTTCAAGAACCAGGTGTTAGGTGGTATTAAAGAATTGTTGTTAGGCATGTACAGTAGGATAATGGCATTGTGGGATGTGGCTTCTAGTTACATGCTGAAGGATTTTAAATGCTATAGTGTCCGGAATTTGTTTTAAAAAAAATCCAACAAAAGTAACAAAAAGGTCGGGGACAGAGGAAACAAAATTTGCAAAAAAGTTGAAACCTGTTGTTGCTGGCTTGATGGGGGTTATGAGAGTTCATTCTGAATTATGTCTGAAAAATCTCCACAAGTTTTAAGCCCCTGAAAGTTTGGGGTTAGTTACAGCAGCTGGCATTTCCTCCACATAGGCAAAGAGGTATTGCAGGATGTTCAGCCAAGCTGGGAGTAGAGCTGCAGTTATGGTTCTCACTTCTATGACCCTGGAGTCTGTGGTAGGAGAGCAGGTGGACTGGGATGCAAGGGAAGAAGGGTTGGAGAGGCAGGGATGTCAATCTGGAGTCAACACAAATACCTGCACTTAATGCTAATAGTGATTTATTCTGTGGAAGTGAGAATAACACCAAAAAGGAAAGAAAAATCTTACACTGATAGGTGGCCACCTCCTATGATAATCTGCAGTTGCCTCCTGTCCAATTGCCACTATTTCCTGTGTAATTTCCCTCCCTGGGGTAACACTTTTATTTTGCCATTAAGTAAATCTTTCATCGTTTCAACTCAAATTTCCCTAACCTCTATAAAAGTTTTTGTTTTGTTTACAGTTTAAGATTGATTTTCAAGGGTGTTTTCAGGGAAAGAAGATAATGATTGTTTTTAGTCTTTCTTTCAATCTATCTTTCTCATAGGAATATTGTGACAAGATTTTCAAGTGTGTGATCCATATTAAGAAAATTAGAGAAAGCCACTATGTAAATATCAAGGATAATTATCATGAAGATAAATCAGGTGTCACAACAGAAGACTAAGGAAGACTTTAATTGCTTACAACTATTTTTTAATCCTCACATTTAAGAAGTATTTGAATTTAACTTGAATGAAATAGCTCAGTTAGAGCCAATTTTAGAAGATTGTTTAACATCTGTATATCTTCTCTTTCCTGGATGGAAACATTAGCAATAAAATAACTCTGAATTCATGAGGGAGAATAAAGCATTTTGCAGGAGAGTAGAAAGTTTCAGGCTCAAATCATCAAAAAAATGGTTTTGTCAAAACCTTGCTTCTAAAAGGTTGTATTTTTCCCCGAACAGAATGGAGTTACCTAGCTATTCATGGCTCAGAAAAAGAAAGCTTGTTGGTCAGCATGAGATGGGATCTGTCATTGGATGTGATGGTTAAAAAAGAGGAATGGTAGTCAATTATATCTCAGTAAAGTTGGGGGTGGGAGAGGTAGTAAGGTTCATTGTCCACAAAGGAAGTAAAGTTGATACATGACTGACTGTTCAGAACATATAAAAACACTTGCTCTTGTTTAGGGAATCCATTTAATTTCTTTCTATACCCTCTAAATAGGGATATCACAGTGATTTCAAATAAATGAGCCCAAACTTGGAGCTCTATGAAAAAAAAGAACACATTAGTTGTTCCATCAAAATGGTCACTTGGGGTTACGCAGAACCGTAAAACCATTTAATTAAAACATGATGTTCAATAGGGACTAATTCGGTAGGAGAACATGTTTTCTTACCAAAGGGGCCCAATTTAAAACCCATTAGTGAGCATGAATATGCACGTCTTTATGTGGGTTCTCTCTGGGCTGAAGCATGGAGGCACCCCATAAAACATGTATTGCATCTACTCTCTAGTTTCTAGACATTTTCCAGCACCTTCCACACCAACTGAGATGTGCAGACTTTCAGGCCCCACCCCATACCTACTACACCAGAAACTATATTTTAACAGAATTCTGGGGTGATTTGTATGCAATGTATTTTGAGTACTGCTCTAGAACATGTAAGAAGGCTTCAGATTTTTATGCTTACCTTTCACTTCAAATCTTACGACTAGATGCTTCCATCTTTGTCTCAGACATCTCCTCCCTATATCTGGCCCAGGATGTCAGGATATCAGATATAGCAGCCTGGCCCGGTCCCAAGCACCTCAAGTTACAAGCCCCTTAAGGGCAGGGAACAGGTGGATACCATGCTACATCCATTTAAATTCCTGCCACACATAGTAGGAACTCAAGTACTGTTTGACAAATGAATAAAATGGATGGCTAAGAACGTGGTCTTTGATGTCAAATGAAGGCAAGGTTGAAGCCCAACTCCTCCACTTACTAGCTGTGTGGTACTGAATAAACTACTTAATTTACTCTCTGAGCCTCACTAAATAGGGATCATGTTCTCTATCTCAAAGAATTTTTCTTTGCAGATTAATAAAACCTCAAAGGGATTAAGTAAAACCAAATGTACCTGGCATAATGTACATATTCCATTTAAGGTGTCTAGGGTTTTTCATGTATTAATAAAAATAGTACTGCTGTATTTTTTCAATTTTTAACTGTTGTACCCTGTCTTAGTTGGCTTGGGCTGCCGTAACAAAATCCACAGACTGGGTGGCTTAAACAACAGAAATTTATTTTCTTACAGTTTCAGAGACTTGAAAGTCTAAGAACAAGGTTTCAGCGTGATTTGCTTTCTGGTGAGAACTGTTCCAGGCCTGCAGACAGTTGGCATCTCACTGTGTCCTCACATGGTGGAGAGAGAGCTCTCTGGTGTCTCCTATCCTTTTTTGAGAACATCAATCCCATCAGATAAGGGACTTAGCCTTTTGACCTCATTAACCTTAATTGCCCCTTAAAGTTCCCTGTCTCCAAATACAGTCACATTAGGGTTTAGGGCTTCAGTATATGAGTTCTGGGGGGGGCACAGTTCAGTCCATAGCATCCCCAGTACACAGCATTACAGTCCTCGTGGTTATATAAGAAGTATTTTCCATGTTAGATACATCAACATCGATTATAGCAATACTACTTCTATTTGTTCAGCCCTATAATGTCTTAAGGTTGCCCTTGTCCCAATTTTTGTTTCCTTAGAGTTCTCTGGCCATCTGATTTAGATAATCTTATTGGAATCTCTCCTCTAATAATTATTAACAGTTTTTCTAGGTTCCTCAGAGTTTTAATAACACTAGTGAGCTATTTTTATGCTTCCTGAACCTTTAAACCTTGGATTAAGTAAATAAGCTGTCAGAAATGCAAGTAATACTATTATACATTTTTCCATACTGTATCAAGATAAAAATAGATTAAATATATAAGTACAGAAATTCTAAAAATTTACTTTCAAAAAGTTTATACAAACTAGCAGCCCTCTTTCACTTTCTGGATTCTTCTCTGCCTATTCTTCTTTCCCTGATTCTGATCTAAAAAAAGCATATAATCCTTTAAAAAGAGCTATTACTTTCCATCTGTAACAGGCAATATTTATTTTAAAAATGTGCAGGCTTTTCACCTAATCCCTTGATGCCAATGTGTTCTTTAATTGTGGTGATCATAGGAAAGTGCCCACTTGAACTCCTAAATATTCCCAGGAAAAGTGTAGAGACACATAAAGCATTTAACTCAAACAATTAGTGAGCAATGATTATTATTCAATAAACATCTATTTCATTCCTTGTAACTGGCAAAAACATAAAGATAAAAACAAACAGATTCTTCTCTTGGGAGCTGGTTGGCTACTGGGAAAGGCACACACATGAACCCAAATTAAATAAAATGTCATCATTGATTCTCTAATCAAAGAGTCTATAAGTTACAAATGATGGGTGGGGTTTTAAGTATATTTTGACTGTGGCTATAAATCAATAGTGATGACAGGAAGACTCAAGAGAGAGGTTTTGGTTTGCTATCTTCTATCCTTCCCCTCCCGTTTTCTCTTGAATACATACCAGGTAAGCTTTGATCCCCTCAACTCCACTAACACCCTTGTCAGGCTCCCAGCTCCCCAGGTAGTCCTAGTGTGCCCACTGGTTTACCTTCCATTTTAACCATCTCACAGGTGTATTTCTCCAACCTGGATCTTTCCACATCTAGTCTCCAAACCGTCCACTTGAATGTAAAATAAATGTTTCAAAATTATATCTAAAACTGAATTCTCAATGTTCTTCCACAAATCCCCCTTCATAACCATTCCACCATCTTACTTTTCACCGAGCTGCTCAGGCCAAACACTAGAATCATCCTTAATTCTCTTTACCTTACGTTCGTCATAAAATTCACCAGCGCATCCTCGTGATTCCACCTTCAGGTAATGTCCAAAATCCAACACATCTCATTACCACCGATGCACACACTGCTCCAGACCATCGTTACATCTTGCCTGGATTCTGCAACAGCCTCTTCCCTGGTCCTCCTGCCCCAACGCTTTCTCCCTTACAGTGGATTCTCTGCACAGCTGCAGAAGACATCCTGCTACAGTTTTAGCCAAATATGTCATTCCCCTGCTCCAAAAGCCTCCAACAGCTCCCATCTGAGAGTAAATGCCAATGTAGCCAATGACCTACAAGGCCCTACACAGCCTAGCGCTGCCTCCCCTGCTCTCACCTTCACCTCTCCGAATGCATCTGTGGCTCCCTCCGCCACCTCACTGGCTCCCTTGCTGGTTCTCAGTCACACCAGCCGTGCTTAGGGCTTTGCTGTTCCCTCTGCCTGAAATGCTCCTTGGCCTGCTAGCTAGTTGCATAGCTTGCTCCCTCACCACCCTAGAGCTTTGCTCAGATATCACCTTTTAAGTTAGGTCTTCTGTTTCAGACAGGGTTCAATCAAAGAAGCAGAATCATATGGAGATAGACAGATAATAGATAATAGATTTCATATGTATATGTATATGACTAGCTATAGATATGTATAGATCTATAGATATGATAAATATGTAAATATATATATATATGTAGATAAAAATATAATAGAGAGAGAGAGATTTGTTGCAGAGACTGACCTTACTCAGTTGTGAGAGCTTGTTAAGGTGTCTCTGTAAGACTATTTTCTTTATATCTGATGCTGGAGTTTGAAGTCCACAGAGCAGAGAGTCGGACAGAAAGATGGACTTACACTCGGGGAGAACAAGGACAAGCTGGAATCCAGCAGAGCACATTGGAACCCTATCAGTTCTCACTGCCTCCCACTTGGTGTGGGTGTCCTCATGGCTCGAGAAACTGGCGCCCTCAGTCACGCCCCGGGGCCCAGGAGCCAAAGAAGCAGACGCAGAATGCAGGGGCGGGCAGGGCAGCTTTAGGCCTGGCCACTGCCCCATGTGCACGAAGTGAGCAGGCAGATAAGCTGCAATGTACAGGAGCCACAGTGACATCCATCCTGACCTTCCAAGTATAAAACACAAAATGGTGGCTGTGTCACTTCTTGCCTCCAAATATTACACAAGAAACATATAGGGAAGAGAAATATAATTCAGCCTAGTCGAGTTACACATTGCCAAGCCCCCACCCTTCTGTGATCATTGAGTCTGACACGGACAGCCTGCCTCCAGCACGCACTGGCCTTTTCCCTTGCACTGCTTTTCTCTATGGCGCTAACATTTGTTGTGCTTTCCTTACTTGTTTTGTTTGCTGTCAGGTTTGCCCCACTTCAATGTGAGCTTCATGAAGGCAGGGATTTTGTTTGTCCACTGTTCTATGCCTACGGTCCAGAAGAAAATCTGGCACATAGTGGGCCCTCTGTATATATTTATTGAATAAATGAGCTATGTAAGCATTCTGATGAACATATTTAACAGATCTTTAGTTGTGACTATCTGTCTCTACGACAGTCACATACAGATTTCCTAACTGAAGCAAAAGAGAATTGGAGGTAAGGTAACGATCACACAACCTGTGAAATAGTGAGACAGCTCAAGAACTAAGGGGCTATGGCTTATTGTCATTCCCTTGCCAATCCCTACCCCTTAGGAACAGGGAACAAATTTATGGACGACAGCGAAGGAGCAAAAAGATGTTGTGTAGCATCTCTCAGGTAATACGTGGAATAGTGAAGGTAAGAGTTTGTTGATGTAAAAAAAGAATGCTTATCATCAGATTTCTCCTATTATATTAGGCACTTGATAAATATACTTGCCTACAACTGATAACCATCTTTAACATTTTGTCTTATCTTCCACTCTTTTTTCAAAATGGGCACAGCAGGCGGACACCTGTGCTCAAACATGATCATGGGAAATAGAGAGCAGGGCTTCATTTTGCCCTGTACCCTGTTCAAGTCCCTCAACGAAAACTCCTCCATCACCCAATGGTAGCATGAATTGCTCCTTTTTATGGAATCCCATTGTAGTGGTCACCTGAAACACAATTCATCTCTTTATGAATCTCTGTGCATATGACACACAAACCTACTACAATAGTCAGGGTCCCAACACTAGATCAATGGCACACACACATTGAGGTAACTCAATCCATGGGTATGAGCAGTCTAGGAATCTGGGCTAGCTAAGGGGTGCGGTCACCATCTTTGGTGCAAAGGGAAGAAGTGGGTACCAGAAGGAGAGAGAGTTGTGGACAGTGGGCCTCCTTTGGAGGGGTTGAGTGTTTCTCTAACAGCCAACTTCAGAGGTGACTTCACAGGGAATTCACCAGGCTCATAAACACCCTGACCTCATTTTCCTTCCCTCCTGTAATTTCTTGTCAAGACAACCACTGGCTGAGCCCAACCAGAAGCCAGGAGTCACAGGAACTCTGATGGACTCCCTACTGGTCAGCTCCCTGGGGCAGACAGTAGGTTGGAGAAGAGTGTGGAGTGAGCCTGGCGAGTACACGGGAGCCTTCCAGCACTCCCAGTGAGATGGGCTGGGTCTCTCACTTCTTTTTCATCCCCCCAAGCACCTTCCACAAATTACTTGGTATGTACATTTCATATACATAACGTATTCTGGCAAGGCTTCTAACCTACTGGAAACAGCTAGGCAGAATGTGAGGGAGATCTCAGTCACATCTGTGCAAGGAATGACTGAAGTGAGTCCTGAGATTTTCTCTGAGGGACAGGAACCAGCCTGAAAGGCAAGGAGCATCCCCTAAGAGTCATCTGTGACATGATCAGGATTTATGTTTAACTAGTATGCTGACCTGGAGGTGCCAACACAGCCCCCTGGGTGGGAGGCATGGGAATGGTGTCCCGAACTCTAAGAGCAATAAAACACTCAACTCCTACAATTGTACGCCTGTGGTCAAATGCTACTGGGGCCTGAATTCATGGCCTGGGCCTCACAGGACAGCACCGGTCACTGGAAAACAAGCCCCTCCATACTATAAAGGGGGCTTTAACCACGGTCTCACAGGTTTAGCTTATTACTTGTTATATTACTCTTTCAGCCTTTTTAACTTTCTATGTATGATTTATGTGTTGTGTTTAAATGTCGGTCAGTGACAGGTTTAAAGGAAGATCAATAAAGAAAGGGGAAAGGTGCCTGAGAACTTTGGAACTTAATTTTTTAAATGTCAAGCTAAGGAAACAGAGGGGCCAACTAGGAACTTGGCATATATCTTAAAGACCAATTAGCATGCTACATGCCTTTTATTAAATGGATACCTCCTTTAACTAGCTATGTTGCTTTCACTCAACAGCCTAATAACCCAGAAAGTAGTAAAACTAAATGCCTACCTTATTGATTGGCCATCAGAAATATTATAATATTTCACCTTTCTCATAAAATATGTGCTAAAAAATTTATTAGGGCATTAATATACAAATTTACCTCTCCGGTGGGATGTGCTAGGAATCCAAAACAATATGCTTCCTTTGGCCTTTTCAGAAGTAGCATTCCTGTACAGAACAGCAGAAGATACATATAAATATAGTGGTTTTCATAAATTAGAATTTATTCTTCAGCCTTCCACACATATTCTTAGTTTTCTTTCTAGGGTTTTAAAATAGCTTAATTTCTTTTAAAGATTTTAAGGAAAGAAAGAAACCAAATAAACATTAAATAAAGCTCACTTTTTCATTCCTAGAAACATGATAAAAATAAAAATTATTACAAAACAATCATGTTTTTGTCTCAGAGGGGAAGGCTCTGTTTTATTTACCTTTGGGCTCCCAAAGCTGAAGCTAAAGCCTGGCAAAGTTTATGTGGTTTTTAAATGTTTTAAACAACTCTGTACTGTATATGCTAAAAATGTAGCTATATGCCTCTATGGTCATTAAAATCTGTGCTCTAAGAATTATCAAGTGATTTTTCCATGTACTACACACATGGCTAGCTCCAAACTATTTGAAATGATGTCTGCGGTATTTTTTTTTAATTAAAACATTTTCAGCTTCTGGGAACAGAAAGGCTTATCTTAATCATCCAAAATATTAGGAAAACTGGTTCTCAGGTGATAAGAAGTCATGAGATAGGGTGGGTTCAGGACTGGTAAAGTTGGTGTTCAATGATATTCCCAAGGACCCTGTTTCTTTCCATCCTTCTGTTTTGCCTCCTTAGTTCATCAGGCTTATTCTAAGACTAACTCCCCCCTCCCCCCATGGATAATTCTAGAAATGAATACAATGTTCAAAGATTGGAGGAAAAAAAAAAAGAACAGGTCTTTTTCATCCCTGAGTATCTTTGAAAAATCAAGGAAAAGTTCCCTAGAATTCATTCACCCTTTACACACATAGCAAGCTTCTCCTCAAGTTTCACTGGCCATGATGATGTGTGTGTTTTAAGGAAACTACAACATTGTACCTAGGTCAGAAACAGTTGTTCTCCTACATGCTACCAGAGCAATTAAGAATACTGCTACAAATTTAATTGTAAGTAACATGTTCATCAAATTCAAGATCTAGAAAGCTCTGTTTCCACTCGTGGAGCAGACACTGGGGACCGCTTACGCAGCAGCCATACCCTTCCTCCATTTTTATAAAATGCCTCCTCACTTTGTTCATGCGTCCTTTCTGAAATAATTGAGATGTTGTAGTTTCCATAAAAATAAATAAATGTCATTTTTCTTACATTTCCATATTGTTAGCAGAGGTGTTTCAAATCAGCTCACCAATCCTAGCAGGTCATACAGATATGTACTCCCACTGCTTTTTGTTTCCTTCACTGAAAAGCAATTTTATTTCCATTTAAACTACTCTACCCATCAAGGACACAATTGTCAACAATACAGACTCAAATTCCTGTCCTCATGGAGCTTACATGCTATCACTAACTAGTAGCACATGCCTCATATGACAGGCATTTTAGCATTAGGTAACAGCTCAAAATATGTCACACTCCTTTTTGATAGTCCAACAGAACGACCCAGTTTCTCAAAATTTATCCTGAAAAAAGAGTCAAATGTGGATGCAAACGTGTTCATTAAGTCGATGCTCAGAGAAGTTTATAAAAAAGGAAAATCAGATACAGCCTAAATGTCCAAAATCAGAGACCTGAAGAGAATTCTTGTGTGCCTATATAGCAAATCATTAAAAATAATTATGCTGGTTATTATTTAGAATATTGCATAGCCACTAAACATAATTGTGTGGAATATTATTTATCTATTTGTAAAAATGTTCACAATAAACACTCAATGGAAAAGTGGTCCACACAGCATTATGGAAACTGTAACATTCTGTTACACTTGAATGACACACCAAAATGTTAGCAGTAATTTTCTCTGGGTGGTATGCTTTAGAGTGAGGTGTTTTTCCCCCCTCTACTTTTCAGGTTTTCGTTTTTGAACATACACCAACTTGATAAATAAGAAGAGAGAAATTAAAATCATCAAATGGTGATTTTAAAGTCTCACTATAATAACATAAACATTTATCAAGTGTTTCCCTTGCGCCAGCACTGAACACTTTGTATCTTCTCACTTACCCGTTTCAACATCCCAATAGGTTAGGCCTTGCTATTTTCTCCATTTTCTTCTCAGGCTGTAAAATGGGTTTAAAGGAAGTTAAATATCTTGGCCAAGATACACACTACTAAGTGATTCACCCTGACTCCAAAGCTGTCTGTCTCAGAATCTGGTGTTTCAACCACTGATGCTATTCTGTCTACAAATATAGGCAGTTTAAAGCAAGTTGAATATGGCAGAAAATCAATGAATTAGATCACAAAACTTCGGGGGAAATATAAAAGGATAAACAGAACTATATCAAGAAGGCAGATGAACTGCAAGAACCTCCTTCTCTGAAAGAATATCTTGAAAAAGAACAGAATTAAATATACAGGGAATAATATATCTGCAAGAAAGCTGGAAAACAAAATGAATTGCTAGTCGTGGAATATTTACAATTCCCTCTAAGAAAGAGAGAAGACAGTATAAAATTTGAAATATGGCCTTCCAGAAATATGTGCTAAAGAGGACTTCTCTGAAGAGTGGGTGTGGGGCTCAATCACACCAACTCCAGAGGCAAAGAGTACAAAATTAAAGGGGAGGCATTAGCTATGAGAGGAACCACAAGGGTGAGTGGTTGGAGACCCTCATTCAGTTGTACTGCCGGGCTCGGCCTGGAGGGGCTCAAGTGCAGGGCCCTGAGCGCCTGGGACAGCTGCTCTGGTACCCGGATGTTCCATTGCCCATCCCTCTCTAACGAACCCTTTCGAAATTTAACAGTTTAACCATGACTCGTTGGTTTGACTGGGCTCAATTAGGCAATTCTTCTGTCGATCTTGCTTAGAATTTCTCATGCTCCTGCAATCTGATGGTAGCTGGGGTGGGAACATGTAAGATGATTCAGACGCCCATCCAGTGCCAGGGAAGGCGAGTTTGGAAGTCCCGGATGCCTAACATTTATTGCATTTACTGGTCATTTATGGGCCGCTGCCAGCTAGTTCTCTCACAAAACTACACACAACTCCAGTCAAGAAGCGTGTCTACTTTTCTTCATCCCCCACATATCTAGTACATTAGCTCAAACCCAAAAGCTGTGCCCAAATAATAATAAAGTAAAATTTAAAAATAAAGACAAAATGAACAAAACCTAAAAGCTGTTGCAAAAAAAAAATTGGCTTAATAAATAAATGAAACAGAATTGCTTTGTCTAAAAATTATTTAAAAATATAACTTTAAATTTTTCATCATATTAATCAATTGTAGGGAAAACCTATCCATCACTTTTTTTTTCTTCCTTTCTCTGCTGAAGTAAACTCTTTAAGAACTGGAGGTAAAGGACAATGAATTATGTTCCTTGCTAATTGGTTACTGGTGTACTAATAATGGTTTTATGGGATGAAGGTTAAAACTGTTCTAATAGAAAAAAGGTGTTTGGTTTTTTTAGCTTACTTGTAGTTTTTACTCAGCTCAAGAGATCATGAAAAGACAAATTGGGTATTCACTGTTACGTAAAACACATGCGATCCCTTACTCACGCGATCTATATTGGTCTGTTAGGTAAAAGACCATCGTGTATGCTCAGGGGTATTACTGAATAACATCAGTCCACTCCCTTCTGATACAATTACACCTGAGATTCATACTTAAGAGCTAATAAGGTACCTCTTTTGTAAGGAAAGTACAAGCAGGAAAGAACACAGGTAGTACATTGGGATGGTTTAATAAACAATGAAGTCTATGCTAGAAAGCCTCAGGAAAGAAATTAGGGTGAAAAAGCATATCATAAGAAAAAGTGTTGAGCTAACAAATACAAATAAAAAGTTTGATAGGAAAATGAGAAAAAGATAATCATTCTCATTTTTAAAACTAAAGATGCGAAGCTAGTGAAAATAAATCTAAATACAAGAAACGTACGTGTATTTATTGTTTTTGATATTTAATCATATTAACAATTATCTCATCCATATAAACTGTTTCCAAGTATGTTCCTAGGAAGAGATACAGTGGCCCAACAATGTTATACACTCTAGAAAAATGTGTCAGCAATCCACGTGTTTAAAATGGTCATAAACAATGGCTGCAAGTCTAAATACTATTAGCACAGGTCACTTGATTTACGGACTCTATGATAAATAAATGAGCTTTTAGTAAACACTAACTATGGGCCAGATTCTGTGCTGACGTGTTCATGTATATCATCTCCATTTATTTTCTTAAAAACTGTGCTGGAATGTGTGGCTGTTAACTTGATTTATTTGTGAGCTCTCTTTCTCAGAATCCCCTTCTGTGTATCGTTCCAAGTTAGAGCTGAGCAAAGAAGAACCTCTTGGGAGGGTCTCAGATACAGCAAGGGGCAGAGGCAGAGGGGCCTGCCTTGTCCTCACTGTCATCCAGGCTGCATCCTGTTTGTCGCCCGACTGTCGGACCCGCTGATGAACTTTGGCCCCAGGTTCACCATGTGATGTTTGTCTGTGGACAAACACAGCCCATATCTTGTATGAGAAAATAGAAAATATTTTCCCTTCTTGCACCACCCCCCTCAAGAATCAAATTCCCCAAAGGTAGAGGTTGGGGATCCTGTCAGTCTAGCTTGGATTACTTGCCTGCCTTGAAGACAAGACCCTAATAGTTCCACCAGGGTTATAGCACGTTGGGAGACAGGTGACTTCTCAAAAAGGAAATCAAGACTTAGAAAAGCCAGAATGGACACTCACAGGCCCAAACAACCACCACCTCAGATGTCTACTGTGTACTTTTAATCAGGATGTTTTCTGTCACTGACCAGCTAATAATAGTAAATAACATTAATTCAGCACTTTCTCTGTGCCAATAATTAGCATTTACATGCACTATCTTATTTAACCTTCACAGCAATCTCTTTTACAGTGAAGAAAACAGATAGCACTGGCATTTTGCCAGCTTACATCCTGTATACTATAACTGGCCAGAGGTGGAACTGGTTAAAGGTGTTGACTCTAATTTCAAAACTACTAGATTTTCAACCTCAATTTTGCTAGAATTTTTGTTAATCCATTGTATAATGATTCCAGTATTGCTAATTTCTTGTAATGACATGTACCATATAAATCCCATCTTCTTCATTCCATAAGAAAATTTTAAGCATGCATGAGATACTCTAATTTTTTATCATTATTCAATTTCTTAAACTTAAAATTTTAAAACCTACCTTTGCCTTATCTTTAATTATAATTTATAAATCCTATTCTATTTAGCAAATTTTCACAGTAATTCTTAAGGGAGCTTTTATAATTTATTTAATGCTTTTAAATATTCTTACCCTGAATTTTTAAGTGTGCTTTATCTATCTTTCAGTATTACTGCTGACTCACACACAAACCTTCCCAAGGGAACTCAATGATTCTTTTTTTAAACAGTTTTATTGAGATGTCATTTACATGCCATCTAATTTACCCACTTAAAGTAGACAGTTTCAAGTTTATAATCTAATGGCTTTAGTATATTTACAGTTGTAGAACCATCACAATCAATTTTATAAATTTGCACCACCCCATAGAGAAACCCCACACTCTTTAATCAAGCGATTCTTACAAATCAAATAGATTAATTTTATAGAAAAGATGAATCTTAAATTCTCTTAATTGTTCTAATTGTCCTCTTTATAAAAATAGTAAGATTTTAACTTAAAGCCACAAATATGAAAGTTATTTGATTATTCACTTTAAAATTGGATTCATGGGGTCCTTCTAACAGGCCAAATTATCTAAAACATTTTAAATATGCAAATATAGATTATTCCTGAACAAAAAAGACATAATGATATAGATTATCAGCTTCATTATTTCTGTATTTAATACCAAATCTTCCCAGAGATAAAAATACACCTACCCACTGAAGAACAATTGTCGTACAAACATAGTTTGGAGTTTCCTTTATAGAGCAAGTGTGGAAAACATTTTTTTCAGCTAGATGAAGTTGCATATCAACAAGAGATTTTGACCCAGGTCTGAGATCTAAAACCAGAGATGCCCAGAACAACTTTTCTCATACCCATGAGTGATAAGCTAGGCCCACTTTTATAGACACTGTATTAACAGAATTGGCTGCTGATGCCTTAGTGACAGCTGAAAGAGGCGATGTGAGGGTAAGCTAGATGAGAGAGGTGCCCGTGCAATATGCTGGTAGGCAGAGGACGGACAGAATGCTGTATGAGAGATTTACATGGTGAAGGCAGCTGAGGGGTTTTAGCATGGGAATACACTGTTCTGTAATTACATCCTTTGTTATCTCCCAGCCTTCAGCAGAAACCTGATGGTCTTATGGTTGAAGCAAGTAGGCCGAGTGGGATAACCAAGAGCCACGTAGGAGGCTCTGTAAAAGCGGACGGCAGTGCTAGCAGCCGCAGATGCAGTCAGTGCGCTCCTCTGCCGTGTGGGCTTCTTAGGGGGGCTCCGGACTACAGTGTGTGGGATGCGGGCTTGAGCCGTGTTACTTGGGTATTAAAGGAAAGGGTGACCCCAGAACGCTCAGATAGCCCCACTGCAATGGAGGCCAGGGTTGAAAGAGCTTAGAACCACATGCTTTTTAAGGAAAACCCTACTTAGAAGAGATAATGGGTTATTTCCTATCATTGTTCCTAAGAAGACCAAGTCTGGTCTATCTGTTTGTGCTGAGTTACAGAATTCTACACAGCTACATTCAGCTACCCAGCACCTCAGCAGCGAGAGAAGGCTTCCCAGATCCTCCATTCAACCCATGTTACTGAGAGAAGCTGTCAGCCTCTCCTATCATGAGGGAGGAAATGAATCATCTGCTCTGGCACCAACGCTCTTGAATTGTCACAACAACTCCAAGAAATCTGAATCTTGGCTTTTCTAAGCAAGAAGAATTCTTTTGCTCATTTTTTTCATCAGGGTTGTTTTTTCATCTTCATAACCCTCTGATTTGGCTTTATTTAAAGATTTTTTTAAAGTGCTTTATGTGGGACTCTGCTTGTATGTCCCTCACAACTGAGGTTGTTTGGTATAAAGTTAATCAAAACACTGGCTGATAGCAAAAAAGAAAGTCAAACTGGTTACTTGCCATCATGAAGACTGAAATGCTGGGCCTCATTTCCCACTTTGAATAACAATCCTTGGTCCTTTCATTTAATTCAGGCCATCTGGGCTTGGCTCTTGGAGCTCCCAAGTGCACATCAACAGTTCTGAGTGTTAGTATTGCTTTTAGTGTTTGTATTTGAGTGTTACTGTTACTTCCCTTTATTTTCCCCTTTGTCTAGGCATTTTATTAGTAGCGTGATGCAAAAGAGGAAGGGTGTGCCATGTTTCATATCACTGCACCCTCGCTGCTGGGAGCTCTTTTGTTCAAACTTCTGTGGCCTGCACTGGCTGTCCCTACGCAGAAAAGCCCCCATGCCAACTCAGAGAAGTCAGGGAACCTTTTGGTGAGAGAAGTTGAAAAAATGTGAATGGCAGTTGGAAACTCTTCCACTTAACCTCTGCAAACAGTAGCATTTACCACAATTTAAACTGTGGCAACATTTTGTAGCTTGCTCTGTGGGGGAATTCCAGTTACCGACAGACTTGACAGCCTGCTGAATATGTGTATAGCTTCACAACTGCGGGAGGACAGGAGACGTGAATAGACAATTACATGAAAGGGAACACATTTTTCTGCTTGGGAGAGAAGAAAAATTCCTGCAAGATGGAACAAAACTATAGTAATAAGTTTGCTTCTTTCTTTTGTCAAGAAACCCAGCATCTTCTGTATTGCCCCTTCTCATACAAGAAAGCCCGTCCCCATGGAATGGAGAAATTCTTCTGGGCCTCAGTCTAGACCATGTCAACTGCAGCTAAAACCAAGAACATGGTATTCCTTGCAAAGATTCATTTCAATATTGCAGCTCAACTCTCCTATAAAATATACCCAGATTTTTTCAACACAAAAAGATGACTTGTTTTCTACCTAAGAACACTGCAAGGGTTTTTTTCTCCCTATTTTTATATAATGGTGAAATGCATGTGAGACCACTAAGTGAATATGGCGTTACAAGTTGAATTGCCTGCCCTTAAAATTCACATGTTGAAGTCCTAACTCCCAGTTCCTCAGAATGTGACCTTATTTGGAGATAGGGTTTTTACAGAGGTAGTTAAGTTAAAGCAAGTTCATTAACGTAGGACATAGGCAAAGATGTGATACTTAGCTTACTGAGCAGGTGCAGGCTTGCACACGTATTGGCAATAAGCCATTATTGCCTGTGTTGTTATATAAAGAGCTCCACCCGCGGCTCAGAGCGGAACCTGGAATGGAGGCAGAGGCAGAGATGGACTTGTTGCCTGAAAACTTGCCGGAGGCGGACGTGATTCTAGTGCTCAACCTGACGTCATGAGAATAAAGCTGGTTATAAACCCTTTTACCTACCCCCCCAACAATGTTCTGTTGTTGTTATTCAGTCCCACTGAATCCAGAGTGAACTTGCCGCTCACTGGGAACACCCTCCATCCTGAAGCTACAACCTGATTCAATGTAACTAGCATCCTCAGAAAAATGGGAAATTTGGACACAGAGATGCACATATAGAAAGCATGCACAGTGAACATGAAGACGGTGGTCATCCACAAGCAAGGAGGAGAGGCCCCAAACAGATGTGTCCTTCACGGCCCTCAGAAAGAGCAAACCCCGCCACTGACACCTTGATTTGAGACTTCTAGCCTGCAAAACTAAGACAGTAAATTTCTGTTGAAGTCACATAGGCTATGATACTTTGTTACAGCGTGGCTAACAAACTAATACATATAGTAAAAGAAGAAGTTCTCCTCAACCTCCAGCAAAAATAAGCCATAATCTGGGTTTCTGCTTCAGAATCACTAACTGAAATGACCGCGCACCGAAGCAGGTAATCCACCACAGTGAATCCATTGACTAACTGGGATTGTTAAAGAGGATTGAGGCAAACTGGAAAGGCAACAACAATGTCCAGTTCTCGCCAGTTGTTACCTTGCAGAAATACAGGCCCAGCACTGCCAGATACTTGTTTGAAAGAAACCCAAAATGTAGATTTTTAAATATAAAAATCTCTCTATTTTTAAATATTAACAACTAATTGAAAAGATTTCAATATTGTCCTGGCCAACACCACATGGGCCACATAAAATTTGTGTGAGGCCCAATTCAACCCACAACCTAAAGGCATTTTGAGAAATTAGACAGGATGCACCCAGAGTGGGAGAGGAGGGAGTCCAGGAAGTTCATTTCACCAAAGACTTCATTTCCCAGCCTCCTTGATCGAAGGTGGGGCCATGTGACTACTTCTGACCTATGCAATGTGACCAAAGGTAATGAAGGATGTCAAGGCCCCTGGGATGCCTTCCCCTTATTATCATACTGACCTTGCCAATTTAAGACAAGGGTAAGGATCTGGAGTGTGAAAAACCACAGGCTGTTCACATATGAAATATTTCTCCCTGACTCTGAACCTAAATGAAAGAACAAGAAAAGAGACAGAAAAAGTTGCCTTGTATTTAGATAGCAAATCAGGGTGCATGGCTCCAACTTCCTGTCCTCAATCTTGAGGAACAGGAAGAGCAGGAGTTAGGGTCAAATTCCCAGCTTCCTTTTCGAAGGGCACACAATAAGCAATGAGTGGGAGGTAGCAATTATCCCTTACCTGAGACCATCTCGGAAGAATGTGCTGTCCTTTCTGCATTCATGCCCCATAAGAGGGCCACCCATAAACACACAGCATGTATGTTGATGACTGGGGTGTCCATTAGCCTTTTGTAAATTCCTTTTTCCTGCGAAAGATGGTGAGGGGCAATAAGCTACAACATAAATTTAGCACTTCCTTTTTTTTAACTCCAAAATTATACCATCCACATAATCATCATAAAATTCTGATTGAATGATTTTATCAGTCATAGCTGTACTTCTAACATCTAGTTTTTTACAGAACTTAATGAATTTGTGACATTATTAGAAACGTAACATAATTCTGGATACCAGAGAAGGGACACAGAAAAGCTGTTCTTCTTCCATCTTGCACCCTTGAGCTCTTTCAGAATTCCGATTCTGGCTTGGATATAAACCCCTGAGGCTTGTGACTCTTAGATGAATACACATTAACATGCTTTTGCCTGTTTATCTAGTATCTTTCACTGCTTTTAGGTTTGTGTCCACCGTTCCTCTTTCTGTCACCCTTAGGGCTTTTGCTGACTGCTCCTTCCCACCTTCTACCCACATTTCTTTTACCAAAACCTCCCTGGAAAAGCCCTTATCTCATTAAGCTAACTTCCCAGTACTTCTACTATGTTCATACTTCAGTTTAAATCTTTACCCATTGTAAATTGCTTAGAGTCGAGAACTACATTTTACTTATTGCCTTATCCCCCAGTAACTAGTATACATAGTACCTTTTATATTTAATTTTTTATCACAATTATAGATCACATCTTTATCATTTTTAATTAATTATATGTAAACATAATGATTTATCATGATACTTTTCACCCTTCTACATGTCAAAAATAAACCTCTGGTTAAGGAATAAGCAAGCTCAGTTAAGGGTTGACATTTATAAACAGAAACTGGTTCTATGTTGCATCAACAGAGGCTGGTTGATTTTTATTTTTTATTGTAACATTTGACAAACTTAATGGCTTTAGAAAATTACATTGTTCAGGCCTTTGAACCATGTGACTGCTTATCCTGCATGTTTACGCTTGAGAACCAGTAACTGTAAAATGAAATAAGCAAACAATGTACATGTTCTCTAAAGAAAGAATTCACCTAGAACAGAGGATATTATAGAAATAGAAGGTGAGTACATTTTATTGTTGAAGACTTTCCTCACTCAGCTGGAAATTTTCCTTTGTCATTTAAACATTGACTTGAAGAGACTGAATTTGGCATAAATGTAAACATTTTAATCTTAATCTCTGAGCAACACAAGAATGTTGCTTATATGCCACTGCACTCAATACTTCTAAATCGATTCCCTGGTCAAAAACTAACTCTAGTAACCTGGTGGTTTCTGATTGTTCTGTGAACTTAACTGATCTGATGTGTTCTGCTCTTCTTTGTTTTTGGGTTCCTAAATTTATGTCCAGGGATTATTTCCTAATGGGTCTTTGGCAGGCAATTTAGGCACAGTCTCATAATCCATTTAGCAACATGTCCTGGAGTAGTTTAGGAATCACTGGAGAGAACTCAAGGAAGGGAGGTAATGAGGACACTACAGTAGGGTTGAAAGCAGAGGGTATGATCTAGGATTAGATAAGAGGGACACCTTCAGGGGTTTTCAGTGGAGATTCTGGAAAGACAGCGTCAGGAAAATATACAATGTAGAAGGGGTAGGTAAGGGCCCAGGCCCCAGGAAATGGCTGGCCAGAATGACAGAGAATGCTGGCTAGCAGGGGTTCAAGGTGAGCTTCACTTTGGGGGGAAGGTAAAGGGTGAACATGGCCCTAGAGATCCCGGCATAAGGAAACTAAGGAATCCTCCTGCCATCTCCCAGATGGGGCCTGACAGCATAGCAAGCAGCCAAGAACAGCACAGCCAAAGGGCTCAGGGCTTCAAAATTGAACTGAATAAATTCCTTATTAGCAAGGAGAAATCTAATGCCTACTTATCCTTGTTTACCGGAGTGGGACAAAGCAATCTGCAACTGATGGGGTACTTGAAGCAAACAACTAGGATGGACTTACTAGTAGGACAGAGAACTGGTAATTCTCAAACAAGTGCTTACCTAAGTGAATATGCACAGCATGCTAATCTACTCAGTAATACTTTAACATGAATTCATTAAAATGATGGAGCATTTTCTTTCCAGTTTCTTTTTTATTTTGTTATTAATATACAGTCACATGAGCAACACTGTGGTTACTAGATATCCCCCATTTTCGAGTCCCCACCACATACCCCATAACAGACACTGTCCATCAGCGTAGTAAGATGCTAAAGAATCACTACTTGTCTTCTCTGTGCTATACTGCCTTCCGTGTGCCCCCCCCATGTTATGTGTGCTAATCGTAATGCCCCTTAACCCCCTTCTCCCTCCCTTCCCACCCAACCTCCCCAGTCCCTTTTCCTTTGGTAACTGTTAATCCATTCTTGGGTTCTGTGAGTCTGCTGCTGTTTTGTTCCTTCAGTTTTTGCTTTGTTCTTATGCTCCACAGATGAGTGTAATCATTTGGTACTTGTCTTTCTCTGCCTGGCTTATTTCACTGAGCATAATACCCTCTAGCTCCATCCATGTTGTTGCAAATGGTAGGATTTGTTTTCTTCCTATGGCTGAACAATACTTCACTGTGTATATGTACCATATCTTCTTAATCCAGTCATCTACTGATGGGCACTTAGGTTGCTTCTATTTCTTGACTATTGTAAATAGTGCTTCGATAAACATAGGGGTGCATATGTTTTTCAAACTGGGCTGCTGCATTCTTCGGGTAAATTCCTAGGAGTGTAATTCCTGGGTCAAATGGTATTTCTATTTTGAGCATTTTGAGGAACCTCCATACTGCTTTTCACAATGGTTGAACTAGTTTACATTCCCACCAGCAGTGTAGGACAGTTCCCCTTTCTCTGCATCCTTGCCGGCATTTGTTGTTCCTAGTCTTTTCTATGTTGGCCATCCTAACTGGTATGTGGTGATATCTCATTGTGGTTTTAATTTGCATATTCCTGATAATTAGTGATGTGGAGCATCTTTTCATGTGCCTGTTGGCCATCTGAATTTCTTCTTTGGAGAAGTGTCTGTTCATATACTCTGCCCATTTTTTAATAGGGTAATTTGCTTTTTGGGTGTTGAGGCATGTGAGTTCTTTTTATATTTTGGATGTTAACCCCTTGTCGGATATGTCATTTACAAATATATTCTCCCATACTGTAGGATGCCTTTTTGTTCTGCTGATGGTGTCCTTTGCAGTACAGAAGGATAGAGCATTTTTTAATTGTATAATTGACATACAATAATTGTTTCAGTTGTTTATCATAGCGATTCTATATTTTTATACATCACAAACTGATCCCCAGGATAATTTTTAATTGTATTTTTAAGTATATTTAATTTTAATTATGTTAATAATTAAAGTCTAGTTCCTGTAACCATATAAAGTTATTACAATATTATTGACTATATTCCCTATGCTTTTGTTTACATCCTCATGGCTTTTTTATTTCATCACTGGAAGTTTGTACCTCTTAATCCCCTTCACTTCTTTTGCCAGTTTCCCTATTCCCTCCACCCTCTGGTAAGCAATAATTTGTTTCCTATTATCTATGAATCTGTTTCTATTTTGTTTTGCTTATTTATTTTGTTCTTTAGATTCCACATATATGCCAAATCATACAGTACTTGACTTTCTCTGCCTGACATTTCACTCAGTGTAATATCCTGTAGTCCACCCACATTGTCACAAAGAGCAAGATTTCATTACTTTTTATGGCTTAGTAGTATCTCATTGTTTATATGTGTACCATTTTCTTTGGCTATTCATCTAAGGATGGACACATAAGTTGCTTCTGTATCTTGGCCATTGTAAATAATGCTGAAATGAACATAGGGGTGTATATCTCTCTTTGAATTGATATTTTCATTTTCTTCAGGTAATACCCAGAAGTGGAATTGCTGGATTCTATTTTTAATTTTTTGAGGAGCCTTCATACTGTTTTCCACAGTGGCTGCAACAATTTACATTCCCAGAGTAGGAGGGTTCCCTTTTCTCTAAATCATAGCCAATCCTTGTTATTTTTTGTCTTTTTGGTAATAGCCAGCCAGCCTAATGGGAGGGCCCAGCGACGGTCTCTCTGGGACAGCATAATGCATTATATAGCACACACCCAACTCATGCTGCCAGTGTCACAGCCTCTACTAATTCATGTTGACCTTGTTTTTTGGAGCAAGGTCAAACTCAGTTTCCCTGAAGACTTGTTGGCTATATGAATGGCTCCACCCAACCCTCTCCTCCACTTGCCTAGAGTGACTGGAGAAATTAACCCTACATTTTGGCTAGATCCTTTCCTTTCTCCACTATTTGGTCATGAGAGCATGGGCAGATGATAATCAATTTGTTCATACTTTTTGCAGACTCTGTGGGGCTGTGTCTTTGTGTGTAAGTTGACTTATGCAGAACGTTGATTCTTAGACTTTAGTGTGTACCAGAACCTCATGGAAGGCCTGACCAAACACAGATTTCTGGGCTCCACCCACAGCACTTCTGATTCAAGTGATCTGAGGTGGGACCAAGAAATTGCTTTTCTAAAAAATCTCGATAATGCTTATGCTATTGGTTGGAGGATCACATTTTAAGAACTACTGATATAAAGGATAAAAGCCCATCTTGGTTCTGCTTCTGGAACTAGAAAGTTAGTTCTTTTTTTTTAATTGAAGTATAGTTGATATGATATTATAATAGTTTCAGGTGTTCAACATACTGATTTGACATTTCTGTACCTTACAAAGTTTTCACCACAATTTGTGTAGTTACCATTTGTGACCATACTAAATCATTATAATGTCATTGACTATATTCTTCCTTTTTTTATTCCTTTCCCTCACAGCTGAAATTCTGCCCTCTCTTCTAGTCAAACTCAAATGACACCTTTCATACCCAAAACTTATTTATTTTATAACTGGAAGTTCATACCTCCTAATCCCCTTCACCTATTTTGCCTATCTCTCTCCCACAACCTCCTTCCCTTTAGCAACCACCAGTTTGCTCTCTGTATTTATGAGTCTGTTTCTAGGCTTTTCTATGTTTATTTCTTCATTTGTTTTGTTTTTTAGATATTAAAGTGAAATCTTTTGTCTTTCTGTCTTATTTCACTTAGCATAATACCCTCTAGGTCCATCCAGGTTGTCAAAAAAATGTAGTTTGTTCTTTTTTATGGCTGAGTAATATTCTGCTTGGTTGCCTGCCTAGCTATTGTGAACTGAAATTTCTACAGCCACTTTCTAGTTTAAATAATGGAAGCCAGAGCATTGTCTCCAGAAGGATAAAGTTAAAAAGAAGGGAAGAAAGAAAAGATGAAAAGGAAAGAAGGAAGGATGGAAAGGGGAAAGGAAATAAAAATTCAGAAAGAAGTTTTGAAAAATGATGCATTTAGAGAATGCCTGGAAGGAACTATGTTGGCCTAATAACAATTAAAATGCTAATACAAACTAATTTACATTGAATGCTTACTCATGCCAAGTAACTGGTAATTGTTTTAAATGTCATATCACTTTAGCTTCACAAAAATCTTATGAAGTAGGTACTACTATTATCTCTATTAAAAATGTTGCTGGTGATGTTGAATCATATTTAGAACCAGATTTAAATGAAAATGTTTACTGTACTAAATCAAAGGGTAAAACAAGTTTATATTTCACATAAATTCAGTACCCAGAACCTAACTCAGTAACCCAGAACAAATGGCTCATTGTTCCCTTATCTTGCTTTTCTGCTGCTACATTTTTGTTCCTGCTTGAAATGCCTTATTTATTCCTTTCCCTCATAGCTGAAATTCTGCACTTTCTTCTAGTCAAACTCAAATGACACCTCCTCCATGTTTTCTATTCTTACTACATCTTCTTTTGGACAGCCACGTAGAGTAAAGAAATGAATATGTTTCAACATGCAATACCAGGGCATTATTCTTATTTTTGCTGCACATTAGCCATAGAACTTTGAGCAACTAATGTCTCTGTTTCTGCACTTGAAAAATGGGACTAGTAATATACTATTAAATTGAGCTGTTTTTATCTTATGGATCTTATGCATCAATAACTGAGTGTCCTGTATGATGGCTTCTAGAAAGCTCAGAGATTAATTAGAGGCCTCCTCCAGAAAATGTGTTGGATCTCATGGCATACTACTTACTTTCTCTTTGTACTAGTTTCCTTTAAACTAATCTAAAAATAATAAACATCATTTATAAACACGATTCAGCTGTCTGCATACAAATTAGAAAACACAGGACCCCAACTTCAGCTCAACCAGTTAGGAAATCACTACTAACATATGCAGTTTCTCATTGTAGTCTACTATGCATAATATTGTATAGCCTGATTTACAGGCTCTCTTGCATTTAGGAATATACTGTTAACTTTTTCCAATGTCAGTAGTTTTCTCCAATGAAAATTTATTACTTGTTGAGTTTTCCACCCTAAAATTCCACCATAATTACTTAAAATCTGAGCAGGAGGAAGGGGATAGAACAGAGCACACAGGAAAAAGATTGGCTACTCTCATTATTTGCAGATGACATGATATTGTACATAGAAAACCCTCAAGAATCCACCAAAAAACTATTAGAACTAATATCTGAATTCAGCAAAGTTGCAGGATACAAAATTAATAGGCAGAAATCTGTTACATTCCTATATACTAACAATGAACTAGCAGAAAGAGAAATCAGGATAACAACCCCATTTACAATTGCATCAAAGAGAATAAAATACCTAGGAATGAACCCAACCAAGGAGGTAAAAGATCTATACCTGGAAAACTATAAGAAACTCATGAGAGAAATTAGACAGCAATAAATGGAAATCTGTCCTGTGCTCATGGATAAGAAGAATTAATATTGTCAAAATGGCCATCCTGTCCAAAGCAATTTATAGATTCATTACAATCCCTATCAAAATACCAATAGCATTCTTCAATGATCTAGAACAAATAGTTCTACAATTCATATGGAACCACAAAAGACCCCAAATAGCCAAAGCAAACCTGAGAAAGAAGAACAGAGCTAGGGGGATTATGCTCTCTGACTTCAAGCTCTACTACAAAGCTACTGTAATCAAAATAATTTGGTACTGATACAAGAACAGACCCATAGATCAATGGAACAGAATAGAGAGCCCAGATATAAACCCAGACATCTATGGTCAATTAATATACAATAAAGGAGCAATGAATATACAATGAGGAAAAGATAGACTCTTCAACAACTAATGTTGACAAAACTGGACAGCTATATGTAAGAGAATGAAACTGTATTACTGTCTAATTCCATACACAAAAGTAAACTCGAAATGGATCAAAGACCTGAATGTAAGTCATGAAACAATAAAACTCTTAGAGGAAAGCATAGGCAAATATCTCTTGAATATAAGCATGAGCAACTTTTTCCTGGACATATCTTCTCAGGCAAGGGAAACAAAATAAAAAATGAACAAGTGGGACCACATC
Organism: Manis javanica; assembly: GCF_040802235.1. Classification (NCBI taxonomy): domain Eukaryota; kingdom Metazoa; phylum Chordata; class Mammalia; order Pholidota; family Manidae; genus Manis; species Manis javanica. Next base: position 61,559,374 of record NC_133169.1, on the reverse strand, counting down.
AAACTAAAAAGATTCTGTACAGCAAAGGACTCCATCAGCAGAACAAAAAGGCATCCTATAGTATAGGATAATATATTTAGTAATGACTCACCTGTTAAGGAGTTAACATCCAAAATATATAAAGAACTCATATGCCTCAACACTCAAAAAATAAATAACCTGATTAAAAAATGGGTAGAGGGCCTGAACAGACACTTTTCCAAAAAAGAAATACAGATAGCCAACAGGCACATGGAAAGAAACAACAAATGTTGGTGAAGATGCAGAGAAATGGGAACCCTCCTACACTTCCGGTGGGACTGCAAATTGGTGCAATCACTGAGGAAAGCAGTATGGAGGTTCCTCAAAGAACTCAAAATAGAAATACCATTTGACCCAGTCATTCCACTCCTAGGAATATACCCAAAGAGAATAAGATCCCTGATTCAAAAAGATATGTGCACCCCTGTTTATCACTGCACTGTTTGCAAGAGCCAAGATATGAAAGCAACCTAACTGTCCACCAATAGATGAATGAATAAATAAGAGATGGTACCTATACACAATGGAATATTATTCAGCCATAATAAGAAAAGAAATCCTGCCATTCGCAACAACATGGCTGGATCTGGAGGGTACAGTGCTCAGTGAAATAAGCCAAGCAGACAAAGACAAAAACCATATGATTTCAATGGTTTTGTGTTTCTATTTTTAGTTTTTTGAGGAACCTCCACAAACCTTATTTGTGGAATATAAAAACAGTGAAATGAAGCAACAAAATAGCAGTAGATTTATAGATACTGAGAAGTGACTAGTGGTTACCAAGGGGAGGGGTTAGGGCAGGTGTGGGTGGATGTGTTGGGGAGGGGGATAATAGGGCACAATAATTCACAATCACAATATAAATTGATCACAGGGACTGTTGAACCACTGTGATGTACATTTGAAACCAACATAGGATTGTATATTAATGATACTTTAATTTTTTTAAAAAAGAAAAAAGACAAGGATTGGCTTTAGGTAGGAACAGGAACATATCTTCCACTTAAACAGGAAGAAAGGATGTGTGCAGATGAAGGTAGATTGTACAGATACCTCCTGAACCCAATACAGATAGCTTTTTCCTATGAGAACGTTTATAAATTAGGCACAGTAAGAGATTAACAATAACATAATAAAAAAGAACAATTATAATAATATACTGTCATGGGTGAATGTGGTCTCTCTCTCTCAAAGCATCTTATTGGACTGTACTTACCCTTCTTATGATGATGATGTGAGATGATAATGTGCCCACATGATGAGATGAAGGGAGATGAATGACATAGGAATGTGACATAGTTAGACTACTATTAACCTTCTGATATATTAGAAGAAGGATCATCTGCTTCGAGACCACGATGGACTGCAGGTAACTGAAACCAGGAAAGTGAAACCGCAGATAAGGGGGTCAAAAACACACTAATATTTTAAACAGAACATTAGTAGCCAAACTGCAAGGGCTGTACTTAATCAAGTTCCATCAGCCTGTTTTATATCTAAAGCCTTCAAATACTTTGAGAATATGGCATCAAAGGTAAAAAGCCTCATTATAACTGGTATTTACCTGGAGGACGTTGGCCCCATCCAAAGTGATTATCCTAGGAAATTCTCACATGAACAAACTGACAACTATAATAAAAAATATCCCCATAATAAAAACTTTATAGAGTTTAAAAAACTGTTGGAAAAAAGTGATTATATAATCTCTACTGATTAAATATGGTTTTTCAGAGCACTTTTAGGGCCATTTTGAGTAATTTATTCATGAAACATCCTATCATAAACTAAACATAAAGAAAACTCAGGTTTTTTATTTAATTAGAATATTCCTTTAAATGTGGAGGACAACAAGGGAATGCTATGTAAAGGCCACTTCTTTGGTAAAATGACTTTAATATAAAAACACTGAAAAATAAAATGTTCTCACTATGGACACCATGAGTAATGAACAAAAATGTCACAATCTGAGTATGTAAATAACATATTGACTGTATAATATTCTTCTTACATCTATGCAAATATTTTCCATTTATGCTCTATTTGTCAAAAACATTTTAATTACTTCCTTAAAATGGCACCATCTTCTTTCTTTCTTGTAAGCCCTATATTTATTAAGCTAAAGACATTTTTTAAGTTTTAGGCTTCACTGGATATTAATTTTAGGAAAGGGTTAGATATTGGCTTCAGGAAAAAAATTTTAATTTTATGAAAAACTACCAAATGGATGGAATTGTTTCCAATTTCTAGTTTGCTGGCACATTGGTTTCCAAATAAAAAAGTTATGCAAATATATGGAAATTGTTCTTTTAAGAGAAAGCATGTCTATGTTCTATGTGTGCAGCGTTCTTCCACCATGAGAACTATGCTGACTAGGACCCCTCTCCACTAACAGGAAATAAGTTTCTTGGTAAACTCAGGGCTCTTGAGGATTGACTTGTCTAATAACGGTGCTTTGAAAGAAAATTCAATTCTCATTTGAATGTCATCAGATTCACTGCTTCGAGAGATTTTTAAAAAGAAAGATTAAAGCCTGATCTAGTGTCACTTCTGCTAGGCCTAGTCCCCAAACCAGGGCTTCATACTTAGACCTAATTACAGTTTCAACCTCCCCCAGAAATGTAGTCAGTCAGGAATTTTCTGGTCACCTCAGTGATAAGATCATCTGTCACAAGCACCCTCTCCATCCTCCTGAAAAGAAGTTAGGCATTTTAAGACCTCCCATTCTTCCTTCTAAGAGAAAGTGACCCTGCCTGACACAAGCCCTTTCTTTCGCTAATAACGTTTCTCCCACCCTCCTATCTACAAAACCTGCCATTTTGTACAATTCCTGGAAGCATCTCCAACATCAGTAGACTTTCTTGTTCCAATGAAAGATTAAATCATTTTGTCCTTCATTGCCCTTGACATGGTATCCTACACATTGTACTCATCAATCAATATTTGCTGCTTAATTAAAAATAAATCTAAAAAAGAAACAGGCAATTCTTTCAGATCAAAGGAAGCAAACTGTGAGCCTGCAGGTTTTTAAACATATGGGTTTTATTTGTCCCACACTTTTTTTATATTTTAATCAACCTGAAATATTTAAAAATCAGGAAATTTCACATAAAAATCCCGATGTCTGGCTTCTCTTTAAAATATTAAAAAATCTGGCTACATAGCCCAGACGTCTATGGGCAAATGCTCTTCAGGACTCTATGGTCCCCAGTTCACCCTGTTGTCCTCCCAATAGGAATGCATCCCCCCTACCATGCACAGATCCCCCAAATCTATCCCTACCTCATTCTTCCTTAATAATAAGCATCAGGATTCAGCAGGTGTCATGGCAACTCAGAATAGAGAGAAGTTTTCCTCTTTCCTTATAGCCTGAGGCAGCCATATAAGTTCTGACCATCCTATTTTTCATGTAAACAGAGTTTTATATGCAACTTCGGGAAATGTCTTTAAAAGGAGGAGACATGCCCTTCCCCCATTTTCTCCTTTTGCAGGCTGGAATTCAAATGTAATTGCTGGTGCTCCAACAGTCATATTGGACCATAAAGTAAACATGGGTCTTGTATAGCAATAAAGTAGAGGTGGCCTAAGTCCCTGGCTCTGAGAATCTGTGTATCAGCCCAGGGATGCCTACCTCTAGGCTTTTGCATCAGAGAAAAATAAGCTTCTCTCTTTTTTTAAGAGAAATGGTTTAAGCCACCATTGTTTAGGAATTTCTGTCACATATAGCCAAGCCTAATCCTAAGTAATATAACTACAAATCATCTCTGATGAGCAGAATTTTTCTTCTTGATGACTACTATTATTAAAAGGTAAAGATTACAGAACATCATAGTCTTCAGGAAGAAGGATGTATGCAATAGGTCCCACAGTTTGAGAGTAGTAGGTGTACATTCCATGAATACAAATTGGTCCAGGCTTTTCAATCTCTAATAATATTGTGTGGTAGTAAAGTATGCAGGCTTTGCAATTTCTGAATATCCCTATGCTTCAATTTCCTCACTTATAAGAGGAAAGTAATACAAACAGTAACCTCCTTAATGGCTTCTCAGAAAGATAGATAAAATAATGCACAAAGCCAAACAGAAAAGTTCCAGGCAGATGAGACAGAATGGTGGCCTGGAGGTGGCAAGGAACATGGAGTTTGAGAGGCACAGTTCATTTTCTGCTTACTCTGCTCTTCCAACATCAAGAAGTATTAAAAAGGGTTGGGAGAAATAGTGAAAAAGTTTTCATCAGACCATGCAACAGCTCAATACGTTGTTACTTCAAGCCAGCATTTTAATGATATATTAAAAGTTAAGACTAATGAGGCAATCTCATATCTTACTTTTATATTACACTTAAATCATCCTGTTAAAAAACAAAACTCAGCCAAGTAAACGTGAACATCTAATTGGCTTTATTAAGTGATTCACGTATCAGGCAGCATCCCCTCTAGGGAGTAGAGATATCCTCAGAGGAATTGTAAAAAATGGAAGGTTTTTATAGACAGGAGAGTGGAGGGAAGTTTCAAGCAAAAGGAAAGGGATTGTTTCAGGAAGGTCACTTTCTCTTAGCGGGAGGGTCTAAGATCTTCAAATTTACTTGAATGAGTTTTGATTTTTTTTTTTTTAATTTTGTTACATTATTTTACCATGATTTTTTTTTTTTTGAGAGGGCATCTCTCATATTTATTGATCAAATGGTTGTTAACAACAATAAAATTCAGTATAGGGGGGTCAACGCTCAATGTACAATCATTAATCCATCTCAAGCCTAATTCTCGTCAGTCTCCAATCTTCTGAAGCATAACGAACAAGTTCTTACATGGTGAACGAATTCTTACATAGTGAATAAATTCTTACATGGTGAACAGTACAAGGGCAGTCATCACAGAAACTTTCGGTTTTGATCATGCAATATGACCTATAAACAATCAGGTCAAATATGAATATTCGTTTGATTTTTGTACTTGATTTATATGTTGATCCCACATTTCTCCTATTATTATTATTATTTTTATTTTTAATAAAATGCTGAAGTGGTAAGTAGATGCAAGATAAAGGTAGAAAACATAGTTTAGTGCTGTAAGAAGGCAAATGTAGATGATCAGATGATCAGGTGTGTGCCTATGGACTAAGTATTAATCCAGGCTAGACAAGGGCAGCAAGACATCCACGGATGCAGAAGATTTCTGAATGAGTTTTGATTTTTAACTGTCCTTCAAAAGATGTGTGATGGCACAAAAATGATTATTAAGATATAGGTGTCTACAACATTCACTACTGCTCCTCCCAGAAGTAAAGGGGAGAGAGCCACAGGAAAAGCCACCATAGCCAGCCAGTCAGTCATTTCTCCTGGCAAAAGTATTGAGGGTGGAGCACAAGGTCGTCTTCTGCCCTGGGGGCTGTGAGACACCCAGTCCCCCTGCTGTCCTCCACGCTGTCAGAACTGGCAGGATGGAGTGCAGACTAGCTGAGAATTTGCAGGGCCCAGTGCAAAATGAAAACGCATTGCCCCTTGTTCAAAGCTGTCACAGAGTTTCAAGACAGTGAAACATTAAACGAAGCATGGGTCCTCTCTGAGTGCAGGTGCTGTGACGGCTCAGGTCCTGGCCATGACGTCACCCGGGGCTACAACAGTGAACCTGTGGATGATTGTGGACAGTGTGGTGAGCGGCAGGTGGGAAGCAGGCAAAACGGGAAGAGAAAGGATGTTTGCTTGTTTGTCTTAAGTGTTATGATCTACATGCCTGCCTTTATGGTGTTCAAAAAATAAAAGTGAAGAAACAGTTATTATGAAAGGATGTTTCAGTCTAAAGGCTATGTCACTAGAAGTTCCAGACTGATTGGTTTGAAATTCCACTCCTGGGAGAGGCTGAAATGGCAAGTAAGTTGGGCAGTAGCTCGTCACCCCAGATTGGGACTGTGTTTTTCTTTTTAACTGAGAATGGTAGTTTGTTTGCATTTATGACCTGTGAGAAATAGAGTATTATGCTTGACTGACTGACTTCCTTCCTTCAACAAATGTGAAGTCCTTCATTATCTTTCTACTAGAAACTTAACATTTTTCGTTTAACTATTGTTAAAGTGAAGCAACAAAATGATTATTTTTCCCAATATAATTGCAAAGATCGTAATGAATCTTACTTGTTTATAGCTGCTACCCTGTATGTCACTTCCCTCACCAGAAGGACAAGATTTTTAAGGATAAGATCTCTCCAGGGTCTTCTTGATCTGTTTGTTCCTCTCACCTCCTATACACCCTGCCGTTTAGCCCACTTCCACTCTTGCTCTTCTCATTCCTAAAGCCACAATTCCCGTGCAAACAAATGTGTTTACATCACTCATTTAACTTCAACCTCCTTGCCTTGAGTAATATCACTTTTCACCAAAAATATAGCTCATACAGGGTTCTAAATATCACTTTCATACTATCACACTGAGACAGGGACCATGGGCTTAGACAGAGTAGGGCGAGGGCCTCCGGAAAAAACAAAGCAAGATAATTCGTTGTGGGATTTGCTTTGGCCTGCTGGGAGGCCCAGCTTGTTTTTCTAACTTTACCCAGGTGCTGCTTTTCTTCCTCCAGCCCTAGTCAAGTGATTTGCCACCTGGGCAATGTAGCAAGCAAGCCCCAAACAAATAGTAGAAACAGGAAGGATTCCATCTTGAAAATAAGATTGTATCTTAAAACCCAATTAGTTAAAAAGTAAGTTTCTTAACAAACAGACAATAACTCAGCCCACCTTGGGAGCAAAGCAGGCAGTCTTTTGACTGATACGCTCCCAGACCAGGAAGTTGCTATCCTGGGAGGAAATCAGAGCAGTAAATTTCTTGTAAATAACCCAGAAGACTAACAAGAAACTTAATGTCTCTTCAAAGATAAACATTTTGGGACCACTTAGCAGGTGTACATGCCTAGCCCTTTGTCTCTCAACAGCCTATAAATCCCCTAGACAACGCACAACCCCTTGTGGGGCTCTCTTGTCTCTTCCTGGCGTGAGCCACGAGCTCTGTCCTTTCCCTTTATTTCTAAATAAAAGCCTCTCTTGCTCTCCTATCTTGAGTGTTTGGGAAGTTCATTCTTTGACTCCGTGAACAAGAAGAACCCCAGCATCAACATCTCAGTACCCTTGAAAAAAATCCCTCCTTTGAGATTAATGGCTCCTCCTATTCCTCGTTGTCATTGGAAACCACCTATTTTTGGTCACCCCTCCCTCTTGAGGGGCCTCAAAATTCCTAGCTGTCTTATCCCTCCACCAAGCTTACCCTAAAAATGTCTAGCCTTGAGTGAATCCAACCATCCACCTCCACTCCTACACCTCCAATGCTAGACTGTAGAAGAAAAATCACACAAATGTTGGGGTTGTTGCCACTAGAAACATACGGTCTCCAGCTTACTTAGGCTTCTAGAACTGTTTGCCAGTTCCTTACATGTCCCGGATTGAATACTGTCTCCAAATGTTCACATGATCCACTGAAAATACTCTTCAATTTCCTCAGGCCATCTGTGCTGAGACTGACCTCTTTCAAAATTAACCTTTCTTACCCACAGGAAAAAAAATACTGCTTTTGGGTGTGGACTGTTTCCATTTTCCTGTTCCTGTATTTACGAGTAAGTGTATCAATTCATCCACCCTGTGGAAAATTAATTGCATTAATGGCCCAAATAAATGGCCTCCCCTTTTCCATACCCTTTGACCTGCAATTTTGTAGTCCCTTCTCATTCTGACCCTGGTCTTGGCTATGGGACTTTCTTTTATAAAGGCTTGAAAAAGTACTTGTGTGTCTCCTCCTTTTTTGGGAACCTTGCCATAGCCTTGAAAAGAAGCCCAGTCTAGAAGCATGGGAGCACATGGAACAGAGCTGAATTGCCCTAGCCAAGATGAGCCTGATCTAGCCAGCACTCAGTCAACACTTCCGCTAACTGGAGATAGACGAACAAGCTGTAGGAAGACAAGATTTGCCAAATCTGGCCCAGGACTGCCTTGCTCACCTGCAAACTCATGAGAACTAACCAATGGTTTTTGTTTTCAATAATAGATTTTGGGATGGTTTGTTATGTATAATAGCTGATACAAACAACAACCTCCCTCTCTCCATTCTCAGAGGAAGAAGTATACCTTCTCTTAATTTTAAGGCAAATTCCTCTCTTGCTCTTTATTCCATTCCTGCTTATATGCTTTCAGATTTCATTACTCTGTTGGAGAGGAAGAAATTTCCTTGAGGTTCTTCTAGCTGGTCTAAGAACCAAATTGACCTGAAACAGATTAACAGGAGAAAAATATATATATATGTACATACATAGGGGGAGGCCATAATTCCAAAAATAAGGAGAATGAGGTATATATGTCATCCTGAACCAAAGGACAAGGGGATAGGAGTCTGAGACTTCAAAGGAAAAGGGAAATAATTCACAGGAATATGGAGAGAGTAGATGTTTAGTTAGCAAATATATGCTGGGCCACACAGTAACAATGAGGTGGCACAAAGGAATTTTAACAGACTTAGCACATCCCTCCCTGTCTATCACACCTAGTTTAATTATAATATAGCTATCTATGGTGCTAGCTCTCCTCCTGGAGTAGTTCCTCCATCTAAATTCTTTTTATGTAGTTGTGGGGTGGGAGGTCAAAGTTTCTTTTTGAGTCTTCTGGACCTGGATAATTTTCAGCTCAAAATAATCTGCATGTCACAGTGGAACATCCTGGGGTGGCCTGCCCTTGGTGCCCTACAGCTCCATATTGTATTTTAAGTTTCTCCATACTGTATTTTCAACCTCTTGCTCTATTTCATCTCTCTTTCTATATATAATAAACATGTGTATGTATGTCTCTAATTAAAACTAGCACACACAAAAAAACAAAAACCTGAATCTTCAGCAAGTTACTGACCTATTCTGTCCTTCCTCCACATTATATATTTCATGAATACATATGAAGCCTTATATGCATGTTTGGGTTCTCCAGAAAACAGAACCAACAGGATGTGTGTATGTATATAACATATACATACACACACAGAAAGATTTAAGGAATTGGCTCATGCAATTGTGGAGGCTTGGTGAGTCCAAAATCTGATGGTGTAGGCCACCAGGTTAAAACCTCAAAGAGTTGCAGTTCAAGTCCAAAGGCAGTGTGCTGCAAAATTCCTTCTTTCTCTGGGTGGGAGGGGAGGGGGGGGTCTTTGTTCTTTGAAAGCCTTCAGCTGGTTGGAGGAGGCACACCCACATTACAGAGAATAATCTACTTGACTAAAAGTCCACTGATTTAAATGTTACTCTCAGCCTCAAAAACACTTTCATGGAACCCTCCAGAATAATGCTTGACCAAATATTGGGGCACTGTGGTCCAACCAAGTCAACATAAAATTAACCAGCACAACTTGCTGTGTGCATTTTTTGTGCTCATAATTATTCATCCTTTTCAGTTATCATCTTATTGATATACCCACAGTATTTGATACTGCCAAATACTCTCATCTTCTTTATTCTTTTGCTTCCTTCATAGCCCTCTCTCCTAGATTGCTTCCTATTTCTTTGATGACTGCATTTTAGTTTTCTTTATAGTGCCTGTTCCATGCCTGTTTCTTGATGACCTTTAGTGTTGTGCTTCCCAGACCTCCCGGGTCCTCTCATGCACTAGTGGCTTTAACTGCCAAATCTAGATCTCCCACTTAGCTGTCTCTCCTGAGTATCATATGTTCATTCATTTATTGATTGAAGGTATTAATAGGGTATCTATTTCACTGAGTACTAAACACTGCGGGGGGTTGTGGGAACCTCTGAAACAGCCCCCAAGATTTCTGCCTCCTATTATTCACACCCTTGTTTTACCCATGCACGTGAAAAGAAAACAGCAAAAAAGGATAAGATGCCACTTCTGAGTTTATGTTACAAATAGACTCTGGCTTCTGTCTTGGTCACCCTCTCCTGTCCTTTCTTGGTGCTGTCTCTCTTCTCAGAGTCCTTGCTTTGGGGGAAGCAAGCTGACATGTTGTGTAAGAACCCTTATGGAGAGGTTGTGGGGCAATGAACTCACATCTCCAGTCAACAGCCAGCAAGAACTTAGAGCCAGTCACTGGCCACGTGTGTGAGCTTGGAAGCAGATCCTCTCCTAGGTGGGTCCTGAACTGACTGCAGCTCTGGTAGATATCTTTATTGCAACCATGTAAGGGGACCCAGAGTTAGAGGCACTTAGCTAAGTTGCACCTGGATTTCTGATACACAGATATCATGAGAAATACTTGTTTTTAAGCTTCTGAGTTTGATATGATTAGCAGCAGATAACTAATACAGGACTACCCAGGATCCAAAGTCAAATAAGTAATAGCCCCTGAATTTAATGATCCTCTAGACTATTAGTGGTGATAGAAAAGTAGCCATGATCATAGTACAAAGTGATAGTGTTACAGAAACAGACACAGTGAGTGATGGGAGCATGGGGAGAAGAGAATTTCAATTGTACTTGAAGGTTGAAGGATTTACTCAGCAGATTTTGATTTTGTAATTGTATAAGGAGCCTAAGTCATTTGATGACAAATAGGAGAAAATTTGATAGGATACCTGAAGAGAAAATGAATTTTTAGAAGCCGCTACCAGAAAGAATAGTTGAAGGATTTGTTAAACAAGTAACACTATCTAGGCAGTGTGGAGTTTGTGTTGAAGATCCTACAGGATCTTCAGTTGAGTTTGGGATTTATTTTTTAAAGTGCTCTCAGCAAAATGGACATAAGATTAGAGAAGCTGATGGGTGAATCTGAGATTTCAGAGATGAAACAGAAGCAAAGGAGCAAGAAAGAACAATTGCTGAGGAAAAATAGCAAGACAGTCCTTACAGTTCTCAATCATGGACGTTAGGTTGCATAGGGAAAGACAGTCAAAGCTGCTCAGAGTTTGGGGGAAATGCAGCCTGTTCTGACTTCCCACCAGTCAGCAGGGCTAAGGGAGTCAGTGCTCTGTTTGACTCAAGCCTAAGTCATGCACTCCATGGTGTGTGCCCTTAGAGGGAAGGGGACAGCACTCCATTTCCCTTTGACTCCTTTTCTGCAAGGTAGAAGGTGGTTGTTTTGGCGAGCCGACTTGGACCATGAGGAAGAGATTACATCCTAAGGAGCGTAGAACAGAAGGAACCTGTAATCCCTGGAAGATCACATAGAGCCTTCACGATCCTACATGAGGAATAATTAAACTACGTTCTTTTAAAGTTACTCTTAATGTGGTTCTCTGTCTGTTATAAGAGGGTGGACCTATATATTTCAGTAAAGATGTCCAGTAAAGAAGATAAGCTAGGAATGCAGTGACCTTAGTAAGAGAGAAAGTAGTAAGCAACAAACAGATGCACGGGTAACAATTGAAGATGTCCTTATTTGAGAAGAATCGTCTCAGGCCAGGCTATGTGCTTTCAAAAAAGGTTAAAGTTTCTGATCAGTGACAAACTCCAGACTCTCCATAAGTAGAGATGTGAAGGCCAGGGAATGTGTCTCAACAGCAGATTCTTCCAGACAGGCAGACAGCAGTGACTCTAGAAAGAAATGGTGATGGTAGCATGTAGTAAAAAGGAAAATTTATGAAATGTCCTAAAGTTAAGTGACGGAGGTCTAGAGAATGGGGAAAGAGACAAGGGAAGATAATTGGTCAATAGCTAACCAGAATCTCCATGTACCTGGATGAAGTTTTTTCAACAATTATCTAGAAGTCCCCAGAATAGTTCTTGACCATCATCAACAACCAATCCACAAGCCTTCTCAATGGACTAAACTCCTATCCCTGAACTCCCCCCAACCCTTCATGTTAGCCAACCTCCTTTATCTGTAGCCAATGTAAATTTAAACAATTTACTTTCCTTGAGAACGTCTTGTAAATGACCCCTATTTCTTAAGTCTGGTGATAAGTTGTTTTTGTTAACTGGCCTTGCTGCTGGGGATCCTGTTCTACTCCTTTTCCTGACTGTAAAGGGTCAATCAAACCTTTTATTTCAGAGATCTCTGTCTCGATGAAGTTTTTCATTTGTCAGTAATGACAATTGGTCCATGCATCAAATTCACCCATTCAACATTTGGACCTTGGTATATAACTTAAATTCATCATGTTTTGGGTTGATGCTTCTTCATAATAATCATAGGAAATTAGAAATTTAGGGGATTGGAGAAATCCTAGGGACTAGAACAACCTTGTTCCCATGCATTGCATGTTTATTAAAAAAAAACACAAAAAAACGTGGGATGCTAAATTTTCCATGTAGCCGTTAGAATCCAGGTCTTGTAACTCCCAGGCCAGTGAGGGCTGAGTGTGTAGTTAATTTGTAAAGAATCCCTGTTAAGCTTTTTTTTTTCCTCCAGCAAAATTATAACCTCAGGTTGCTATTTGCAATATCCCCTTTTATTTCTCCACAAACATACTTTGCATTAGCACAGCACTCTATAGCTTTCAGAATACTTTCACACATTTTCTCATTTGATCCTGACAATAATCCTGCACAGAGAAGTAAGTGAAGGGTTAATAACATTCCCATTTTACTGTTAAGGAAATTAAAGCTGGAAGTTTTCAAGAAAACTGCCCATGATAAAGAGCTAGTAATTGATAGAGGGACTTGAATATGGCACTCTTACCAAAACCCACTTATTTACCTAATTGTCATTTTTTTTTTCAGACTCTTCATTGAGGACAATATTGTGTGGCTCATAATGAAATTGCAGTAAACTTCAGACAACGTATTATTCAGGGCTTTTTTTTTTGGTTTCTAGAGCTGCATTGTCCAATTGGTAGCCTCTAGCCTATGTGGGTAACAGACTTAAATTCATTAATATCCTCAGTTTCTCAGTCACACTAGTCACCTTTCAAGTGCTCAGTGGCCAGACGTGGCCCGTCGCTACAGTGATACAGAATATTTCCATCATGCCAGGAAGTCGAGTTGGACAGCCTAGAGATTTAAGAGCGATGTCTCCCTTCCGCCAGTTCTCAGTCTTGCCCTCAGCCTGTATATAATCCAAGACCAAAGACTGGTCCCCACGTTCTTCCACTTTCCAAAGATTTTTAAATGGTAATGCCAACGGAAATCGTCTGACCCAGTCTCTTGCTAAGGTGTGATAACAGAAGTCCAAGTTCTTGCACAAAGGTCAGCACAGCAAGCGGGCGGTGAGAAGAAGCCAGCGACCCAGACACGGAGGCGAACGCGGCGGCAGAGGGGCGGGGCCGCGGGGGGCGGGGAGCCGGGCGGCCGGCGCACCGGCCCCGCCGTGCGTGCTCACGTGACAGGGCCGTCCGGCCCCGCTCGCGCAGTCGTCCGGGCGAGCGAAGATGGCGGCCGAGAGGGAACCTCCTCCGCTGGGGGACGGGAAGCCCACCGACTTTGAGGAGCTGGAGGAAGGAGAAGACTTGTTCACCAGCACTGTCTCCACCCTAGAGGTGAGACCGCGTCGCCGTGCGCGCTGCGCTCCGCTGCTGCCAAGCGTCTCACCTTTAGGTGCTTTTCCCCGTCCCGACTTGTCCTCCCCACCCCTCGGGTTTGCAAGGACCTGGTCAGGGCGACACCTGTGACGCGCGGGCCCCAGCTCGCGCACCTGCCCTTGGGCTGCAGCTTGAGCTGGGCGGCCGGGCCTCCTCAGGAGAGCAGCCGGCCGGCCTGGGACTTCAGAGAAGCTGGGACCGAACGGAGCATCGTAGCCCTTTACCCGCTCAGCTGGCCCTGCGCGGTGCCACTCGCACCTCTTCTGGCAGACAGAGGAGCTCTGGCGCCGGCTTCCAGTACACCTCGCCGCCCTCCGCGGAGACCTCCGCAGCCCCTTTGGAGAGGGGCTTGCAGTTCCCTTCCCACGGAGGGGGTGCCCCTGTCGGGGGGTTGCAGGGAAGTGAGCGCTGAGTGGCCGAGGCTCTGTAGGGAGCGCGTGGGTGCACCTTCTCCAGCCACAGCCCTTCGAGCACTGTTAGTTCCCCTGGAGGGAAGTACTTCTGTTTTGAACTGTTGGTAACTGCATTTGATGGGTTTGTTTGTCTTCTTTAGTTACTATTCTTTTTAAGGATCGGAGTGTTTATACAACACAAAGTTGAAGGAGGGAGTAATCCAGGAAACTGCTGGGAATTTTTTTTTTAACGTTACCAGGGGAGAAATAACAGATCCTCGCACCCCTTTCCTGTCTTCTCGCATGATCAGCGATCTCTGAAGTTGAGTGTTCTTGTTTTTTGTCAAAGGAAACACTCTTTTATGAACTTAACTGTACTGGGCCTTCTATATCCAGTGTATGTTTGAATTGCTTTGTGTTTGATGGGGGTACACACACTTCATAGTCCAATTTTAAATGTGCGAAAGTATAAGCAAATTTCCCAGAGGATCGTTTATCTCTAGCTGTACTTGAAAAGTGCTTTTTAGTAAGCTTTCTTGGCTTGTCCAACTTTGCACCAAGTAAGTTGGAAATTACTGAAAAATACCCATTATCTGAAATTCAGTTACCTGAACCTGGGAGCTTCGGGAACCGTTGTTAAGTACTGACCACATTCTACTAATTGTGTGTGCAGGTACCTGCTCAAACCCCATCTCCCCTCAGATTATGTGCTTATTGGGGCTAGGAAAAATAAATTGATCATCATTGTGTTCCTTACAAAATCTTGAACATCTAGATTTAGTAACTACTGCTGGATTAAAACCATCTTCCTAAGAATTAGTAAAAATTGTCTTCATAACAGATTACCTTTTGGGGTTAATATGGTTTTAGCCTTTTGTACATACTATACAACTACCTTAAGATGCATTGAAAGTAGTGTCTATTCATTATCCTAAAACCTATATTCCCTTTGACGGCTGTATATTTTATGCCAGCAAGGATCAGAACTAATTTGATTTACTTAGTGCAAACTAGAATGCTGTGAGCATTAAGCATTCTCTTAATTTTAGATTTGAATAAAAGGAACTATAGTCTGTTTTCCATTTGGAATAGACTTTGTAATAAGGTATTTGAGGTGTTTTTTTCCTTCTTCAGTAAAAGTCTATAGAAGTTTTGAATACATGTATCTTGGTTAGTGCACTGTGGAAGTTGTAAATGTTGGTTTTGATTGTTCATCTAAACTGTATTTCATAAACTCACTCATTCAGGTTATTTTATTGTAGTTTAACCGTGAGATTTGTAAATTCAGAATTTTTTTTTTCTTTTCTTTTCAAACAATTTGGGGAAGGGTATGTGGCAGTATTTCTTAGTACACCAAAAACTAAAGAAATGTTCTTCCAGTGCTCTGGAACTTTTGTTTTAAATAGAACTTCTCAAAACTTGAGAATGGAGGAGACACCACAGAATTCTTGTTTAGAATGCAGATGCCTTTGCCTCCATGGACTCTGCATGTTTAATTAGCTTTCTAAATCATTGCTTTTCAAATTTTATACATAAGTTAACCAGGGATCTTGTTAAAGTGCAAAATCTAATTCTCTGGCGCTGGGATAAGCCCGCTATTACTCAGTTTTAACAAACTCTCCTCCTGACTTTCCTGGTCCATAGACAACAATGAGTTGCAAAGCCCCAGATAATTCTGATGCATATCATCTGCTTTGAGTAGTTATTACCTACTCTGTAAATTAAAGTAAGACATACAAATTATTGTCTTTAGTTTGTTTTTTTTTTAAGAGTTTTAAAAATTATTTTACTCATGTAGAAACTTTTACTTTGAGGGCATTTGGAGGGAAAAAAAATCCACTGAAATCTGTAAGTGAAAATCAGATTATAGACAGCTTCACAGTCATAATTGTTAAGCTTGTGATGACTATACATACATCTTAGTGCATTTGTGTATTTTTAATGCAATATAAATAACTTTCCTTTCAAAATTAAAAGCTGTCACATAAAGCTATATTCTGAAAAGATATTTAAAACTCTATTCCATGTTTCTGTTGTGACTATGAAACAGTGGTAGGAGGCTTGTCTGGGAGCAGGGAAAAGAATGATAAGGGAAAAAAATCTGGCAAAAGCTTATTTTTTGGTACCTGAGAGGCAAGGCTTGTTTAGGAATACTGCTTTTACCTTAAATGATACAATCCTAAGCTCAGGAAGTACTTAACCCTAAAGCAACATGGAATAGTATGTAAACAAAAATAAAACCAGGAAAGTTATATGTCCTTTTTAAAAATAGCTTTATTTATATATAATTCACATACTGTACAAGTCACCCATTTAATGTGTATAATTTAGTGGTTTTTAGTATATTTGCAAATATGTGCAGCCTTCACCAGTTTTAGAACATTTTTATCACCTCAAAAAAGAAACCTCTACCCTTTCACTATCATCCCATCCTCACCTCCACTCCCCAAACCTACCTACCTCTAACCTGGAGCATCCACTAATTTACTTTCTGTCTCACTAGGCTTCCCTATTCTGGACTTTATATGAATGAAATCATGTAATATGTGGTCTTTTGTAACTGACTTTTTTCACTTAGCATAATGATTTCGAAGTCTGTACTTAATAATTTTTTTATACCTGAATAATATTCCATTGTATGGCTGTACCACATTTTGTTTATCCATTCATCAGTTGATGGATGTATGTGTTGTTTTCACGTTTAGCTATTATGAATATTGCTGCAGTAAACATTCATGTACAAATAGAATTGCTGGGTAATATGGTAATTCTGCATTTAATCATTTTAAGAATTGTCAGAATGGTTTCCCACAGAAAGTATTTTACATTCCTGTGTGTGAGGGTACCAGTTTCTCTACATCTGCAGCAAAACTTGTTATTATCTAACTTTTTGATTATCCTAATCGATGTGAAGTGGTATCCCAGTATGGTTTTCATTGCATTTTCCTGATGACTAATGATGTCGCACATCTTTTCATGTGCTTATTAGCCATTTGAGTATGTTCTTTTGAGAGATGTCTATTCAGATCTTACCTCATTTTTAAATTGGCTTGGCTTTTTATTACTGAGTTATAAAAATTCTTTATGTGTTCTAGATAATAAGTTCCTTATCAGATACATGATCTGCAAATATTTTCACCCATTCTGTGGGTTGTCTTTTCATGTTCTTGATGGTGTTCTTTGAATCAAATTTTTAAAAATTTTTATGAAATTCATTTTATCTATTGTTTTGTTGCTCCTCCTTTCAATGTCCTATCTTAGAATGCCCTGCCAAATCCAATGTTATAAAGATTTATATCTGTGTTTTCTTCTAAAAGTCTAATCGTTTTTGGCTCTTACATTTAGATCTTTGACCTGTTTTGAATTAATTCTTGTATTGTATGTGGTGTGAGATAAGGATTCATCTTCATTCTTTTGCATGTGGCAGTCCAGTTGTCACAAGCACCATTGGAAGAAAAGACTATTCTTTCCCCATTGAATGGTCTTGGCACCTTTGTGGAAAACCACTTGAACATAGATGTTTACACCTAGTTATTGTACTGACTTCAGGTCTAACTACAAACTTGAAGCTAAGATGAAGACACAGTTTCCCTAGCACTGTCACATGATAGAGTTTATAGAGCATTTCAAATGAAATTTCCAGATGGAAGGCTCACAGGTCTTCAAATTCCTTTCCTACCATGTAACCTCATGCTGTATGTAAGTGCTTAAAAGATACTGTATTGGTTGACTTCAGTAAATACTTCAGCATTTACTCTGTCACACTGTTTAGATGATAACGAGAGTGCAAATATCAGCAAAATACAAGTCTTTGTGAACAGAAAATCTCCAGGGGAGACAAAAAGGCATGTACAGAGAACTCAGACTGTGTTTATACAATCTGAAAACACCAGTTTTCATTGAAAATACCAGTGAAATTGGGGAGATTCTAATTCCTATCAATGTTCTTGACACACAGTAAATGAAACGAAGTGTTTCTGTTGTCTGGTAGAAGCTTGTTCAGGAGGTAATAATTAAGAGAGACCTTGAAGGAATTGAGTGAAATTTCAAAGTGGGAGAATGGCAAGAGTCACTTAAAGATCAGTCCATATTCTAGGGAACCATAAGTAATTCAAGTGGCTGAATACACGATGTTAAAAGGTCTACTATGTAGTGAGATTATGAAGTGCTTTGAAATGGTTATGTAAGTGGTGAGAGTTATGGTATATTTGCATGCCCGTAACAAGATTACCTAGAAAGGTTAACATGCTAGAGGGGTAGCTTTGAGCAGGAGGTATCATTGGTAGGTTGATGAGTTAGAATTTTAAGTCTGAAGTTTAAGGCCCCAAGAAGGAAAATGCAAGTAACAAAAGAAGAGAGGGAAATTGATGCAATAACATTAAAAAGAAAAACATTTTAAGACATAATGCCTACCTGTCTTCAGGTGATTGTTAGAAAGAATTACAAGTTTATTTCAGTTGGATATATGATACACCAGTGAAGATAACATCAGGCACCTAGAAATGCTGGATGGACTAGAAACGTAGATTTGGGAGTCTGCCATAAATTTACTGAATGATGACACTGAGACCCCTGTTCTTACAGAAGGCATGTACCAAACAGGAGTCAGTGTAATAACCACAGCTGTGTGAGCAGATACCTGCAACGCCAGGGGATACATGTGTAATTGCAATACATCCAGTACAGAAATAGTATAGAAGAATTTTATAAGAACTTAATTATATAGAGATGATCTCTGAAAGTTGGTGACATTATCAAGAGAGAGTGAGTAGAATAAAACAGGATTCTTAATAAAGAGGAACTAAAGTGTAATACCTATTGTCCAAAACAACAGGTAACAAGATACAACTTGTTTCGTTGATTTTGTTTCCTAATCTGTAAGTAGGCCTCCAACATCAAATTTATTACATTAAAAAAAAATTCATTATTAATTGCCTATATTTCAGAGAAAAAACTTTGTGACCAGATATTTAAAGGCAGCATGCCAATATATTTCTTGCCATAAAAGTCCCTTTAATATCAACTTTTTTCCATATTCAGAGAGTCATGCTTTGTATTTTTTTATTGAATGTTTGAATCTTAAAGCTATCCCCAAGGAACTTGGTCTCTGGTCAGGTTTCCATTCACAGCATCTGTGAAATCTAATAAAATTATAAGATTTGAAGGAAGGAAGGAGGGAATGTAGGAATGAAAGACACTGTCAAGCTCTTTTCCAAAGTGGCTATATCATTTTGCATTACTATCAGCAAAGAATGAGAATTACAGTTGTTTCACATCTTTTTCCACACTTGTTTGGTGAGCTTGGAACTGGCTTATACTGACTCAAGAAACTGTTAAATTTTCAGGAATTTTGTAAGCTGGTTAGTAAACATAGCCATTGTTAAAAATTAAATTATGTGAACTTATAATTAAGTAGCATTAAAAATAAAGGTAATATTTAATAAAGTTTATTTTGATAACATTAAAAATAAAGGTAATATTTTACAATTTAATATTAAAACTTCACTTCCTAATTCCTTTACTATGTTTTACCATTTCCTGTGTTCTTGAGGTCCTATGTCTATTGAATCTGTGTGATGGAATATTCCCAGTTCCACATTTACTGAGGGGTAATCAGTCACAACAGGCATGCTTATGCAGCAGAAATAGCAAAAGCTAAAAACCAGGGTCTTCTTTCCCAAAGACCTCGTTGCTAAACATTTACCAGCACGTAATTGATTTTTAGCCCTTTGAACACGTGTGTAGTGTTATCTGATTGTGGTTTTAATATGTATTTCCGGATGAATAATGTTGCTGAGAATCTTTTCATGTATATATTCATCATCTATCTGAAAATTACCCTCTTTGGTGGTGTCCTTTCACATCTTTTGCCCATTTTAAAACCTGAGTTTCCTTACTGCATTTCGAGAATTCTTCACGTATTCTAAGTTCACATCTTTTCCAGATATGTGTTTTGCCGGTAGTTTTTCTAGTCTGTAGTTTGCCTCTTAATGTTGTTAGCTGTATCTCACAGAGCAGAAGTTTATTATTTTAGTGAAGTTCAAGTTATCCGTTCTGTTTTCATTGACAGTACTTTAGATGTCACTTATGAAAACTTTTGCTAATGTTAACCCTAGGTGACTAACGATTTGCTTATGTTTTCTTCTAGAAATTTTATAGTTTTAGCTTTTAAATTTGGGCCTCAGATTCAACTTGAGTTTGAGATTATTGAAGGATAATCATGTTAAGTTTTGTTTTATGGCTCAAAATATGGTCTGTCATGGTAAATACTATGGGTGCACTTGAATGTGTATAGTCTGATTTGCGGTGGAGTGTTCTATAAATGTTAATAAGTCAAGTTGGTTGATTGTGTTTTTCAGTACACACAGCATCAGTGAATCTTAGATGCTTTATGCTAAGTTAAAGAAGCCTGACTGAAAAAGCTTCTCCACTGGGTTCTCTTTTCATCTTTGTCAAAATCTTTTGAGCATGTATATGTTGGTCTATTTCTGTACTCTACTCTGTTTTACTCATCTGCTGACTCTCCTTTTGCCAGTTGTTTGCTGTCTTGATTAGCGTAACTGAGTCTTGAAATTGAGTAGTGTAAATCCACTGATATTCTTTTCAAAACTGTTTTGGCTATTCTAGTGCTTTGGCTTTTCTTTTCCATATAATTTTGGGATCTGTTTATTGATTTCTACAAAAAAGTCCTGCTGAGGTTCTAATTGGGATTGTCTGTTTTTTACTGTGTCTGTGGTATCTGTTGGTGAAAACCCTCCTTTTTCATTCCTGATAATGATGTTGGTAATTTGTGTCTGTTATTTGTATGCTTATTTATTCATTTATTTTCATCTTGCTAGAGCTTTGCCATTTTGGGGGAATGTTTTCCAAGAACCAGATTTTGTTTTCTTGATTTTTTTCTTTTGGCTTGTTTTTGTTTTTGAATTTCATTGATTTCTGCTCTTTATTTCCCTTACTCTGTTTACTTTATGTTTAATTTGCTCTTCCAGTTTCTTAGAACACAACTTTGGATCATTTGAAAGCTTTTTTTGAGTATTATTCTTTTAGCTCTATATTCTTCTATAAACACCACTTTAGTTGCACCCAACAAATTTCAATAATGTGTTTTTGTTTTCATTCAGTTTAAACTGTTTTCTAGTTTACCTTGTGTGACTTACTGTTTGACCAATAGGTTATTTAGAGAAGTATGTTAATTTCCAGAATTTGGACGTTTTCTAGGTAGCTTTCTGTTACTGATTTCTGGTTTAATTTAGTTGCAGTCAGAGAATGATTTGTGGTTAAAATTCTGTTAAATTTGTTAGGGATTGTCTGATAGCCCAAAATATGTTGATTGTGGTGAATAATCTGTGTGCACTTCAGTGTATTAGACTGACATTATTGTTGGAGGTTCTACAGATGTTAAGTCAAGTGGATTGATAGTATTTTCCAAGTCTTCTCTCTGAGTTCCTTGTTATCTATTTGTTTTATCAATTACCAAGAGTGTTGAAGTCTCCAAGATAATTGTAGATTTTTAATTTTTTATTGCTCCTTTTACTTCAGTTTTTCCTTCATGTATTTTGATGCTCTTTTAATTACACACATAGACATTTAGTATTGTTATTTTTTCTTGGTAAATTGATCCTTTTATCATAGGATATGCATCATTATTGCTGAAAGTACTCCTTGTTCTTAAGTTTATTTTATCTGATGTTATTGTAGCACTGAAGTTCTTTTGATTGTCTGCATGACATTTTTTCCCATTTTTTTAATCTATAGCTTTAAAAATAGGGTTTTTGTAGGCAGCATATTATGTGTTACTATTTTTATATCCAATCTGGCCACCTAATTGGTGTCCTCTTATTGGTGTATTTAGACTATTTACATTTAATGTAATTATTAGTGTGGTTACGCTAGATCTACCATTTTATATCTTCACTGCTTTATCATCTGTTTTTCCCTGTATTCTTTTTAATGTTTGTGTGTGTTCCATTTTAATTTATCTGTTGGATTTTTTATTTATTTTCCTTCTAGGTGTTGCTGTGTATATGTACACACACACACACACACACACACACACACACACACACACATATATACCCCTAACCATTTATAATCTGATTAGAGTTGATAGTGTAATTCTACAAATAAAATTCAGAGCCTTACAACCATATAGGACCATTTACCTTCCTTCCTTTACGTTATTACTTATGGTAATACATCATATGTATTACATCTCCATACATTGAAAACTTTACCAGTGTTATAATCTTTGCTTTCTCAGCAATTTTTTAATTAAATGTATTTTTGTTTTGTTTTGTTTTTCTTTAGCTGCTTGGATATTTTTTATGTTTAATTGGTTTTCAGTCATTTTTTATGATGTGGCTGCGGTGGTTTTCTCTGGCTAATCTATTTGGAGTTTCCTTGTTCCTGAATCTGTCAATTTACGTCTTTCACCTAATTTGGGAATTTTTTAAGCCATCATTTCTTGAATATTTTTTCTGCACTGCTTTCTTTCTAGAAGTCTAACGACATGAATGTTAAGCCTTTTGTGTTGACTCACAGGGCCCTGAGGGTCTGTACTTTTTTTTTCCCCCTCTCTGTGATTCAGATTGGATGTTTTATACCAACTTATCTTCAAGCTCACAGACTTTTTCTCTCAAGAATTGTAAAGGGTCTGGAATTTCACCCTCCTTGTAAGCTAACTAACTTTATCGTTGCTGGAAGAAGACACAGAAAAGAACTTCATTACTTGGTGTATAGTAAGCAGTATGAGTATCATGTTTGTGTCAGTTTTCCTTGCCCTTCTCTTGCCACTGTGCTGAGATGGGGGGGCGGTGGGTCCAGATCAGTGTTGCACCTGCCTTTGGTTTGTGTTATAGCTGAGGAACCCAAGCTTAGGGAACCCAAGTCACTTATAATAGGCTCTAAGTCTGCCTGTTGTTTATTTCAGAGATGTCATTTTTATGATTTTGGACAGTAAAAGACCTGTTCTTTGCTTGAAAAAGACATTTATCTTTTTCTTCTGAGGCTGTTCTCCAGAAACATAGGCTTCTCTCAGTTTTGGCTGCCTGTACTGTCACACAGTTTTGCTCAGTCTGGGCTATCCTTGCAGAAAAGCAGTGAAAGAAAAGAAAGAAAACACTAATGAGGATTTTTATCCCCTCCTTTTCAAACTATGGGTTCCCATACTTTCTTGGGTTTTTAGATGTCAGTGCTCTCACCACTATGGTGTCATGCAGCTAAACCGCCAGGTCTGGTCCCAGGGCAGGACCAGGAGAGATCATTGTAGGGCAGGAGGGTAGGCAAAAGGAGAAAGTCTTTTCCACCTACATTCTTTAGGTTGCAGGAGCCATATATTTTATAGCCAGATTTTTCTCAGTCACTGCTGCATACACTTCTATTGTAGTTCTGCAGTTGGTGCCATCTTGAGGAAAAGCTGAGAGATATAAGGAAAAATCATAAAGTTTGCTCTTGTAAGGATCATTTTTCCTATTTTTGACTCCCTACTCTGCTCACTATTATTTACATTTAGATCATTGTTTTTTTTTGTATTCTATCCAGAACTTGTAGTGTTAATCAGCGGGGGAGAGGGAAACTCTAGTAGGCTTCTTTAATCTTGGTTGGAATTTAAAGCACTGCTTTTTAATTAAAGCGATATTAGCAACAACTGTGGAAGATGTTATAAAAATAATCTAGTACACCACTGGGTCATCTGTAGGGGAAGAAAAAAATGTACATTTATTAAAAATACTAATGTCTTCCCAATTGCATATCTTGGATAGCTATAGTCCTGATTATCTAGAACCTGTGCTCCAAGCAAAGAAGCTATCCTTATGTGCCATCCATATTCCCTTCTGTCACTTCTTGCTTAGCAGCCATTCTATACTCTTTCCATCCAGTGGGTTCAGCTGTTGCACTCGCTAGGAAACTGAAATGGCATGGAGAGGCAGGGCAGAAATGATTCCTGACAGCCTCTAGTGACTACTGTGTGGCTGTCCCTGAACAGTGTGTGGCAGGGTACTCCAAACTGGGTGGATGGGCACCCACAGGAATGCTTCACAGTCTCCCCACAATGGGGTGACTGCTTCCACCACAGCCAGTACTGGAGTTGCCCACCCTCCACACCATTTCCATCCTGCCCTTCATTCTTGGGCTTTGAACTATGAGACAAAAGGGTCCTTTTTGTTATATAAGCATGTTGATTTTTCTTTCTCTAGTTTCTGTATCATAGAACTATGAATACCCAAGATAATAGTGTAATACAAGCTATGAATTAGGGTAAGAATATATTATAGATTGTAAATAGTCTCTAAATATTATAGCTTTTTGTGGTACTACTTTGAATAGCTATATATTTTAAAGAATTTAAGAGGGAAAAAATTCTTCTAGTTATTTGGTATTTACCGTTTCTGTTACTTTTCCTTTTTTAAGTATTCCCTCTTGTATAATTTTTCTTCGACATAGATCATTTTCTTCAGCATTTTTTAAGAGCAGGTCTGTTGATGAATTCTCTTATTTGTACTTCATCTGAAAACTATTTTGCCTCCATTTCTGAAGGATATTTTGCTGTTTGTGGAGTCCTGGGTCAATAGTTCTTTCTTTCACCACTTTCAAAGTGTTCTTCCACTGTTCTTTAAGCCTTCATGATTTCTGAAGAGAAATCCACAGTCATTTGAATTAGTGTCCTCCTGTAAAAAATGGGTTGTTTTGTCTCTAGCTACCTTCTCTTTTTTCCCCTATATCTTTTATTTTTAGCACTTTGATGATGATATGGATAGGTATAGTTTTGTTTTTATCCTCTGGGGTTTGCTGAGCTTCTTGAATTACTAATTTATGCCCTTCACCGAATTCAAAAATTTTCACCCACTATTCCCCTCTTTTTGCAGCAGTTTCATCTCTCCTTGAGACTCTAATGACTTGAGTGTTAGTTAGACTTTTTGATATTGTCCTACAGGTCCCTGGGACTTTGTTCATTTTTCTTTCTACCTGTTTTCTTTTTTCATTGTTAATTCATGTTGGATACTTGTATGGATTTATTTTCAAGTTCATTAACAATATCTTCTGTCTGTTAACACAGCTTCATTCTGATATTAAGTCCTGTGATAATTTCAGATAATTTTTTCAGTTCTGAAATTTTCATTTTTTTTTTTTTGTAATTTCATTTCAAATATATTTACCTTTACCTCATGGAGCAGTCAGAAAGGCCTTTAAAAGTTATTTGACTTACAACCTTCAACATGTGAGTTTTCTTGAGGTTGGCATCTGTTCATTGTCTTTTCCCTTGAGATTTGGTCATAAGTTTCATTTATGTAAGCATTAAATCAGGGCAACAAATTAATATTTAGTTTAAAATTGCATTTAATTTTTAAAATTTTCATTTTTATCTCTTTTAAAATAGATTAACTTCTTTTTTCTTAGTTTTCTAAAATTAAGATAGATTAATTTTTTTTCTATCAAGCAAGGTTGAGAAATGCAACAGGAACTCAGGTGACGATTTAAAATTTATGAAATAATAGGTTAAAATAGCAATTATCTAATGTTATTATATAGTTACATTTCATGTTATGTTTATATCTCATTATATAGACCAAAAATCCAAGGAAATCCATTATGTAACCATAGAAAAGTTAGTGTGCAGGTGGTATGACAATCCAGAGCTCCTGATTCCAAGAATATTTTGAAATTTTAAGGGTAGAAACCTTTGTTTAAAGCAAACTTGAGTGTTCATGTTATATGTAAGACCTTACTGTCTTACTCAGTACAAGTATATCTTATTTTCTCAGCAGAGATAAAGAGCAAAGAACATTTATTTTTAATAAATGTTAGGAAACTGGGTCGTATCTATAAGTATTTACTTTTCTCATATAATGGCATATTACTAGCATCTTTCTGAGTCAGTAAATGCCATTCTGCTACATTTTTTAAATGTAGCAGACTCTGTTTTTTAGGGCAGTTTTAAGTTCCCAGCAAAATTCAATGGAAGGTACAGAGATTTCCCATATACTGCCCCTCTACACGCGTTACCTATCCCTTATTATCAACATTCTACACCAGAGTGGTACCTTTGTTACAACTGATGAAACTTGTTAACACGTTTATAATCACCCAAAGGCCACAATTTACATTAGGGTTCAGTTTTGGTGGTGTAAATTTTGTGGGCTTGAAACAAATGTGTAATAACATATATCCACCCTTATAGTATTTACAGAGTTGTTTCACTTCCAAAAAATCCTCGGTGTTCTGCCTGTTCATCTCTCCCTCCCAAACCCATGAATCTTTTTACTGTCTTCATAGTTTTGTCTTTTCCAGAATGTTATATGGTTCCAGAATGTCAGACTTTTCAGACTGGCTTCTGTCACTTAGTAATATTCATTGACGTTTCCTGTGTGTCTCTTTATGGCTAAATAACTCATTTCCTTTTAGTGCTGAATAGTATTCCATTGTTTGGAATGTACCACAACTTATTTACCTGTTGACCCACTGAAGGACATCTTAGTTGCTTCCAAGTTTTGACAATTATAAAGAAGAAAGCTGCTGTAAACATCATGTGCAGGTTTTTGTATGGACATAAGTTTTCAACTCCTCTAGATTAATACTAAAGAGTGTGATTGCTGGACCATATAAGAGTATATTTAGGTTATAATAAACTGCCAAATTGTCTTTTGAAGGAGCTGTACTATTTTGCATTCCCATGCATTGAAAGTTGAGAGAATGAGTGTTCCTATTGCTCCACGTCCTTCCCAGCATTTGGTGCTGTCAGTGTTCTATATTTTGAGCATTCTAATAGATGTATAGAAATGTACCATTATGGGGTTTAATGGTATCTCATTGTTTTAATTTGCATTTCCCTGATGACGTATGATGTGGGGTATCCTTTCATGTGCTTATTTGCCATATGTGTCTCTGGGAGGTGTCTCTTAAGGTTTTTGGCCAGTTTTTTAATTGGCTTATTCATTTTCTTACTATTGAATTTTAAAAGTTCTTTGTGCATTTTGGGTAGCAGTTCTTTATCAGAAGTGTCTTTTGCAAATATTTTTTTCCCCAGACTATGGCTTGTTTTTCCACTGTCTAGACGGTATCTTTCACAGAGCAGAAAGTTTTGATTTTAATGAAGTCTGTGTTATCAGTTCTTTCATGAATTGTGTCTTTGTTGCTGCATCTAAAAACTGATCGGCAAACCCAAGGTCATCTAGATTTTC
Source organism: Manis javanica (assembly GCF_040802235.1). Classification (NCBI taxonomy): domain Eukaryota; kingdom Metazoa; phylum Chordata; class Mammalia; order Pholidota; family Manidae; genus Manis; species Manis javanica. The sequence goes on along the minus strand of NC_133169.1, from coordinate 61,532,358 downwards.
TCCTATGTTATCCTGTAGGAATTTTGTGTATCTGGGCTTTACGCCTATGATACATTTTGAGTGGATTTTTGTGAAGAGTGTATAGTCTGTCTAGATTCATGTTTTGCACGTGGATATCCAGTTGTTCCAGCACTGTTTGTTGAAAAGACTTTTTCCCCCATAGTATTGCCTTTGCTCCTTTATCAAAGATCAGTTGTCTAAATTATGTGCATCATTTTGGGGCTTTCTCTTCCATTCCATTAATCTGTTATTCTTTCACCAATACCACACTGTGTTGATTACTGTAGCTTTACAGTAAGTTTTGAAGTCAGGTAGCTTCAGTCCTCTTTGTTCTTCTTCACCATTGTGTTGGCTCTTCTGGGTCTTTTGCCTCTCCATATAAACTTCAGGATCATTTAATCAATATTCACAAAATAACTTGCTGTGATTTTGATTGTGATTGCATTGAATCTGTAGATCAAGGTGGGAAGAACTGCTATCTTGATAATATTTAGCCTTCCTATTCATGAACATGGAATATATCTCCACTTATTTAGCTCTTGATTTATTCATCCGAGTTTTGTAGTTTTCCTCATATAAATCTTGCACATATTTTGTTAGGTTTATATCTATATATGTCATTTTGGGGGATGCTAATGTAAATGGTGGTGTTTTTAATTTCAAGTTCTATTCATTAATAGTATATAGGAAAGTGATTAACTTTTGTGTTTTAAAACTTGTTTGCTGCAACTTTGTTATAATTACTTATTCTGGGAGTTTTTTGGTCAGTTCTTTGGGATTTCTGCTTAGATGATCAGGTTGTCTGTGAACAAAGGCAGTTGTAGTTCTTCCTTCCCAATATATATACCTTATATTTCCTTTTCTTGTCTTATTATACTAGCCAGGACTTCCAGTACAGTGTTTAAAAGCAGTGGTGAAAGGGAATATCCTTCCCTTCTTCTTGAAAGCTTCAAGTTTCTCACCATTAAGTTTGGTTAGCTGTAGTTTTTTTAATAGATACCCTTTCTCAAGTTCAGGAAGCTCCTCTGCATTCTTAGTTTGGTGAGTGTTTATCATGAGTGGTTAAAGCATAATGTAGACATGCTTTAGGTTGTTTCAAACTCTTCAGTATTACAGACAATCTGATTGACAAATCCATGGCCAGTTCATAAGCATATTCATGATGATCTTCTTAGAATTCATTTAGCAGATAATCATTGCGTGTTTGCTGCCAGGAACTGAGTGAAAAGCAGTAAACAAGAGAAGATACTCTAATTTCCTTTTACAGGTTTTAGTTTATAAATAGGTAATAATTATGCTGTGGTAAGAGAAATTATGAGGGAAGTAGTAGCTATTCTATGGGATAGAATATAGGCCAGTCATCTATCCAGGCTTGGCTAAAGGGGAGGTTGAGGTTGTCAGGAACATCTCCCAGAAGAAGCAAGTTTGTTTTTAAATTCCTTCAAGCAAAATAGTTAGGGTAAATGGAGGCCTGCCTTTGTGAGAGTTTGGGTCTGTAAAAATGAGCTCCTGAGAGAAAATAAAAGCTCTCCTTTAAATTTACCCGTAAGGAACTGAAACAGTTTTTGAAAGCTCTGAAGAAATGTCCTCTTGCCATAGATAATAATTTAGTTATAACTGATCAAAAAATTTTGTTAATTAGTGGCCTCAAAAGATTATTGATCTTAAGAAAAGTTTACTGATTATTTACCCTTATTAAAATTAAGACCTTCTGTTCATCAAAATCTACAATTAAAGTGGAAAGGCAAGCCACAGACTTGGAGAAAATGTATCTGTCAAGGAAGTTGTATTCAGAATACATAAGGAACCTACACAAATCAGTAAGAATAATAGAAAAATGGGCGAAATACTTGAAGGGACCTTTCGCAAAAGAGGATATTCAAATAGTTGTTAAACATATGAAAAATGGCTCAGCATCATTATTCATCAGGGAAATACAAATTCAAACAACAATAAAATATACTCCACACCTGCCATAATAGCTAAAATGAAAAAGATAGACTATATCAAAGTGTTGACAAGGATGTGGAACAGCTAAAATTCTCACACATGGTTGGTGGAAATGGGAATCATACAGCCACTTTATGAGATTGTTTAGTATTTTCTTCTAAAGCAGAACATTCACATATCCTGTGATCCTGGTAGTCCATGCCTAAGTACGTAACAAATAGAAATTTGTTCACAAGTTTCCAAAAAGATACATATATATTATTAGAAAGTTCATGCAGCATTATTGGTAGTGGTGAAAACTGGTAACCACCCAAATGCCCATGAACAGTAGAGTGATCAGTTGTGGTACATTCTTCACTCAAGGGAGTATTTTACAGCATCAGGAATGAATAATCTTATTAATAATACAACAGTATAGAAGAATCTCATGTAGACACCATTAAGAACAAAACCCAACCCAAAAGAGTATATTCTGTATGATTCCAGTTTTATGAAGAACAAAAACACGAAAAATAATCCGTGCTGGTAGAAGCCTGGGTGGAGAGAGGATAAAGAAGGGAAGGGAACATGGGTGGAGCTTCTGGTGTTGATGATAGTGTCCTCTTTCTTGATATGGGTGCTGGTCACACAGGTATGTTGGGTTCTGTGAAAATATCCAGCTGTGTAATTACAGCATTTGACCTACCTGTACAATTTACTTTTTATATTATTTTTTTTAAAAAGAGAGTATTCATTCTATTATGAGCAAACTATAATAAAGCTAAAAGCTTCACATTCTAGATTCCATATGTCGGTCATCAATATTTTAAGGTTAAGAAGTTCAAAAATAGTCCCTAAGCTTAGTTGCAATGTAAATCTTTGGGAAAAGGGAATATTTTTAGTTTGAAGCTATAGAAATTTTAGAGTAATCATATTCTATATAGCTAGTATTAGATCTTCTTATAGTAAAGCAGTAATTTGAACTTATTTATACATGCAACATGTTTTCAAGATCTCATTTTGCCTATTACAAAATAATATTACATATGACTATGTAAAGCATTAAAATTTGTTTTTGTTAATTGTAAGTCAGCATAATGAATTACTATCTCTAAAAAGGTGACCTTTTTTTTAAATCTTAAATGACTTTTTGTTAAGGAAGATGAGTAGAAGTGTGTTTTTGGTTCATTTTTAACCTCAGAGGAGAAACTATAAATAGATGCTCTTGTTCTTTCTTCCTTTCTTATCAAGTGAATGTGCTATTTCTGTAGTGTATAGAGACAGAGTATAACAGAAGCCCACCAATCCATTCTCCTTTTTTAACAGTCAAGTCCATCATCTCCTGAGCCAGCTAGTCTTCCTACAGAAGACTTTAGTGCAGACTCCAATGGTCCCAAACCGGCCGAAGCTGTGCTAGATGATGACAGAGAAGATCTTTTTGCAGGTAATTTAAAAATCTTTATTTTTTAAAAAATAATAGCCAGTTGTAGTATATATACTATTACAAAATATTCTCTAAAGCATAACTGAAATTTTGTGTAAGGTATGGTAGCTTTTGTTAACAACTTAGGATAGGAAATTTCCAATTAGATTGCTTTATGAAAAATATAGACTGTTGAGAGGTGCAAATATGTGATCCTTTACAGTGTTAAGCTTTTGAAAATAAGCCACATACTAATAATTTGATTGTTTGATTAGTACTTAGACTCAACTAATTAATGGTTATGACATTTATACCTTGCAAAATAGCACTGATTATATTCTTTATTATAAATTGTCACAAAGCAAAATGAAACTCTGGATTTAAAAATCACTTAATTTATAATTATATATATTTGAAATCTGTTTTAATAAAATGCTCCAGTATTTCCCATTTTGGTTCACTTTTAGGTGAGTAAACTGATGCTTGAAAAATTTATTTTTGATATGGAAGCAGGATTTGGTATAGTCATCCTACTTTTAAAAATACTGGACCCTCTTCAAAACGTTATCTGCTTTAAGATAAAATTTAGGAAAAATCAAATGTTTGGATACTAAAAAGCAAACTCTTCTGTGGAATTAATGATACAAAGAATCAAAATAGTAAATATCTGTGTTTAACAGCTTAACTTACCTCATTTGGGTTTCATTGAGTTAAAATGTAATGATGTGTTTATAGTGCTTGAATATTCAAACCATTCTGTATTTTTATACAAGTGTCTTTGATGATACACTCTTTAATCACAAAGGTCCATATAATTTCCTGCTTGATTAGTTTCATGAAAAGTTTTCACTGCAGATGAATTCATTAGATTACAGAAACAGATTAGATTGTATTGGTCTGTAGGTTAAATTCATGTATGTTATCATGTCAGAAAATTGATACTAAATATCAGTCATATTCAGCACCCCCCTTTTTTTGGTAGCTACCTAACAATTTAGAGTAAAATCACAACTAGCAAAAGTTGTAATACTCCTTTTTATTTCCTTCTGTAGACTTTTCTTCCAGGAAGTCCTTAAAAGTCTTTTCATGGCATTTATGTTTTAGTCTAAAAGATGACACAAGTCCATCTCTTCTCTACTAAGTAGGTAGTGATTAAACTTTTGTGTATTCCTCTAATAGTTTAGGGTCATACAAAGATGTTACAGATTATCCATTTTATTAAAGACTCTTTCACTTTGACATGTCAGAATTCTATGAGTACATTAATGACAGTACTGTGAGAGTATGTATGCATAGAGTGTTTTTTTTCATAGTGTGCACATAGGATCAAACAACTTGCCAAGTGAGGACTATACAGTGATATTTGCCTACTTAGATTGATTAGAAAAATCTTCATATTTGCCAAGTGAGGACTATACAGTGATATTTGTCCACTTAGATTGATTAGAAAAATCTTCATATTTTAGTCTACTGAGCAGTCTGTACTGAATACTGTAATTCAAATGTGGTCGATGTCAGTGTTTATTTTCTTTTTTAAAAACCAAAATTGGAGAAATGGGGATTAAACAATAAACAGTCATTTGTTTTGTTACCTACAAACATAAATACTTTTTATGCTTTATCTTTTATCATGAACTCAGATGCCTTTCTTATGACATCGTTAGGTACTCTAAGACCTAATCTGATCATCTTTTTGTGAAGGAAATAATGCTAAACTGGTATCTTATTTATAATGCCTTTAAGCAGGTATTTTACTCTTCCTCCTATGGAGTATGGTCCTAGGTAGATCCATAATAGAGAGTAGCATATATTACCAGGATGGGGAAAACTGTAGTCCTGTAATAAGAACATATTCTTAATTTATTCCTCATGTGTCAGAGAAGAGACTATAGAAATTGCTCTAGTGTTCTAGCCATTTTAATCTGAAAACCATAGGAGATTAGATTGTATTGGTCTATAGGTTAATGTGTTTTGGGTAACGTTTCAAGTACTATTATGTCAGAAGTGATACCAGAAAAAGGTCAAATGTGACATAGTTTTGTTACTACCTAGTGCTCTCACCAGGTACGGTTTTCTAGAGCCCCTCTTCACCATTTTTGTTTGGTCCTGTGCTAAGCTTCACTGAGCATACTTTTAAGAAGCTGTCCAAGAGGAATGAGTAAGGGTTTTAGCAAGTTGCCAATGTTGAAATTGTCCTAAACTTTTAGAACTTGTTTCTGTCGAGGTACTTACCAGTACTTTTCAGCAAATGATACCAAATTTAAGTTATTGAGTATTCTTTTGTTCAAAAATTCTTGGGTGTTTGTCATACAAGTGAAATATTATATAGTTGATATTGACATAATCAATTTATACTTGTCCTCAAAGTATGTCCCCCAGGAAGATGTTAAGATGCCCTATAGGACATTTTCCAGAACCCTTAGGTTTGGTTTAAATTAAACTTTGTGAGTTTGTAGTATATTAGTTTGCTTTCGCTAAAAGATGTTGTGAGAAGAATTAAAGGCATGCTGTATTAGTGTGCTGAACCTAAATATCCATTAATGTTCATTTTTGCCCTCCATATTAGCTTCGAAGAGCCTATATTAGCTTTTCTTATTTTGAAGTCTCTTATATTTAAGAAGCAGCCTGTCAGAGTCCATGCAAAGAACACAAAACCTATTATTAGTGAAGTAAAATGTGAAAAGTAAAAATGACTTTTTGTACTGGTATCTCACTAAAGTTACTGTGTCTTTCACAGTTTTTGCTTGTTGGTCTGCTGCCAATAGCAATACCTCTTCCAGAGAATCTTAGGTTTCTGTCCTTGCTGCTCATTGTTTTGCTTGTTTATAAAGATCTCACACCTCCTAGCTTTGATATACTATACTGCTTTCTTTCTTCTATATTTCTTGTTGGTTTCATTTCTTTAAAAGATCAGTAACTATTAGCAATCTTAACAGCCTGAAATTACATGAAGCTTTTAGTTTGTTATATTAGGATCATCTGTAGTCTACTCAAACTCTGTAGTCTGTTTTTCTTCCTCTGGTTACCATAGTTTGACAGGTCTGGGTTATTAATCATTTTTATTTTTAATATAAAAATCATAGGGAGCTGTACTGAGTAAGAATGTCATCAGCATGACATAGATAACCAGTAAGAGTAGCTTGATAAAATGTTGACCTGTTTACATGTAAATGTAAATGTATTTAATATAAATGGCCTTATCACATAAATATGTTACAACTGCTCTGCTTTTGAGGTATTCATATTAAAATGGCTCACTGAATAATAATTACTACCTTCCCAAATGTTTAGGAATCTGAGAATCTCAGAGTAGAGACCACTGGCCTGATCTTGTTTCCCTTATAGTCCTGCTTGCCTTTTCCTGGTATCAATTCTATAAACCATCAGAAGTGTGATTTTCACTATGACATCTGGTTATAATTTTCATTTTTCTGGCTTTCTTTTTGCCTGTGCTATTACTTATTTTCAAGGAATTCTTCCCCTGTTTTTTCTCTTCCTACCCAAGTATTCTCAGATCAGTTTTGTGAACTATTTCTGATTTTTCCCAGCCTAAAGTGTATTTCCTATCTCAACTTACATTGTAATGTTTGTTCTGTAATTCTTATTGCAATTAAATGTTTTGTAACATTCCTTTTATTGTTCTCTTGGTTATTTTTTATCTTTTATTATTATTTAACATTCCACATGCTTATGTCTTGTTTTCCCAAATAGATTATAAGCTCTCTGAGGGAAGGTATGACATTTTACATTTCTTTCTGTTTCTCCATTGCATTTAGCACAGTGTTACATAGTTTGTAGACACTCAGTTTCTTGATTTGATTTGGTTTTAAATATGTTTAAATTTAGATTTTTCAAGTGAATGGGCATTTTAAATTAAAACCAAAACACCTGTTTGCTTTGTTCATATTTGTGTATTCAACTAATATCTGGTAATTTTTAGCAGTTAATTGCTTTGGATTACTATTTGTAATTTCCATAATCAATTTTTAATCCCAATTGGGATAGTTCTGGGCAGCATTCTGCTGTAAAATTCCTTTGTATGTACAAAATAACCTTGAAGTTAGCTTGAATGAAAGATTTTGGAAGGTAAGTTACCACTAGTGTAAGATATATTACAAATCCATACACAAATGCATGTGGAATTGCCCACATCATTGCTTTCCTACTAGCTTTCTCCTACCACTAGTCTGGATATTAAGCTGACTTACTGGAATTCTTCCTAAAATCAACAATGTCACTGTTGGTTTTAAAGCTTTAATAAACAACTAAGGAAGGATTCATAAAATTCTAACAATTTTTATATAACATTTTTACATGTGTTTTTGGGTAGTATAAAAATACTTTTCATAATTTATTAACTACTGTATAGACTGTTGGAGGCTTGTTACAAGTGGCATTAACTAACTTGCCTAATTTGTATTAGAAGCCACAGAAGAAGTTTCTCTGGACAGTCCCGAAAGGGAACCTATCCTCTCCTCAGAACCGTCTCCTGCAGTCACGCCTGTGACGCCTACTACACTCATTGCACCCAGAATTGAATCAAAGAGTATGTCTGCTCCTGTGATCTTTGATAGATCCGGGGAGGAGGTATGGAAAAATGTTTGTATTTTAAATTAATATGTAAAAAGTAAGTTTTTTGTTGCCACCCACCATCACTCTCCTGTTAGTCATTTCTAATCAAAGCCTTTTAAATATTTTGGGTAAAGAACACTGGACTAAAGAAGTTGGGTGGTTTGGCTTCTAATATTCCCCAGGACTTTTTAGTCTAGTAACTTGGGCATATCACTTTCCTTCTTAAGTCAAGGTGTTTGTCATTTGTGATCTTAAGATGGTAATGTGTGCCTCTCAGCGTTTCTGTATTGGTCAAATATGATACTGTATGAAAGTGCTTTGAAAACTACAAGAAAGTGGTATTTTGAGTAGTTTTATATGACAAAAGCATACAGTAAATGTTAGTAGGTATGTTGGTAGGGTTAAGGATGAGTTGTGAGTGAAGGGAAAGCATAAATAAGAGGGTCTCCTGGGCTCTAATGATGGTATTTTTCTTGACCTAGGATCTGGTTGCAAGGATATGTTCACTTTGTGGGAGTTAGTTAGGATTTGTAGACTTATGTATGTTTCAGTAAAATAAGGTTCACCTTTTAAAAATCTGTACAAGAGAGCAACCTTGGAAAAAGATTATGGTTAGAAAAACTCACTTTGGGTAGTCTTAGACTATTAATATTGCTTTAAAAAATTTGTAAGATGTAACAATTTCTGTGCTTTTTTCTTGAGAATAATAAAACTTACCTGCAGAGCTAATAGAATTGCTTATTTATAGGCATTTACAAAGTACTCCTCTGTAGTTTCACAGGATTATCATCTTTTCTACTTACTGCTTTTTTCAGTGAGCTTCATAGTGCTTTCATTGGCTTCAAGAACTTGTGTTTACTAGGTAACTAGACAGATCATGATGCCAAAGTTGCTTGTAATAATTTCTGCAGGTATGTAGGATATTATCGGCAAAAGTAATGGCTACTTCCTACTTGTTAAGAGTATAGATAAAACTTTGAAAGATGCTAAAATTAATTAAGGTTAGTTAATGAGTTTAATAATCTGAATCTGTAGGTTCAGTATATAGGACAAAAAATTCTACAGAATTCTAACAGAAGACAAACTTGTTACATCTGAGGAATTATAAAGACAAAGATTTTCTGTTACTTCTCCAAATGATTCTTGATTCTTTTCCTCTTCTTTGTATGTGTGTTTTTTTTACATAGGAAATATGAAAGCTTTTTTTTTCCCTCAGTGGGAGCTGTTCCAAGGACAAGGAAATATTAAAGCTTTTTATTGTTTTTCAGAAATGGAGTGCTGAATGGCTTTTTAAATTGTTTGATGTGACAGTGACCCTAATGAAAGATAGATGGCAAAAATTACAGTTATTAGTCTTACAATTGTATAAATTGGAATCTTTGATAAATATCTTTTCTAGATTGAAGAAGAAGCAAATGGAGATGTTTTTGAAATTGGTGTATCAGATCCAGAGAAAGTTGGTGAGTCAATATTTTATTTTATACTTCTTTTTGCCAACTAGCCTGGTGGTTAATGTGCTGTTTATCTTTGCAAAATGCATTATTACAGTATTAAAATGGCACTTTTATTTTTAAGCTTGTAGGGGTTTTGGGCTTTATTTTTTCCTAGCTCTATTCATATATAATTGACAGACAAAAACTGTATATATTTAGGATATACAATGTGATGATGTAACATATGTATGATTGCCACAATCAAGTCGATCAACATATCACCTCACATAGTTAGTTACCTTTGTGTGTGTGGTTAAGGTTGCTGTTTTTAATAGTATGGTTTGACTTTTCTCATAGGTGATGGCATGAATGCTTACATGGCATATAGAGTAACAACAAAGGTAAGCATTTTGCGCCTTTAAAAAATACTAAGTCCTCAGTATGTTTAAGATGAGGATATGATAGTGGTTAAGGTGTAAGTGATCCCTGTCTTTATAGAGGTTACCATCCACCAAAGATTGAAGTAAGTAGTTGCAGTGAGTTGTGAGTGGTTTGCTAGGTACTGTTCTGTGAGAATATGCAGGAAGGGACTACTCAAGACAAGGGTAGGAGAAGTGATGGGGGGTGGAGAAAGAGAAGAATGCTTGATCCAGTCAAAGGGATTTGTGTTAAAACAAGAAGTCAAGAAAGCATTGTGCCTCTCAGGATCTGCAATAAGTGAAACCTGATTGAATTGTTCAGCAGTAAACCTCCCTGTATTAGAGTCCAGGCTTCCTCCTGAATATAGTGGAGAACTATTGAAGACGTTCAAACAAGAGTGTGGCACAATTAGATTTTTATTTTAGAAAGTAGATCTTTCTGATTCAGTATGAATTGGAAGGGTTAAAATAGAGGTCAGGATTTCTAATTAAAAGGTCATTGCAATTCTTAAAGAATTGTAGAACTTCCGTTCTTAAAAGAGAGAGAGTGGGTCTGCAGCAGTCCTAACTGTGAGAAGTATACTTTGTACTAAAGAAATTATTCTAGTGTGGAGCAAAATAAGTGGTTTCTTGAGTTGTGTAGGAGGTAGAATCAGTAGGGCTTGGATGTAAGGAAGAAGGGGTGCCTAACATACTGACTAGAGTAACACTGGTTGTCAGAGTGATCCCAGAGAAAAGGCAGCACAAGGGGAGGAACACAGTGTGGACATGGTAAGATTTGTTAATTCACTGAACAGGTTTCTTAAACACTAACCATGGAGTCAGGCTCCATTCCAAGCATTGGGGTATAGTAGTAAACGGTACAGACAAGTGCCCTTCTCTCATGGACCTTATGTTCTAGCAGGGGAAAATACAAATTTGATGTGGCAGTGAGATGTAAGTGGAGGTGTCCCTTGCCCTTTTAATTATTTAAGTAATTAAACAATAATTTCTTAATACTCAAAGTTTGAAATACACCTCTTCTTCACTTGTAGACTTCTCTTCCCATGTTCAGTAAGAGTGAATTTTCAGTTAAAAGAAGATTCAGTGACTTTCTTGGTTTGCATAGCAAGTTAGCAAGCAAGTATTTACATGTCGGTTATATTGTGCCACCAGCTCCAGAAAAGAGTATAGTAGGTAAGTATGAATCATAAAGAATTTTTGTTAGCTGTTCAGTTCTAACAATAGAAATTAAGGATTCCTTGGTCATTCTCTATTATGACATCTCATAATGTCCAGAGATACTGAACTTAAATATTCCAGTTATGACAATCATTCATCAACTCAAGAATGTATAAACTAATAGTTTTATTTTCTAACACCTGTGGATTTTGATTTATGTAAAATGATGATGTTAAATATTGGGTCACAGTTTGTGAAGTTGCAAGCAGTTGAAAACTCCAACATTTTAGGTTCCATTTAGAGTACCATTAGAGTAACACTCAAAGGACATTTAATATTAGCATATTAACATTTTTCTAAGGGATGGAAGTGTTTGGCTTTCAGCTATTCATTGTCCAAAAAGAAGATTGATATAGCCTTGGTCTTACTGTAGCAATATAAGCACTCTTAGTTTATTTCATACCTTGATTTAACATGTAAAAACATTTCTACTTTTGCAAGTAGTAAAGGCTGAGTTGAGAGTGTGCAAAAAAGCTATAAAAGAGAAGAATCGCCACTGTTCCAACATTTAAAGACCTCTCTCATCTCTTAATATTTAGTAGCACTTAATTTCAGTCCTTTTAATCATAGGTTTTTATTTACTTTTATTTTCCTTTATGCATAATATTATTATCCTGAAAAATATTTAAAGTGAATTTTGCTGATCTTTAAGTTACTGGTTTCGCTTTTTTAAACATTTTGTTGGAAAGTAATTTCATTGATTTTTTTTTTAATGATTTTGAAACCTGATATATTTAAATGGATTTGGTATAGACTTCCTTTTTTAATTCAGAAATCAGATTGTGTGGTTCTTCAACTTCATGGACTCAAGACCCTTCACATGATTCATGATTCAAATTTATTAAGAACCTTAAAGAACTTCTGCTTTTGTTGGGCTGTAGCTATTGATATTTATTGTGTGAGAATTTTTTTAAATTGTATTTACAATTCATTTAAAAATAGCAATAACCTCATACCTGTTAAATAAAATTTTTGTGCAAAATAACTTTATTAGACAAAAAGAATTCAATAATAAGAGTAGTTTGTGGTTTTTTGTTTTATTTTTTACATTTTTGTAAGTCTCTTAATTTCTGGCTTAAAGAAGATAGCTAGCTGTACTTTCATTCTCCTCCTGCGCTCATCTGTTGTGATACAACACATCAAATAAGCTTTGTAAAGCCACTAAGCTCTGATAAAAGAATGATAGTAAAAAAGAAAAATATAGCTTAGTATTATTAACTGTTTTTTACACACACCTTCTCCTAACCCCGTAAAGGAGTCTCGGAAACCTTCCAGGTATTCTGACCATACTTTGAGAACTGCTGATCTAGTTAATAATCTTATTTCTCTCTTCTGTAATCTATTGCTCTGTTAACTTTTGACATTGTACTTGAGTTTCATTTATCATAAATTATTTATTATTAATATCCTTTTTTCTTTTAACTTTAAGTTGTGCAGTTGTTTTTATATACCCAAAGAGGAAAAACAAATCATTTTTCTCATTTTGATAGCTAGATATGCTTCTAGTCCTTAAATATTGACCCAAAGACAGATTTAAAAACTAAATTTTCATATCCAAGTTCACTATGTTTCAAACTAATGTTTTGCCTTAGAAACCTTCAACCTTCTACAAATTGTTGCAATACAATAATAGCACATTTACCTTCAAAATAGAAATAGGAAACTAAATCCTAAGAGCATCCTTTTCTGATATTTATTCTCACGGCCTTTGAAGGATAGTAGGGGCCAGTGATATAGTTATGTTCAAATTATCTGTATATATGTCCAGGATAGCCTATTATATTCTAAGACTATCAATTAAGTTACAGGAATAAGTAACATTTATTGAGTGCTTAGTGTGCTAAGGCACTGTGCTAAATAATTTATGTGCATTCTCTCAGTTAATCCTCACAACTTTGAGGTTAACTTATCATTGTCCTTATTTAATAGGTAAGGAAGGTAAGGTTCATCAAGGTTCTGTAACATGACCCATGTCATACAGCTATTGAGAGGCAGAGCTGAGCTTTGAGTGCAGTCATCCTACTCCAGAGCTTGTACTCTTAACCATTATCCTATTCTGCTTCTAATTTTGGTATGATTTTTTTCAAACAATTATGGCTTCTTTTACTTTCTACCAAAAAAAATAACTTCACTTCATAAAAATAATACAAAGCTATATTATTGTAGAATTGTCTAATACACATTTAAGGTGGATTAAATTGTTTTAAAATTATTTATTTGTATACTACAATTTATTCCAGAAAGGATTTGAGGCAACAACATGTAATGCAGTTTAAGAGTAAGGTTTTAATTTACCATAATGGTCCATAGCTGTTACTTCTAAGAAGTAGCATAAGTAGAATATTCTTGACAGAAAAAAAAGCTTACAGGGTAGTAAGATATTTCAGGGAAACAGAGTATGTGAAATAATCAGTATTCCACATCTAGTACTCCATTCAGGGTAGGTAGTTCTAGGGTTTTTTTTTTCTTTTCAAACTAATGTATTTCAAAGGAGTTCTGTTAAACAAAACATTCATAGGTAATACTTACTTATTCACAAGTTGTACCAACGTGAATAAGAATGACTTGCTTTTATGTAATCCATTTTTAATGACTTTATTGAGATATAATTCACATGCCACATAATTCATCCATTTAAAATGTGTAATTCAGTGACTTTTAATGTATTCAGAATTGTGCGTACATCATCACAAAATGAAATATTTTATTACCCCTCAACCATCCTCTTAAATTTCCCCAACCCCCCAGCTCTAGGCAATCACTAACTTACTTTCCTTTCTCTGTAGATTTGCCTGTTCTGGACAGTCTTATAAGGGAATCATATAATTTATGATCCTTTATGACAAGCTTCTTTGACTTAACATACTATTTTCAAGGTTCTTCTATTTTGTAGTATGGATCTTCTACAGAATTGATTTTTGAAAAGAAAAAGAGCATGGACAGAAAGAAAAATCTTCATGTGATGTATTAGTGTTAAGATTGAAATTGCCAATACAGAAATGATTAACGTGATTTTTATTTTTTAAATTTGAAGAGTTCTAAATGTCTCTGTGAAAGAGCTTGTTATTTCAACTGTTATAAAACCACCTATTATAAATAAGTAAGAACATGTTTTTAGAAATAGCAATAAGTAAAATAGGTAGCAAACTTACGGATTACACTTACTTTTATTTTTCTAGTCCTCAAAGTAAAGAACCTTAATTGTTGGTCATAAGAAATGAAAATATTGCACTTAAATTGACTAATTTGAATACCATTATGCATATTGAAATGCAAATACATTTTAATTTATCAGGAGTGTATTATGTAACAGATAAGGATCCAAGTCAGTGCTCAGCCTCTGCTTTATTTGTTCTTCTAAGTTTTTATCAAGTAGAGATATTAATATATCATGAGTTTTAATTTCTCAAAAGTATAATTCTAGTTATAAGTTTAGGAGCTTTTTTGTCAAGTTCAAATTTAAAGTATTTCAAATTATGCCAAAATAATTAGAAAGGACTGTTCTATAATAATGTCAAATCATCATGAATCTCATTTAATTTTTTCAAAGGCATGACCAAAGTGAAAGTGGGTAAAGAAGATTCATCATCCACTGAGTTCGTAGAAAAACGGAGAGCAGCCCTTGAAAGGTAACACTAGACAGCTGTGCTTTATAATGCTGTCATGTTTTTACTTCCGTAATGTGAGCCTAATACCATTAATGGCACAACTGTATTTCAATAAATTTTTTCAAAGTACCACTTGTGACTCTCATTGATTGCTTCCAGACTTAAAGAAAATGCTTCTTTCAACAGCATACAGAATTGTTATTTCAACACCACATATTTACTCTGTTTTTATTAATCCTCATTAATAGTCTAACAACATAACACCTATTTTTGTATCATGTTTCAAGATGGAATATAGTTAGGAATTAGTTGGGTATAGAATTATAGCTGTGATCAGCAAGAGAATTAGGAAACTGCCAAGCTTAAAAAAGAAAACATGAAACTTGTGAATGGGGGAAAGAGTTAGTAGAAATATTTGGATAAAAATAATACCTCCTATGTATTATTTAGGTTTTTAGGAAGTTATATCCACATTCGTGTGCTATGTTGGATAATTTGGTTAATTATAGTTCATCTAAATTAAACTTCACTTTGAATTATTACTTGAACAGTGTTAAGTAAGAACTTAATTAAATACAGTGAATAGGTTTGTCTTCTCTACCTTTACTCTTATATAATTTTTTACACTTCTGAGTGTTCGAAAAAGTATTAGACATTGCTTTAGTTGACTGTATACTTAAAGGCTGATACATATGCTCTGCTTCCTTTAGAGCACTTGACTCAACACATTTCCTATAGTTTTGAAGACTTGTCTTCATTGTGGCAGACTAAAAGGGGAATGGATAGGAGAAACCTCACTCCCAGAATCTGTTCCTTCCCTGCTGTGCTGAAAATGTGAGAAAACAAATCTGAAACTCAGAGCTCAACTTTTAGAAAATAAGTTAGCAATTACTTAGACTTAAAACATTTTCTGACTAAACAGGGTTTTATTTATTTATTTTTTTGCAATCATTAATGTACAATTACATGGACAACATAATGGTTACTAGATTCTCCCTATTATCAAGTCCCCACCACATAGCCCATTACAGTCACTGTCCATCAGTGGAGTAACATGCTGTAGAATCACTACTTGTCTTCTCTGTATTATACTGTCTTCCCTGTGTCCCCCCACCCACATTATACGTGTTAATTGTATTGCCCCTTTTCCCCCCTTATCCCTCCCTTCCCACCCATCCTCCTTAATCCCTTTCCCTTTGGTAACTTGTTAGTCCGTTTGTGGGTTCTCTGATTCTGCTGCTTTTTGTTCCTTCAGTTTTTTCTTTGTTCTTATACTCCACAGATGACTGAAATCATTCGATGCTTGTCTTTCTCTGCCTGGCTTATTTCACTGATCATAATACCCTCTAGCTCCATCCATGTAATTGCAAATAGTAGGATTTGTTTTCTTCTTATGGCTGAATAATACTCCATTGTGAATATGTACCACCTCATTTATTCATTCATCTATTGGTGGACACTTAGGTTGTTTCTATTTCTTGGCTATTGTAAATAGTGCTGTGATAAACATAGGGGTGCATGTGTCTTTTTCAAACTGGGCTCCTGCATTCTTAGAGTAAATTCCTAGGAGTGGAAACCCTGGGTCAAATGGTATTTCTGTTTTGAGTGTTTTGAGGAACCTCCATACTGCTTTCCACAATGGTTGAACTAATTTGCAGTCCCACCAGCAGTGTTGGAGGGTTCCCCTTTCTCCACATCCTTGCCAACATTTGTTGTTGTTTGTCTTTTGGATGTTGGCCATCCTAACGGTGTGAGGTGGTATCTTATTGTGGTTTTAATTTGCATTTCTCTGATGATTAGTGATGTGGAGCATCTTTTCATGTGTCTGTTGGCCATCTGAATTTCTTCTTTGTAGAAGTGTCTGTTCAGCTCCTCTGCTCATTTTTTAATTGGCTTATTTGTTTTTTGTTTGTTGAGGTGCATGAGCTCTTTATATAATTTGGATGTCAACCCTTTATCGGATATGTCATTTATGAATATATTCTTCCATACTGTAGGATGTCTTTTTGTTCTACTGATGGTGTCCTTTGCTGTACAGAAGGTTTTTAGTTTGATACAGTCCCACTTGTTCATTTTGCTTTTGTTTCCCTTGCCCGGGGAGATATGTTCATGAAGAAGTTGCTCATGTTTATGTCCAAGAGATTTTTGCCTCTGTTTTTTTCTAAGAGTTTTATGGTTTCATGACTTACATTCAGGTCTTTGATCCATTTTGAGTTTACTTTTGTGTATAGGGTTAGCCAATCCTGTTTCATTCTCTTACATGTAGCTGTCCAGTTTTGCCAACACCAGCTGTTGAAGAGGCTGTCATTTCTCCATTGTATAGCCATGGCTCCTTTATCATATATTAATTGACCATACATTTTTGGGTTTATATCTGGGGTCTATATTCTGTTCCATTGGTCTGTGGGTCAGTTCTTGTGCCAGTACCAAATTGTCTTGATTACTGTGGCTTTGTAGTAGAACTTGAAGTCAGAGAGTATAATCCCCCCAGCTTTATTCTTCCTTCTCAGGATTGCTTTGGCTATTCGGGGTCTTTTGTGGTTCTATATGAACTGTAGAACTATTTACACTAGTTCAATGAAGAATGCTTTTGATATTTTGATAGGGATTGCACTGAATCTGTAGATTGCTTTAGGTAAGATGGCCATTTTGACAGTATTAAATCTTCCTATCCATGAGCACAGGATGTATTTCCATTTATTGGTATCTTCTTTAATTTCTCTCATGAGTCTTGTAGTTTTCAGAATATAGGTCTTTCACTTCCTTGGTTAGGTTTATTCCTAGATATTTTACTCTTTTTGATGCAGGTGTGAATGGAATTGTTTTCCTGATTTCTCTTTCTGCTAGTTCATTGTTGGTGTATAGGAATGCAACAGATTTCTGTCCATTAATTTTGTATCCCACAACTTTGCTGAATTCAGATATTAGATCGAGTAGTTTTGGAGTGGATTCTTTAGGGTTTTTTATATACAATATCATGTGATCTGCAAACAGTGACAGTTTGAGTTCTTCCTCACCAATCTGGATGCCTTTTATTTCTTTGTGTTGTTTTACTGCCGTGGCTAGGACCTCCAGAACTATGTTGAATAACAGTAGGGAGAGTGGGCATCCTTGTCTTGTTCCCGATCTTAAAGGATAAGCTTTCAGCTTCTCGCTGTTAAGTATCATGTTGGCTGTGGGTTTGTAATATATGTATGGCCTTTATTATATTGAGGTACTTGCCCTCTATACCCATTCTGTTGAGAGTTTTTATGATGAATGGATGTTGAATTTTGTCTAATGCTTTTTCCGCATCTATGGAGATGGTCATGTGGTTTTTGTCCTTCTTTTTGTTGATGTGGTGGATGATGATAAATTTTTCCTTGCATCCCTGGGATGAATCCCACTTGATCATGATGTATTTTTGAATTTGGTTTGCTAATATTTTGTTGAGTACTTTTACATCTATGTTCATCAGGGATATTGGTCTGTAATTTTCTTTTTTTGTGGTGTCTTTGCCTGGTTTTGGTATTAGAGTAATATTGGCCTTAGAGGGGTTTTTTTGTTGTTGTTATCTTAAGAAATGTTAATTTGTTAATTGAAGATTATTTTATTATAATTAAATTTGCATATTTGTTTTGTTTTCTCTTCTGGCTTAAAATCAGGGTAGGACAGATTTTAGAGAATAGTGTATATCTCCAGGGTACAGATTACTTTTTTAAACTATATTTAAGGTGACTTATTTCTGGGTTTTAGTAATAAAGTGTTTAAATTTTAAGAAAATGCCATAGTAAAGTCAGGTTTGAACAGCTTGCAAAGTAATGTGCAGTTTTAAATTTTGTATTAGAGAAGACTTGAAAGATGAGATTATGTCTGTGAGAATCTGCAGTTACTTTGGAAAAGGACTTAAATTGCATCACGAGAAGTTTAGGTTAGGTATTAGAATTGATTCTGTTGTGAAAGAGGTCATAGACTGAGTATGTATAAGAACAAAGGTAGATAATGCTCTGCCTTGATTTCAGTTAGTTCTTCCTGGAAGTGTAACCATGACCCTTTGAGAGAGCTTTCAGGTCTTATTTTTCTATGAGTAAACTTGAAACATTTCAGATGGCATGCTTGATAAGGAGCTTAATGAAGATTTATTGTGCCAAGGACATATCATTTGATTATGCATTCACCTTTCTTGTAACTTGAATGCACTGCCTAGTACTTGCCATACCATCTTGCATTATGGAGCATTGAGAGTTTTAAGGAGATATTGAAACCTGGCCTCGTGTATATATGTTTCTTTACTGATAAATGTTACTTAAGAGCTACCTTAGTGGAATTTACAGTAGTGAAAAAAAGAAAATGGAGTATGAGGGAAAAGTTCATTTTGTATTAGAAAAGGTTACTAAAGAAAATATAGGTGTAAAGCTCTAGAAGTAAAGGAACTGGCCTGCTTTTTCTAAAGTGATTTTTTTGTGGCAGTTCTTAAAATTTGAACAGTATTACAGGTGTATTTGTGGGGTAACCAACCTAGTTGGATCTGATGGGTCAAGGAAGTATTTCTCTGAATATGCTGTGATACTCATTTACATATTTGTTTCTTAAACTTAGTCCAGATGACTTCTTGAACAAAAGAATAAGCATCCAGTATTAAAATACAGGAAGAGAGAGGAAGTGGTTCAGAACCCAGGTACCCTGTGCCATACTCCGTAAAGCAAGCAGAAACTACTTCTGTTAAGAGTGTCCCTGAGACCACTGACTTGATGTTGTGAGTGCTTCACCATCTTACCTTAACAGCGTGTTGAGTTTATTTCATAGCTAAGGATACACTTAACTACAAATACAAATGGAGAAATACAGAGTAGCACAATATAGTATATAGGATTTAGAATCCTTTTTCTTGAAACCTGTGTTCTACTACACACTACCTGTGTGACCTGAGGCAAGTTATTTAATTTAAATGCATTGTTCTCTAGCTCTAAAATTTAAGTCTTACCAGTTAGGATTGTGTTCATTTCAGGCACCTAAAAACCCAACTGGCAAAGCTTAAGCCATTAGTGTAAATTAATGCGCTCTTTCAAATCAGGAAGTCTGTAGGTAGGCAGATGCTGAGGATTATCTGATTCATTTGGGAGATCCCGCTGCTTCCTTCTGGTATCTGGAATACAACCATTTTATCACTGGGCGTCTACTAGTCCAAATGCCTGATTTAATGGCAGTGAGCTTCTAATTGATCTCCCTGTTTACCGTCCTATCACCTGTACTGTTTTCTGATATAGCAGCCAGAGTCATCCTTTGAAAACATAAATCAGATCATATTTTCCCCTGCTCCCAGTTTTACTCTGTAAAAGCCAGTGTCCTTATAATGGCCTGCAAAACCTTCCATGCCTGTACTGCTCACTCTATTACTTGTTTGATCTTGTATGCCCTTGATCACTTTGCTCTAGCAACACTCGTTTTTTTTTGCTGCTCTTCAAAGATTCCAGGCATTTTCCCATCTTAGGAATTTCTCAGTGGCCTCCCACTGCCTAGAAAACTTTTGCTCTCAGATATCTGTATGGCTAATTCCCTTACCTCTTCCAAGTTCAAACGTTCAAGTACCACCTTTCCAGTGAAGCCTTTTCTGATCATTGCCAGTGTTGTGACCTATTCAAATTGCCACCAGTCACGCTTTACTTGAGCCCATTAACTCTATAGTTCTCCCTTCTTTTTTCCACAGCACTTACCACCTTGTCACATACTACATAATTTATATGTTTATGTTTACTGTCTATCTGCTCTTACTAAATCACAAGTTCCACTAGGGAAGGGATCTTGTTCTCTTTTGTTCACTGATGAATTTTGAGTACTCAGAACAGTAACTGACATGTAGTGAATATTCAATAAATATTTATTGAATGAATAAATGAGTGTCAGCAAAGACTCAGACTCTTCCTGCGTTTCTATTCCATCACTGTTAGCACATGTGTTTGAGTTTCAAGCAGGAGAAAATGTCTAACTTTGTTCCTCTTAAGCATTATGATATCCTGTGTTAATTTTTTTTGTTTTGGTAAGTCAGTAGGAACTTGAAAGCCATAGTTACTATTCTTAAGTTTATCAGTAACATTTCCTTAGAGCAGATCTGAAGAACAACTGCTGACTGCCTCTTGTTCAGTCTGATACTTCATGTTCATCCAGTTCCATTGTGTCTTCCATTTCTGTCTGCCTTCAGTGTTTCTGTTTCTCCTCATACCTCTTTTCAAGTCTTTTTCCTACATTCTTTTACCTCTTTTTGTTTTTTATCCTATCCTTCCTACAGCCCTCTCTGACTTTAATTCTGAATTGGTATTTATAAATAGTAATTTCAAATCCATTGTATATTTCTATTCTTAATTTTAACATTTTGTAAGCTTAGTACTTTTTTTCTAATGGTTAGTTGCCCTTTATATCCATGTAACCTTAAGATATATCCATGTAACCTTAAGAAGAATTAAAGTTTTACTGTTTTTTTCTGGAATACCATTTTCCAAAATTGATTACTCAAAATGCTAGTATGTGATAGGGTGATAAAAGGAAAAAAGTCAATTGAGTTTTGTTAACATAGGGTTTAACAAAGTTAAACGAGGTTCATTTCCTGCAGGACTTCTCACAACACTTAATATGCTGCTGTTCATTATGAATGTGAAGATTGAGGAATTTTTACATTTCATACTTTCTTGATTGTGATCCAATCTTTTTCATGGAAAACTACATGAGACTAATGTTCTGCAGAACTCACTTTGGAATTAACTATTAGTATTAGGTATAATAGAACTAGGTTTGAAACACTGGACTATGTCTTAAAGGTTGCCCACTAGATGTTTGTCTTCCTGCTTGTCCATTTTACAAATATCTTGGTGCTTGCTATTTACCAGCTGTTGTGTGCACTCAGATGAACAACTTATGCAAACTGCTTCTTCAGGCAGGCTGCAATCTAAACAGCTAAATAACTTACTTAATAGTACTGGAGAACTTCAGTGTTAGAATAATAAGTAAAATTGCAGTGGGAAAATACCAACATTTCTTAATCTTACAGGATTAGTGTTCCTGCTGTATCTTTTTTTTAGCTTGATAATGTAGATAGCAAATATATTTTTAAACCACAGTGTAGATTGTATTCCACATATCTATTAAGTGCTTTGTTTCTGTTATAATGACTTATGTAGGCTAATGACTTAAGATGAAATTTAATATAGTATGTTTTATTTAAATACACAAAAACAGAAGTTGACACTTAAGCAGAAGTAAAATAGTCATTTTAACCTTATGTAAAATTTGACTTAAGAGAAGGTGATCACATTTTTTATAAATTTTATAGTCTTGTAGAGAGGTAGAAGAAATTGACTACTGCAGAAATTATTCTGCAGAAATAGAATAAAGATGTGTTAACTATGAGGTGAAATACTATAATTAAAATATTATTACATGTGATCATTAATCTGGGGAAGTGATTTAAAATTGGATTAGTTAAGTAATCAAAAGTAATTTTTTTCTTTTTGTGAAAGAATGATTGGTAATTTATTATGGATGCAGAAATGTGAGCTTTTTTAGTGGGAGAAAATGACTACAGTTGGACTAATAGTGATCTAATAATGGTGTTTCTCTTTACTTCTTATTTGTATTTTGTGGGTGCCACATAGGAAGACATTAAAGACAGCAAAACTTCAAAAATCCAAATAGTGAAGAAAATTTAGTCCTTGTCAAATAAGAACCAAAACTGATTTGATAATTTAAATCTGATAAAGAAAAAAGAATGATAGATTCTTCTCCATTTTGGTGATAAAAGCAATAAAAAAGATATTGGAGTAAATAGTGATGTTTCTTACGGTTCTGGAGTAAGTACTGGGAAAATACTGACTCTTCCACAGATAAAATTATTTGACAAACTCGTACATACTTTTACAGCCCTAACACTTTGAAGTGAGAAATTTGGTGACTTATGTAACCCCTCCCCACAGCCACACCCATTCCCTGCCATGTCTCTTTTTACATAATTGTGAACTTTTCCGAAGATGAATGAAAGGCTTTTTCATCATTAAATTGCTGTTATTTTGAAACCATTGAAGATTCTAAGTAATTAGAGTGAAGGCAGACTTACATGATAGGAGTCAGACTAAGTACTTCTTTTTACCTAGGTTTTTAAATTATTATTGATATTATTATTATTATTATTATTATTATTATTATTATTATTATTTTGTTGAAATAAGATTTAAAATAAGATGCTACTGATAAAGAGCAATTATTCTTAAATCTAGGTATCTTCAAAGAACAGTAAAGCATCCAACTTTACTACAGGATCCTGACTTAAGGCAGTTCTTGGAAAGTTCAGAGGTATTGTTTCTACTTTAAATTTTTGCATCGCATACATGTTCTCATTATTTATGTTTGTCAGTCTAATAATTTATATAAGAATAGATGTTCAGTAAAAATTGGATTAATAGATGGCATAAAGCAATAACCATTTTTTGCCTAGTGCTTTAATTAGCTTTAATTACTAAACTGAATTACTGACAAAATATCTTTTTTGCATTGGTAACTGTAGGATGATCAGTCCCTTTCTTGAAAATTTGCCATCAGTTTAAAACATGTTTTATAAATAGCCTAATTCTGAATGCCCTCATTTGTTGCTTAGGCATCATGTTGAAGTAAATTCATTTTAAAGATCTCATTTTAGAGATAGTTGAATGGGTTTGTATGTCTTCATTCTAATATTCTTATTAAGCTTGTGAAATGCAAATTCTTATTAAGCTTGTGAAATGCAAATTTGTAACTTGAAAGAGTTTAAATTATAACCGTGTTGCTCGTTGTATTTGAGATGTTTGACATATTTTGGCTCTTAACAACGCGGAGTTCTTATTGGTACCATTTGAGATTTTTAAAAAATTTACTTGAATCCCAGAATTTAAAAAAATTGAAAATCACACAGTCCTAACTAAAAAAATAAGGAGATTTTTCTCAAGACTTTCTTGAGTCTTATAAACGAGCTTATTTTTACTAGCAAACAGGTGTCCAGTGTTAAAGTGGTTGGCAATTTCTTAATATATTTTGACAAACAGAGTGTTGTTCTATCTAAATGTAAACTTGCAGAAGAAAAGCAAATAGAAACTCTATTTTTTAAAGTTTTCCTTTGAGATTGTACAAGTAGTGTATTTGAGAAATTAGATCTCACTATCGAAATGCATGAGAGTGAAGAAAATAACAACCTCCTTTTTCTCTTTTCTTTTTTCTTTCTTTTTTTTGAGTGGGGAGGGCAGTCTCTTTTGTGCCAGTTAAACCTCCAGGCTTTTAACCAGTTTGTTTGCCCTTATTTGTCATTCAATTCCAGCTGCCTAGAGCAGTTAATACACAGGCTCTGAGTGGAGCAGGAATATTGAGGATGGTGAACAAGGCTGCCGACGCTGTCAACAAAATGACAATCAAGATGAATGAATCGGATGCAGTAAGAGCTGATTTTTCGACTTGAATAATGAGATGAATTAATGAGCCCAACAATTGCATTTTAAAGCTGTACAAGTAGAAAATAGGATATTAATTTGCTTATTGAGTTTAGTTCTCAGCCACATCAGTTGACCACCATGGTTGGTTATACATGGTTAATTTGTTGCTTTAAAGCAAGGAAAGTAGCTTGCTATTGGTAACCTAATTTACAGTGGTTTGTTCTGGCTAAATTAGCTCCATTTTTCATTTTTTCTTAGTGGTTTGAAGAAAAGCAGCAGCAATTTGAAAATCTGGATCAGCAACTTAGGAAACTTCATGCCAGTGTTGAAGCCTTGGTCTGTCATAGAAAAGGTTTGTTTACCTTATAATTTATGTGTGTAACAGCAAAAGTTAATTCAAATATTTTGTTTAACTTTTATTAAAATGTATATTCTGGTTATAGAAGAGAGAAAACAGTTTAAGAGAATGTTCTCTATTTCAATTTGTTATTAAATTTTTTAAAATTCTAGTTTAATCCAACTTCTAGTTTAGAAGTAGGAAAATTCTGAGCTTATGTTTTGAATTTTAGATTGAAACTTGTTCACTTGACAAACTGTTAAATATATTTCTAATTTAATGAATGAAAATGTCTTAGTAACTGATTATAATACAAATGAGATTCAAAAATTAATATTTGGAATTTTTCTTTAAGATACTTCATTTGTGCTTGTATTTCCTCAAAAACTCTAAAATATTTCCTTCATTTTTGAACTATCATATTGAAAAATCTGGGAGTATATTTTGTTAAAAAATCATAAAAAATTTGAGTTGTAGTTTTTTAATTCCATGGTGAGGTATTTTGGTTTTGTTTCATTTTTAAAGAATATAGGGCTTTTCATCAACTTTATAAAATACTTTTTAAGTACTGTGTGCCATTACCAGCAGTACATTTCAATAAAATAATTACAGCAGTCTATTTACATGTTTATTATTGAAAGTAGTTTATAACATCTTTTGCCTTTTGTATTTTCTCTTATACATGGGCTTTATGGTTCTTTTAGAAAAGTTTCTATAATGGAAAGCAACAAAGCAGTTTCCAGGCAATGTATGTTAGTTCTTGGCAGTGTCCAGCCTGTAAATGTCTATGTTTCTTTGTTTGAAGTATCTAAAAAGATCATGTTCAAAAATCATTTTTTAGAAATATAGAATATTTCTAAGCATTTTTGCACACACAATAAGATGTGAATTATTTGTACAGTTTTACCTTATTTTCCTTCTAGCTAAATAATACTCTCATTAAAAATTATAGACATTATATTCAATGTCAAATAAATGTAAAGAATGGAATATAAATCAATTTTAAGTGTTCCAAATGCCTTCCATATTAAAAATATGTCTTGTCTTTTTCAGCATAGACAGAAGAGGCAGATTATTACATTAAATTATTTGACATAGATCATCCCCTGGGAATATAGACAGTGTTTCTTCTTAATTTTCAGTAGAGCTCTGAGCAGTTGGCATTTATGTCCAAGGTATTTTAACGACTGGTTGGTTGCTTTCTGTTAATTATTTAAAAATATTATTTGAGGATTTTGTTAATAGGTAAAATTTAGTGAGAAAGTAGTAAGTCAGTGCAATATTTCAAAACGTTCTCGTGAATACTAAATTGAATGTTTATTATTTCAGAACTTTCAGCCAACACAGCTGCCTTTGCTAAAAGTGCTGCCATGTTAGGTAATTCTGAGGATCATACTGCTTTATCTAGAGCTCTGTCTCAGCTTGCCGAGGTTGAGGAGAAGATAGACCAGTTACATCAAGAACAAGCTTTTGCTGACTTTTATATGTTTTCAGAACTACTTAGTGACTACATTCGTCTCATTGCTGCAGTGAAAGTAAGCCTCATTGTGTAGTCTTCCTCACATTCTTTGCACTAAAGTAGTTTGCATATAAGAATTTGGTTACCCCTTAGGCATGTGTTTAAGTTTGCAAATTCCATACTGTACTACCACATAAGAAATGGCTTCAACATGATTATTCATAGCTTAATGTTTTCTTCCTCTGTGATTTGAACAGTGCAATGCACAGAATTGATGTCTTTAAGAGGTCTAAGGAATATAAATAAGAAAACCAATACATATTTACTTTATATTACATATACAAGTTTGCAACTAACTGACAGCCTTTGTTTGCTCATTCTAGCATGAATGGAAACTACCTAGTGGACTGTTACTGTAATAATAGGCTATATTAAGAAGCAGACAAAACTAGAGCTGATTATTGCATCAATATGTTTGATAGTGGCTTTAGCATGAATTTCAGCTGTAACCTGACATTCTGTGTATGTAACGAAATGTGTAGTCACCTTGTATTTATAGGTGAGATAGGACTAGATTAGATAATTAATTGTGTTATCTAGTGGTAATGTTTAAGGATGAATATTTGGTAAAGTAGTCCAGTTAACTAAGGGAAATTAGTATCCTACAGATATCTCAAATGTTCAGTTAAGCTGAACTGAATGTTATTTTATTTGTCATACATTTCAGAAGGTACTTTAAGGTCTTTGGTATATTTGAAGTATTATGAACATTAGTTATCATTGGGTGGGTGTACTGGAACTCAACCTCACAAAGGAGTTGAGAAATTATGTAATAGGGTGCCAGGCAATTTTTGTGGTCTTTATTTTTGGTTTGTTTTTTTGTTTTAAGCTAACTTGTTTGTATATGAGAAAGTAATACATGCTCATAATAATTCTAACAGCCCCAAAAAGTAAATTTTCTCTTCTGCCTAAAACCTCTAGTCTCTTTTCCTTGGTTAAATTCTTATGTGTCTTCATAGAATTAGCTATGCATGTGTGCGAAGCTAAACTCTCCCTTTCTGTCTCTCACTGTCTCCTTCTCCCTCTCTTTCCTGCACTGTCATCTGCTTCCCCTCCCCACTGCCTCCTTTCAACTCTTTTCCCTTCCTCCCTCCATCTCTTTCTTCCACCTTCAAAAAGGAGCACACTGTATGAATTGTTCTTTGCCTGTCTTTTTCAGCCAAGTTCATTTTGGAGAAGTCTCTATATTAGCATATATAGATATGTTAACATCCCTTTTAATGGCTGTGTAATATTTCAGCATATAGTATATAGATGTAGGTTGAATTATTTAACCAGTGCAATCATAAATATTAAGTTTTTTTATAATAACTCTTTGGGTGTAAAATTCCTAAAGGTAGAATTGTTTGGCCAAAGGGTATATGAATTTTAAATTTCAATAAATATTGCCATATTACTGTCTAAAGAGGTTATACTTTGTACTTCCATCAACATATATGCTCTTCTACCTAGTTATGTTTTTATGAGTTTTAATTTTTTAGTGTAAATTTAACTATCTTTACAGATGATAAGCCGTTTGTATTTCCTTTTTTTCTGTGAACTATTCTTTGCCCAGCTTTCTAGCCTCTTTATTTCTAACATGTATTTAATACTACTTAGCCCTTTGTTTTAACCATATTGAGAATACTTTCCTGTTAATGATTTTGAAACTAGGAGTACTTTGGAAATTAGAGTGTAGAGCCAAAGTGGGGAGCTAAGAACATCAGAAATTAGAGCCCTAAAGAAAGAAAGAAATTTCACCCATTTCATATTGCCTAGGCCTAGCCTTGTATCCAGGAACCTTCTGCTTTTCTCTTTTGTACAGTGCATGGTTTCTGGCATCCAGGACTCCACACGTTGGCTAATACTGCAGCTAACATATTAAGTGGCAACTGTATTGCATGTTTCCTCATGTACTGGCCTTTCTGTGAACCACTAGAGCAGCGTCAGGAATCAGTCAAAGGCAATAGTTCTCAGTGTTTTTAGTGCTTAAAGCTCTTCATAAAGAATGCTTACAGGGAATCTAATTTATAAAATGAAATAATTTTTAAAAAAACAAAAAATCAGTAGATGGGTTCTCCAAGGAGTTTGAAAGTTTCATTGTTTGGCTGTAACTAATAAGCATTCTTTCAGGACTTAAGAAAGTGGTGGGTGGGAAGGGACATACTTTTAGATTCACTAAATTAGAATATAGTATTAATTAAAGTAAAATTACAGTGTCAGATTTCCTGGTAGGCCAGGAAGACCATTTCACAATGGCAGTCTTGTCTAACCCAGACTAGCTTGTATACAAATGTGTACCATAAATTAATATTAGTAGGGGGTTGCAGGACCAATGTGAATGTCAATGTAAATCTTTCTTGGAGAGAGGTTCATGCCACTTGAATGGGCTAGCATTTTAACATTTAAAGGCACACGTTAAGTCATGATTTGATTATTTTTAAGATAACATTTTTAGATCAAGTAAATTTCTGATTGTTTTTTTCTTTTATTTTCTATTCACAACAGATAGAAAACAAATGAAGAGGAAGTTGGTTCTTAGAGAATTCAGATAAATTTTTTTTCTGGAATAACCAGACTTTAGTAGCCTTACTTTTAGCATAGCTCCTACATCTGTACTACAATAAACAGTCAGTGGATCTGGAACATTATGAGATAATAAATTAGGCAAGGACCAAATTTTTCATATTAAGGTATATATAAAAAAATGCACCAATCTTAGTGTACAGTTCGATGCATTTTGACATGTATATACATTCATGTAACCCTCACCTAGATCAAGATACCAAACATTCTCACTAATTTTCCCTCCTTCACCCATTTTCCTCCCCTCACCAATGGCAACCACTAGTCTGCTCTCTCTGTTTATGAGTCTGTTTCAGTTTGTTTGTTCTTGTTTGTTTTTTTAGGTTCCATATATAAGTGAAAGCATACGGTATTTATCTGTTATGTCTTGATGTGTAATATAACACTTAGTATAATACCCTCTAAGTCCATCTGTGTTGTTACAAATGGCAAGATTTCATCCATTTTTATGACTGTGTGATACTCCATTGTGTATATGTACCACATCATTTTTATCCATTGATCTATAGGTGGACATTTGTGAATTAGCTTAAATTAGTATATCACTGAAAAAAACCAGTTGATATATATTAAGAGCTTAAGCAAGTATTGAAATTAAAAGAAGTTTTGGTTAGCTTTTGCCCTATATTGATACACATTTTAAGTAAGTAAATTGCTATTGAACAGCTAAATTTATAAATGAAGAGCAGATATGGTTCTATTTCCCTAAAGACAGAGTAGGCCTAAAATCTTAAATTACTTTTTGGTTTTGTGAATACGTACGAGGTAAGCAGCCAGGATTGTTTGTTTTAAATGATAGTAACTTTTTCTGAATCTCTTTGTGTTATATGCATTACTTTTGTGATTTTTGCTGAAATTAATTTGGCTAAAGGAAATTTTTACTAAGAAATGTTTTAAGGAAAATGTCTTTTAAATACAAGAAAAACAGACAAAGGGGACAGTAAGATTCACTTCCTAATGTTAGAAGAGAAATTAGATAACAAATCTACAAAGTGGATTTAGGTACTTAGAGATAGGGTGTTTGAATTACTAATCTACCCAGAATCTGTTTTTCTGGAGTTTTCAATGTTACTGCCCACCTTTTTGAAATATGATATATGATATAAATGCAGTTCAATCATGGCTTTTTTTTAATATTACTAAGTTATTTACACTTGTAGAAATTTAGAGTTAACACATTTATATGTATTTTAGAATTAATCCATAAGAGTGCATACTAATTATTAAATATCCACAAGGTTAAGTAAGTCTCTGTGCTACATACTTTTATTTCTAGGCCACAAATATAAATCTCATTTTCCCTCTCTTGTATTTGGGAGAGCTATGGCTTATAGAAAATTTAATGAATTTGCCTAAGATCATACACTGACAAAGCTGGTACAGTTGACTCTTGAACAACACAGAGATTAGGGGCACCCAACCCACATCTTGCACAGTTGAAAAATCCACCTATAACTTGACTTACTAATAATAAACAGGTGATTAACACATTTTGTATGTTACATGTATTACATACTGTATTCTTAAAATAAGCCAGAGAAAAGAGAATGTTTTTTCGAATTGTCACAAATTTGAAAAAAATTTTCCAATATACTTATTGAAAAAAGTCCACATATGTGGGCCTGCACAGTTCAAACCCAATTTGTTGAAGGGTCAACTGTATTTGAATCCAAATTCAATTTCTTCCAAAGCCTACATTTTAAAAATACACTAGCTATGTACTTTGCTTTTCAGCAGGTCCCTGTAAGAACATGTATTTATTTACTGTTATTCCAAAAAGCTGTTTGCTTGAAATAAGTGAAAATAACTCTGGTTTATTGCTTTCAGGTTCACCCAGTTTATTAATGCTTGCTTCATTTGTTCAGTTGGTAAATACTAAAATAAAATGCACATGTCCCCAACATCAAGCTAGAAAAGGGGTTATTATTATTGTATTCTCCCATCCTATCCATCAGTTTTTTCATGAGATTTATAATTATTCTCCTATGTTCCCACTTCATTTCACTCCTCCATTTGCTCTGCCAGACCCCTTGAAAGAATCAGTGGACTTGGTTGACTTTTCTGTTACGGTTTTTTTTGTCTTATTTCTTCATTTCTGTATACCAGATGCATGTATTCCCTTGCCTTTTTCATCTTGTATAGGACTATCTTTTCCTGTTGTGTTTTGTTATACCTTTATTTTTAACTTCTTTGCCTTTGTTATTGTCTTTTACCACATTTTTACTTAACTTTACTTCCTGTAATGGATTTTTCTCATTTTTCTTTTTCAATTTCTATATACTACCAAAACTTAAATCTGCTTCTGATACTGTTTAATAGAAAAATTTCCAGTGTAGATATGACACCAGCATTTTCTTACTAAATATTTCTTCAAATATAAAACTCTGTTAAAATCTTAGTATTATCCACATTTAAAACCTCAAAGGCTAACAAAATGCATATTGTATACATTTTGTTAATTATTATTATTCAGAACTCTTGTATTTCATCTAGTCACACAGTTTTTCTGTTTTTAAGCAAGTGAATATGGAAATTTATTTTCTTTGATATTGGCATGTTTATTTTCAGTATCTCAGCATATTAGAATATAATTTAAATATTTGGTTTTACTGTTTTTGGTATTACAGCACTTCTAGTATTATGAAAGTGTTTCAGTGTAAACTCTCACTTAATAGCATTATGTCATTCACTTATAGGGTGTGTTTGACCATCGAATGAAGTGCTGGCAAAAATGGGAAGATGCTCAAATTACTTTGCTCAAAAAACGTGAAATTGAGGCAAAAATGATGGTTGCTAACAAACCAGATAAAATACAGCAAGCTAAAAATGAAATCAGAGAGGTGATTAATTCAAAATGCTTTATTTATCTATTTAATCAAATTTTCCATGAGTCATTCATGTATGCATAATTTTTCATCAATTTTTTTCCAGACCATTCAACACTTAGCTATTTTTCCATAATTTTATGAACTGTGTTAGAATTGCTTTAACATTTTGATTATTATTCAAGTCTCCAGAGCCATTTGTTAATTCCACATGAACATGAAATGGATAAAGAAGCATACAAAGGAAAGATTTAAATTAACCTTTAATTAATAATTATACATTTCTTTTGAGGTGGTTAATTTGATCTCAGATACTTATTTTGTGTCTAAAAACAGTTTTAGAGATATTCTTATCCCACATTTAGCTATCTAGGCTACATTATCCCCCATATATATGTATTATATATGGTATTTAGTAAATTTGTATAAGTTTATTATAATTTATACACTTTTTTTGCCATGCTTCAATAAGGAAATTGAAGAGGTAGGACAACCTTTATATTACTAAAAGTAAATGTACCTGCTCTTTGAAGAGTATGTACCAGTGCTTTGGTTATATAGTGGGAAAATATCATTTCATTGCTCAAGTCTTCAGTTACTTTATTTTAGCTTGTTCCATTGGCCACTAATCACAACGTTTTGCTGTTTCTGTACTGAATTTAATATTTACTGATAGGTCTCCAGTAAGTGGTAATTCCACGTGTTTTTTTTTTTTAAAGCTGGACATTTTACCACTACAAAAATGTTTTTTAAGTGTTTGTCATAAATGTCCTCATTTAAAGTATTTCTGTAGGCATATAAATTGTGATGAACATGTATACATGAAATTAGCAGAACATTGTTCATATAGTTGAAAATAAATGATAAAAGAAATGAGAAAATTACACTCTTAACTGCTACATTATTTGATAGTAATTTTTTTGCTGAAAATCTTTTCCTCTTAGTTATATTTAATTAAGCTATGGAGATTATAGTTCATTAAGTACCAGAATATCCTAATCTTGAGTGAATCTGACAGTGAAATATTAGTGAAAATTAAGCTGATAGGCATTTATACTACTGGAAAGTTAGATACAAGTTTGAATGGTGTTAAATTGGGCTTTGCCAATGTTGACCTTTCTCAGAGTTTTCATTCAGGGCATGCCATAAAATTGAGTGGTCATGATAGCTAGTTCTGTGATTTTTTTCCCAGACAAGAATTAAAAATTTGTTCAAATTTTTTTATTTTAGTGGGAGGCAAAAGTGCAACAAGGAGAAAGAGATTTTGAACAGATCTCTAAAACAATTCGAAAAGAAGTGGGAAGATTTGAGGCACGTATAATAATTTTACACTTTTCTTACCAACATGGTCACATTTTGTTGCAATTTTGTGGGAAAACAAATTTAATTTTTTACTAATGGACTTTTTTTTCATGTATTTGTACTAAACAGAAAGAACGAGTGAAAGATTTTAAAACTGTTATTATCAAGTACTTAGAATCATTAGTACAAACACAGCAACAGGTAAGCTAATTTTTTCCGTAACTTACTTATAACCTACAGATGCTGTAATTTATCTTTGGTATACTTTTTCATTTTGAAAATGATAATCATTGATAAGAGCTTTTAAACTTAAGGAGGCATGAGAAATGCAATAGAAGAAAGCAATGCCAGCAAAGGAAAAAATGCTAAAGAATTTGGGGAAAAAGGACACTCAGGGCCTTTTTGCCTCTACTCCTGAGCACTAGGCAAGATACACTTTTTCCCATTTTAGGCTGAAGAAACATGCTGCACGTTTTCCTCCCTGTCTTCCTATTCCTAGTTTTGTTTCCCGATTGATCATACCCTTTAGAGGACATTCCTATAAGTTCTTCTCATCTATAATAGTAGTACTTAAACTGAAAACTACATTTTAAAGGTTTTGGGGGCGGGTTGTATTATTTTAATTTTTGTTTTATGTGGGTAGTACATCAAATTATTAAATGTCTTGAAAGATGTCTTCCTCCAGTTTTAAAATTTGTGGGTTAGAAACTTGCCTATATATCACGATAAATTATAATTTTCAATTAGGTGGTGATACTGTATCTTCAAATTATATTTAGTTTTTAAATAGTTGATAAAGTCAGTTTTAAAATATGAAAATAAGTTAGATGAGCTTGTTTTTAAAGGAATTGTTTTAAATATAACTATATACTTAAATCTCATTCTCTGGACTAAGAAAGACCAGTAGCTAATTCTCTCCAGTTTCTTTTTCCTTTCTTGCCCAATATTTCCTTTTCTTCCTCCCTTTTTCTTTCTTTTTGACTAAAAATAACAAAATGTGAATATCTTCTGAATTAGATACTGTAATATAACTTCATATAGAGAAGTTCATTGCAGTTTTTTATTAAGGCAATCTTATTTAATTTACACTAATAATCTATTTTTATATAATTTTGCAAAAAAATTTTTTAATTTTTAGGCATTCTTAAAATTGTTTACATCAAAAACTGAAATTAGCCAGGAATAATTAATATTTTAAATAATTGATACATGAATTATCTTGACAGACTTTAGGTAAGGGAATTAAAAAGATCCCTTTAGGAACCAGACTTTAGTAAATGTTAAGCATTGTTAGCTATTTCTATACATTTTAAAAAATGTTTTACAGAATATATGCCTATAGATGATACAAAGGTAATGAGAATACCTTTTACTTTTATTGTCACCCACAGCTGATAAAATACTGGGAGGCATTCCTACCTGAAGCCAAAGCCATTGCCTAGCACGAAGGTGATTCCTGTTAAGAAGATCTTGGATGTTTGTTCCAGTTATGCTGAATTCCACAGTGAAATCATTTAAAACCATCTAAATAAACGACTATATATTTTATGAATTACATGTGGTTATATTTTATTACAAGCTGCATGTCCTGACACTCTTTGAATTAAGTGGACTGTGGCATGACATTCTGCAGTACTTTGCTGAATTGAACACTATTGTGTCTTAAATACTTGCACTAAAAAGTGCATTGCAAGGCTGGAAAATTTTACAATATTTTTTTCTTTACAATATGTTCTGTAGTGTGTTCATCCTCTTTATGAGGTGACTTATCAATGCATTGATTAATGTTCACTTACACATTCCTGTACAGAAATTATGATTTTGTGATTACAGTAATAAAATGATATTCCTTATGAAATATTAGTAACAAATTATTTGGGTATGTAAACATTTTAAGAATCTTCTGCAAACATTTTTAATAGCAAAAACGTTTTCCTCTAGATACACAGAGTTGATGATGCTATGATTAGTAATTTTTTTTAATTGACAGAAAAACTAAATGAAGCTCAAGTTTTTTATGAAATCATAAACCAAAGAACATTTATCTCTTGATTCAACTCTGGGGAATGTTCTTGTCATGAGTAAAGGAGAAAATAATTAATTGTTTTTATCCATCCTTAGGGCCCAGTTTAAGAATTAAGAAAAAATGTATTTATGTGCCTCTATTAGAAGTTCTGTGCATTTTGATCATCTTCTATTATTTTCAAAATCCAAGGCTTTGTATATATTGAATTTATTCCTTGGCTTTTCTTATTTTTGTTTAAACTTAAAGAAGATCACCTGTAGTCATAATTGACAAAGAATGATGCCATGCTGAAACACCCCATGATTTAATGAATCACCAGGGATAGCACAAAGCAAATTTGAAGTAAAATGGAATTTGACTCTGGCAACATTCTTACCTATTCTGTATCCTGTTTAGATGACTATTATTTAATCCTCAATGCTGATGAAAGTTTAAGTTGTGACTGGCATCAGAGTTCTTCTCATAAATACATTCTTAAAGGTGCTGGTCTTCTTCAGCCTAACAACTGCATCTCCCTGTGGGAGGAGTCAGATGGGGTGTGTGTGGCTGAGTCTAGCTACCTGCTGGATACCCTTAATGTCTGAGTATCCCTGATACGTTGACTTCCACTTACCGTAGTTGAAGTGTTAAAAGGTTACTGTAGGTATTAATCATATTTACACTTCTAGAACCTAGAAGAGGCCCTGATACATAATAGGTTAATAATAAAGATTTGATGAATTAAACTGGAAAAAGATCCTGGAAGATACAAAACAACATTTCTTAAGAAGACAGTAGAAATAGTACAAACTTCTGTTGTTGCTTCAGTGGGAGATAGCTTAGATACTTTTGGTAAATGAGTAAGTCATAGTAAAATATATCAGTTGCTATCTTTGTCACATTAATACTGAGCTGAATAATAGGCTTGCTAGGAATGGTTACACTACAGTGACATTCTCCTAGTATATCCAGTTACACTACTTCCAAAGATACAGTTTACACAGAGGATAATGACTTAACTATTCAAGCCAAAATCTTCCATTCTACATTATGTTCATTCAGTTTTTTAAAGTAAGATATTTCCAGTCTTGATCAAGCTGAGGAGAGAAACAGCCCAGACTTCATTCCCTTAACAGCCTTTACTAGAAGATAAGGAGTCCGCTGGAAATTGCAAGTAAATTGTATGAGCCTCTGATGCCTACCAGCATTGTAACAAGACTTTATATCTTCAACACTGCCCATCGATCTTCACATTTCCCATCCATATTACTAAAACACTTTCATTCCAAATAAATAGGAAAACAGGAGCACTGAGAGTGCTGATAACATAATCTTTCAGTCATTAAGTCCACATTTAAATCTTAAACCAGATAAAAGTTGAAGGATAAAGGCAGCATAGCACAGTGGAACAAGCTGAACTTGGTGAACATCCGTCTGTTCAGTCTGCTATGGTGCCTATGTGACGTTGGGCGTGTCACTTAAATCTCATCTCTAAAACAAGGATATAAAACTGATATCTGAAGTACCTCTATAAAATACTTTGTTTGAAAACATCAAACTTCAATATCAATATTATTCTATTAGAAAATCAAATTCTAATCAAAACCACCTTCCATTAGTAAAGTAAAATGAGGCTAGAGAAAAATGTATGTAAAAACATGATTTTCTAAAACATTAAAGGCTAGGTTTTATTTGATGGGCTGTTTTCAACTATTCACCTTATCTGGGCTGTTTTCAACTATTCACCTTGTTTTATACATACATATATTTATACTAACTTCAAAATACTCCTTCTTTGTTGTTATTTAAACTTTTATTGTCCAGACCTAGTAAAGTTTTACACATTCTTTGTACAAATTATTTTGATAAGTGGTTTTTAAATACAAAATAGACCCCTTAAAATCAGGTGTCTTTAAAGGGAGGACATCAGATGAGAAGGATAATTATATACCTTTAAAAAATGCTTCTTTGATGTCAAAGGTAATTATGAAGATTTACATTTTTCTACCTTAATAAAACATAACTAGTTATATGGCTACTTTTCTTGTGGCTCCCTACATGGGTAGTCATGTGACTGAGGAGTCAGGGAGACAGTAAGTACAGGTAGGCTGAGGAAAAGCCATCCTGTTTTAAACAAATGGGGAATGCTGGTAGTGAGGAGGGAAGGTAACATCTGTAAAAGGAAGTCCAGTCACTGGCTGGGCACTTTGGAGGCATTTCCTTATATTCACAAGTCAGGAAATGTTTATGTTACGGTATCTCTGTGAGTGACATAGTATTGTTTTGAAGTATTGAAATAGAATCACCATCCCCTTCCTTATCCAAAATCCATAATCAAATACCATTTCTAATCCTCAGTGAAGGATATAGTATCAAGTAATGAAGGGAGATGGTTGGCCAGACAGAAATAGCAAGAAGAGGGGAATTCTAAGAGATGTAAGTAATCTTTGTAATCCGAGCCATGAAGACAGGTAATCTGTGGACGAAGTCCTTAGAGTTGAAACCAATAGAAAATGTGAGTCACACATGATTTTTAATTTTCTATAGCCAGATTCTGAAGAATAAAATGGGTAAAATTAATATTTAACCAAGTAGCTCCAAAATACTATTTTAATGTGTAACCCAACATATTAAAAGTTACGTACGTGCTTTATATTCTGTTTTCAAGTCTTTGATATCCATTGTGTATTTAACTCTCTCATCACATTTCCATTCAGACTTAGCCACGTTCCAAGTGATCATTTGTCACATGTGGCTAGTGGCCATATTGGACAGCACAGGTTTAGACAATGCCTATGGAGATGGAGCGTAAGTTCAACAGCTAGTTGGTCATTTATCATCTTAAATTCAGTGAAGAATCCAAAGCTACATCAAAGGGACTAGTAGGTGTTCTCAAAGAACAGGTACAATTCAGATGTAAGACTGTAGTAATAGTGCTTTGTGAGAAATGGGTACTGGGTATCTACTATGAATAAATGGTAATTTGTATTGCGAGAAGAAAACTTAGAGACTGTTTAGTACTACTTTCTCACTTGACAGATAAGCACATCCAGATTTCTATCTGTGTGTTAACCATGTGTGAACATTCCTCCATGAAAATACATAATAGTTTTCAAGATTCCTGTTCTACTCATTAACAGAATTCTAGGAAGTCCTTTGGGATAAGAAATTTATTTCTTCAAACTTACTTCAGAGGTGACTAAGAATAGAAGATTGTACAAAACAGGAAAGTTGTGGCTTGCTGTCAGATATTTTAATGCAATGAAATTAATGCTCATCACATACTTTTCAATTTTCTAAAGACAATTTTAAGTACTTAACTGGGTCAGTGGAAGCTGTAATTAAATCCAATTCAAGATGAAGCTGCCCACCTGTTAACACACAGCAAACTTTTTAAATTAAGGTCAGTTTTGGGATAAATCGCTTTAGGGGAGTACTTTAAGGGGGAAAAAGTTCTATTTTAAGTTTATACATATGTAACTTTAATAAATACTTAAATCAGACAAAATTTAACAAAACTAAACAATAAATTGACTTCTTACTGCTTCCATAGTCAAGTCTTGAGTTATCTTGATTTTAACCTATATTTTATTTCCTAGATCTTTATTTCAGGTGTTTTCACTATATATGTGGAAATGTGTGTGTGGAGTTCTAAGTGTACATAAATGTGTGTGTCCATGCATGACAGTAGGCTCTTCAACCAAACTTGCTTTCTAAATTTCAGTTAAAAATGTTTCCCAGCCTCTTATAACAGATACAATGCAAAATGCTTATGTTTACAGTTACACTGTTTAGGTATTGTGTTGCCAAGACCAACTTAAGTTGATTTCTGTATCTTAAATATGTTCTCTCATTTCTGTTGTTTCTCTCCTAGGGTCAAGATCCTGTGATCATGGACCAGAACTGTCTTTAAGTTTCCTGTGGGATACACATTCTTCCAGTCTCTGCCAGCCTACAACTGGCTGCTAAAACGAGAAAAGAACTCATCACAGTTCTATGCACAGAAATTATTGGTAGACTACCTACGGACTACAGATAATGTCCAAATTATCCAGAATCTGGTCTCAAACTACTTTTCCTGCCTTGATCTCACCCCTTACCTTCACCCAGCTTTTGCTCTAATCACATGATGTCCCTGTCTTGTGAGCATGCTGTCTCTCTTCTGGTCATTGGGATTGTTGAGGTTCCTTTGAGTTCCTTTTTCCCCGTTATTAGTGATTATTTGAATAGTATCCATTTATTAAACTTGAAAGCCGAAAGTTCACATCTTCCATATATCCTTAGTCTCCTAAGGAAGGAAGCTCTCATCTCTCAGGAGGACTCTAGTAACACTTTGCACCTTTCAACTGTAATATCTACTTTGCATTATAATTGTCTGGTCCTACTGCTTTGCCCAGGTTTTTTGCATCTTGAGGAATGACTGCCCTTGTTATTTCTTGTAGAGCCTGCTGTGGCACCGCCAAGAGAATGAAGGAGTGACTGGGAACATGGTAATGCATGTAGCCTGCCGGTTTGAACTCTGGCTCAATCTACACCATTGACTTTGAGCCCACTTATTTTTCTCTAAAATGTAGTTTCCTTATCTGTAAACTGGAAAGTAATCATAGTACCTAATTAGGTCTTCTTAAGGGGATTAAGTTAATTTATATGAATTTCTCAGCAAGTGCCTAATAAATATTAGCAACTAAGCATCATTGTTTCCTGAATTATACCTCAGTCAGTCTAAAAGTACCGGCATTTTGATTGTGTCACTAGTGTTTAGGGCTTCTTCAAAATAATGGGTGTATGCTTGAAAAGGGTCTGAATGGGCTTACTGGGAAGGTTCCCTTTGCAGAACAGTCTGCTCCTGAAACCTCTTGGAGTCCTGGAGCTGAGGATCAGAGGTGAAGGGGGAAAATGAGTGTAGTCAAAATCAGTGACAGAAGTTTAGAACTACTCCCACTACAAAGATACTCCAGTTAAATGAGTCTTGTCAGGAAATGAGCTACAG
The DNA here is from genome assembly GCF_040802235.1 of Manis javanica. NCBI lineage: Eukaryota > Metazoa > Chordata > Mammalia > Pholidota > Manidae > Manis > Manis javanica. The sequence continues at coordinate 61,492,785 of NC_133169.1, read as the reverse complement.
ACCTATAAAGAAGCCTGGGAACAGTGGAAAAGAAGGGTGATAGGGTAATGTGGCAATTGCTTAGAAAAGAGAAGTTTATTTCCACACTCAAACACATAACCCTAAATGTGTGCTAAGGGAAGTAGTAATGCAGAAAAAAAAGTTCGTGATGACAATGGAGCAGCAGTCATCCAGCCCAGTGATGGTAAGGGTCTGGCTACTGCAGTGGAAGTAGAAAAGGAGATAGCTTAGGAAAATGGAAATAAACAGGCAACTTTCATTCATTCATTCATTGAGTAAGCTGCTGCGCAGTCTCTACTACATGTCAGGCACGGAAGCAATGGTTTAGGTGTCAGAAAAGGACAAGGCAGTTGTTGGGGGTGATGCCCAGGTTTCTGGCTTTGTTGACAGAATACTGTTGCTTTGATTGACATAGGAGGTATAGGCAGGAAGGAAGGTGAAATGCATAGGGGCCTGTTGTTTTTAAAGTACCTTTGGACAACCAACATGAAAATGTATGAAAACAGAACCCAGAATGAGATTACTGCATCATCAACTCAGAAATGCAAAAATGCTCCATGCCTTAAAACCATGAGTATTAATGAAGTCATTCTCAGAGAACAAAGAGAACGAGATGAGCCTGTTGTGGACAAAATCAGTGGGTAAAACTAGTATGTAAGGGATGAATGGAAGTGACTAAGTCAGGCAGAAGGAAAGAGCCTCACAGAAAGAAGAAGGGTTGTTTCTTCCTCTAAACAAAAAGGAAGGGGGGAGGGGTATACTTGGAAATAAAGCAGGAACATTTTTATTTTGCTGGTGAAACAGGAAATTAAGCCATCATCAGAGAGTGAGGTCAGCAAGAAAGCCAGAGAAGACAAGGCCAAAGAAGAATGTCCATCTGTGTGTAAAACTGTAATATTCCAGAATCTCTCGCCTGGCTTTAGTGCATCTACATATAAACAGGCGTTACTAAGGGGTGGAGAGCAGTAGTCCATCTCCATAGCAGTGGGTAATTTCCTGGGCGAACTAGGGTTTATCTGAAACTGAGAGGTTGGGAGGTTTGGCTTGCTTGTGCCGGAGCAGGAGAGATGGCCCCTGGACCACAGTTTGTAAGCAATAAACGGGTGTTAAACTTTGTTTCTCCCTTTGACTGATTTCGGTTTCAGTTACGTATTTTGCTCTGGGATTTCCTCTCCCAGTTACACCGTCTTTAGAAAACAACAGAGATGATGAGTAAGAGGAGTATTGATGACTAGTAGCTTTCAAGTGAGTTTGGAAATCATGAATTTACAATGAAGCCATCCACGGAAAGCTTCTATTTGTTCAGGACCTAAAACATTGTTGGACTCTCAGGATCAGGGATTGTTGGTGGATGTGAGAGAAAGTCAAGAGGAAAAGGACTTGAAATAAAAATTTTAAGGAGTAGAGATAAAATAAAGCTAGAGAGGTGACAGGCACAAATTGGGGGATGTAGATGTGAAAAGGTGAAAGAATAGGTTTTCTGGAAATAAGGGACTAGGAGAGAAAGTAGTGAAAGGAGGAAACCTAAGTTTCAGAAATGACATTAATTTTTAGTGTATTGACACAAATAAAAATAGCTCCAATAAAGCAAATAATTGCCTCGGGCTCTTGAGTAGTGTGATTAGGAGGATTATTGCTCGAATATATTTTTTGATTTGCCTGAGTATCGAAAGCTTTTGCAAGTCAGTAGATAAAAATCGACTTTAATCTTCTGATTTTTCACATAGTTTATTTCATCAAATTAATACAAGCAGAGTTTGAAAATAAACTAGCATCAGAAAGGCTAAATAACAAAATCCAGTGATTCAATCCCCACATGTCCCCAATTTTCTTTCAAGAAAACCTCTTTGTACTCTTAGCTGTTTTGTCTGCCATTTCTATGCCTTCAAATTTATAAATAAAATGAATATACTGCTACTTTTTGAATAATCAGTTTTAGACATCATCTACTTAACCATTTTTTTGTGGTAATGAGAGTAAATTCTCTTACTCTGCCATTTGTGTGCTTCACACACTTGTGTCCCCCACTTCCTGTGTAGCTGTGTTAAAATTTTTGGGTAAACTGGTATCCAGAACTTGCATTATTTTGCCCATACTGTTCACCACTAGAAGTTGTATATTTAGTGTTCACTTTCTTCCATTAAAAAAAAATAAGCTATTTTTGGAACATTATTAGATTATTAGAAAAATTGCACAGATAGTACATACATTGAGTTTCCATATATTCTTCCCCTGGTTTTCCTTAACATCTTACGTTAGTATAGTACAATTGTTACAGTGCATGAAGCAATACTGACACCATATTAACTAGAGCCCAGACCTTACTCAGATTTCCTCAGTTTTTGCCTACTGTCCTTTTCCTGTTGTAAGATCCCATCCAGAACAGCACATTACATGTGGTCGTCATGTCTCCTTCTGCTCCTCTTGGTTGTGAAAGTTTCTTAGGCTTCCCTCATTTTCCCTATTTTTTTTTCCTGAATTAAAACATGCCTTGATTATTTTTGTGTGTGTGTGATCTATTGCTACTTTTTCCCATACCTCCCCGTAGTCTCTTAGTGCACTTTCCCACAAGACTGCACATGTCAGGTAAGATAACCATTCCGGCTGTTTTCCTTACGGTCCTCTCTCCTGGGGACTTCCATTTTCTCTGGACTGGTACTCTTCCAGCCTGTTGAAGTCTTGTCCTGGGATTTCCCTTGCTGTCAGCTTTGGAGTTGCCTTTACCTTCCGCTTGGATTTACTCCCTCTATCTTGGTCTCATGCCTCTTCTTTCTTGGTTTAGTCCCTTGTGTTGGTGTTGTCTATTCACCAATCATTTCTTAGGTTAAAAAGATATGGCAGAAAGCACCGTGGACCAGCCCTAGGGATGTCTGCCTCTTCAGTTAGGTTGCTCTAGTGTGGACTGGTTATTATTCTCTGCCGAGTGTGCTGTGCTGGTCCTGAAGATGCCCTTACCCCTCCTCTGGGTCATGTCTCCTGTCCTTTTTATCTCTTTCTTGATTTGTCCCCTCATTTTGATGGATACACACATTAGATTCCTGAAAATGGGGGGATACAAACTAAACTTTTGAAACTTTATTTTACCTTAATCCTTGACAGTGTATCTGTGTATATGTTGGAAATAATTTTCTCTAGAATTTTGAAGACATTGCTCCAGTCTTCCAGCTTCCAGTGTTGATGTTGGGAATTTCGAAGCCATTCTGTTTTCTGATCTTTTGTATATGATATGTATCCCACTCTACCCCTCACCCTCTCTGGAGACTATAGGATCTTCCTGTATTCCCAGTGTTCTCAAATCTCACAAAGAACCGCTATAGTATACATATGTTTTCAAGCTATGTGCGTTGCTTTCCATCTGGAAATGTGACATTCAGTTTTGGAAGTTTTCTTGCATTATTTCATGTAATTTTCTCCCTCCTATATTCTCCGTCTTCTCTTTCTGGAAGACCCATTATTTGGATATTGGATGTCCAGGACTGAAGCTATTATTTTTCTTTCCTATTTTCCATCTCTGTCATTTTGTTCTACTCTCTGATGTGCTTTTTTGTTTTCTGATTGATCCTATTTTTAAGTAGCTTCTTATTTCACAGATGCAATGTTTTCTTATATCTCTCTGAGGATATTCCTGAGAGTTTATAATATTTTTTTCTTCCCTGTTTCTGTTTCCTCAAAATTATTTTTCTATTTTGGTCTCTCTGCCCTGTTAGATGCTTTCCTCAGATGTCTGTTAGTGCCAGGATGTCTCATCAAGTTTAGCAGTGGGAAATGAAAGCTGATTGGAAGCTCTGAGTGAACTCATGGGCCTGCCAAATTTGAGAGTCACTGAAGAGTGATGTCATTGTGCTGTTTGTAGGGAAATTCCAATATTGTTTCCATATTTTTCCCCTTGGGCTGGTCAGATTTCCCAAGGAATACTTTCCCTGTTTCTGGTATAGAAAGGAAATGTGTAGTTGCCAGCCTCTATAAGGGTTCAGCATCCATCACCCAATATGTATATGGTCATTTACCCCAGATTCCACTTGTTTTTTTGGTAAAAGTTTCTACTCAGCTGGGCCAGGAAATTTCCAATGCAAGACTCTCTTTTACCCTCTCTCAAGGAAATATCCTCCAGAATTGTAGAGTTGGAAGAGGGGACTAAGGAAACTTCCTGCTTCTCAGCTTTCACTCAATCCTTACGTTAGCCAGCAACCTGCCATTCTAGAGGTACCTGCTCTTGCCTGTTGCTGAGCCTTTCGGATCTTGTGCTGTGTAAATCAGGTTGATTTTTCAGCTTTCCCACAGCTGGCTTAAATTTGCCATTTTCTTGTTAGCTAAACCAGTTACTTCTCATCCATCTGCTTTCTAGCTGACAGAAATCTTGTTGCTGCTCTCTTTTCCCCTGTTCTTCCTATCTTTGTGGGTTAAAAAAAAAAAGGAAGAGTCCTTGTTGTAGTTTTACAAGGGCTGGAAGAAGATGTGAAATTAGTTGTGTTATGTTCAACTTGCTATCTTAACCCAGAAATCTCTGTATCTAAAAACTGCAACAACTTATTTTATCTACGATAGAATTTGTTTCTAAATTTTTGCCATTATAAACAATGCAGTATTCTTGCGCAAAACTTTCCTGCCATAGGGAAGCTACTTCTTGGATTAAATATGGTGCCTTTAAAACTGTAATAGCTACTGCCAATTTATCATTCAAAAAGGCTGTCTTGGTTTTCTGTCTTACCAATAGTACTCATTCCCCCACATCCTTGCCAACACTGGTATAACCTTTGAAATTTTTGCCAATCTAAAAGTTGAAAAATGATATCTCATTATTTTACTTTGTATTCCCTTGGTTACTACTGGATTTGAGTATCTCCGCTCATGGTTATGTGGTATTTAGCTTCCGTGATGGCCCCCATCAATTCTTACCTCCTGAGACTTAAGCCACTAAAGAGGGCTACCGTGTACTTACTAAGATACTGCAGAAATGAAGAGTATGATTTCTGAGGGGAGGTGACAAAAAGTCATTGTGGCCTTTGTCCTAAGCTGCTCTTTGGATTTCTTTCTTTGGGGGAAAGCTAGCCTCAATATCTTCAAGACATGCAGGCCATGCTGTGGAGAAGATCAGGAGGCCAGGAATGGAGGCCTCCTACCAACATTCACTTCCCAAGCCTGTGAGTAAACCACCTTGTGAGTGGTTCCTGCAGCCCAGTAGTCTTGAGATGACTGTAGCCTTGGTGAACCTTTATGACTACAACCTATGATGCCTCACCTGCTTCCAGATTCCAGACCCACAGGAACTGTGGGAGATAATATGGAGTTACTGCTTTAAGTAGTTGAATTTGCGGGTAATAAATAACTAATACAGGTTTTCCTTTTCTTTTTTTTTGGTCCATTTGCATTCTTCTGGGAATTATTGCCTGCTCACACTATATCCACTTTCTTTTGTGCCATTAAAAAAAATTAGTGTTTTCACATATAAAATATATATTAACCCTTGGTTATATATGTTGCAAACATTTTTCTCTGTTGAGTGTTTTTTAAACTTTGTGGTCTTTGGCTTACATTAATTTTAAATCATTAGTCTAAAATACACTCTTTAATGTCTTCTGACATTTGTATACTGTAATAAGAAGACTTTGTCTACCTTAAGGTTTTATAGCTTTGTGTTTTCATAGACCTTTTTTACTGCATATGCAGTTCATTTTATTGTATTTTATTAATTCTTAACTTTTTTTCTTAATTGAAGTATAGTCAACATTGGAATTCATTTTGAAAACCTATTTTACTTTTCTCCCAAATGGATGCCTAGCTATCCAAAAACTATTTGTTATACCATTTACTTAAACTACTTTTAACTTTTATTAAAACTTCACCATTTAAACACTCAAATTATTTAAACACCATTTATTGAACAGTTATTTTTTTTACCCCCAAGGGTTTGAAATACTATTGTTGTTTCATACTATCTATGTTGCCATATATTCAGGAGTCTCTTTCTGGGCTATTGGTTCCTTTGATCATTTGCTCCAGGATCATTCTGACTTAAATAGCTTTATGGTATGTTTTGATGTCCTGCAGATTAACTTATCCCCACATTCGTTTTCCTTCTTGTTCAAATTTACCCTGGATATTCATTTTCCAAATGAATTTTATAATTTCTCTTCATTGGGGCTTCGATTGCCTTTACAACTCTTTTTGGTGAAAACTTACATCCTTAAAATATTGATTCTTCCCATTGAGAATATGATTCTTCCCATTGGGGAATGTGTATAACTACTTTCATATCTTTTTATGTCCTTTAATAATGTTTTTTAGTTTTCTCATGTAAGTCTTGCACATTTACTGTTAAGTTTATCCTTAGACATTGTAAGTTTTTAATGCTGCTATTAATAAAATTCATTGGTTTTTTCTGTTATTTTCTAATTGGTTACTGTTGGTGTGTATGAAAGCTACTGTGTAAGAAACCTATTGATTTGTATATGTTGGTTTAATATCTGGCACCTTATGAAACTCTTTCATTAGTTCATGGCTGAGGTGAAAGACCCTCGAGAACACACACCCACATATTGAAAATCTGAATATATTTTAAGCAAGGCCAAATTAAATTTTTTGGTTGATTCTGTTCTACGTAGATCATTTCATCTACATGGACCTTTCAGTTTTCCATCTTCCTATCCAATATCTGTATCTCTTGTTTTACTTGTCTTACTGCTTCGGCTTACCACCCCAGCAAAATGTAAAAAATATTTGTGATAAAGTTATTGACGCTATTATGATGCCTCCTCATCTAATATTTGCTATGAGGTTATAGTAACCTTTATCAAATTAAAGATGTTTTCTATTTTTAGACTATTAAGTATTATTAGGAAGAGGTGTACTGATTAATGTTTTTTAAGATTATATTGGGATACTCAATTATTTTCTTTTCTAATCTGACAATGTGAATACAACAGATTTCTTAATGTTTGCCATCTTTATGTTCCTGGGATAAGTCTTATTTGGTCATTTTGTGTTAGTCTTATAATTGAACGTTGAATGTGTAATGCATTGTAGATAGATTTTGGTCAAAACTTCTAATATAAGTTGATATTTAAAGCAATTTATCATTAAACTTGCCAAAATATATTTCTACCCAGTGCTAGGTAAATGTGGTATTTTGAGAGTAAGGAATTTATACCCAGATTTCAGCAGAATTTTATTATTTTGCTTTTTAAATTTTTTGCTTTTATTTACAGATACTGTTTAATATCTTGTATATGTATTTGCCATGTATTTTTATTAATGTCCTGAGATGGTATCTAGCTGGCCTGTCACAAACTGTAGTCAGACTAAAACATATGTAGTAACAGCAGGATAATAGATATACACGTTCCCTTACCTTAGTGCTATTCTTTTCTTTCCTACTTGGTGTTATCCACAGAATTTGGTTAGGAAGTTAGCTGTTCTGATTCTGATTATTAACTACACTATTATAAATTTCAGTTATTGATCCTCTCTGAGTCTCAACTATGCCATCTGTAGTAATTGAAATTATAATACAACCACTTATGGCTGAGCTGAAAGACCCTCGAGAACATACCCACATATTGAAAATCTGAATATATTTTAAGCAAGGCCAAATTAAATTATACCCAGCTATTAGTAGAATACAGCAAATAGGTTTCATCTGGACCATCTGTTAGATCTTCATGGACCTGCACATTTCTGCCACTTAAGTCCAGTGGATAGATAGGTGAGCCATGCCAGACAAAAACAGACATGCCAGGCTACTAGCAGGCTATTGGGGAAGGGCAGTATAGAAAACATATTAAAAACCTGATCAGCAATCTGTAGCACAATTTTGTGACTACATAATTCTGGCTCACATCACCCACCAGGACTTTTAATAACTTGTTTCAACCAATTTTGAAATTGTTCCGGGGACTCTTCTGTCATAAGAAGCCATTATTATTTTTAAAATAAAAACCAGAAACACTACTTCTTAGACCTTGAAAATCCTATTGCACAAAACACTTCCTTATGGGGTCGTTATAAAGCTTGTAATGAGACATGGCTTGTAATTGCATCTGGCATACTACCTGGTTTTGGAAAGATGAGTATAATGCTCACACAAAGCTCAAGAAAAATATGCCAGGCACTAACTATGCCAAGCATGGGACAAAAAAAAAATTTTTTTAAGGTACTGACTTGCCCTAAAAACCCAGTGGTTGAGGCAGATAAATAAACCATACAGTGCAGTCTGAGAGTCACCAGTGGCTTAAGGGAATATACAAGCTGGGCCCTGAATTCATACAGCATAGAGTTCATACTGCTCTATGGTTACATCAAAAGGAGAAAAGAGAAAAGCAGTGTGGTCATAGGGCACAAGTTATGCCAAGGCTTGGAGTTCTGATGCTGAAGCTTGGAGTTCTGAGAGCCAGACACATCTTGGAGTTCTAAGTGTGTTGGTTGGGGGTGGGGGTGTCTTCAGCTAAGGCTTTGCGGGTCCTACATGAGGCAAGTTCTTAATGCAAAGGGCCCGATCGAGTCCCCTTTTCCACTACAGCGTCTCATCATAAACTTCAGTTTGTCCAGCTGAAATGCCTCCTGGTCTCAAAGGCAAAGCGCATCAGGAGCAGTTGTTCGCAGCCTAAAAAGCTAATGGCTGAGGTCCTTTCTCCGTGACCCACATGTCACCTCTAAGTTTTTACTCTGCCTGTGCTCTGACCTCAGGAAGAAACTCAAGAGTTTACAAAGGTAACCTAATAATCAATTTCCTTAACTGAAACACTTCATATTTTAGCTACTTTCAGGCTTTTAGGTCCTGGCCCACAGGGCAAATTCTGCCCTCAGCATCCTACCTTCCTACATTCCTTGTCCCCTTCACCCCACCTTTTTTTTTTGTCTTCTGTTTCCTAAAATAGTTAAAAGCCCTATGCAGTTACTTAGAGGCAGCATCTTAAAATTGGTGCGTCTGTCTCAGTGACCCGACTTTGGGCTCCGGATCCTGATATCACGGCCAGGTTCGCCGGCTGACTCAGAACCAGGCGCTGACCCTGGAATCGAAGGCGGACAGGAGTCTTGGAAGAAGCTGGGGGGTTCACTGCTGTGAATGCCAGTGCAGAACAGAAACGTACATTCCAGCATCAGAAGAAAATCAAGACGCTCCGTGCTCTCCGATTCCTCGCGGCCTTGCGGTCGGTGGAGCGTGGCGTTCAGCAAACTGCAAACGCGGCGCCGGCCGAGCCGCGGGGCAGGGGCGACCGGGGGTGGCCCGGCGCGGAGGCGCGCACACCCCTTTCCGCGGACTCCCGGGCCCAGCTGATCGCCACCGCCCAGCCGGCCGAGCGGGGCTCCGCGCCTGCGCCCTCCGCCCCGGCCCCCGGCCCACGGCGACTCCGGAGCGCGGCGCGCGGCGGGGGAGGCTGCGGCTCCGGCGCGGGCGGCGCGGCCTCGGGACCGGCGGGAGCGGAGGGAGGCGGGGCGGCGGCCGAGAGCTCGCCCCGCCCTGCCCCGCCCCCCGCCGGCCGGCTAGCGCGGCCATGGAGGTCTACATTCCGTCCTTTCGCTACGAGGAGAGTGACCTGGAGCGCGGATACACGGTAGGCGCGCGCCGCGGCCGGGCAGGGCCCCGCCAGCCGGGCCCGCGGCCGCCGAGCCCGGGAGGCGCTTCCCCGGCCGTGGCCGCCCGCGCGCGGGAGTCCCCGCGCTGCCCTCCCCTCCCCCGGCCCCGAGGCAGTAAGCCGGTGCGGTTGCCAGGCAAACGGCGCCCCTCCCCGGCCCGGGTGCGGCCCCTCTCCCCTCTCCCCTCTCCCCTCCCCCCAGGCCCTGGGCAGGGGCGCGGGCAGGCCAACCTCGGCCGCGGCCCCGGCCACTCTGCGCGCAGCCGCCCCCTGCGCCCCGGCAGGCTGGCTTCGCGGCGGCTTGGTGTGGCTTCCAAGTTCCGTAGGATTCGTTCGAAGGAAAGTATGCTAATTTAAAAGCCGTCATGTGTAGTTGTTTATTAGCCAGAGTGAAAACAGGCATTGTTTTTAGGTGGTTTGCAAAGTTTTTTGTTTTTTTCTTCTAGTTCTGCAGTGCCGTGAAATGGCAAAATCAGGTACTTAACTGCGCACCTGTTCCATATCTAGGACTTTGATCCCCAGAAACGAGAAACGAGGACGGGCTGTCAGAGTGGAGGAGTGGGCAGGGGTGCGGAGGCCGGAGCCTGGAACCTTTGGGTAACAGGTTTAGTAAGTAAACTGGAGCGCCTGGGTGGCTTATGCCCCAGTGAACTTAAAGCAGCTTTATCCAGGCAGTCAAAGGCAGAGGGAGAAATATCTCAAGCTGGGCAGACATTGGAAGCCTTTATTTCCAGTGTTTAAAGAACACGTAGGCTTTGGAGAAATGGCAGAGGCAGTGTGAATGAGCTGGTATTTTATTCACTTGTGATTCACTCACTTGCTAAACACCAGTTACATTAACTAGGCAGAGATGAATTTTAACCGCACCTCTATTACTGGTTTTTGGTGACAGCCTATTTGGAACTTTGTGTTTTCGTAAGGAGGATTAAATCATCCTCTCAATGGAATTTTTCAAGGTAAGAGTAGTGGTTGAAAAAAAGATCTAAGGAGTATTTTGAATTAAGTAGGTTGCTGGTTCGAGTGTACCCCCTCTCCCCCAAAACAGTCAAAGTGCCTTCCTTTGGGGAGGAAACTGCAACTGGGCGGGAGCTGAGCTCCATAGTGGCCATTGTTTATATAAATAATCTTTTCCAATGAATTAACATTCAAATATTCACTATCTTTCTTTAAAAAAGGGTACGGTGATTGGCCTTAAATTGGAACTGAGTCAAGACATTTTCCTTAGTCCTGAAACCTTGGTTAGGTCTGTCTGTCTCACAGGTATCCCACCTCTCCCAGAGCATCAACAGTCATGGAGGGCCTCCCATCTTTGGGGATCTGAAGCTAAAGAGGCTGCTTGTTAGGGGCTTTGGTTTTAGATGAAGGTAATCTCCGTAGTCCAAGCTAAAAGTTAATTACCTCCCAAAGGAGCACTTTTTAAATAGATCAGAATTAAGGTTCATTGGGCATTGTTTGCCTTTATTAGAGGATTGGTGTTTTCCTCCAAAGCTTTCGCATATTTTTTATTACTTGTACTCTGACCAGGCACATGCCAGACTGAAGATTGTGAATTTAATTGATTTGGAAGGTGCTCTTTTCTTGGAAAACTTAGTAGTTTGAAGATGTCTCATGTGATGAGAGTTTGTGTGCTTTTTAAAATATTTTACTTTTTATAAAAAGCCTTACTCCTGTAGTTTGGTAACCATACCGTTAAGATACCTTTTGCAAGTGACATTTTTCCTTTGTGAGTTTGTGAAGCAGCTGTTAGATACTTTTTTCCCTCCCAGCACAACTTATATTTATTCAGCAGATATTAACTGTCTGCTATATGTCTTTATTCTAGGTGCTGAAAATAGAGCAGTGAATAATATTTCATCTTTAAAAAAAACCCAGAATTTAAAAATCTTAAAAAAAACAGTGCTCTCAACAAGAAACTGATAAAATAATGCAAATTTTAGTATAAAAGTAACTTTTCACTTAAGGATTATGTTTGTGTCTTAAGAAGTATCTCACATTCTAATAAATTCAGTGACAGATTGATTCACGCAGAAAAGGATGGCATTTTCTCCTTGGTTCTAGTCCCATGCTCTCAGATAAAATGTAGGGGGGGCTTTCTTACAGACTTTTCCCCCTATGCCTGGAAAATACATTTTTCTTTTATAGAGGAATGGTTAAGATTTTACTGTAACTGTCATCCTACAACTTATATATCTCTTTCTGTGTCAGTGTGAATAGATCTGTCTCCTCCTTCTAACTACTAGAAAAAGGGACCTACAGCAGATGGAACTCACCCTAATTTGCTTACTAGGATCTTTGTTGATGGCTATGGACATTTGCTTCAAATTTTTAGCAACTATGTCAAATGTTGAAATAAGACATCCCCGTAGATACTTTTTTGATGCCTACTAAGACTTCTGCAGACCTAACTAGAAGTGGTACTTCTGTGCCTTTTAATGTGTTCACAGATACTGTTCACTTGTTATTCTAAAGATTTTATACAAAGCTATGCTCAGTGTGCAGAGTTACTTACCTGTAAAGAGTGAATGTTTGCCCTTTTAACGTTCAAACATTGACTGTGGGCCTGCGCTGCATCAGGTGGCGAATTGAGCGGTAGAAGGATGTTGTCCCTGTCCGGAAGGAGTCTGAGCCCGTCTGAGCCCGTCCCGGAGGAGGAAGGCAGGGGAGAGTCAGGGTGCCCTGATATCAGCCTCAGGCATGAGGAGGGAGGCGGCAGTTCTGCTTTGCTTAGGGTGGTGTGCTGGCGCGCTTAGGAATGCTGACTTGGCATCTGATTAGGTTTTTGCTGGGATTGTGAATTCTAGAAAGAGGAAGTGCAGAGCAAAATCTCATCGCAGGGGAAAGGCATTTTTAACTCCCAGATTCACCAAAAAAAAAAAAAAAAAAAAAAACAAGAAGAAAAGAGGGAAGAGTGCATTTCGAAATCATTTAGTTTATAAAGAAGCAGGAGAGGAAACTGTAACAAAATGCAGATGAGCTCAAATATTACTTCTTCAGGAAGTTATGCTCCACCCGCTGGGCTCCCCCTGCCCCCAGAGCTTATTTGCTTACTATCCATCCCCCTGCTAGGCTCTAAATTCCTTGAGACTTGGCCAGTGTCAGTCTCCTCTCTTGTGCCCTGGTTACAGGGCCTGTCAAATAGTAAGAATTCAGTACAGTGAATAATGAATGACTGAGTTTCTAATGGGAGAAGAAAAGCAGTGCTCCTGAGGCGGGAAGCGCTGAATGGGCTGGCCTGGGGTCAGGTGCAGGCTGGAGTTTAGAATTAGTAGCAGGGACTGTATTGTGCAGGCTGACTCCTGACAGAGTTGGGGAGAGACCAGCTCCCTAACCTGGAGCCATAAAGAAGTATGGACTTCAAACCCAGACAGTGGGAAGTCCTGGCAGAGTTCTAAGGAAGGAAGTAACATGATTAGCTTTGTATTTAGAAAGCTGACCCTGGGGCATTTAATCATTTAAGAATGCTTGCAAAATGACCAGAAGGAAGAGAGCTCTTGAGGGCTCTAGCTAAGGCAGATTGGACAGGCAAGGGGATGGCTACCAGCAACTCCCGGGCCTGGTGATGAGTGACTCCTGTGGATGTGCATGCCAGTGACCAGAAAAGGACTGAAACAGGAGAGGATTTTACATGGGGACCTGTTGAGTTTTCCCTGGAGTGTAAGGCTGTTTGAGTTTGGAGTTCAAGTATGTAGCGTTTTCGGCTAGAAATATGGCTCTAGGTCACTCAGTACAAAAGATGAAAATGCATAAAAGTTGATTCCCAGGAAAAGCATGTGGAGGCAGGAAAGAGGGAGCACTGACGGTGAAATCCTAGAACTTGCCAGAGCCAAGAATTCTCCGCAAGAAGGGAAGCGCTAGACTCAGCTGCGTGGTCTTGTAAGCTGGGGGTGAAAGCGCACTGGATGCGAGGGTAAGCGGGTTCTGCACACCAGTATAGGCTAGTATTTAACAAAACTAAAATTACTCCTTAAATAACACAAAACTTTGACTGTTTTAGATTTCTTTTTTTCATAGTTTTAAATATCAAAGCATTGAATTAGATGGTTTTTCAAGCCCATTTGCACTATATGTTTGACTCTGTTGTGCTTCTGTAAATCTATCTTTTTCTTAGGATCAGGACTCTTTCACAGATTTACTGGCTGTATCATACTCTTCACTACCTAAGACTGCTTCATATATACACTATCATAATATTGAGATATATGCAAGGATTTTTTAGTATTTTATGGATTAAAATACAAAAATAGAACAATATAATGAAACACCATTTACCCATTGCTCACCTTCAGTATTTTAAATTCTTTTTTGACCACTCCTCATTCTTCCATTAAAAAAAAATTGTGGAATGTTTTAAAGCAAATCCAATATATAATTTCACCTGTAAATATTTCACTGTGAATATCTAACTTTTTAGACAACACAATGGGAAATGTAAATATTACCACAGAATTAGCAATTCTTAAGTATCATCCCAATTCTCAGTGGGCTTTGTTGTTTTTAACATAACCACAGTGCACATAATGCCTTGGAATTAACAGTGACCTGCAGGAAGATTCATTGCCATTTTATATTTGTGAGAACGAGACTGAGAGGTTGAGTGAGGGGGCCTGACCACCTGCCAGTCCCTCCTAGCTTCCACCCCATGACAAAATGGTAACCAGGTGCAGATTAAAGACATTATTTTTTGTATATTACAACATCCAGAGGAAGAGAAGGTGTTTCTTTCGAGTAAGGGTACTTTTTCCCCAGATGCTCTGAACAAATGTATCTCCCTTTATATCTCACTATCCCCATTGGTTTTGCAGCCAATCCTGTTGCCAGGGAAATTCTGCGTGCTGATTGGCTGTGGCCCGGGCTACCTGAGCAATCACTGCGGCAAGGGTGGTGAACCGGGATAGAGTTGAAATAGGGAGCATCTCTGGAGCTGGGAATGTCAGTCCATTCCTGACACCTACTCCTGTAGATGCCACAGTGGGAGAAGGTTAGAGCACAGTGAGAGGACAATGTCCACAACAATGTCTTTCAGTCACCCATTATAAGCATCTATGATAAAAGAGGCCTTTGTGCGGCAAGCACATAGCTGGCACAATGCTTCATTCATGGTAAACTCACAGCATAAGACAGCGTTCATTAAATATGTGTGGAGTGATTCAATCAGGCACATGTAAGATATACGTTCCTTACTTGTAAGGATAAGAAATATAGTTTGGAAATATTCCTGAGCATTAACAACCAGAATGCTACCTTCATTTAATAAATCAACATAGGTACAAGAGGATTGAAGTTTGCAAATATGGTGCTTAGAAATTTAGGGTCAGATGTAAGTTTGTTTTCATTGATCTAGAAATATATTTTAATCTTTTTTTGTAGTTTTTATTTTGCAATTTATTATTTTTTAATAAACTCTTAATTTTGAAATAAATTTAGATTTGCAGAAAAGCTGCAAAGTTTAGTACTTCAGCTAGCTTCCCCCATGGTTAACATCATACATTACCATGGTAATGTCAAAACAAGGAAACTAGCATTGGTACATGACAATTAAGGAAGTTCCAGACTTTTGGATTTAACTAGTTTTTCCACTAATGTGCTTTTTCCTGTTCCAGGATCCATTCCAGGATATCACATTGCCTTTTGTTTCATCTCCTTTAAAGTAATACTAAGTTAATAGTCCAAATTGTATTACACTGTCTGAAAAATGAGGCAGACATGTTATTAGAAATGAACCTGTCATTTGGGTGATTTCATATGCTTCTTGGATATTTGTGCCATTTGGCAAAAGCCTATTTATTTATAATATCCTGCCAGTTTATGACAGAATTTGACACACTCTGATGGTGAAAGGCGTAAACAATGGGCTCTTGAGTCTGCATTCAATTCTTGCCTCCAGCCTTTAGTGCAAAGTCTGACTTGGGGCGAGGACCTTATCTCCCTGTGTCTTATTTTCCTCATCTGTAGAACAGGAGAATACTAATACCTACCTTACAGGGTGATTTGAGGATTAAATGAGATAATCTTTGCGAAATGCAAGTAGTGGTGGTGGTGTCTGTAGCTATGTTTGTGATTTAATTCTTATTATTTTGAGTAGGGACTGCTTTGAGGTTTACTTTTTTTTGTAAGTTCTTTAATGTGATTTAATAATGTAAACAGAAGTCAAGGAGAAATATTTATGCTATATACAAGTAACTCCTGGTAAATACTTTGGAGTACCTCAGAAGCAGCAATTAAATACAACCTACTGGTATTCTTATTACAACTTTCAAAATGAGTGTTCAATTCAGGTTTAGTTTCCCAGCCTTATTTACTGCATGTTGTTTTTTTTTGTTGCTGCATCAGGTTTTTCTGTTGTTCAAGATCATAAAGGCTAATATATTTATGTAAACAAGTAGGATGTATTATCCAGGGCATAGAGATACATATTTCCCACCTTCTCCATTCTCTCCATCCCTCCCAGCATCCCTCCAAAACAAAGGAGCTTTGTGGCTCCTATCTTGCATCCTGTGCTGATTGTCCAAGTACTCAGTCAGCACTGTAATGGACTTGTCTGTTATTTTGCTTTGCATGTGTCTTTTCTGTTTTAATTTTTTATTGTCTTGCTCCCCCACCCCCCCATTTAAAGGTAACTGTTATGGAAAATTTCAACATATACAGTGGTGGAGAGAATAATGACCTGTTTACTCAGCATTAAAAATGATGAAGTCACAACCAATTTTCTTTCCTTTTCTTTCCCGTTATTCCTCGCACATCCTCCCCGATTCATTTTGAAGCAAATCTGAGATGGATCTGTGAATATTTTCAGTTTGTATGTCTAAAAAAATGAGGACTCTTTTGAAATATAATCACAATATCATTATCAGACACTTAAAAATAAACAGTAATTCACCAATGTCTAAAATATCCATTTTTACATTTCCTTAATTTTCCCATGTGTGTACTTTTGTTTTTAAGTGTATTTTGTTTGCATTGGGATTGAAACAAGGTTCATATAATTTCTACCTCTCTCTTTTTTTTTTTTCTTTTACAATAATTTGGTAGTATAAACTGTGACCTTTGTCCTGAAGAGCTTCCCACACTGGATTTTGCTGATTACATCCTTGTGTCATTACAAATGCATTCTTCTGTTCCTCACCTTGTAAAAAGGTAGAGGCTTGATCATTTTCAGATTTGATTTGTGATGCTAGCAGCCATTGAAGAACATTGCCTGGATCTATTAATTCGTTAGCGGTTGCTAAGTATTGATATTCTATTTTTATCATTCTCCCTTTTTTGGCTTCAATATATGTAGAAAGAGAAACTATCTTATAAAATAGTTACTCTGAAGTATAGTTTTTATAGAAAAGGCAGGATAAATGATTGACTCTTTTACTTTTCAAAATAATATGCTGGTTGCCTTGAAAGATCACAAACTAAAGGTTATCACAGAAGTTTTCTTTAAAAAATTAATATTGTTATGAGTTTGTGAATATTAGCATATTTGATAGAGTTCAGTCCATTGCTTTTATCATTCTTACTTTTTGTCCAACCTTTGGCCATTTTCAAGTTTGGCTTTTCCAAGTTGAGTGCTGTGTTCTTGATACAACCATCGTAATCTTTGATAACTTCTTTGCTTTCTAGTATAACAAGTTTTTCCTGGGATATCTTTTACCTTTCCCACCCCAGATCTGCAATGGGTGTTTTCTCTAAAGATCTCTGGTTACTTATAGTGAGAAATGATATTTACAGACCACCATATGGGCATGAGTTATATACATTGACACTGAATTTATGAAGGTTTCTAGGTCTCTTCAGTGGCCAAAGCTAGGAATTTTTTTCTTAAGATAAAATACATGGTAAATTCAGGATAACGGGATTTTTTTCTTAGTCTCTTCTGTCTTCCGTTGTGTCTTCTTTCTCTCACACTGAAAAATCTCAGTACTTTAGGTGCTGAGATGGATAGAATTAGAATATCATGATTAGCAATTCACTTTTTCTTTTTTTTTTTTTTTTTTTTTTGAGAGGGCATCTCTCATATTTATTGATCAAATGGTTGTTAACAACAATAAAATTCAGTATAGGGGGGTCAATGCTCAATGTACAATCATTAATCCATCTCAAGCCTAATTCTCATCAGTCTCCAATCTTCTGAAGCATAACGAACAAGTTCTTACATGGTGAACGAATTCTTACAGAGTGAATAAATTCTTACATGGTGAACAGTACAAGGGCAGTCATCACAGAAACTTTCGGTTTTGATCATGCAATATGACCTATAAACCATCAGGTCAAATATGAATATTCATTTGATTTTTGTACTTGATTTACATGTTGATCCCACATTTCTCCTATTATTATTATTATTTTTATTTTTAATAAAATGCTGAAGTGGTAGGTAGATGCAAGATAAAGGTAGAAAACATAGTTTAGTGCTGTAAGAAGGCAAATGTAGATGATCAGATGATCAGGTGTGTGCCTATGGACTAAGTATTAATCCAGGCTAGACAAGGGCAGCAAAACATCCACGGATGCAGAAGATTTCTCTCAAAACAGGGGGGGTGAGGTTCTGAGCCTCACCTCTGTTGATCCCCAAATTCTCACCTGATGGCCCCCCTGCGACTGTGCCTGTCTTAGGTTGTTCCTCCCTTGAGGAATCTTACCCGTCTCTGGCTAACCAGTCATCTTCCGGGGCCATACAGGGAAATGTAAAGTTGGTAAGTGAGAGAGAAGCCATATTGTTTGCAAAGGTTAGCTTTTTACTTCTTTGCAGATTTATGCCCTGTGGCTTCTATGCCCAGCACTTGTCTCGAGGTATCTTTACCACCTGGAGGAATTATGATACTCGGTAAATTCGATATGAGGCACGAATTCTATTTAAAGTTTGTAATTAGGAAGGAAGAAGAAAAGCTATAGATGTAGCATATGAAGGAAACTTGGGAGGATTGATTATTTCTTTGACATATCTTCTTGTATAGTACCTTAAGTATGTATAGGTTTTAAACTACTAACTAATTTGCACACACATATTGACATAATAGGAATACGGTGACATAAACAAAGCAAATCTATAATTACCAGCCATCTCCAGTGAAGCCAAGAAAACCATTTAGGCACCCTAGGCATTTGTGAAAATTTATCTATGATATGATGGATATTTTCCAACTGTACTTGAACCATCAGACAAATTAAAGCAGCCCATTTCTGGGATCTGTTCACATCCCATATGTTCTTTTAACCATAGATAGTCTATAGTCATGAGATTTTGGGGTGCTACAACTTGCACCCCTCCCAACTCCTGGTTGAGTTCCAACAGACAGATCCGGTCAAATTCGTTGTCTCACTGTATGCACATGCCAGCCTAGACATCTCCCTCCTCCTTCTCATGGCAAGTCCAGGAGATGGTGGGCTGGATGCAGCCACAACCGCAGCATCGTCCGGATCCCTGTGGAGGCTTTTTGATGATCATCCCCCGGCACGAGTCCTCCAGAGAGTGCTGATGCCGGAAGCTCCTCCTCATATCGTATCTTAGTTCATTTTCTGGGTATCCAAGCTAGGCCTTGATCTTCTGCGTAGAAACAAACAGACCCTTTGCCCACACTTTGACATGCCCTCTATACCACTGTGCAGAACTCATTGGAGGTCAGCACACAGTAACTGCTTTTTTTTTTTTTTTTTAATTAAGAGAAAGGAATATTATCAGAAAAGAGTACCTCCATAGCTGATCATCTGACACCCTTTAAGTGATCAACATTAAGGATATTTAAAGCATGCGTTGATCTTTGATTTACCAATAGTTTTATCCTGTTAAGGAGTAATCCCCCTTTTCTTTCTTTCTTTCTTTTTTTTTTTTTTTAAATTTTTAATCTACACTTACCTGAAGAATACTATGTTTACTATGCTCTCCCCTATATCAGGTCCCCCCTAACAACCACATTACGGTTACTGTCCATCAGCTTAGCAAAATGTTGTAGAGTCACTACTTGTCCTCTCTGTGTTGTGCAGCCCACCCTCCCCTTTCTCCCTCCCCCCCATGCATGCTAATCTTAATACCCCCCTTCTTCTTCCCCCCCCTTATCCCTCCCTGCCCACCCCTCCTCCCCAGTTCCTTTCCCTTTGGTACCTGTTAGTCCATTTTTGGGTTCTGTAATTCTGCTGCTGTTTTGTTCCTTCAGTTTTTCCTTTGTTCCTATACTCCTCAGATGAGTGAAATCATTTGGTATTTCTCTTTCTCCGCTTGGCTTATTTCACTGAGCATAATACTCTCCAGCTCCATCCATGTTGCTGCAAATGGTTGGATTTTTCCACTTCTTATGGCTGAGTAGTATTCCATTGTGTATATGTACCACATCTTCTTTATCCATTCATCTACAGATGGACATTTAGGTTGCTTCCAATTCTTGGCTATTGTAAATAGTGCTGCGATAAACATAGGAGTGCATCTGTCTTTCTCAAACTTGATTGCTGCGTTCTTAGGGTAAATTCCTAGGAGTGGAATTCCTGGGTCAAATGGTAGGTCTGTTTTGAGCATTTTGATGCACCTCCATACTGCTTTCCACAATGGTTGAACTAATTTACATTCCCACCAGCAGTGTAGGAGGGTTCCCCTTTCTCCACAGCCTCGCCAACATTTGTTGTTGTTTGTCTTTTGGATGGCAGCTATCCTTACTGGTGTGAGGTGATACCTCATTGTAGTTTTAATTTGCATTTCTCTGATAATTAGCGATGTGGAGCATCTTTTCATGTGTCTCTTGGCCATCTGTATTTCTTTTTTGGAGAACTGTCTGTTCAGTTCCTCTGCCCATTTTTTAATTGGGTTATTTGTTTTTTGTTTGTTGAGGCGTGTGAGCTCTTTATATATTCTGGACGTCAAGCCTTTATCAGATCTGTCATTTTCAAATATATTCTCCCATACTGTAGGGTTCCTTTTTGTTCTATTGGTGGTGTCTTTCGCTGTACAGAAGCTTTTCAGCTTAATGTAGTCCCACTTGCTCATTTTTGCTGTTGTTTTCCTTGCCCGGGGAGATATGTTCAAGAAGAGATCACTCATGTTTATGTCTAAGAGGTTTTTGCCTATGTTTTTTTCCAAGAGTTTAATGGTTTCGTGACTTACATTCAGGTCTTTGATCCATTTTGAGTTTACCTTTGTATATGGGGTTAGACAATGGTCCAGTTTCATTCTCCTACATGTAGCTGTCCAGTTTTGCCAGCACCATCTGTTGAAGAGACTGTCATTTTGCCATTGTATGTCCATGGCTCCTTTATCAAATATTAATTGACCATATATGTTTGGGTTAATTTCTGGGGTCTCTAATCTGTTCCACTGGTCTGTGGCTCTGTTCTTGTGCCAGTACCAAATTGTCTTGATTACTATGGCTTTGTAGTAGAGCTTGAAGTTGGGGAGTGAGATCCCCCCTACTTTATTCTTCTTTTTCAGGATTGCTTTGGCTATTCGGGGTCTTTGGTGTTTCCATATGAATTTTTGAATTATTTGTTCCAATTCATTCACTTTTTCTTACATTGTACACATCATTGTCTTAATTGTAATACTAGTACTACCATCAATAACATGACTACTAATACAACCTAAAACATTGAAAAGACGAGTTCTCTTGTTCTTTGACCTATCCCACTAGGAGTGTACAATCAGATGACTACTTCACAGTCACTTGGATTGGTTTTTCTCAGTTTATAACACCAATTAGTTACGTACTTTCATTTATTTTATATTCATAGGAATTTTTCAAAAAACTAATTTTGTTTTATACTTGTATAAAGTATACACCACATCAGGATTTTCTGTTGAAATTTAGCTTCTGTTTATGTCCTCTTTGCCCTGTTTCCTTCCTCTCCCTTGATGACCATTAAAAAGAGTTAATTTATCCCTCCATTAGATATATGTGTGTGTGTGTGTGTGTGTGTATACACATAAGTACAGATACATTTGTGCTCTCAGTCCTTTTCTTAGGTTAAATAGTGGTGTATTAAAACATTTTCTTCTACCTGCTTTTTTTTTTTTTTCCACTTAAGGACATATCCTCACAGTCTCTACACATAGCGTATGTGAAGATACTGCATTCCTTTTCTAAGGCTCTATTGTTCCCCATCCTTGGCTGCCATCACTAGCCTGGGGCACTTTTGAATTTTGCCAGTGTTTCTTTAGAATAGATTCCTACCATTGAGTTACTGGAGAGAAAGGTAAATGCATATTTAATTTTACCAGTTATTGTCACATTCCCTGCTTAGGGATCATGCTATTTTACTTTCCCAGAGCAGTTTATGCGGGTGTGTGTTTGCTCACCAACTCGCCAGCTGAGTGTGTTGTCTGGCTTTTGGGTTTTTGCCAGTCTCATAGGTGAGCAGGGGTATCACAGAGTAGATCCCATGTACATGGCTAAATTCTGATGACTAGATTGGGCATATTTGGACCATGCTGGTGTCTTCTTCTAGGTGATTTTCTTTTCTTTTTTTGAAGGAGGTGGGTAGGTTTCAAAATAAGCAATTGTTGATTTGTTGATTTTTATTAAAAAGGCAGATGACTCAGATTTTCAATTTGTAATTCTTATCCTAAGAA
Source organism: Manis javanica (assembly GCF_040802235.1). Lineage (NCBI taxonomy): Eukaryota > Metazoa > Chordata > Mammalia > Pholidota > Manidae > Manis > Manis javanica. The sequence continues at coordinate 61,470,675 of NC_133169.1, read as the reverse complement.
CCAACATGTAAGTTGAGTCTCAACAGCTGCCTTTACCTCGTTCTTTAAATTTAGATGAACTTAGGAATTTAGAAGTTGTTTTAGAAATTACAAGCTTTTCTTTCTCTACACCCTCACCCTTCTCTCCACCTTTCTAGTGGAAATTCTTCCTCTTGTCCAGATTACATAAGGCAGGTAGAGCAAAAATTCATTCATGTGATTATGTGTGGCATGCTTCCCTCTCCCAGGCAGCACACGGGTATGGTGGCTACAGCATAGCTGGCATGAAAGCTTTTGGAAGGATGGGTGGAAACTTGCCAGTCTGAAAAAGGGGAGAAGATTATTTCAGGTTCAAGGCAGGACATGGGGAAGGGTAAGCAGTATGGAGAGCTGGTAAGCGGCGGGGATGGGATTGAAGTTTGAGTGGAGTCTGAGTGGCTTAGTAGGACTATAAAGATTCACAAAAATTTTCCTTCAGAAAACAGCTAACGAGTAATAAACATGGTTTTTCGGTTGTTTGTTTTTAAGAGGAGAGAGATATCAGAAGGAGGATGACCAAAGCTTAAGAAAAGATAGTCAATTTCACCAGTAATTGAAGAAAGGCAAAATGAAAGGAGGCCTTCTTAAACTGAGTAGGCAAAATGAAATAGGCTGGTACAAACCAGTGCTGATGGGAATGCGGAGGAGGAGGGCAGGGTCTCTAACACATTGCTAGTGTGACTGTAACTTGGAAGATTTATTTGAGAGGTCAATTTGGCAATATTTATTACTTAAAACGTTTATAGATCCCTTGACCCAATCTTCCCATTTTTTTGGTCTATATCCACAGATAAACAGAGAAATACACGTTAGTCATAGTAGCATTGTGTATACTTAATGTCAGTGGAAAATGGAAAGAAATCATTCACTTAATTAACAAATGTTTTTGGCAATCAAGTAAGTGACAGGTACTAATCTGAATGTTGGGGATACAGCAGTGAACAAAACTGTCATAAGTCCAAACCCTCCAGGAGTGTACATTCTAGTTGGATGGGTGGGGAGGGGCAGAAATAAATGTGATAAATAAATTACATATTGTATCTCAGAAAAGTGCTACTGAGTAAAATAAACAAGGGAAGGGAAATAAAGAGGGCTGGGGGATCATCAGAGAAGCCCTCACTGGGAAGGTGACATTAGAACTGAGACATGAGTGAGGGGGTGAATCATGAGGTTTTGTAGGGGCAGAGTGTTCTAGGTGGTAGGAACAGCATGTGCAAAAGAGCATGTGCAAATGGGAATGTGTCCAATGAGTTGTAGGAATAGAGGAGTCCAAGAGGATTGGACTGGAGTCAGGGTAGCAGAAGGTGAGGTCATAGGTAATAAGGTAGGGGGATAATGGGAGGTGGAGGGATGTGGTAGGGAGGACTTGGCCCGTAGGCCTGGTACGGAATGAAAAGGCTTTTACTCTGAGAGATGGGAAGCAGAGAAGTGATGTGATTCAGTAAGTATTTATTGATCACCAACCTTGTGCCAGGCACTCTTTTAGATGCTGAGAACATAGTAGTGAAGAAATAGAATTCCCTGCCCTTCTGTATGGGTTACATGAGTACGTTTTGAAAGGGCCAGTCTCACTGGTGTGGAGAACAGAACTAGGAGGACTGGGTGTAAACAGGAAGCTCAGGGAGGGAGCTATTGTAGTTTCCCAGGGAAAGACTGAGATGGCTCAGAATGGTCTGTAGGTGGAAGTGGTGGAAGGCGGTTGGATTCTGGATAGATTCCGATGGAGCCACCGAGGATTCACTAATGCACTGAATTTGGAGTGTGAGAAAAAATGAGGAACTGGATGACTCTAAGGCTTTTAGCCTGAGCACATGGGAGAATGTGGCACTATTTACTGAACTGTGGAAGAATTTAGGTATAGCAGATTTTGGGGAAAAGGTCAGAAGTCCTATTTTGGACATGCTTCATTTGAAATGTTTGACCAAATATCTGGATGCCCTGTGCCCCAATCAAGTTGACACATAAAATTAACCATCACAAATCTGCCTCTTATGAGCAGTGACACCCATATCCATCTCCTTAAACCATACTTAATCTCCAAATACAGACAATAACAGGGTTGTAATTCGGCCTGTCATGATACAGCTATCTGCATACAACCAAAAACACACTAACCCCTTACTCAGGAGATAAAGTCCTAAGGCCTTTTTACTCTTCTCCATGATATCCTATAACTTAAATGCTACAATACAAAGTCAGGAAGTCTTATGTTACATGATAAGGGGAAAGAGAAGGAAGAAAAATGTATCTGCTCTATATTTATATAGAGGCCTGCATACAAACATATTAATAACAAAACTAGGAGGAAGCACTTAAGACAGCAATAGTCCTGGTTTCTGTTGCTGGCCATGTGGTTGTAGCTAGTACTTGTAACCACCTGCTTCCACTTCTGTCTGCCCTTTGCCTTCAGCAAGCACCTCAGTTGGTCCTGGTTCTTTCCCTGGTGGTGTGACCCAGATCTTTCCTGAAGGTTCTGAGCCATTAGTAGTCCTTCATGGTTGTTGTAATTTGCTATTGACCTTCTTCACAGGGCATCTTCATCCTGAGACACCCGAAGGGATCTCCTGTATTCCAGACATACTCTTCATTGCCTCCGTTGTGGACTGGCCCCATTTCCCTGTGGTAGTCAGGATCAGTCACCCCAGCCCATACAATAACTCCCTTCCTTGCTTGTCGACCCAGAAACACCATGAGTTTGAAGTGGCCAGGTGGCGGCCTAAATTGTCAGTCCAGTGGAATCACATTTATGTCTCCTGATGGAAACATCTCTCCCTTTGGAACTAAGATCTTGAGGCCAGCAGAGCATAAGGCCGCCAGGAAGGGAAGCACAAATGTTTTGCGGTGGGTCACCAGGGGTAGTTGAGAGTGGTTTCATTCCCGTTTCCACCCCTTGAGGCCGGATCCATGAATCCTGGCTGTGGGGGACACTGTGCCCCAGTGATACATCGGACACCAATTCAGAGCATATACAGTCTCCTAGGGAACTTTGTCCCAGCCCTGAAAGCTGTTGCCCCCTCACTGGCACCACCACTAAGGCTACAAAAGGACCTTCCAGCATTTTATGAAGCAAGTTGCTTCCGGAGGGTGGGGACCGTGGTGACACAGTGAGCTCCAGGGCCCCTTGTCCGCTGCTGCGCTTCACACACTGTGCAGTGCGGTGACTGTCTTGGGAGCAGGGCTGTGTGCACTACTGTGGCATCAGCACTGCTGGTGGTGGCTGGGCAAAAGTATTGCAGTAGCGAAGGCAGGTCCACATCCAGAGTAAGTGTCAGTTCCAGTGAACACAGAACCCTGCCCTTCCACGATGGAAGTGATCCGATGCAGTCAGCCTGCTACGAGGGGCCGGCTGACCACCTCAGGAAGTGGTCCCGTATCCAGGCTCTGGAACAGGTCTCTGCTGCTGCTACTTTGGCCCTCACCTGTGGGCGTGGCTGGTTGGCCCTGGCGAGTGAGAGTCCATGTTGCTGAGCCCATGCACAGGCCTCATCCCTGCTGCCAGGACTGTGTCATGAGCCTGTTGAGCAATGATGGGTGGCTGGGGAAAGAGGCTGATCAGTATCCGTAGGCCAGGTCATTCTGTCCACTTGATTATTAAACTTCTCTGAGATCACCCTTTGATGGACATTCACAGGAGACACAAATATCTGCACTTTTGGGGTTTTTTTTGCCTGTGTATGTGACTCTTCCTCAGATTTCCTTGTCCGCAGTTTTCCAGTCATGTTCTTTCTAATTACTGACCATCCAGGGAAACCACTGGCCTCAGCCCGTGAATCATGTGTAATCTCCAGTCTGGCTGTTTGTCCTTCCAAGCAGGGTGAACAGCCAGGTGTACTGCTCAGTTCTGCCTGTAGGGAGGACGGCCTTCCACTGCTGTCCAGCAGGCCGTCCCTGAGAGGGGCTGTCATGCTGCAGCTGTCAGCTTTCAGGCGGTGCTCCGTATCATGCAGAATCACATTGTGCAAACCTGTCTGACTCTTCTCTGCCTACTAATTGTAGGGCCACCTTGAGGCCCTCGGTGCTGGCTGGGAGGGAAAGCAGTGCAGAGGAGTGGGCACCCTTGAGTGTTTGGGCCCCTTCTTCACGTAACTTTCTTGTGCTTCAGGGGCTGGTTGTGGCCTGTCACGTGTACACCGTGCCACCTGAGGATGGAGTGTTGCTATGCACGCACACGTTTATAGCGTGGTGGATCCAGCAGCACCCAGTTCATGGTGGGCAGCTGAGGTCACCGGGTAACTTGGGGCCCATGGTCAAGCTTTCTGCTGAGGCCCCGAGCAGGCCAAGCCTGCTTTCTCAAAAGGACGGCTGCTCTGTAGCTGTCCGCAGAGGATGGCAGGGCTTTGCTCCAAAATCTGAAGGACCTGCACTGGTTCACCTAAGGAGACCTGCTGGGGGCTCCAGACAGCGTCCCTATCTGCTGCTACCACTGCATGTACCATTGGGTCTGCGGAATCATCGGGCCCGAGTGGCAGAGCAGCTTGCACAGCAGTCTGGACCTGATGCAGAGCCTTCTCTCAGTCTGGGCCCCACTCCAAATGAGTGGCTTTTCGGGTCACTGGATGGACCCAAAGGGGCTGGAGTAATGCGCTGGAAATGTTGTCTCTGGAGTCCACAGAGGCCCACCACCTTACGGAGGGCTATCTGCTTTACTCAGTCTATAGGTTTAAACATTAACTCATCTAAGCACACCCTCACAGAAACACCCAGATCTGGTGTAATCTGGTGACATGCACCCCATGGGGAATTAACCACCACTCTTCCTTCTAAACCTGAACTACACACTTGATTCATAAACAAACATTGTAGTGGTTTTCTCCTTTTTGCTTTAGAAGTTCACATGAACAGAACATGAGAAAATAAGCTTTAGGTTTTATGATCTGATGATACTTTAATAAATGTTTAGTCCTTGCAGTTGGGAGATTTTTTTCCTTTTTATGCATACCCAAAGTTTGCATCTCAATTTTAAAAAATAATCATAGGGCAGGGAATAAAAGTTATATAGAAAAGGTCTGTTTTCCTTGTTTATTATTAGAGAACAATTAGATCTCATTGTCAGTAAAAATGGATGGCTGCACCTTCCAAACTATTGAGCCTGTGCTAATAAATGCAACAGTTGTTCATAATTTGGTGGTAAATGACCTTTAAATGTAGATGTTTACAGAGGCTGTCCCTGGGGAACAATTTAACTTCCAAATGACACCCCTGAGTACTTGTTATCATTTAAATATGCTTCACTTTTGTCAATAACAGAATAACAAATACTAGTTAGATTTCTAATGTTGATTCACATACTAGGAAACCTGCTGAATAAATTAGTGTACATTTGATTTATATTGACCAAAATTTTTTACATTGCCGGGTTACAGGTCGAGGTGACATGCATTTAAATGTGTTGTGGAGCAGAGGTCATGCTTGACTGTCATGAATGCTTAGTTGGTTTTTAATTAACTTTAAATATTATCCTAAAATTCCTTCTTGAGTACCAATGATTAGGAGCAGGATTGAAATTAATTTAGGAGATTAGTGGAGATCTTCTTTTGAAAGTCAGTAATCTTGGTCTTTTCCATAAAAATTACTGGAGTAAGTCATGGCTACATTTCGTCTTATAATTTGTAGGGAAATCAGATCTGCTTTTTCCATCACAGACTCTAAATTCATTGTGGGTGTTCCATTGATAGTTTAGCAGAAGTAATCTGCGATAGCCCTGAAAAAATTTTGCAAAGTTATGAGCCAAGTCTTATCTAATACAGAAATATAAGCAAATGCATATTCTTAGTGGAATGAACTTTTTTGTTGATGTATTGTGTACGGAAAGGAGGTTAGTGTGCAGGTTGAAGATGTGAATGAATTTTGTCAGCCATTCATTAATAGTCCAAAGTAGTATGTTTTAGGGAAGCTTTAATCAACATCAACACCTGACTCGCTCTTTGAGAAATTATCTTCACAATGAATCTGCTGCTCTTGCATACAAAGGTCATTAGATAAAAACATTTTGCTTTCAGTATAGAATTTTTCTCATGCCCCATGTAAGAAGATTTACATAATTTAAAAGTTTAGAATGAAATATGCAAAGGTCTTTATTCTTCTCAACCATGAAGACCTTTGTAGTTAATCAAAAAGTGTGCTCTGGAAATTCAGGATAACCTCCTAAGCTCTGCTTCTGGAGAAGCTGCACATGATCAGGCGGCAGCACAAAGCTCCTCTACTTGAAAACTTTTCCATAGGAACTTTCTACCTGTAAACAGAGCTACCCTGCCAAGCCAGAAAGGACATCAAGTCAGCCTGCCTCCGGCGAATGACAGTGGCCCTGGGATGTCAGTTTAGTTCCAGCCACACTGTAGTTCCTTAGCCTGTGAGCATTGTCCCTGGGTTTCCCGTGCCCAGAACAGCATTAACCCTAAATTGTCCACAAGAGCAAAAGCAGTGACAGTGTTGAAAACGCTATTAGAGGGAAAAGGAAGTGGAGATGATACAATTGAAAGTGGTAAGAGGATGACAAATGCTTCCTACACATACGAGGTGAGTCATTTAGGAGTAGGACTGATTCTGCAGGACAGTGGGGAGAGTCGTGCAGCATTTCTCTTAAGTGGGCATGCCCTTAAGAAATGAATGACACATGGAAAGATGCTGGGGTGTCAGCCTGGTGCTCAGGGAGAAGGCAGGGAGTTTGAGAAGAAGGCTCCTGGCGGAGGTGGCAGTGTACTGGTGGATGACCCATTAGAACCACCCAAGTGAGGGTTGCGCTTCTAGTGCAAAGAGCTAGAGGCTGGAGCTGAGGTGCTCAGCCTGTGCACTGGCAATCCCCTGGAGGGCTTCTCCACTGCTGGGGCCTGGGCCCGCCCTCGGGCGTCTGATGGTTCTGCGGTCACGGATTAGCATGGGAATTTTTAAAGGTCCCTGGGTGATTAAGTCTAATGAGCAGGAGAAGTACAGCACTGCACAAAAAATGTCCCCCCCATGCTTATGGAGAGCATCAAGGTGGGTTGCTTGCCTCAACACATCTTAAGAGGGTAAGTCAGTAGTTCTTGGTGGTGAATTAAAATACTGATTTTAGGCTTTATCCCCAGAGATTCATTCTCATGTAATTGGGGCTCAGGCTTGGGAATGGTTTAAAAGCTGTGATTTTAATTTGTAGCTAAGCCTGTCAACTATAGAGTAGGTGGCTTACCCTGTTTGAAAAAGTTGTCCTATGGAGTGCATAGTTAGCATGGACAAATGTCAGCTTTGTTTCACGTTCTCATTCAGCAGAAGTGCATGAGGTCTGGGTGCCTAAACCATTCCTAAGTGCTTGGATGTGTAAACCAAATGAACTTAAGAAAAACTTCTGTGAACTCAGCGGGTTTGAAGAACTAAGGAGTGTCAGTACTCAGCTTTGGAGCCAGATGGACTTGGTGCCACATACTGGCTTCGCTACTTACAGTGGGGTGACCTGTGCGTGTCGCCCTGTAAACAGAGCTACCCTGCCGAGCCAGAAAGGACGTCGAGTCAGCCTGTTTCCACGAACGGCTGTGGTCCCGGATGTCACTTTAGTTCCAGCCACAGTGTGGTTACTTAGCCTGCCTCCCTCAACCTTCCTTCCCTAAAATGCCTACCTCAGGTTTCTCTCAAGGATCCTGTGTAAGTATGGGACACAAAGCAAGAACTCGCTGTGTGGGCAGCTCTTGTTACTTCTAATACTTCGAATTAAATTTTTGCCAACACAAGTTAATGTCATCATATATTTTACCTTTCTTTCATCTAGTATGTTTTTCTTTCCATCTTTGAATAATTCCCTATTTAACCTACTGCTTCATATGAATTGTTTTTAAAAAGCAGTATCAAAAGTTCTCCCAGTGCTTTCAAATTAGAGAATGAGAAATGTCCCAGTCACCTCCTGTGTGAGAACAAATGAAGAACGTTGATTATGTGGTTAAACAACCAGTTGTTGACAACTGATACTTACTGTCAAGTGCACAGGTGAAATCCAGCTTTTTTCCTTCACTTTAGACTCCCAATGGGGTTCTCAGGTAAAACCTTGGTTTCCTACTTTCTCTAGGTAGAAGGTCTTTGTAGCAGAGGCCAGACAACCAAACCTACCTACACTTACCAATGTCTCAGTCTACTGCCCCACGGACGGTGGAATGGGGCCAGTCTCCACCCAGCCCCATTCTTGTGTGCTTTGCTCTGAGCAGAACATTTGACTTCTGACTCATCAGTGTTCAGCTTTGCCAGGTTCAGTTGAGGCTAGTTTTAACCTAGAGTTTTTTTTTTGAAGTGTGCTTTCTGCAGCAGGACTCGCTCCTTCAGTGAGTTCTGGGGTTAGGAACATTCCGCAGAGCTCATCCCTCGGTGTCCCAGAGAATTCTAAATGCCCGGCTGGGGAGCCTGACAGCGTGTTCAGCTGGAAGTTTGGTTTGGTGTTTATGTGATGTGTGTGAGCGTGGTCGCTTACTGGGTGCTGTGTGTGGCCTGGAGAAGGTGCTGGCAGGGAAAGGCAGGCACAGACACCAGGCGGGAGCTGTGTGGATGGCAGTGGGTGAGGGCTGGGTGAAGGCAGAGTTGTGGAGGGTGAGGCACAGTTTTATCAGCCCCGGTATTACTTACACTCATTGATTCAAGCCCTGGTTCTAGAAGGCCTGCAGTATACCAGGCATTGTACGGGGCACTGGGGATGTCATCATTTCCAACAGTTTTCTCTCTATGACCCTCCAGACATTGTAAAACTCTCTCAAAGGGATTTGTCCTATTTGTGAACACACTACACTAGAGTTGTAGTTGCATCAACTAATCCTATATTGCTCCATGGAGAGCTGAACATATAAATACAGTAATGTTAACAAGCTGAAATATGCACAAACTGTTAACCTCAGCATCCTTATCTTTAAAATGAGTCAATCACAGTACCTAATCCGTAAGGTCACTGCCAAGTACCTAACCCATAGGGTCATTGCCAAGATTAAATGAAAGAGTGCATGTGAAATGCCCGCCAAGGGGTCTGCCCCAGACAGCAGTGAGCTCAGTGAGTATCTCTGCTATTCCTGGGCCTCTCTCAGGCCTGCCTGTGAGCCAGGGACCAAACCACAGTCAAGAAACACATGGGAGGGACAGCAAGGCAGCTGGGAGGGGACCTCTCAGTGGACTTCCTTGTTGGCCAACACATCGGGGAACCAGGAGCAGCGTTAAATAGGAGGGATTGTTTAAGCAGATAGGAAAATGCACGTCTACCCTTGGGTGTGCTGACTAGTGTGTCAGCCTGTTTTACTTGTTCTCACACTGGACCATACCGCATTAGAGCCAGCTCTTGTGAATCAGGCAGAAGCTGAAGTTATGTTTATTTTGTCCACTTGACCTCTTAGGGAGAATGTTCTAGAAGGGAAGTACAGTGTGGTTCAAGAGTGGACTTTGCAGTGATGACACCCAACCACTTCCTAAGCACTTTAATGGTCACAAGTTGCTTGAATGCTCTGCACCTTGGCTTCTTAAATGGGGATAATAGTAGCTGCTTCATAACGAATAGGGATTGTTTAATCAAATGAAATAATAGGTGTAAAGCTCCTTAATACACAGATGGTTCTACAATAGTAAGAGTTGGTATTTGTTTCTAAAAATTTAAATTTTCATGTTGGGTTTCTGTAGAGGGCTCCCTGAGCTATTAGGCTTGTGTGGGATTTCTGATCTGAGTCCAATTCGATACCATAAATTCCTCTCCTCCTCCTTCACTTTCCACCAAAGCAAAATGAAAACAACAAAAGTAAGGTCTTTCTAGTAAACATTTGATAGAAATTCTAGTATGGCGAGGGGATTTGGGGTTCATGAAATTCAATCAGTGGGTGACCTGTGTTTTGTCCATTTAGAATAGTTTCTTGTGTCCAGCAGATACTCTATGAAAACCAGTTAGTGATACAGTTTTAACAAATGAAAAACACAGTGCCCTGAAAAGAGATTCCCCCAGAACTCCAGAGAGCTCACCTCTTAAGGCTTTATTTTTTATGGGGGAAAGTACATAAGCCTTATGGAAGGCCCATGCGGACGTGCACCCCTAAAGAAGTCTTTTAATATTTTGCCATCATGTGCTTGAGGTTTCTGCAGTCTAGGGGAGTGCAGCAGAGCAGCAAGTGTCGGTCTTGCAGGAAAGTCTGCCCTGAGTTTTCACCTCCATGTGCCTCCTCGTGCCTCGGTTTCCCCACCTGTGAGATGGGGGCAGTGTGAGCACTGAGAACTGTGAAGATAAGAACATAATTCAGGTAAGAGGTGAAAAGCACCTGGTCTCAATGCAAGGTGTGTACTAAGAAACCATTGCTGTTACTGTTCTGGATCCAAAACACAGGAGAATGGAGGGTGCTCTTTATTGCAAGCAGGGTGTGAGAAGTTATTCTGTGGAGTATTTTTGACTAGACCAAAGTGCCAGCAGCCCCAGTGACCAGGCTCTCACCTGGACCAGTTGGGTCTCCAGGGCCCTGGCCTTGCTGCTGCCTGTGGGCCCTTGTGGTTGGGGAGGTAACACTGGTGCCTCATGTGGACGTTCCTGTGTGTGCAAGGAACAGATCTGCAGGTCACGCCTGGACCACAGAATGCACTAATTCATTGGGTGTGGACTTAGGCAATCAAAGAGAGTTTTCCAGTGTTGTCATTAACGCTAGAGAGGAACTTAAAACAGAAACCTAGTACTGAGGATGGTCCACCATACACTGAGTTTTGGTAATTTGAGGTAGTGTTTGTAAGCTTAAATGTCCAGTAGTGTATAGAGTTAAAATAAAGGAAACGTTTTCACGTAAAAAATGGACATAGTACCAGAAGCACCAGGCACAGGTGTATTAAGTATTAGGGGCAAAAAATGATTTAAAATCTTGTGTGTGTCTGTGTTTGAATGTTAGATTATATGAAAGGTGGACTTTATCACTTCTGTTTGATTTGTTCAGTTTTTGCTTCTTTTGGCGGCCCTGGGCCTCTGCAAAAGCACTGCCTCATATGATGGGCCACATTGCGCTGTGACCTCGTCTCTAAACTTCCTTGCGCACCATCTTGTAGTTAAGCCTTTATAAACAGCTCTGTTGGTTTCCTATAGGTGATGTACAGGCTGCTCGTAAATGAATGCGAGTAGGCACTGGGTAATTGGCCTCAGTCCTGTCATTTTGAAAGTGTATATTTATTTTACAGTTTTTTAGATTTTTTTTTTAAGCAAGATTTGCATTATGTTAGAGACATACTCATTTTCATTGGCCATGTATAATGACATTCTGCTTATAAAAATGAAATACTAGTCTTTGAAAGCACCTTAACATATTTTGAACTGATCAACTGCTTAATTAATATATTTGTAACATTTTAAGCTAGTTCATTTTAGGAACTAGTTTTATAAAAGATAGATGAGAATTATGAAAGCTCCATGCCATTTAACTGCTGTGCTCTTTGTGTGAACATACAGTGGGAAGCACAGCATTTCTCTGTTATAAAGTAGTATAATTAATCGGTGTGACTCAGTAAATCGAGTACTGCAATGCCTGCTTGGTGCCAGCCAGCTGTGTACGAGGCATGACACACGCCCTCAACAAGTTCGCAGGTTACCTCCGTACCAAACAACACAGTTCTCATGGAGCACTAATGTTCGCTGTGTGGTCGTACATAATGAAGCTGCAGATTGTACTGAATGCAGATTGGGAGAATGAGATCAGTGAGGAGTAAACACCTAGAAGATTTCTTGCAAGAAATCATGCTTAAGCTGCATGTTGAAGGCTCAGGAGGATTTAGGTTAAGCCGGTGGAAAGGAGTGGGCTTTTGTGAAGGAATCCCCCCCAGCAAAGGTGGCAAGATGGAAATGAAATGAACATCCTGTGTCGGGAAATGTGAAGAGAGCATGTCCTGTGTGGAGGAACTGGTGGTGGGTAGAGAATGGAAGTCTTTTGGGGACCTGGGGCAGGGGCAGGTGCTCCCAAAGGGAGGACAGTGACGTGTGCTGAGGGTGTCAGGGTCCATTCCACTTTGGGGAGTAGAGAGAGGAGGGCACGTTCCAGTAGGTGGAATGTCTGAGTTGCTTTATGGGGAGAGGGTGGAGGAGAGGATGCCCATCACTGGCATCAGGTTCAGGTGGGATCAGGAACTCTGAGGTCTGATAACTTTGTGCAGAAATAAACAGGGCTGCATAGCAAGTTTCTGAACAGCAAAGTGACACACAAATGAAAGAAGCATGTTGGTTTACCCTAGCTTGGCATACAGAATGGTTCCCAAGGGGCTGACCGGAGTCAGCTGTGGGACTGTTGCTGTGGCCCCGGCCAGCCAGCAGGGATGGGAAGCAACCAGGACGAAGGTCTGGACTGGGACAGTGATGGGCTTGAGAGAGTCTGGAAAGAATGCCAGCGGGCTTTGGAAACTGCAACTGGCAATTTCCAAAATCTGATTTCTCTCTGAAGGTTCCAGTAACTTACAGGCCCAAGTGAAAATCTCACCACTGGCTGCTAGGCGGAAGTAAGAGAACTGATTCAGGAAGGGAAAACTCATCGCAGGTGCTGCTTTCCCTGCCCGGTCACAGTGTGTGCCGACCACTGAACCACACGCCTTTGGGATTGAGGGATGAGTTTAGAGCAGCATTGTCCAAGGGAAATGTAATGTGAGCCACACAGGGGTTTAAAATGTTCTAGTAGCCTTATTTTAAAAAGTTAAAAGAAACACGTGAAATGAATTATGGTAATATGTGCTATTTAGCTGACTAACTCCGAAGTATTTACTTCAACATGTCTTCCATGTAAAAATTATTCATGAACTAGTTACTATTGTTTTTGTAGTAATTCTGTAAACCTGGTGTGTTTCTTGCACTGACAGGACACCTCCATTTGGAGGAGCCACTTTTCCAATGCCAGCTGGCGGCATGTGGCTAGTGCTTCTGTATTGGACAAGGGACGAGGAGGGGTCCAGTTCATAGCCAGAGAGGGAGCGAGGCAGGAGTAAAGCTGTCCACTTTGGGAAGCTGAGATCTCACGCTTCAGCTTCTCCAGCAAAAGATGAGAATGTAGTCTCACTATTACTTGTCTGCACTTTCACTTGAGCACTCTCCAGGCTATTGGTTTCTGCCCAGATGAGGTATGTAGCGCTTGTGGTCGATCTGTACGTGAGCAGATGGAGCCATGGACCCATGACGCAGTGTAGGAGGGGGCTTGAGTCACTCTGTGGGCTCAGTTCCCAGCTCTACTACTGAACAGCTGTGAGTTATGAAGCAAGTTACATCATGACCTTTCTCTGCCTCGGTTTCCCAATCTCTAAAGTGGGGATAGTAAAACAAATTTTGTCTCATGAAATTCTATGCTTGTGTCATAGATTTGTTGCAGCAGGGGTTGGGTAGGGGGGTGACCCATACCGACCCATAAGTGAAGGCTTAACAAATACATTTTAAAAGATGTTTAGATCATTTTATTGGAGTCCCTGTTAATCATCATTGTGGATTTAAAAAAAAACTTTCTAGGAACTAGAACTTTATGAAATGTTACTTGAGGGTGGACTTTAAAACCAAAACACTGGTTCCTTCCATCTCATGTTTTTCTTTGGAAAAATGTAAAAACATAGATAAAGTTTCACATTTACTAAATGAGAATATATGGCACAATAGTCAATGTAATATTTTTAGGAGTCACCTTTGGGTGGGTGATACACTCTTTGAAATCTTTCAAAAGCAAAACAGCAGACTTGAATTTGGAGACTTGGTTGTTTCTAAGAAGTGTGCCACTGACATAAGGCAGCTTGGTTCTCATTGCATCCCAGGTTGAAAAAACTTCTTCATTAAGAACATCTGAATGAAGAGGCTGTTAGGATGGAGTGGGGGACGAGGGGGACAACAGAAGTAGAAACCTTGTAAAAGCTGCCCATGTGCCCTTTATCTGTCCGTCAATGTCTCATTTCTTAAATGAGTATGTACAATAACCAGATGGCAGGAGTTCACCCCTAAGCAGGGTGCAGAAACCTGCCTGCCTGCTTACGTCCAACTCAACCCGTCTAAAAGTTGACTTTTGCCTATAAAAGTGGAAAATAGGCCTGATAAAAATATTTAGTCTGCAGGGCCTCGTTTTATTTATCATATCAGAAAAGAACAGTGTTTTGTTGTGTTGTGGTCAGAATAGAAGCCGACCTTGCTTGTTCATAAAAGCTCAGATCCTGGAGATAAGGGGGGCAAAATAATAGAGTACAATGGAAAGAGTGGAGTGTAATTATTTGTAACTTGTCAAGTGAAGCCCTTTCAAGCCCCAAGTGATTCAAATCTGGGAACTCGGTGCAATTCTGTAAACTACCCACAACCAGCATCAGAGAAATCTCCCCTGGCCCGCAGACAGCACGGAAATTGCATCAGTTTGTCATGCACTGAGCATGCCAGCCTCACACAATATCATTTGGTTGCAAATGGGCCTGCCCCCAAAGCCCTGAAACCCACTCTGTGGATCTGACTCTTGGCCTGCGATTTGTCATGTCCCTGCTGCTATCAGCGTACAGTAATTTTAATAGATTCTGATGGTTTCCTTGTAGAAATGCAGAATGCATCTGGTTTAGGCATAGGACATGGGAGAGACTCTGCTGGTTGACGACAGCAGGAGTGTGTGGAGAAAAATTAGAGGTTTATTTTATTTCATTAAAAATTGGTTACAGGTTGTGTGTTGTGTATCAAAATATGTATATATCCCTACATAGTGTAACAGCTATAAAGCAAGTTGCAGGTTTTCATCTTTAGTGACCTGTGTAGAAATGTATTGCTGGCAGCAGCCGTCTCAGCTTTTGGAAGTCACAGCTGTGCATGTGGAATCAGTTGCATGCATTTAGTCCCTTGCTACTCAAAATGTGGTCCGTGGATCAGCTCCATGGTCCATGGAGCTTGTTAGAGATGTAGCTTCTCAGGTCGCAGCCCAGACCTCCTGGAATTGGAGTCTGAGTTCATACAAGATCCTCCGGGCACGGCCTTGTGCAGGTAAGTTTGAGACGCTGAGAACTGCAGCCTTAGAACGCAGGCTTCGTAATCAGAGATCTGTGTTCAGATTCCATCTTTCTGAGTCTGTGTATTTGACTTTAGGAAGTTCAGTCAATAGTACTAAGCATCGGATTTCTCATGTCTATAAAGTGGGGATTATATAACCATATCACATGGTTATTTTGAGGATTAAATTAAGTCATGAATGCATAGATAGAGATATAAGTATCTCTATCTATACCTCTGTTTATACAGGGCCTGCCACAGAGAAAGCATTCAATAGATGAAAGATACATAGGGGTCCCTCCATGGTCTTTGTCTTAACAGCATGAAAGTTTGTCTAATTTGTCTAATTTACCTTGGATAATTGCCACAATGTAGGGATTATGAATTTTATAGACAAGCTAGCTGGCTGTGGCTAACTGGATGCCCCTCACCACCTATCTCATTCACCCTTGTCCCTCGGCGTGTTCCATCATGCCTCAGAACGTGGTGGAGCTGTGGACAGTGCTGGCTCCCCAGGATGCATGCCAGATTCATGGCGCCGGGGCTCATCCCCATCTCGGCACCCACAGCTTTTGGTTCCAGAGCCCTCCTGGCCTCGTGGCCCTGGCCCGGCATGGAAGAAGCTCCTGCCCTGGTCCCTGTGCCCTGCGTCCCAGGCCCACTGAGGGTGCTCATTTCTCTCTCTGTTCCTGAAACTCTGAGATCATCACAGGTAGGGAGGGATGCAGGCCTTCTTCCTAGGGTGGGCCTATGGGAACAGATACAGAGGCCAAAGTGAACAAGATAGAAACAACTTTTTGTTCTTAGAAAACCCTATTTTCCCCTCCCTTCCTCTTGTTTTCCTCATAAGTTAATCTCTCAGTCTTTGTAAATATAAAGTTTTCAGCTCACTGGCTTTTTTTCTTTTAACTGGTTTCAGGTGTACAGCATAGTGATTTGACAATTACATACAATACTAAATGCTCACTTGGCTTTTAAGATTGTGAATAATAACATACAACATCAGTTAATTATGTCACTCAAAAATACAACTTATTTCCCTATCTGGACCACCTCAGGAAATAGAGACAAATGAGAGTGGGTGAGGCATTGGGGAAAGCTGGGCAGAGAGACAGAGGGATGGGATGGGGAACATAGGGAAGGAGAAACGGAGAACAGAGCAAGGGGGTGTAGAGACCATGAAAAGACATCAACTGAGCTACAGAGGTTTGATCAGTATCAGTTAACTAGCTCATCAGTATTTCAAAAGGAAAATCACTGTTCTTCAACACAGGTTCCTGATCTGGAAATTGCATGTAAAATCTTGTGTGTGGATGTATGTATGTTTCCACAGAGGTCTCCAGATTTTCAAATCAGTGACCTCAAGAAAGGTTGGGAATCACTTATTCCAAATCCAACTCCAAATCCTCTTCTTGCCAAAGGTGAAACTGCTCTGAGTTGTTTTTCTATATATTCAAGGATGTCCTGTTTTGTTTAGCGCTGTTATTACTGTAATAGTAGCTTTCTGTATTTGTTCATATACGGTCAGTGTCTAGTTAAATCTCTTGATGTTTCTTGAACAAATGGCATATCTTCCTGCATATTCCCTTTTTTTTCCTTTTCAAATTTTAAACTGACTTGATTAATTGGTTGCTTTACTGATGCTCAGCTTCTGCCATAACTCTGTGCACATCTATTAACGTGTGTGCATTACATTAAAGTGTTAATGCATCTGATAAGTTTTTACGACTGTCAGAATATATTACTCAAGATTGTCACATCATTGATTCTTATGTTGGAACTTTGCTTGGATGGACTGATAAATATTTTCTGTGGTAATTTCATTGGTAGCAGATTTAGTGTCAGAGTATTAACATACACTCTTTGATTTACTCAACTGTATAGGTAAATGTCCATTTTAACATGAAATGAGAACTTGGAAGTCTCAGATATGAAATACTTTTTATAAGTTGCTAAAGGAATAAGTTGGTCTGGTATGAATAGTAAATCTTCTCCCTGCATATGATTACTATCTTGAATTACCGTCAGTTGTTTCTTTGTCTGACAAAACACGTGTCAGACAATCCATTTCTCTCATTAAAGTCTGTACTCAAAGATTTCAGCCCCAACTGCTGTTGGTTCACCTTTAAATTTAATAATAGAGAATTAGCAATAGAGACTGTGAAGTATGTCAAGGGATGAGTAAGAGGAAGGTTCCAACTGCAGGGTGGGGGTTGTGAGGTTGGTAACAGGCATCAAGGAGCAGGGAGCTATGTGCTCACCAGGAGGGCTGAGCATCTCCCTGCTGAGAGGCTGTTCTGGAACGCAGGTAGCCTCTCTGAATGGATAGCTGATGATTTATACCCAGCTTCTCAGAAAAATGCATCCCCTGCAGAAAGCAAAATACTTGTGTGCCAACACTGCTCCTTCTGACAGTAGTACCAGTTGCCGCACATATTCTTATGTACCCATTGCCATTTCAGAGTCATGTTTTTGTGGGAAATGACATACTTGAAATGAGACAGGAAGAAAACAGGTCAAACAGTTCAGTTTGTAAAAAGCGCAAGTGAAGAGCTGGCCTTCAATAGAGGGAGGGGCTCCCTTGCTCTGTGAGAAGCAGAGGAAGAAAGGGCACTGGGTTTTGTAGGGCTGGGTGGTGGTACATCCGTAACCAGCACCCTGTGTTTGGGGCTGCCCATTTTTCTTGGGTGGTGTGTTTCTTCCCTGCTGGTCTCCCTGCCTCCTCTTCTCAAGCCTTTCCTCTGTGTTCCAGCTGGCACAGACACTTGCAGCTCACTCCCCAATGTCCACTGCCCTGGGCCCCCCTTGGTCCAGGCTCTTCCAGTCCTGGGCTTGGAAACCCTTGCAGCCTCTTCCACCTTTGTGTCATCCTCTTCTCTGCGTGTTCTGAGAATTTTCCCCTATGCTGCTTTATAATGCCTTATTATCTGTGATAGCTTTTGGTCTACTGAGAGCACCTATTCTTGTTTTCTAATATGGACATAGATTTGTTATTTTAAAATTTATATGTCTCATGTCATTTCTAGGAATTGAGGTCACGAAGGGGAACTTACAGCCTATACTCAGCCCACCAGCTTAACCCCGGGCCGACCCACCCTCCCTTAGTTTTGGGCCCTTACTTTCATGGATGTGCAGGCACTTAAGGAATCAATGGATTTTAGATAAGGACAGAGGTTCAGAAGATTCTGGGTTTGGGAAAAATAAGAACAGAAAGAATAGTGTGTGCTCAGAGCAGGTGTTAGATCTCATAAATGTCAAGAGCATGGTCATAGGTGAGCAAGAGTGCAAGGAGACACTGGTACATTCTGATGGCTCAGACTTGATTTATGGCAGAAGATTAAAGATAGATAATTATTAAGATTGGGAAAGCATTAATTTTTAGTAATTAATTTGTAAATGCCCATGCAATACTTTAATTTGTATGAAAAAAATCAAGGTGAGTTTGAATGAAGTTGTCCATTTACTTTGACTGCTAATACATTTCCATCTTAATTTGTGTTTAACACTTAAATTTATTCGTTACCTTTATCTTTTTCTCCTGAGCAAGGCAAGAACCTTAGCATACCTAAATACTGTACCCCCCAGCCCATTTTCCTTTACATGGGGGATGGGGCCACAGGGGATCTAGAATTTTTGTTCAGTTTTTTAAACAAAATCATTTTAAGAAATATTTTATCAATATCTGTATTCATTATCTTTACTGCATCCCAGTGGTTGCCTCTGAGCTTACATTTTATTTGCTGGGTTATTGTTCTTAATTTTAAGCAAGGATCTCTGGTTACTGATGTCCACCAACCAGCCCTACAAACCCAGCATTAATAAAATTAAAAAGTTAATAAAAATGAAAGATCTTAATTTTGCCCATACTCTTGGTGGATAGTTGAGCTCCATTTACAAGTCTGAGTTGGCAGTCATATTTTATCAGCACTTTTAATGTATTACTTCATTATCTTCTGTCATCTGTAGTTTCTGATAAGAAGTCTGAATACAGCCTAAATGTTACTTAGCTGTAAATAATCTGATATTCTCTGTAGTAGCTTCTAAGACTTTTCTTGTCATCTTTGTTGTTCAACCTTTTCACTACAGTATGCCTGAGAAAATTTTTTTATTTATTCTTATCACTTTGTGCTTTTTTCATTCTGAGGTCACATGTCTTTATTGAATTCTGGAAAAGTATTTGCACTTGGACCTACTTTTAGATGTATGCAGAGGCATCTCAATCTGTCCTTCATGCCCTGTTGTTGCTCTGTCATACTTTTATGTTCTTATCTTTCTGGCTGTGTTCTGGGTAATTTCCCAAGATTTCTCTTCCATTTCACCAGTTCTCTCTTCAACTTTGTCTAATCTGGTGTTTAACTGAAGCACTGAATTCTTAATGTCAATGACTATTTTTTCATATATAGAATTTATAATTGGTTTGTTTGCATGTCTACCTATATATGTTTCATTTTACTTTTGTTTTATAGTTTTTATCATTTTTAATGGATGTTATTTCTTCCTTCTTTCCTTTCTTTCTTTGAGCATATTAAGTGTTCTTTAACTTTTTCAAACTGTTTTGTTATTTGCATTTTCCCCTCCATCTTTGTTTGTTGGTTGTTCTCATGTGTTTTAGAGTTTTGCTTTACAGACTTACTTTGAGAGAAACTGCCCTCTCTTTGCCTCTGTACCATCCATATCTAGTGCTCTGGAGGACTCCTATCCCCTCTGCCCTCCCCTGTCTTCCTGGTTTTCAGTTAAGTCCAGGCTGCTGTCACTTAGTGACAGACATAGTATGGCACAGAGACACAGTATTGCTTCGCTTGTCTGGATTCTGACTGCCTGAGTTCACATCCTGATACTATTGATTACTTGTGTTTATTATCTTTGACTTAATTTAACAGTTCTGTGCCTCAGTTCCTCATCTTTCAAATGAGGATAGTGGTAGTATCTACCTCAATCTGTTGTTTTGATGAGTCAGTGAGTTAGTGCTCAGAGGAGTGTCTGGCACATAGTAAGCACTCAATAAATGTTCCAATATATTGGGACTATTGCACATCCAGACAAAACCAATGGGACTTTTGCCCAATACCTTGTTGCTTGACTGCTTCAGTTACTTCCTGCTGCCTTGGATTGCAGCTGTATTTAAGCTGTAGCTCTGTGTGGCAGTCACAATCTGAAGTATCAAGTACTGTGTAATTCTGATTCCCCAACCCTATTGTAGATCCTTGTTAGACTGTAGAAAATGAACTACCATATTCCTATGCCTACTTTTGGTTCCGGAAGTCAGCAGGTTATAGATGTAATGGGACCAAAGTGGGTATATTTTTTATTTTATTTTGAAATAATTTCAAATGTATGTAAAACTACAAGAGTAATATGAAGAATTCCTCTATAACCACATTCATGAATTTTTAAGATTTTACCACTTCTGCTTTATCATTCTTTTTCCTGCCCTTACTCTCTCTTACATATTGCAATTTCTTTTCCCTGGACCATTTGAGATTAATTTGCATCCATTATACCTCTTTATCCCTCAGTATTCCAATGTATATGTCCTAAGACAAGAATATTCTCTTAATATAGCTACAGTAAAATTGTCAAATTAGGAAATTTAACATGGACACAATATTTTGTAGTCTGTGTTCCAAATTTGTCAATTGTCCCATAATGTCCTTTATAGCATATTTTTTTCCTCCTAGTGCAAGATTCAGATATGCATTATAGTTGGTTGTCATGTCCTTTTTTTAAACATTTAATTTCATCAAATGTACATCACAGTGGTTCAACAGTCACCCACCCCTGCCCCCGCCCACTACCCTCCCTCTTGGTAACCACTAGTCACTTCTCAGTGTCTATGAGTCTAATGTTGTTTTGTTCCTTCTGTTTTGCTTTGTTTTTATATACCACAAATAAGTGAAATCATTTTGTATTTGTCTTTTTCTACCTGGCTTATTTCACTGAGCATAATGCCATCAGGTTATTTGTTGTTAGGGTGTTGATATATATGACTTCTTTATATATTTTGGATGTTAACCCCTTATCAGATGAGTCATTCATGAATATATTCTCCCATACTGTAAGGTGCCTTTTTGCTCTGCTGATGGTGTTCTTTTCTGTATAGAAACTTTTTAGTTTGGTGTAGTCCCACTTGTTCATTTTTTATTTTGTTTCCCTTGCCTGAGATGTGTTCAGGAAAAAGTTGCTCATGCTTATATGCAAGAGATTTTTGCCTATCTTTTCTTCTAAAAGTTTTACAGTTTCATGACTTACATTCAAATCTTTGATCCATTTTGAGTTTACTTTTGTGTATGGAGTTAGACAATAATCCAGTTTCATTCTCTTATATGTAGCTGTCTAGTTTTGTCAACACCAGTTGTTGAAGAGGCTGTTTTCTACCCATTGTATATTGATTGACCAAGATGTGTAGTTTTATACCTGGGTTCTCTTTTCTTTTCCATTGATCTATGGGTCTGTTCTTGTGCCGGTACCAAATTATTTTGGTTACTGTAGCTTTGTAGTAGAGCTTGAAGTCAGGGACCATAATCCTCCAGCTTTGTTCTTTCTCAGATTTGCTTTTGCTATTTGGAGTCTTTTGTGGTTACATATGAATTGTAGAACTGTTTGTTCCAGTTCATTGAAAAATGCTGTTGATATTTTGATAGGGATTGCATTGAATCTGTAAATTGCTTTGGGCAGGATGGCCATTCTGACTGTATTAATTTTTCTTATCCATGAACACAGGATAAATTTCCATTATTGGTGTCTTCCTTAATTTCTCTCATGAGTGTCTTGTAGTTTTCAGAGTATAGGTCTTTCACTTCTTTGGTTAGGTTTATTCCTAGGTATTTTATTCTTTTTGATGCAATTGTAAATGGAGTTGTTTTCCTGATTTCTCTTTCTGCTAGTTTATAGTTGGTATATAGGAATGCAACAGATTTCTGCCTATTGATTTTGTATCCTGCAACTTTGCTGAATTCAGTTATTAGTTCTAGTAGTTTTTTGGTGGATTTTTGTGGAGGGCCAGATGTGATATCACCCCGAAAGTGACATCACCAGATCTGGGCACCAGGGAGTGATATCACCAGAAGTAAGATCACCAGAAATGGAAGTGACATCATTATGAGCTTGTGTATATAAGTGATACTCAGAAAATAAACTGCGTCATTTGTCCACCATCCATGGGCAGTGAACCTCCTGATCCCAGCTTTGGTTTCTGTGTCTTTTTCTGTATTTTCCTCAAGCTCCTCATCCACTCCACTCAGGTTCAGCTGGTTTGTGGAGCTGGTCTCCACAGGCAGCACCTGAATAAGGACCTGAGTCTGGAGTGAAGGGAACCTGAGAAGAGTCAGGTCTCCAGGGCATGGCCAGCACTTTCAGTGAGGAGCGGCTCCCGTTGGTGAACAGACGTGCTTCTATAAGGTACGGACTTGGTGAAGTCCTAGAGGTAGTACGGGAGTAGCAGCATCAGGAGTAAAACTTGGGATAGCAAGGGTTCAAGGACTGCGGACCCTCAAATTTTTGTTCGTACGTTTAAAGCTATAGCTATGGGTCAGTCTGGATCAAAAGACCAGTCACTCTTTGTACTTACGCTTAAAGCTGTGCTTCACACCCACAGCAGTAATGTGCGCAGCTGGCAGTTAAAATCTTTTCTTGCTTTTAAGCAGACTTGGCAAGTAGTGGGGCTGCAGCTGAAACGGCACTTCACCTTTCATGGGCCTGGGGACTTTCCCATGGAAACATTTGCCCTGTGGAGTTTAGTGAAAGAAAGTTTGGACTCCTCCCTTGCAGCCTCCTGTTTGCCAGATGAACCTCTTGAAGAGAATGTTGTGGCTGAACAACTTAAACAGGTGGTGACTGGCTATGAGACGCTTGTAAAGTCTATAGCCTCAGGGAGTGATGAATCTTTGCCTCCTGAATATGAGCAGAAACTAATCCTGAAGAAACAACAATACTTTTAGAAAGAATCTGGGTCATAGGAGGGGGAGGATGATGACGTGCCTAGGGACTCCAAGTCAGAGCTAGCTGACCTTGGGAAGTCTAAAATAACCTCTCCTTATCTCCCACTCCCTCCCTTTGCAACTTTACCTCATTCTCTCTGGTCATTGGCAAACTGGGCAATTAAGTGAGCATGCAAGCCCAGCTGTAAACTATATTGTAGAAGGCAGAATGAATTCCATCTATAACTTACTTTTCAGCAGACAATAGCTCAGCCCATAATCACTTTGCAATTGAATATTAGTAACTACAAAATCCTTCTATCAGTTTTTGTCTGTGTACGTATTCTTTTATGTTGACTGTAGTCATTACGTCTCAATCTACATGTTTGTATGTCTAAATGTGTAAATGAAAATATTTTTCTACCTCCGGATGGTATTAATAAACACTAATTTACACACAAACACTTGCAAAAATTGAACATTTTAAAACTTCCACAAATTCTAATAAAAGTTATTAAGCATTAATGCTGATTTAACTGAAATGGACATGTCCTTATAGTTATCAGCTGCCTAAGTTTACTTAAAGTCATTAAAGTTGATGTTATCTGATACATCTTTCAGAAAGATGCTTAAAGAAAGGCTTGACTTTGTCTAATGTTTGGTAAAAGTTTTATAAGTAATCTAGCATGCTTGGTAACAATGAGTAAACAAGTGTAGCAAATGAACATCTTAATAATAATAGTGTGTTAAATGTGTAACAGTGTGTATATCTGCAAACAGCCTAAGAATTTTTGTGGTAACCAAAATTCTCAGAGTTTTGCTAAGTTATATAGACATATTTTATGCTCAGTGAGAAATTGTGCTGTAAGGCACATTTCCAGAACTGATAAAATATGTTCATATACAGCATTTTACTACACAGATGGACAGTGACTGTGAAGGGGTATGTGAGGGGGGACTTGGTGAAGGGGGGAACTAGTAAACATAATGTTCTTTCTGTAATTGTAGATTAATGATACCAAAATAAAAAGAATATGTTCATAAATGTATCAATCTGAGGAATGCTGGTGTTACAGTTTATAATGGCCTATTTTTCAGTATTCACTGAAGGTTAAGGTACCTAATGAGGTTTTTTTTTTTGGTCTCATTAATATACACTTACATGAGCAATGTTGTGGTTACTATATTTCCCCCATTATCAAGTCCCCACCACAAACCCCATTACAGTCACTGTCCATCAGCGTAGTAAGATGCTATGGAATCATTGTCTTTTCTGTGCTATACTGCCTTCCCTGTGCTCCCCCGCTACATTATTTCTGCTAATCATAATGCTCCCTTTTCCCCTCATCCCTCCCTTCCCATCCATCCTCCCCAGTCCCTTTGCTTTTGGTAAATGGTAGTCCATTCTTGGGTTCTGTGAGTCTGCTGCTGTTTTGTTCCTACAGTTTTGGCTTTGTTCTTACATTCCACAAATGAGTGAAATCATTTGATGCTTGTCTTTCTCTGCCTGGCTTATTTCACTGAGCATAATACCCTCTAGCTCCATCCATGTTGTTGCAAATGGTAAGATTTGTTTTCTTGTTATGGTTGAATAATATTCCATTGTGTACAAATGTACCACATCTTCTTTGTCCATTCATCTACTGATGGACACTTAGATAGCTTCCATTTCTTGGCTATTGTAAATAGTGCTGCGATAAACATAGGGGTGCATCTGTCTTTTTCAAACTGGGCTACTGCATTCTTAGGGTAAATTCCTAGGAGTGGAATTCCTGGGTCAAATGGTATTTCTATTTTGAGTTTTTTGAGGAACCTCCATACTGCTTTCCACAATGGTTGAACTAATTTACATTCCCACCAGCAGTGTAGGAGGGTTCCCTTTTCTCCACATCCTCGCCAACATTTGTTGTTGTTTGTCTTTTGGATGTTGGCCATCCTAACTGGTGTGAGATGATATCTCATTGTGGTTTTAATTTGCATTTCTCTGATGATTAGCGATGTGGAGTATCTTTTCATGTACCTGTTGGCCATCTGAATTTCTTCTTTGGAGAAGTGTCTGTTCAGCTCCTCTGCCCATTTTTTAATTGGCTTATTTGCTTTTTGTTTGTTGAGGTGTGTGAACTCTTTATATAATTTGGATGTCAACCCTTTACCGGATCTGTCATTTATGAATATATTCTCCCATACTGTAGGAAATATTTTTGTTCTACTGATGGTGTCCTTTGCTGTACAGAAGCTTTTTAGTTTGATATAGTCCCAGTTGTTCATTTTTGCTTTTGTTTCGCTTCCCTGTAGAGATAAGTTCATGAAGAAGTTGTTCATGTTTATATTCAAGAGAGTTTTGCCTATGTTTTCTTCTAAATGTTTTATGGTTTCATGACTTACATTCAGGCCTTTGATCCATTTTAAGTTTACTTTTGTGTGTGGAGTTAGACACTAATCCAGTTTCATTCTCTTACATGTAGCTGTCCAGTTTTGCCAACACCAGCTGTTGAAGAGGCCGTCATTTCCCCATTGTATATCCATGACTCCTTTATCATATATTAATTGACCATATATGTTTTGGTTAATACCTGGACTCTCTGTTCTGTTTCACTGGTCTGTGGGTCTGTTTTTGTGCCAGTACCAAATTATCTTTATTACTGTGGCTTTGTAGTAGAGCTTGAAGTTGGGAAGCGAGATCCCCCCTGCTTTGTTCTTCCTTCTCAGGATTGCTTTGGCTATTCGGGGTCTTTTGTGGTTCCATATGAATTTTAGAACCATTTGTTCCAGTTTGTTGAAGAATGCTATTGTTATTTTGATAGGGATTGCATTGCATTTGTATATTGTTTTAGGCAGGATGGCCATTTTGACAATATTAATTCTTACCCAAGAGCATGGGATGAATTTCCATTTATTAGTGTCCTCTTTAATTTCTCTTAAGAATGTCTTATAGTTTTCAGGGTATAGGTCTTTCACTTCCTTGTTTAGGTTTATTCCTAAGTGTTTTATTTTTTTGATGCAATTGTGAATGGAATTGTTTTCCTGATTTCTCTTTGCTAGTTCATCATTGGTGTATAGGAATGCAACAGATTTCTGTGCATTAATTTTGTATCCTGCAACTTTGCTGCATTCAGATATTAGTTCTAGTAGTTTTGGAGTGGATTCTTTAGGGTTTTTTATGTACAATATCATGTCATCTGCAAACAGTGACAGTTTGACTTCTTCCTTACCAATCTGGATGCCTTTTATTTCTTTGTGTTGTCTGATTGCCGTGGCTAGGACCTCCAGAACCATGCTGTACAAAAGTGGGGAGAGTGGGCATCCTTGTCTTATTCCCAATCTTAGAGGAAAAGCTTTCAGCTTTTCACTGTTAATATGATGTTGGCTGTCGGTTTGTCATATATGTATGGCCTTTATTATGTTTAGGTACTTGCCCTCTATACCCATTTTGTTGAGAGTTTTTATCATGAGTGGATGGTGAATTTTGTCAAATGCTTTTTCAGTATCTATGGAGATGGTCATGTGGTTTTTGTCCTCCTTTTTGTTGATCTGGTGGATGATGTTGATGGATTTTCTAATGTTGTACCATCCATGTATCCCTGGGATGAATCCCACTTGATCATGGTGTATGATCCTCTTGATGTATTTTTGAGTTCTATGGATTGCTAATATTTTGTTGAGTATTTTTGCATCTGTGTTCATCAGGGAAATATTGGTCTGTAGTTTTTTGTGTGTGTGTGGTGTCTTTGTCTGGTTTTGGTATTAGAGTGATGCTGACTTCATAGAATGAGTTTGGAAGTATTCCCTCTCTTCTATTTTTTGGGAAACTTTAAGGAGAATGGGTATTATGTCTTCTCTAAATGTCTAATAAAATTCAGCAGTGAATCCATCTGGCCCGGGGGTTTTGTTCTTGGGTAGTTTTTTCATTACCACTTCAATATCATTGCTAGTAGTTGGTCTGTTCAGATTTTCTGTTTCTTCCTGGGTCATTCTTGTAAGGTTGTATTTTTCTAGGAAGTTGTCCATTTCTTCTAGGTTATTCAGTTTGTTAGCATATAGATTTTCATGGTATTCTCAAATAATTCTTTGTATTTCTGTGGTGTCCAACCTAATGGTTTCAAGTTGTAATTAAAACTACTTAATATAATAAGGAAAACATTTCTGTATGCTAAAGGATGTGTATTTTGATAAGAGAAGATAGAAGGAATGGAAAGGCATTGTATTGAGAGTAACAGAAGGTAACTTTGTTCTTAAGTACAGCTGTTTATTGAGTGCTTAAGAATATAAGATCTTAATATTAAAAGGACTGTAAGCTAAGTGTTGTTTACAACTGGGTAACCTGCTGTGTTTGCCTTTAAACCTTTTTATTGTCATTCTGGTTAAATAATAAGTATTATTTAATAATAACCTATAATTCTATTTAGGCAAGTCCCTTAAACACTTTCTTTTGACAACTTCCCAACACCAAATTCAAAAGGTGCTTTTAGTTCTAGTCAACTCTCATATTTTCCAGAGGGCCGCTGGAATATGTCAGAGGAATTATTTCTCCTCATTAGGGAAAATATTTGGCTAATTCAGCTTATTTAATATACAATTACCTGGTAAGCACTGACAAGGAATAATGCTAAACTTTATTAAATGTTTTATATTACAGATATATCCAAATATCCTTATGTCAGCTGTCTTATAGTAAGTTCTCCTCAGATCTTTAACCATTGTAAATTGTAAGTCTTTTGTGATTTATAGTCTATTATTCCTAAACTGATAAAGACCTAGATTCCAGCAGCAGTGCTTATCTGGAGGAGAGGTCATGTCTGCTACAGGCCCTCGCTGGCTCCCCAAACGGCTGGCTGGTCAGACATCATCATACAGCAGTCAGCTCCCAAATGATGAAGAGGACCCCCCCAGGAGTCCTCCTCCGTCAACACCCAATGTCACCTGTGACTCCAGTTAAGGAAAGAAAGGAGAGAGCTCCCAGCCCCTTGAGGTTTTTCCAATCTTTTAGAGGTTTTCCAGTCTTTTCACCCTTCTTCCTGTTTGCTTGTTCTGTGATCCTCCTCCTTCCTTCTCAAACCAAACTTTTTCTAAAACCTCACTACCCTGTTGTTCCAGAAGAAATATCTTATATTATAAAAGATGGCCTGAGTTCCCTAAAACATATTGCCTGAACTAGGGCTTTGTTGGCTGGCAGGGGATCCTTAAAGCAGGCACTGGGCATGGAGGCCGTGCAGGCATAGATAGACAGCCAAGGAGACAGAAACTGATGCTGCCTCTCTCTCACTCTCATACCTCACATCGATAGCCCTGGTTGGCTCTGGAAGATGGCTGGATAGCCAGAGCCGGGTAAGATTCCTCACGGGAGGAACAACCTAAGACAGGCACAGTCGCAGGGGGGCCATCAGGAGAGAACTTGGAGGCCAGCAGAGGTGAGGCGTAGATCCTCACCCCACCCACCGTCTCCGAGCAAAGTCTCCTTCTCCCAGGCTGTGGTCATAATCCCACTATTCTATTTGCTATAGGAAATTAAAGAAATCTTTCACTATGGGAACTTAAGGGAGGGCTATATTAAAAATGGGATATTTAAGGGAAGACTTTCTATAATCTCTATTATATCTATGTATTACCTTTATTACCTTCATTTTTAATATAGTAAAAAGGGGGAGATGTGGAGGGCCAGATATGATGTCACTCTGGAAGTGACATCACCAGATCTGGGCACCAGGGAGTGATATCACCAGAAGTGAGATCACTGGAAATGGAACTGACATCATTATGAGCTTGTGTATACAAGTGGTACTCAGAAAATAAACTGTGTCACTTGTCCACCATCTGTAGGCAGTGAACCACCTGATCCCACTGTGCCTTTTTTGTATCTTTTTCTGTATTTTCCTCATCCACTCCACTCAGGTTCACCTGGTTCATGGAGCTGGTCTTTGCAGATTCTTTAGGGTTTTCTATGTATAATATCATGTCATCTGCAAATAGTAACAGTTTAACTTTTTCCTTACCAATCTGGATGCTTTTTATCTGTTTGTGTTGTCTGATTGCTGTGGCTAGGACCCCCAATACCATGTTGAATAAAAGTGGGGAGAGTGGGCTTCTTTGTCTTGTTCCCAATCATAGAGGAAAAGCTTTTTTAGCTTTTCACTATTGAGTATGATGTTGGCTATGGGCTTGCTGTATATGGCCTTTATTATGTTGACGTACGTATCCTCTATAACCATTTTGTTGAGAGTTTTTATCATGAATGGATGCTGAATTTTATCAGATGCTTTTGCAGCATCTATTGAGGTGATCATGTGGTTTTTATCCTTTCTGTTAATGTGGTGAATAATACTGATTGATTTATGAATATTATACTATTCTTGCATCCCTGGAATAAACACTACTTGATCATAATGGATGATCTTTTTGATGTATTTTTGGATCCAGTTCGCTAATATTTTGTTGAGTATTCTTGCATTTATTTTCATCAGGGATATTGGTCTAAAATTTTCTTTTTATGTGGTGTCTTTGTCTTTTTTTGGTATTAGAGTGATGCTGGTCTCACAGATGAGTTTAGAAGTATTTCCTCCTCTTCTATGTTTTGAAATGCTTTAAGAAGGATGGGTTACTAGCTCTTCTTTAAATGTTTGATAGATGGCTGTGAAGCCATCTGGACCTGGAGTTTTGTTTTGTGGGAGTTTTTGATTACCAGTTTGATTTCATTGCTGGTAATTGGTTCAGATTTTCTGTTTCTTCCTGGGTCAGTCTTGGAATGTTGTAGTTTTCTAGGAAATTGCCCATTTCTTCTAAATTGTCCAATTTATTGGTATATAATCTTTCATAGTATTCTCTAATAATTCTTTTTATTTCTGTGGTATTTACTCTGATTATTCCTTCTTCACTTCTGATTCTATTTATGTGTATACATTCATTTTTTAAAATCATAGTCTAGTAGTCTAGCTGATACATAATCTTGCATTAATTTCAAGTATATAACACATTGGTTCACCAGATACCCATATTAGTAAATCCTCCCCTCCACTAGTACAGGTACTGTCTGCCAACATAGGCAGATGTTACAGAATCATTGACTATAGTTGTCATGTCCTTTTAGTCCCCTTTAGTCTGGCACTGTCTCTCAGGCATCTCTGTCTTCTATGACATTGTCATTTATGTAAAAGACAAGTCAGTTTAGGTTATAGACTGTCCGTCAGTTTGGCTTTGATGGTTCCTAATGGGTAGATTCAGGTCATGGATTTGGGACTGGAAAACCCTATTAGAGTTACTGTGTTCTTAGGGTGTCACATCCAGAGGGACATGATCTCTGCTCACCCATAATTGGTAATCTCTTGGTTAAGTTTTATTGTGTATTTGCTAGTTCTCTTTTTGTAATTAATAAATAACATTTGGAGACAGTTTAACATTATGTACATACTTTCTTACTCATCAAATGTTTCCTCCCTGATTCAGCATCCATAGACAATTCTTTCCTGAATAAGTTTTTACTATGATATTAGCAAAGTGGAGATTTTCCAACTCCATCATCATTCATTCCTTCTCTGTAAGGAAGAGATTTCAATTTAGAGGGTATTTTTTTAAAGAATGAGCTTACAGCCCTGTCTTCACCATGACGTTCTCAATGTTAACCTTTGACTATAATTGATTGTTTTTAAGGAAATGAATCTTAGTTTAACCATAATTCATTATTGGTTAAAACTTTTATCCCTTCAATAACTTTCTGCAAGAATTATAAAAGAAAATATTAGTAATACAAAAGTGAAATAGAAATGGAAAGCATCTTTTCTTCCCTTTCCTTCACCTCTTGGGGGCATGAGTTTGGTATATGCCCTTCCAGACAGAAGTGGGATCGTAATGGAATTATCATTCTGCAAAGTACCTTTGCAAAATGAGGATTTATGTATCAAGTATTTTGACCTTATAAAACTTTACCCATTTACTTTAGCTAATGATATTTTTCCCAGGTTGGAATTGTTCAAGAATGTTGACTTGAACTTGCTTATTTTTTCTAATATTAATATTCTATTTTTTAAAATAGGGATTGGTAGGTAACTACAAGAACTCTATAAGGTAAAGTGTTTGATTAAAAAAGTAAGTTACCTCCATTAGTTGGGGTGAACATTTAATAATATAGATAAATTGTCACATCTCTAGTGACCGCAATGGGATATAGGTGGGGACTTGATAATATGGGTGAATGTAGTAACCACATTGTTTTTCATGTGAAACCTTCATAAGAGTGTATATCAATAATACCTTAATAAAAAAATTGTCACATGTCTAGGTTGTATACTTGAAACCAATATAATATTACATATCAATTTTATTTCAATGAAAAAAAACAAGTTACTAAATGCTATGTACAGCATGAGACCATTTGTGGGGAAAATACTCTATCAATTTTATGCAGATACATACACACCAAGTTGATAATTATAGTTACCTCGAGTTGGGGAGGGAAAATGAAGGAATTTTAACTGTTTGTTTGCATTTTTTACAGTGATAATACATACATATTTTTAAAAAACACAGCCTTTTTTTAAAGTATAAGTTTTGCGTTGTTACCTCACATTTTCCATTGTCTCCTCCCATATTATTGGTATTCCAGCAATAGCCCATCCTCCCAAGAAAGGCTGCTCATCATTCTGGTAAAATATTACTAGATCTTCAAATTTTATTAAAAATGAAATTGAATTTGGTCTGATTTATTTATGTATAAGACTTTTTTTTCCCAGTCTCTTGTTGTTACGTTCAACTATATGATTCTTCGAACAGACTTTTTGGGCTGGCAAGGAAAATGAATGTTTTTGTGAAGAAATGTGTTCTGAGTGTCAGATATCAACTTATGAACAATCATATAAGAACAAAGTATGTGTGTAATTAGGAGACCAAAATAGTGTTTCTGTCATTGAAATAGAAACTATAAGTGTAAGAACATGAGTGTTGCGAGGTCAAAGGCTGAAGTCTATAATGAAGTTGGCACCTGCAAGTGGGGTATTCCTTGTAGCAGACTTATTTCTTTCTGTTTTTTTTCCCACCAATGATTAATTTTGAAAGAAGGTTAATCATACAGGAACACTAAAAACATATTTTTCACTTTTCACTTGGATTCGTCAGTTGTTACATTTGGCCAGTTTAGCTTTATGTTAGTGTGTATTTCTTGTCACACGCCACACACACATACACACACACACACACACACAGACACACTTCCGTTAGTTTTCTTGGATGACCCTTTGAAAATAAGTTGCACACTTATTTCACCCCTAAATCACATTCCACTGCTTTGACCCCGTGGTTAACTAGAATAATAATCTTTGTCTGAAGAAACTATGATATTTACAGCTGCAAAATGGTGATTTCCTAATTGTACCATTTCTTCCATATTTATTAACTGGCATCCTTCTGTGAAGAGGAGCTTCTCTTCCTGCTCCCCCATCTCTATAGACTCATGTATTTTTTTTTAATTTAAAGTTCTTACATGGAGGCACTGCCAAGATGGCGGCGTGAGTAGAGCAGCAGAAATCTCCTCCCAAAACCACATTTATCTATGAAAATATAAAAAAGACAACTCTTCCTAAAATAGAGACCAGAGGACACAGGACAACATCCAGACCACATCCACACGTGCGAGAACCCAGCGCCTCGCGAAGGGGGTAAGATACAAGCCATGGCCCGGCGGGACCCGAGCGCCCTTCCCCCCAGCCCACAGTGGAAAGAGACGAGTCAGCAGGGAGGGAGCCCAGGACTGCTGAACACCCAGCCCCAGGATTCCGGACCAGAGCACAGACACAGTTCATGCGTGGGGTCCTGGATACTAGGGCAACAGGGTGGCAGGACCGGTGGTGAGCGGGTGCCTGAGGCTGACACTGGAGAACAAAGAAACGGGAGTGGCTTTTTTTTTTTTTTTGTGAGTGCTTTTTGGAAGCCTTAAAGGGACAGGGACCCCAATACTACGGAAACAGGGCAGCAAGAACGGTGAGCGGGTGCCTGAGACCGGCGCCTGAGGACAAAGAAAATTGCGTGTTTTTCCTTTTTTTTTAAATTATTTAATTTTTCTTTTTTTTCTGTTTTTTTTTTTTGTTGTTGCTGTTGTTCTTTTGGTTTGGAGAGTGCTTTTTGGAAGTCTTAAAGGGGCAGGACAGGACACTTAGCCCAGAGGCAGGGAATCTGGGGATCTCTGGGCACTCTAACCCCCTGGGCAGGAGGGAGCACAGAGGCCCCTTATGGAGATAAATAGTCTCCCGACCGCTCCCCCTCCAATGGGGCTCCACCATTTTGGAGGAGCAGCCGGAGCCAGGCTACGCCCACAGCAACAGCAGAGATAAACTCCATAGCAACCAGGCAGGAAACAGAAGCCCTGTCTGTGCACAGCTGCCAAGCACAAGCCACTAGAGGACGCTATTCTCCCAGGAGAGGAAGGCCACAAACGAACAAGAAGGGAAGCTCTTCCAGCTGTCACTTGTACCAGCTCTGCAAACTATCTCTATCACCATGAAAAGGCAAAACTACAGGCAGACAAAGATCACAGAGTCAACACCTGACAAGGAGACAGACCTAACCAGTCTTCCTGAAAAAGAATTCAAAATAAAAATCATGAACACGCTGATGGAGATGCAGAGAAACATGCAAGAGCAATGGGATGAAGTCCAGAGGTAGATCACAGATGTCAGGAAGGAGATCACAGAAGTGAAACAAACCCTGGAAGGATTTATAAGCAGAATGAATAAGATGCAAGAGGCCATTGAAGGAATAGAAACCAGAGAACAGGAATGTATAGAAGCTGACATAGAGAGAGATAAAAGGATCTCCAGGAACGAAACAATACTAAGAGAACTAGGTGACCAATACAAAAGGAACAATATCCGTATTATAGGGGTACCAGAAGAAGAAGAGAGAGGAAAAGGGATAGAAAGTCTCTTTGAAGAAATAATTGCTGAAAACTTCCCCAAACTGGGGGAGGAAATAACTGAACAGACCACGGAAATACACAGAACCCCCAACAGAAAGGATCCAAGGAGGACAACACCAAGACACATAATAATTAAAAAGGATCAAGGACAAGGAAAGAGTTTTAAAGGCAGCTAGAGAGAAAAAGGTCACCTATGAAGGAAAGCCCATCAGGCTAACATCAGACTTCTTGACAGAAACCCTACAGGCCAGAAGAGAATGGCATGATACATTTAATGCAATGAAACAGAAGGGACTTGAACCAAGGGTACTGTATCCAGCACAACTATCATTTAAATGTGATGGTGGGATTAAACAATTCCCAGACAAACAAAAGCTGAGGGAATTTGCTTCCCACAAACCACCTCTATAGGGCATCTTACAGGAACTGCTCTAGATGGGAGCACTCCTAAAAAGAGCACAGAACAAAACACACAACATATGAAGAATGGAGGAGGAGGAATAAGAAGGGAGAGAAGAAAAGAATCTCCAGACAGTGTATATAACAGCTCAATAAGCGAGCTAAGTTAGGCAGTAAGATACTAAAGAGGCTAACCTTGAACCTTTGGTAACCACGAATCTAAATCCTGCAATGGCAATAAGTACATATCTCTCAATAGTCACCCTAAATGTAAATAGACTTAATGCACCAATCAAAAGACACAGAGTAACAGAATGGATAAAAAAGCAAGACCCATCTATATGCTGCTTACAAGAAACTCACCTCAAACCCAAAGACATGCACAGACTAAAAGTCAAGGAATGGAAAAACATATTTCAGGCAAACAACAGTGAGAAGAAAGCAGGGGTTGCAGTACTAATATCAGGCAAAATAGACTTCAAAACAAAGAAAGTAACAAGAGAGAAAGAAGGACACTACATAATGATAAAGGGCTCAGTCCAACAAGAGGATATAACCATTCTAAATATATATGCACCCAACACAGGAGCACCAGCATATGTGAAACAAATACTAACAGAACTAAAGAGGGAAATAGACTGCAATGCATTCATTTTAGGAGACTTCAACACACCACTCACCCTAAAGGATAGATCCACCGGGCAGAAAATAAGTAAGGACACACAGGCACTGAACAACACACTAGAACAGATGGACCTAATAGACATCTACAGAACTCTACATCCAAAAGCAACAGGATACACATTCTTCTCAAGTGCACATGGAACATTCTCCAGAATAGACCACATACTATCTCACAAAAAGAGCCTCAGTAAATTCCAAAATATTGAAATTCTACCAACCAATTTTTCAGACCACAAAGGTATAAAAGTAGAAATAAATTCTACAAAGAAAACAAAAAGGCTCACAAACACATGGAGGCTTAACAACATGCTTCTAAATAATCAGTGGATCAATGAACAAATCAAAATAGAGATCAAGGAATATATATAGAAACAAATGACAACAACAACACAAAGCCCCAACTTCTGTGGGACGCAGCAAAAGCAATCTTATGAGGAAAGTATACAGCGATCCAGGCACACTTGTAGAAGGAAGAACAATCCCAAATGAATAGTCTAACATCACAATTATCAAAATTGGAAAAAGAAGAACGAATGAGGCCTAAGGTCAGCAGAAGGAGGGACATAATAAAGATCAGAGAAGAAATAAAACTGAGAAGAATAAAACAATAGCAAAAATCAATGAAACCAAGAGCTGGTTCTTTGAGAAAAACAAAATAGATAAGCCTCTAGCCAAACTTATTAAGAGAAAAAGAGAATCAACACAAATCAACATAATCAGAAATGAGAATGGAAAA
The DNA here is from genome assembly GCF_040802235.1 of Manis javanica. NCBI lineage: Eukaryota > Metazoa > Chordata > Mammalia > Pholidota > Manidae > Manis > Manis javanica. The sequence continues at coordinate 61,435,102 of NC_133169.1, read as the reverse complement.
ATCACGACAGACTCCACAGAAATACAAAGAATTATTAAAGACTACTATGAAAACCTATATGCCAACAAGCTGGAAAACCTAGAAGAAATGGACAACTTCCTAGAAAAATACAACCTCCCAAGACTGACCAAGGAAGAAACACAAAAGTTAAACAAACCAATTACGAGCAAAGAAATTGAAACAGTAATCAAAAAACTACCCAAGAACAAAACCCCGGGGCCGGACGGATTTACCTCGGAATTTTATCAGACACACAGAGAAGACATAATACCCATTCTCCTTAAAGTGTTCCAAAAAATAGAAGAAGAGGGAATACTCCCAAACTCTTTCTATGAAGCCAATATCACCCTAATACCAAAACCAGGCAAAGACCCCACCAAAAAAGAAAATTACAGATCAATATCCCTGATGAATGTAGATGCAAAAATACTCAATAAAATATTAGCAAACAGAATTCAACAGTATATCAAAAGGATCATACATCATGACCAAGTGGGATTCATCCCAGGGATGCAAGGATGGTACAACATTCGAAAGTCCATCAAATTCATCCACCACATCAACAAAAAGAAAGACAAAAACCACATGATCATCTCCATAGATGCTGAAAAAGCATTTGACAAAATTCAACATCCATTCATGATAAAAACTCTCAGCAAAATGGGAATAGAGGGCAAATACCTCAACATAATAAAGGCCATATATGATAAACCCACAGCCAGCATTATACTGAACAGCGAGAAGCTGAAAGCATTTCCTCTGAGATCGGGAACAAGACAGGGATGCCCACTCTCCCCACTGTTATTTAACATAGTACTGGAGGTCCTAGCCACGGCAATCAGACAAAACAAAGAAATACAAGGAATCCAGATTGGTAAAGAAGAAGTTAAACTGTCAGTATTTGCAGATGATATGATACTGTACATAAAAAACCCTAAAGACTCCACTCCAAAACTACTAGAACTGATATCGGAATACAGCAAAGTTGCAGGATACAAAATCAACACACAGAAATCTGTAGCTTTCCTATACACTAACAACGAATCAATAGAAAGAGAAATCAGGAAAACAATTCCATTCACCATTGCATCAAAAAGAATAAAATACCTAGGAATAAACCTAACCAAGGAAGTGAAAGACTTATACTCTGAAAACTACAAGTCACTCTTAAGAGAAATTAAAGGGGACACTAATAAATGGAAACTCATCCCATGCTCATGGCTAGGAAGAATTAATATCGTCAAAATGGCCATCCTGCCCAAAGCAATATACAGATTTGATGGAATCCCTCTGAAACTACCAGCAACATTCTTAATGAATTGGAACAAATAATTCAAAAATTCATATGGAAACACCAAAGACCCCGAATAGCCAAAGCAATCCTGAAAAAGAAGAATAAAGTAGGGGGGATCTCACTCCCCAACTTCAAGCTCTACTACAAAGCCATAGTAATCAAGACGATTTGGTACTGGCACAAGAACAGAGCCACAGACCAGTGGAACATATTAGAGACTCCAGAAATTAACCCAAACATATATGGTTAATTAATATTTGATAAAGGAGCCATGGAGATACAATGGCAAAATGACAGTCTCTTCAACAGATGGTGCTGGCAAAACTGGACAGCTACATGTAGGAGAATGAAACTGGATCATTGTCTAACCCCAAATACAAAAGTAAACTCAAAATGGATCAAAGACCTGAATGTAAGTCATGAAACCATTAAACTCTTAGAAAAAAACATAGGCAAAAACCTCTTAGACATAAACATGAGTGACCTCTTCTTGAACATAATCTCCCCGGGCAAGGAAAACAACAGCAAAAATGAACAAGTGGGACTATATGAAGGTGAAAAGCTTCTTTACAGCAAAAGACACTATCAATAGAACAAAAAGGAACCCTACAGTATGGGAGAATATATTTGAAAATGACAGATCCGATAAAGGCTTGACGTCCAGAATATATAAAGAGCTCACATGCCTCAACCAACAAAAAACAAATAACCCAATTAAAAAATGGGCAGGGAACTGCATAGACAGTTCTCTAAAAAAGAAATACAGATGGCCAACAGGCACATGAAAAGATGCTCCACATCGCTAATTATCAGAGAAATGCAAATTAAAATTACAATGAGGTATCACCTCACACCAATAAGGATGGCTGCCATCCAAAAGACAAACAACAACAAATGTTGGCAACAAGTGGAGAAAGGGGAACCCTCCTACACTGCTGGTGGGAATGTAAATTAGTTCAGCCATTGTGGAAAGCAGTATGGAGGCTCATCAAAATGCTCAAAACAGACCTTCCATTTGACCCAGGAATTCCACTGCTAGGAATTTACCCTAAGAACGCAGCAATCAAGTTTGAGAAAGACAGATGCACCCCTATGTTTATCGCAGCACTATTTACAATAGCTAAGAATTGGAAGCAACCTAAATGTCCATCGATAGATGAATGGATAAAGAAGATGTGGTGCATATACACAATGGAATACTACTCAACCATAAGAAGAGGGAAAATCCTACCATTTGCAGCAACATGGATGGAGCTGGAGAGTATTACGCTCAGTGAAATAAGCCAAGTGGAGAAAGAGAAATACCAAATGATTTCACTCATCTGAGGAGTATAAGAACAAAAGAAAAACTGAAGGAACAAAACAGCACCAGAATTACAGAACCCAAAAATGGACTAACAGATACCAAAGGGAAAGGGACTTGGGAGGATGGATGGGCAGGGAGGGATAAGGGGGGGGGAAGAAGAAAGGGGGTATTAAGATTAGCATGCATAGTGGGGGGAGGGAGAAAGGGGAGGGCTGTACAACACAGGGAGGACAAGTAGTGAGTCTACAACATTTTGCTATGCTTATGGACAGTGACTGTAATGTGGTTTATAGGGGGTCCTGGTATAGGGGAGAGCCTAGTAAACATAGTATTCTTCAGGTAAGTGTAGATTAAAGATTTAAAAAAAAAGAAAGAAAGAAAGAAAGAAAAGCGGGATTACTGCTTGATAGGATAAAACTAATGGTAAATCAAAGATTAACGCATGCTTTAAATATCCTTAATTTTGATCACTTAAAGGGTGTCAGATGATCGGCTATGGAGGTACACTTTTCTGATAATATTCCTTTCTCTTAATAAAAAAAAAAAAAGCAGTTCCTGTGTGGTGACCTCCAATGAGTTCTACACAGTGGTATAAAGGGCATATCAAAGTGTGGGCAAAGGGTCTGTTTGTTTTTATACAGAAGATCAATGCCTAATTTGGCTACCCAGAAAATGAACTAAGATACGATATGAAAAAGAACTTCCAACATCAGCACTCTCTGGAAGACTCATACCAGAAGATGATCATCAAAAAACCTCCACAAAGATCCAGGCGATGCTGCAGCTGTAGCTGCATCCATCCCACCGTTTCCTGGACTTGCCATTGGAATGAAGAAGGAGATATCTGAGCTGGCCTGTGCATACAGTAAAACAACAAATTTGACTGGATCTATATTGTTGGAACTCAACCAAGAATTAGGAGAAGTGCAAGTTGTAGCGCTCCAAAATCTTACAACTACAGACTATCTATGGTTAAAAGAACATATGGGATGTGAACAGTTCCCAGAAATGGGTTGCTTTAATTTGTCTGATTTCTCTCAGACTGTTCAGGTACAGTTGGACAATATCCATCATATCATAGACAAATTTTCACAAATGCCTAGGGTACCTAACTGGTTTTCTTGGCCTCACTGGAGATGGCTGGTAATTATAGATCTGCTTTGTTTATGTAACTGTATTCCTATTATGTTAATATGTGTGCACAATTTAGTTAGTAGTTTAAAACCTATACATGCTTAAGTTACTCTACAAGAAGATATGTCAAAGAAATAATCAATCCTCCCATGTTTTCTTCCATCTGCTACCTCTATAGCATTTCTTCTTCCACCTTTATCTTGCATCTACCTACCACTTCAGCATTTTATTAAAAATAAAAATAATAATAAAGGGAGAAATATGGGATCCACATATAAATCAAGTATAAAAATCAAACGAATATTCATATTCGACCTGATTGTTTATAGTTCATAATGCATGATCAAAACCGAAAGTTTCTGTGATGACTGCCCTTGTACTGTTCACCATGTAAGAACTTATTCACTATGTAAGAATTCGTTCACCATGTAAGAACTTGTTCGTTATGCTTCAGAATATTGGAGACTGACGAGAATTAGGCTTGAGATGGATTAATGATTGTGCATTGAGCATTGACTCCCCTATACAGAATTTTATTATTGTTAACAACCATTTGATCAGTAAATATGAGAGATACCCTCTCACAAAAAAAGTTCTTTCTATTGTTGCCATTATTCTCATTAATGGCCCAATTGTCCCAAATTTGTCCCGTGGGATTCCCTTTAAGTTGACTCTTGTGTCCTTTCGACATGCCCCCTTTGTCATTGATCATCGTCATGTCTTGCTTTCTGTGCAAAATTTGCAGGTTCACCTACTTTCCCAATTTCCAGACTTTTCCAAGGACCCCTTCTTCCTTTCAGTGGGGATGGTGTCTAGAAACCAAGATCTGAATGCTAAGTGTGCTATGGTGCATCACTGCTGCTAAGGCCTGTCAGTAGGTAGGTAGAACTAAGGAATAGAGTTACATGCATATAGACTATATAGCTATTATGTATATAGATATATGCATTTAAAAGTCTAAATATATACACATTTTGAATTATGACTACATTGCTTGTAACTTTTTCCTCCCTTCATAACCCAAATTATTTCAAGACCCAAATTATTCTAACAGTAAGCATACTAAATAAAATTTAAGACTTTTATGTGGTCCTTCTTGTCTTAGACTATCTCATTGTGTTTGTGTAGTCAGAGTACTGTGTTCAGCTTACTTGACTTAACTATTTACTCTGTATTGTGATGTAAGGGATTTAATATACATTTAGGTTCTTTTCTCTGTTTATATTCAATTTGTGAGTTTGTTTTTTTCTATTTTTCTATAATTTAAATTTCTGAATATATAGAACAATGTATTTGGTTCAAAACTACAAAAAACTTTTTTAAGGTCTTGCTCCCCTTTTATTCTGTGCACATATCTAGGAATAACTTTTTTTTATTAGGTCTGGTTTACACTTCTTGTGGTTCTCTTTTATACACACACACACACACACACACACCACACACACACACACACACTCAATTATTCTAAATGTGTCATCTTCTCTTTTTATATCTCCATTCCTTATTTTTTCTTTCATAACCAGTAATGTCATACTACCTTATAATCTTTCTTGCTTCATTTTTGTTTTCAGTCTGTAGATCCTAGAAAACCCTTCATAAGAGTTAATAGGAAATGTCATCATTTGTAATGGCTACGTGGTACTTCATTGGGTGGTGGTGCCATAGTTTATCCAACTAGTCTGCTATGGCTGGGAATTTGGGTTGTTTTCAGTATTTTGCCCTTACAAATAAAATGCTTTTGCAGTAAATTTTTAATGAGCAACTGTTATGGATAAGGCATTATCTTAGTACTATGTGTTGATAAAGTGAAGCATACAGTATATTTTTCTGCCCTTGAAATGCTTACAGTGGAGGGAAGGTTTCGGAGGTTTGCTAGGGAGACAAGAGGCCTGTTACCTAGTAGTTTAATGTAATCTAGATGTACTCAGTAATTTTGAGTATCTCCTGCATATTCTCATACAGACAGGATCAGACAAATGTACAGGAGTATATGTTATGCTGTAGTCTAGCTGCCAAGTAAAAATAAAAAGAACTTTTAAGGTAAATATTCTTCGATAAATGAGTGCTTAGTACATTTATTGAGCTACAAGTGCTAGGTTTCATTTTTCCTCTTACTGGTATTATTTGGTGAAATTAATAAGTGTGTTTTACTTACTTTATCTCTTGTTTTTTTAACTTCATATTTTTATCCCTACAAAGTAAAGACAATGATGGCTGCACAACCCCTTCATGGTTTTGTGGGACTGGTTGCCTTGGTTTTCAGAGAATTTGTTTGATTTTGAAAACTTTTAGAATCACATGTTTAATGCATAGAACTTCAAAATCCCTTTTTAGTTCCATGCATTTATTGCATGTATTACAGATTATTAAAGGCATATGTAGAAGCCTATTCTGAATGTGCTAGCACTGCTACAGTCATTGCAAGTTATGTGCCGTGTGCTGTCCTTTCATGATGATTACCAGTTTGGTTTTCGGTTTGTGTTTATACCTGAACTGCAGTGTCTTGGCTCAGGGAATTTATAAATTGAGCCCTTGGACTGCCTGGTTACAGTGTTCCAGCTGACTTTGAGCAGTACTTGGTGTCTTTCTGAGTTGTCCTGCCTCATTGTGTAGGTTTAACCTGCCCATTGCCTATTCCCACCTTAACATTCATTCTGTAGTGTTCAACCCCCCAAAACCTATGGATACTCTCAGATAAAGTTTCCAATAAATACTCCCTGTCTCTGAAAAAGACAGTTTTGTAAATCTTGTTAACTTGTTTCGAGGATAGCTTACATTTTAATGAGGCCCAAACAACAACAAAAAAACTATGAAAACTTAGATATTATATAATTTTTAATAATTATGCAAGAAATGATGATCTTTTGTTTCATCATGTAGTAGTGTTTTTTTTCCCCTAATTGCTTCCTCATAATTCTTTTCATATTAGTATCTTGCCTTTATGGTACTTAATCTTTAATGGCTCATGCAATTGTGTATAACTCTAGCATGCTACTTTGCCTTTTACACGTACCATTTCAAAATAATGTAAATCTTGTGTTTTGGTTTTCAGCTTTTAGAATCAGTGCATGGATGCGTGAAAACGCAGTAGGGGTGTCACTATGTAAGTGGTAGGAATTTTGGACAGTATAGAAGTAAGAGTGTGGATGGTGGTAGAAGGAGGTAAGAAAACGTTCAAGTTTTGAAGTTGAGAAGTACCAATGGGGTTCATATAGAGAGTTATTTGAAGTTGTAAAAGTAATCATTAAAAATAAAACACCTCAAATATTGGGGCAGGGCAAGCAACGGGGAGAGTAATATAATGAGCTAACCCTCATCTTGCATATGGGATAATTAGATATTTTTTAAGGTTGACCAGTGAAGAAGTAGTGTATGCATGTTAATCCACTTCTGGAGGTAACTCCCAAAAGGCCTAGAAGTAGAGACATTTAAAAGGGGCTCTCTGGGCTGGAGCAGGGAACTGTTGCTTGAGCTTATAATGACTTATCTATACTTTGAATGGGTTACTATGTACACAAATTAATAAACAAATTTTGTAATATGTATTTGTAATGGAAAAGTTACAGGACAGAAAAGTATAGAGGAGAAAATGAACTTGAGAGTAGGTTTAGCTATTAATTTATTCTTGATGAATTTATTCCATTTTCATTGATTTTTAGGTAAAACTTGTTAATTACAACATGCTGTCTTCTCTAACTAATGGAATACATGGCAGCTAGGTTTAAAGGTCAAGTAATTTAGTGGTGGAGAATTCACTGTCATTTGGATTTAGGGTCAGCACCCCTGAGATAATTCACACCATCTCATATCCCAAATCTTAGGCCAACAGTGTGGGCACCTTTGGGTCCTGGTGCCTTGACACACAGCCTCACCTGAGCTGTGTTCTTTGTGATTTAAGTCCCTCAACTGAGGGATCAACTGTCACTCCTGTCAGGGGAGATTTCTGCGAGGTGTGTTCCATGAGTGCCACCAGTCACTCCCTTTCCGTGGGTCTGTGTGCCCTGCTTCCAGATCATCTGCGCCACACTCACCTGCCTTTCCAGCTAACCGAAGAAAATCTTCCCATCTCCTTATTTCAGCCAAGAAAGGACTGTTTCTACATCAATTTCACTGAGAAACAAAGGGAAAGACCAAATATACAAACAAAAAACAGCAGGATAGAAACAAGGAAGGTTAGGAAGAAGAGTTGTTTGTGTTCTAATCTTAGGATAATGAAGTTGCAGACCTTTGGCATGCGTGATGTAATTTCCCTCCTCCACACCCGCGGCAGACATTGCTAATTGATCCCAGCACTCTCTTCTGTTGATTCAGCCTTGGAAACCTTCACAGTACAGTGTAGCTGTCCTAGTCAGTCAGATTTGGCCTGGGAGATGCATATCCAATTCTTAAGGTAATTACACTCCGGTCAGCAGGTGGACCTCACGGGCAGAACTGCTACGCACCAAATTCCTTCTGGTTCTGCCTGACTGAGGCCAGTTTGGTTGCTGCTGGCTAAGGTTGGGTCTGCTCTCATTCTTGGGGTCCTCCATTCCAGCTGCCATTCTTATCATCTCGGAAACCTCCTGTCCTGCCTCAAACCCTTATGTCTATTTTAAAGTTAGACCACTATAGTTTATCAGATTTCTGATGGATGCTCTATGTACTTGCCCATATTTTTCTATCTGCTTCATCTTGAGATTTATTTTTCTTGATGGCCAAAATTCAATAATAGTATATGCAGTCAGAAAAAAAAGGTCTTTTAAGTCTTACCTCGTTTCACAGCTATTTATAATAGGGTACAGCTTATTTATAATAGGCCACACTTCGTTTATAAAGCACCCAGTTTCTCCCAACTGCTATTTTCTTGGTGTACATGAATGTTAAAAATTATCATGTTATGTGACTGCCCTCAGCCAAACATACTGATGTTAGTGAAGTCTGAGTTTCACTCAGACCACGAAAAATAAATGCCTAAGGTTTTCGGAAAATGTGAACTGAATGTTTAAGGAAAGCCTCCAAAACCTTGTGTGAGTCAGTCTCACAGTGCTCAGTAATGTAAAACTGAAAGCCAGAAATGTGGGCTGTCTCCCTAGCTTATTTCTAGTATCAGATCAATACAGCACTGTAGAATTTTGCACTTAATTCAAGTGCTATTTAACATGAGTTACATGAACAACATATGTATCTCGAAAGCCTCTGCCTTTGTATGAATTTTCGGGTCTCATCTTCATTGCCTCATCAGTGTGCCAGTAGGTGTCACTGTGTACATTAACTGGAAATCAAAGATGTCATTATGTACATTTCCAAAATTAAGTGCCATGACAATTTTTTCAAAGAGAGAGGCCCCAGCAGTAAGCAAGGGTATTTTTACTCCCTTCCTATTCTTATTTTTCAAAATTACATTCTCAGGCTATTTTAGGAAACACAACAGCATTCTTCCTTACCTCCATCCCGCTCTCTTGCTGCCTTAAGTACATGTCAAATATCTGTTCTGCGAGAAGTCCTAAGAATCAGAAGACAGCAGATAGCCCAACAGATTACACTGAAAGAGGGGGTGGTTCTGCATGGGTGTGTGTCACTCTCCTGGTGTAGAGGTGAGGAGGGGAGTGCCTCCCTTCAAATACTTAGTTGTGACAATACAAGGATGTCTTTTAAATCTCCAAACAAGACATCGTGAGTAAATCTGTGTGTGTGCAAGCCCATATGTGTTTGCCATCTGAAAATTTTCAAGTAAGTATTTTTCAATAGTCTGTCTTTATTAGACTCTTCACATTTCTGAATTTTTCTGTAACCAGAAAAACTGTTCACTGACCAGGTTTCCTATAATATTAATGGACCTTGTTTAAATAGCCAAAACTCTCTCCCTTTGCTGCTTACTCTTTCAAAAACTGAAAGTATTTGTTGTCTTTCTGTCTTCTTTTTTGGGGAAAAAGACCAGCAGTGTCAGCGCATGCTTTCCTCAGGCTTGTAAGACAAACCGAGACTGTGCAAATGCCCTGGGAGCTGTGTGTGTGCGCACCAGTGTGTGTGTGTATAGTGATGTGTTGTTGGAAATACTTGTGATTTTCCTGTTCAGAAGAAAGTTGATGTTACTTTCATGTGGAGCAATGGAGAGGAAGGTTCACGGGGACTGAGTGTCCCTGTGTGAAGCATTAGGTTATCAGTGCAGAGTTACTGGTAAATTATCTTGGACCTCATTTTCCCTTGGACCTTGCTTCCCTCTGATGGCAAGGGGAAAATTAGCTGCAAGACGTCATCCATATGCAGTTGAGACACAGTGGGGCCTACTCAAAATTCCTTTCTGTTTATAACCTTTTAAGTTAATAACTGAAACGGGAGTCCCTGCCGGCAGTGTGTACCGCGCAGTGAACCACCTGCCTGGGACCAGAGGTCTGGGGCTCTAGCTGACCCACCAGTACTCCTCCTGTGTATTTATGGGAAGAGTTCAGATTTTTAGTTCCCTGGCCTGGGAAAAGGGGGACAAGTGTTGTTGTGACGGTTAAGTATGGGTTTAGCTGAGTCAATAGCATATTAGTTCCTTTTTTTAAAGTAAAACTCTTATATTTTGAAATCCATGAAATCAGGTAGTTTATATTTTTTCACCCACATTCTCTTTTTTTTTATTATCATTAATCTACAATTTCATGAAAAATATTATGGTTACTAGGCTCCCCCCTTCACCAAGTCCCCCCGACAAACCCCATTACAGTCACTGTCCATCAGCGTAGTAAGATGCTGTAGACTCGCTACTTGTTTTCTCTGTGTTGCACAGCCCTCCCTGTGCCCCCCTCCCCACGTTATACATGCTAATTGTAAGGCCCCCTTTCTTTTTCCCCGCCCTTATCCCTCCCTTCCCACCCCTCCTGCCCAGTCCCTTTCCCTTTGGTAACCGTTAGTCCATTCTTGGGTTCTGTGATTCTGCTGCTGTTTTGTTCCTTCAGTTTTTCTTTGTTCTTATACTCCACATATGAGTGAAATCATTTGGTACTTGTCTTTCTCCGCCTGGCTTATTTCACTGAGCATAATACCCTCTAGCTCCATCCATGTTGTTGCAAATAGTAGGATCTGTTTTCTTCTTATGGTTGAATAATATTCCATTGTGTATATGTACCACATCTTCTTTATCCATTCATCTATTGATAGACACTTAGGTTGCTTCCATTTCTTGGCTATTGTAAATAGTGCTGTGATAAACATAGGGGTGCATCTGTCTTTTTCAAACTGGGCTGCTGTATTCTTTTTTTTAAATTTTTTAAAATTTTGGTATCATTAATACACAATTACAGAAAGAACCTTATGTTTACTAGGTTCCCCCCTTCACCAAGTCCCCCCTACATACCCCTTCACAGTCACTGTCCATCAGCGTAGTAAGATGCTGTAAAATCACTACTTGTCTTCTCTGTGTTGCTCAGCCCTCCCCGTGACCCCCACGCACTATACATGCTAATCGTAATGCACTCTTTCTTTTTCCCTGCCTTTATCCCTTCCTTCCCACCCATCGTCCCCATTCCCCTTCCCTTTGGTAACTATTAGTCCATTCTTGGGTTCTGTGATTCTGCTGCTGTTTCGTTCCTTCAGTTTTCCTTTGTTCTTATACTCCACATATGAGTGAAATCATTTGGTACTTGTCCTTCTCCGCTTGGCTTATTTCACTGAGCATAATACCCTCTAGCTCCATCCATGTTGTTGTGAACGGTAGGATCTGTTTTTTTCTTATGGCTGCGTAATATTCCATTGTGTATATGTACCACATCTTCTTTACCCATTCATCTACTGATGGACATTTAGGTTGCTTCCATATCTTGGCTATTGTAAACAGTGCAGCAATAAACATAGGGGTGCATCTGTCTTTTTCAAACTGGAGTGCTACATTCTTAGGGTAAATTCCTAGAAGTGGAATTCCTGGGTCAGATGGTATTGCTATTTTGAGCTTTTTGAGGAACCTCCATACTGCTTTCCACAATGGTTGAACTAATTTACATTCCCACCAGCAGTGTAGGAGGGTTCCCCTTTTTCTGCAACCTTGCCAACATTTGTTGTTGTTTTTCTTTTGGATGGTGGAGATCCTTACTGGTGTGAGGTGGTATCTCATTGTGGTTTTAATTTGCATTTCTCTGATGACAAGCAATGTGGAGCATCTTTTCATGTATCTCTTCGCCATCTGAATTTCTTCTTTGGAGAACTGTCTGTTCAGCTCCTCTGCCCATTTTTTAGTTGGTTTATTTGCTTTTTGTTTGTTGAGGTGCGTGAGCTCTTTTATATATTTTGGATGTCAACCCTTTATTGGATCTGTCATTTATGAATATATTCTCCAATACTGTAGGGTACCTTTTGGTTTTATTGATGGTGTCCTTTGCTGTACAGAAGCTTTTCAGCTTGATATGGTCCCACTTGTTCATTTTTGCAGCATATTAGTTCTTAAAAGAAAAAGTAAAATCAAGGTAAATATGGGAAAATAGAAACGTATGTTAGATCTTGATGATGGGTACATGTGTCTGTTTATACTGTTTTCTGCTCAGAGTCTCTGATTTAATTGGTCTGGTTGGAGGCCTGGACATTGATATTTTCAAACTGCTGTGGAGGAAGCTAACGTGAAGCCAGGGTAGAGAACCGTCGGTCTGTGGGGCTTCTTATTACTAAGCAGTTGGGCCTGATGTGGTCAGTGGGTCAGTTCCCAAGGCAGAGTCCAAACACCGCACTCAGAAAACCTTGCACATGTTTCCCATCCTTTGGTGGGTGTGTATGCAACCTTCAGCGGCTAGAGGCATACAGTGTGTGTGCATTGCTCGTGCTGGCCTGGCCTGGCCTGTTTCAGAGCTGCTCTCTCTTGATGCCATTTCCCTTGATTTGAAAACTCTGCTCTGTGCTGTTCCTGCTGGAATAACTATTACCCCCTCCCACCAGCCTTCACCATGTCTCTGCCTGAAGCAACCCAGTCTCTTTGGCTCCAACCTGCTTGAACCAAGTGACTTGGAGCAAGAGCCATAAATCCCTTGCTGTTGGAGGATTCTGGCAACAGATGTTCTAAGCAGAGGGTTTGGTGCTGGCTATAGCAATAATAGCTTGACTGCACTTATTTCTTCAGCTATAATCAAGTCAATGGAAATTTTTCATTTGCACCAGAAAACAACTGTTTGACATACAGCAACTGTTTGACATACAGCCTATTGGTAGTGCTTGTGTTAAAGAATATAAAGCTTCTTCAACACTGACTTGAGCATCACTTCTTTGCTAGGTGCTTCCTGCAATGAAGGAGGAATTCAGTGAGACCTTGATCTTCAAGGGCAGCATATACTCTTATGAGACAGTTCTCATGAGGGGAGGTTTCCTTATTAAGAATGATTAACTCACAAGTGGAATAATCAAGGACCTTAGTAGAAGCAATTTTTAAAATGGGAAATATAAAATCCTAAGAAATTAAAAGCAGAGAATATGCAAGTCTCTGCATTAAAAAACATGTTGAAATTGCAGCTCTGTGTGGCCATATGGGAATGGTATCAGAAAGGATAATGGGAGAAGGGTAACATCTGTCCTATTAAAGACCTGAGAGCCATAATTTTGTTCCTTTACTAATAAAAGTATTGCTCCCTTTTTAAGGAGAAAATGATCGAGATATTTTTAAAAGGTTATTGCTAGTATTTGTTATGAGAAACTGTTTCATACTAAGTTTTGGATTTCTTGAAAAATAGCTTGTTTTCATTTAATTAGCATTTCTTATGTCTTTCCTTAGTGTGTGTGACACGAAGGAAAATGTAGGGTAGATAAGATGAAGTGTCTTTCCTGTAGGAACTTATAGGTTGTTTGAAGACACTGCAGTTAAAAGAATGAAATTTAGCATTTAGTTATGAACAAAATGCAAAGAGAGTCAGCAGCTTAGGACTTTAGGAAGATCAGCCTGGTCCAGAGGGGCTGGTGCATAGTAGGTATTTAGGCACTGCGGCTCCATTACTGCCCAGGCTACGGACCTCCATCGCTCCTCGGCTGTCCTTGCTTCACACTCCTTACTCCAGTGCAGGGTTTACCTGGCCTCTGACTGTTCGACTGTCTCTTTTCGGTGTCCTTTGGACTTCACAGATTTTTCTTCCAGGAACTTCACCCTCCATCCCCTCCCCTGGAGTGTCTTGCACACTTGTTCCTGTGCTCACTGACCTGGGCCCCTGGAGGTAAAGACGGTGCCCAGTTGATGCCTGATCCCAGGATGCTCCTTGGTGGTGGAATCCCTCTGCCCCGTCTCGCTTCCTGCTGGGTTTCTGCCTCTGGATATCCTGCAGGAACCTCCATTCAAGAGGTCAAAAGCTGATCTCATTATCTCCATGCTTTTTTTCCCCTCTCCCAAAACAAACAGTAATCATTTGCCCTCTGTATCTTTAATTTCTGGCATTCACCACCTTCCCGGGGACCCAGCATAAAACATAAGGCTAACCATGGTCTGTCCCTCATTTGGGCACTTAGCTATTTGCCAGAAATGTCTGTGGCCCTGTGCCCAGGCTCCCGACCTGCCCTGTGTATCACTTACTCTTCTGTAGGAGGCACTCCTTTGCTAGGTCCCTCCACTTACAGTAAAGTTTGAATATTTCTGAATATTTCTGCCCCCTCTTGGCTGTGTGCAGTCCAAACTTCAGACTTGTAGGGATGATTCAGTAAAGCTTCTTCCCCATCATGTCCCAGTGTATCTCTAACTTCCTATCAGCCAGTTGATTCCCCTCCTCCTATCTCACTTCTCTGGAGATTCAGCCAAGTTTTAACTCAGCCCAGTTTGTTAATGTTGCTCAGAGGTGTGAGAGCCGTGCTGGGTCTTTGTACCTGTTCCCAGTCTTGGAGCATCTGCCACCACGCTGGGTCCGCGTCTGCCCTATAAACAGAGAACCCAGGTTCCGACTCAGACTTGCTCCTCGGTGAGTCATTGCTAACCGCCCCATGTCCCATTTGTCTCTCTCATACCAGCGTATGCCCTGTGTTGTAATAATCACTGAGCATGCCTTGCCCTCCACTGGCCCATGACCTCTGACCTGCAGATTGTGCTTCAAAGAACCAACTATCTCCCAGGAATACAGGGCACCTACACAGTTCATCTTTGTGGGATGAAAGAGGTGCCATGTTGAGTGATTTTCAAACCTGGGAAGTTGTTGGTCAGGTGTGCAATGTTGAGTTTTCTTTCTTCATTATCCTTAAATTTTAGTTTCTTGTAGAGCTAATCTGCCCCATGCTCCTGTAACTTAAAACATAAGTACTCTGTGAATCTGTTTGAGGAGAAGTGTGTTTCTAAATTTTTATACTTTTGATAACCTCCTGCTTTGCTCCATTTGTGATATTACCCTACTTCGTGGTCTCTTGATTCTAGTTAAATTCTCCATTTGCTATGCAGGTATGTTCTGGTTCTCTTCTTTTTCCAGGTATACAATATATTCCAATAGCTACATTAAAAGATATATAAATTTAATGCATATTATAATTAAGAACATGAATTTTTTAATGTTGTGTCTAGTTTGTCCTAGCTCTAAATGGCACAGTGGGGACAGGGAATCTTGTGACGACTTTTCCAGCCCTTGCAAAGAGTTCAGGGGCTAAGTTTAACATAGTTTTAAGAACCAGAGCAAGGGAAGGTTGAGAATGATAGGTTGCTGAAATAAAGCAGTCACCCAATGGAATGCCTAGTTTTTTAAAAAAAATTATAATATTTTTATCTGAATTATGTTAAGGTCATTAAATGTTTAAGTGCCTTTTTTAACAAGTCTAAAATTACATACTGCTAGGGTTAAAAAATTATAGTTACTAAAGCTTTTGTCAGTATTTTATAGACTCTTAAATTATTAGTAATTTACGTAGGCAGCAGATAATTCGCCTCTATGGGTTTAATCCTGTTCAACATGCCGTTTAAAATGGACTGTGTGACTGATGGGGCTCAACTAAGAAAGTTGAATGTTTTTTCGTTGATGATAAATCTTAGATTAGTTTTTCTTTCGACTGTGGCTTAAACTCCATGGAGTTTAACTGGGAAAAAATGTCACTGCCATTGGTTGTGCTCCCGTGTTGAAGAAAATGGCTTAAATGGCTTAGCTGCTCGCGCCGTCGGGCGTCTCCCTGCTCCTGGGCTGCCGGTCACGTGCTCAGTTTCTGAGGCCTTCACTCCCAGGAGTCATTTTAACCAGGTGTGCTAGAACATCGATGTTGCAGTTCGGTTCTTCCAAGTCTTCGGTGTCCTCAGTGAGGTATGTTAGGACACACTGTGTATCTGCAGCCCCCATTCAGGACTAAAGTAGGCATATTCGATGTGTGGTCTTTTTGATAGCTAAGGATCCTAAGTCCATCCTGAGGTTATCAGCAAGGACTGGGGCGTGGAGGGAGGTGGGAGCGGGAGGTGGGTGTGCTGAGGGTCAGTTCCTGACAGTGGGGTTCATTCTACAAGTGCTCGTAAGAGGCTTCCTCACCTACGAGAAGGCTGTGATTTCAGATCTCACTTTGCTGATGACGGGTGCCCAGCCACTCATTCAGAAGGCTTGGTAAATCCACATGCTCCCACTGGGTAACTGCCTCCAGCAAGCCTCATAAGACAGCATCACAGTTTGCCTCTGGGAGCACCTGTTTGAAGATATGCCCACATTTTCTGAACACTAGTTTAATGTCCTTCTCACTTCCCACTCAGATATTACTGTCTGTGAGACAATGTTTGCAGTTAGGTTTTTCAGATTTAAAGACATCACTTAGGAATTCAAGTTTCAGTGAATTCACCAGACCATTCACTGCATTCCGTGTTAAACTCAGTCCCGTCAGTTATATTCTAGTCCATGGAAATGTCTCAGGATTTATCATTCCACCATGATTAAGTGCCTGCTCTGTGGCAAGGAATCAGTTGGGCACCAGAGACGGAAATAGAATATAACCCAGAGTCAGGTGGAGTGGATATATATAAGAGCAAATACACACAAAACAGTGAACCACAAACACATCTGATGAACACATAGCCTGAGACCACAGAACCTGCAGGGGGTGGGGTGTTCCTCTTCATTCTTAGTGTGACATGTATCATCCAAACTGACATATTTGGAAGAGAAGGGCCGTAGCCTTGATCATGTGCTGGGTAACAGTGGTACACCTGGGCTCTCTGAGGACTGCAGGGCTACCAGGCCATTCTCCCCGCCTGATTCCCTGCTCGGCTCACCTTGGGTTCCACCCTGCTGCTGTGTCTATTTTGTGTCATTATGCACCTTACAGGATTATATTTATCAGTTGTCCTGTACCTTACTGATTGTGAGTGCAGCACATGGGTCTCATTGTGTCAGTTTTTTGTTTCCATTTAGGCATAGGCCACAAAGTGTGCGAAGCAAAAGTATTTGGAAAACACCATGTGGCCTGTACCTCAGAAGCACTGAGTTTACAACTGGCCTAAGGCAGACATTTTGGTCTGGGTGATTGAAAAATATTATA
This sequence comes from Manis javanica, assembly GCF_040802235.1. NCBI lineage: Eukaryota > Metazoa > Chordata > Mammalia > Pholidota > Manidae > Manis > Manis javanica. Next base: position 61,417,964 of record NC_133169.1, on the reverse strand, counting down.
TCCTAGTGATCTCAAAATACAAAAAAATGAAGCTGAAATGGTGTGATTTGTGAAGTGGCAAAACTTAAAAGAGTATTTGTTGAAAAATCTAACCTGTTTGAAATAAGCTCACTTGACACTTTTCTGCTTTTCTGTACTTTTTTCATTATGGAAACTGGTACTCTAAGTAAAAAGTCAGAAGTTATGGCAGCATATCCCTTGTTCAGACATACATGACTTGCCCCACAAGGCCTGGCCTGTGCTGGCCTGGCCTTTGGGAGGGAGGATGTTCAGGGCCCATCACTGAGCCCACTTCGAGCCCCCTCCATGCAGGGGTACCGCCGGGCACCGTTCTGGGCTCCGGGGACCCCGAGGGGAGCTGGGCCTCTGTCTCCAGGAGCCTGAGGGCTTAGCAAGAGGCCCACACATGAGCAGGTCACTGGAGCCCAGAGGAGAGCCATGGTCTTTGCTTGAAAGAAAGAAACAGAAGCAGGGTGAGGTGGGTAGGAAAGCTCTGCCAGCGTGGGGGCCGCTGCAGTGCGTCTGGAAACCCTCCTGTTGCCCAGACTCCAGTGTTTCCATGTTAATCTGTGGGTTTTCCTTCTCTCCATTTCTTTCTTATCCTCATGTACCCTCCACCTTGGGTTTCTTATGTCCTCTATCCTTTAAAAATTGTTTTTTAAACTGAAGGTCTGTGTGAAGAGATGGGAAGAAATTAATATTTATGATGGCATTTTTTAACTGTTTTCTTAGTGTCAGATACTATGCTAAGCACCTTGCATGTGTGATCTCACTTCCTCAGAGCAGTTCTCTCAGCTGCATGTGCTGAATATCTCCTTATACAGATGAGAGGACCGTGAAATGCCCAGAGCTTCAGTAACTTTGTGGGGGTCACACAGCAAGTGGGAGGTGCAGGATTCAAGCCCCGGTCCTTAGCCTCCAGCTCCTGCTCATTCAGTGGATACAGGGGATGATTTCTGTGGTGCCTGCACCCTTAACAATATTAATTCACAAGAGAGAAAGTTACTCCTTTTCACTTACCTTTCAGTCCTGTGCCATTTACCCCACCCCTATAAAAAATTCCCCAAAAGCTTCAACTTGGCTTTACTTTGCCAATCTCTCTAAAAGAAGAGAGCAGGGTTTAGGCTCAGAAACTCCAGCAAGAAATGTCTTATAAAAATGAGTATTTCGTTTTATCCTCACTTTCAAGTTTTCCATATGTTTTATTGAAGTAAAAAGGCTACTTAATGAAAGTACTAAGTCCCTATGGGATGCAGATGTGGCCATGTTGTGAAGAGGGTATGGGAATATGGAAGGGGGGAGAATACCCCCACCTCCAGGGAGGACTTAAAGAGAGAAGATAAAAGCCAGACAACCCTCGGGGTTAAGTCTTAGTGTTTTTTCTCCTAGGAGTCAGGGAGGGCTGGTAATTCTGTCCCATTTGCTGTCTTGTCTTTTTCTTATGTTTGTGGCAAAATATTAGGAATCTGTCTGGCTTAATGATCTCTGTCCCAGAGACTTGCTGATTTCTCACTTTACAGTCATCTCTGCATTGGCACAGGGCATGGGAAATGATTAAAATCATTATCTTTACAACTGAAAGGATCATGTGTATACAGAGGGCCTTCATCCAGCATTTTCCTTCTTAGAAATAACTGAACTGCCCCATTTATAAGTAAATTTTGAGTATCTCTCAAGTTACATGTGTTTTTCCCCCTGACAGAGTCACAAGAGTCAAAAAAGTGTCCGTTTAAAGTTCTTTAGCCAGTGCGGTAAAAGTTTTAAACTGAGGAGTTATGGCTCACCAAGTGGTAATTCCCTTTTTCTTTTTTTCAAGGGCAGCACTATTAGATTTTAGTAAGATTGAGATTTCAGTGTCTCTTGGCACATTTGTTAGGACAGATTCACAAGTAGTTTGCAAGAGTTCATGAACAAATCAGGTTAGTAGTGCATTGATACCAGCCCAAATAGATTGTCCTCATCGCCACATAGACAAAACAATCAGGAGATGGGTTTGGTGCTCTAAGCACAAGTGGCATGATATAATGAAGTTGTATTCCATTAAGCTCTTGTGTACGGGGGGCAAAATGTCATCACCTGAATGTGGCTGCGTTTCTGTGATACAACCTCATCTGTTCCGTCAACTAGTTTTGCTCTGATCAATAAGCAGTTTTCTGTGGCCTTTCACTGCTGTCAGATGTCATCGAGTGATGTAAATGCACGTCAGAAACTAGAAACTTGACAGCTCACCCAGAGTGGGAAGGGAGAGAGGAGGAGAAATCACTGCCAGAGCTGTGGTTGACAGCCGACATCCCCGGGTAATGGATCAGATACTGTAGTAGCTGGCACTTTTCCCACATAAATACACAGGAAAATGATCCTGGTATGTGTAAAATACAGAACAGATGTTTTCAAATAATTTAAGGAAAAATATTATGTAAACTACACACATACATAGTGATTGTGTAGATTGTTCATATAAAATATACCAAAAATAATTAGTTGCCCATTCAGTTTTGACAGAGAACAATTAAGGCAAATGAAAATAGAGTATTTCTACCCATTTTCTCCATCAGCCACTGCCAAAACCGTAATTAGGGAAGTTTGTGTCAGTCCAGGAGATGTAGTCGAAAATGCATTTATTTTAACACGCTGTATCCATACAATCAAATCGTCTGTAGCCCATACAAGGAGGAAGAAGGCTGTCTTTATGCCCTCCTGTGGGAAGATGACCGAAGCCCACTGCTGAAACACAGGAGGTAGGACAGTGTGTGATGCGCTTCCTTTAGTGTAGAAGGAAAGGATGTAAGACATTCCAAAGTGCACACAGTTAAGCCAAAGGATCTGTTAAGAGCCCACAGCGGGAGGTGGGGTGTGGCCTGGCCATAGGGGTCCTGGTTTCCAGAGAGGCTTTTTTCCCTGTTTTCTATCATTTAAAAAAAAAAAAACTTTCTAAACCACACTTGAATGTATCACCTATTCAAAATATTTAATTATAAAAACACACTTATGTAGTTCACATATGAAATTGTCTGAAATACTCAAAGAAATACAGTGGTTCTCATATTAACAATATGACACATATTGGACACATACTCCAAGAGCATTCTGGTTAGAATCATCATTGCCAAAGCTAAAAAAAGGCATTCAGGTCTATTAAAGTGGGGTGGGGGTGGGGGCTTAAGTACTAGTTTAAATGATTTTAATATGATTGACTAAAATTCATGGACATTTTGGTCATGGAAATAATAACACCTATCACTTGTTTTGAGGGCTTACTTTAAAAAATTTATTTAAATCCTCACAGAGACATTACTATTATCTCTCTATGACAGATGAAAAAGGGATGCCTGTGAGTTTAAGTTACTTACTGTAAGACACACAGCCAGGAAGATGTAAAGCTGGAGTTTGAATCCAGCTGTTTGGTCTCCAAAGTCCAGGCTCTGGATTTCAGAGTGGAGAGAGCTGTAAACCACCAGGGATGTGTATGTGTATATTGTGAGGACAGTTGCCTTAGCCTGTCCATATCACCACGTTAGAGTGCAGAATTAAATTTCTGGGGTGTCTTTCATCGCCCAGACTCAGCCAGGCTTCTCCCAGTTAAGAGGACTTTGGCACCCTCTACGTTTCCTTCCAGCAGCTGTTACAGTCAGAATCATTGCTTACAATTGGTTCGTCTCCATCTGTTCTCTGGGTTCCACGGGGGAGACACCCCGTGTCTTTTGCTGCCCACTGTACTCCAGCTTAGAGCCTGGCCCATGAAAGCCCTTCACTCACTACTTGCTGAAGGAATGGCCTGTTTTGAGAGGCAGACCCAGCAATAAAGACAAGATTACATTACAGCTGTGTGGTTTCTCTTGCTAAGTACCTAATGGAATAATTCTTTCTAGTGCATGCTTTTCACTAATGAGGAATGCAGCATGGAGGCCAGAGTGCCTTGAGAGCATGTAGCTTCAAGGCAGAAAGATACCAGTTTATTCTATAAATAGTGAACCATCATTTTGCTCTTAGGATTAACAGCCATAAAGGGAGAAGACTAGGAGTTTAAGACAATCACCAGATATTTTGACACTGGGAAATGTCATTGAAAAAAGTAGAGCACAGTTGTATTAGAACATTAGTCCTCCCATTGTGGTGATCAGGATTTGAGGTACTCTTAGCTATTATGTCTGGAGGTCCCCTCTTCTAGGCTAATCCCCTGGGCTGCAGCCCAGGCTGCTGCTCTGTTCATATGAATCCATCTCTATTCTCTTTTCTTTCCACTTTACCTTTTAAGTTTTCTCCTCTTCATTTCAAGGTTTAAGAGTAGGGAGGGGGGTTCAAAATGAGAGCCATCCCCACTTTTCTACCAAGGCCCAGCCTGAGGGGAGATAGGCTTTGATGAGCAAGTGGAGAGACGTAGGGAGAAGGAATTTAGGGAGGTGGTGGTTCTATTGATGATGGAGACTTGGTGGTGGGTGGTTACTGACATCCCCTCCTTTAATCAGATTGAGGTGGAGGTGGGGCAGAATGCTGCTAAAGGAGATTGCTTTGGATATTTTTAGGCTGTTCCCCACCCATCCCCTTTCCTAAGACTGTCTTAAGGTGTCTCTTCTGTGTTCAAGGCCCTTCCCACAGTACACGAATAGGCTACAGATACTTAGGCTGCTACACACCCTGGTCGCCTCCTCCCAGTCGTGTGTGGGTGGGGACCAGGCTCTTGGTCGGTACTTCCTTCTTCCACTTCAGAATCATGTCACCAGCCTACTCATTACATAGTTTTGATTGAGATCTTCCTAACATATGAACTCAGTCATAAATCAAAAATACCTGTTTTCATCCTGATGAACACTCACCTGGAGATTGTAGATCATTGCACACCTGTATGTGAATCCCTTTCAGCAGACACTCACATGTACGTTTCATCTGGGGACCTCTATAGGACAACACAAATAGTCCTATCTTTCAGAATTCCATTCTCTCAGTGATACCATCTCAACGGTGATCCTGGTATTGCTATAGGGGTTTGCTTTGTTCCCATTTCCATTTGGGTGGGCTGCTGATTTCACCCTTGGGCTGCGCCGATGGCACCCCATGGATGCCTTCTGTCTTTGCCTCTCCCCTGAGGCCAGCCTTTGTAGTATTTGTGGCACTCCTGACAACTGGTTCCCTCCCTGCCCCCATTTTTTCTCGATTTGTGTTGTCGGGGAACACCCGCTGGCTGCTGAGTTGCACTGCCCTCATTGCCTGGAGGGGGCTCCACACATGTGGGAGAGCCAGAGACCCCCAGCCCCTCTTCCCTTCTCAGACCAGTGCCCATAGACCTTCGGTGGTTTCCTCCTCACCTTAACCAGCAGAGCAGCTTTGCCACGGTCCTGTGTGGAGGAGGGAGTATAGCCTTTGACGAGAAGATTCTTAAAAGATCCTAGTCACTTCATTCTTAAAATGCTAACTAGCCAGTTTCTTTTTAAACTTGTAAAGGTCCAGCTTTTTATTGTTATATGACTGAGTTAATTTTTAAATTGATATGGGGTAATTATAAAATACTTACAGGAAAACATAAAAAACATGACATTTCTGAAGGGGAGCAGAACGTTGCAGAAGACTTTAATAGCTTGCTAGTCAGTCTTCTCCATCTACTCCAAACTCTTTAGAATCTGCTTTTTTGCAGCCAGAAGGAGTTTTCTTCACATCTGATCAAGTCAACTCCTACTTATAATCATTGAATGGCTTCTCATTGCTCATGTGGTAAAGGCTAGTCAATCCCTCATGTGGCTTACGAGGTCCCTCGGGGCCTGGCCCCTGCCTGCCTAAGGGCTATTCTTTACTTTCATATTTATTTATTTATTTATTTTTTTAGTTGAAGTATAGTTGACGTACTACATTAGAATAGTTTGAGGTTTATTTTACAACATAGTAATTCAATCTTTATATATTCTGAAATGCTCACCATAAGGTAGTTACCGTCTGCCACCACACAAAGTCATTACAGTATTATTGGCTGTATTTCCTATGCTGTCCTTTTCATCCCTATGACTTATTATTTTACAACGAATGGCTATTCTTGATCCTTCCCCTGAGCTCCAGGCTCCTGTCCTCAGTTCCTCGAGTGAATCTGCTGCTCTTGTTAAACTAACCTTCCCTCTGGGCCTCAATCCCCTGTAGGCCTCCGACCTCAGTGTGTTCATCACCTTCTTCGGGACAGAGCCCTGACCAGGCTGCCCCTCACGCTCTCTCTCTGGTCTCTGGTCTGTCCTGTCCGTCTGAGCATTTAGGACTAGGCATTGTGCTGTCAGTTCACAGTGTCCCTAGCATCTAGTACATGTTTATACATAGAAGTGATCCATACATTTTTACCAAATAGTAAATAAAGTAACTGGAGCCAGAAGAAAGAGTAAATGATTTATCCAGGAGAGCCTGGCTTCTTAATATCAGAATTAAGACAAACCTGCACAGCACTCCCCACTGTATCTGGCTTTTCTTTCTCTATTCGTCGTCTGTATCCACACATGTGCCCTGTTCACTCGGATTGCATGAGGAAAATGTGCTCCTGACTTTGTTTCCAGGGAGACCTGGATCTCTGCTTTCTGTTTCCAGGTCCTCGGTGGAGTGGGTTCTTTTGGTGCATCCCCTTTGCCCTCCTCAAAGTTTATCTCTTGAGCCCTGTCTCATTTTCTTCATGTTTCAAAGGCAGAAGTTCCATGTTTACCTACTTTTCTTAATTCTTCACAGTGACCATTTCAGTTTTGTGTTTGTAATCACACTCTTGTATTTTAGAAGCTTTTATTCCACATGTCATACTTGGTGCTCCCTTGTAAAATGCTTTTTCTCTGAATCATAGATCTGGAACCTTTATCTTTAACATTCTGCATCTCAAATTCTGTGTTAGCTATTTCTATGGCTTAATGACACCCCTGCCCTTACTGACTCACTTTAAAGAAAGAGGCTGTTTATTTAACAGTGGCATGTAGTGCTTTCCCAAAATACAATCTCTGACCAGAAACTGGGCTGGATAGTAATCCTTCCTCACATGAGCTGCCTGGAAGCCATCAGTTCAGCCTTATCTGCTGGGTGATTTGGGATGTGGGCTCTTACGCTTACTTACGTGGCAAACTTGAAGTCATGATCCTTTTTCTCAGCCCTGGACTGTACAGGAAATTTACCAGCTGGCCTTAATTTTGTTACTGAGATCGACAAAACTTCACTGTGATCTCTTTACTCATTTGCTCTGTAAATACTTAAAGACCACTCCCCTGGGGGTAAACATCTCTTCTCGCTTCTCAGATGCCATAGGGAAAGACCTCTGGTCTGGCTGTGGCTTCTCCATGCAGAAGACTCCGTCTTGTGTGACAGTGACACTCTTAACATGTGTCATCCAGACTGAGCGTAGTGCACCTTGGGCAGGGTGATTCGATGTGGATCATCAACTCGAGAATCAAAGGGGTAAGCATGTGGTTTGCTTGCTTGCTTACTTGTTCCTTTTAAAAAAATTTTCCCCTTGCCTTCAGATGTGGTTGTCAGACTTTCATGAAGGGGGGTCTGAACAAAGCACTGAGGTGTGGCTCTAAGTTTGCAGATGTACCTTAAAATAACGGTGGTTGTGATAAGACGCTCAGCACACACACTCGGGCCTTGGTGGAAGACCTGTGTCCCAAATCCATGAGCACAGATTCTAGAAATCATGAAGGTAAGTTCTTCACATACCAATTAATTAATATGGGACAGAATTAGAGTGGTTGCTGGAGGTTGAGGGTGTTTGGGGTGAATAACAGGCACTGAGTTGAGTGGTGCTAACAGACCAAGGGGCATCGGTAAGAGCAGGGAGGGGCTCTCTGGAGAGTGAAAAAATTACAGGGACAAAGGCCCCTATGGCCTTGGTAATTTTACAGAAAGGCTGCCTATGACGAATTCTGGAGGACAGACCGCTGATTAGTTATGAGGCTTTAGAGAAGTCATTTACTTTTCTAATCTCTGGTCTTCTCATGTGTGAAATAATAACAGCAACCTGCTCTTCATTCCTCTCACAGATTATTGAGTAATGTCACAATGCTGAGGTAAGGATGATGAAAGGATTGCGACATGGCTGTTAATTGTTTCAGTGGCATTTTGGTTAGGGGATAGCGGCTCCATTCGCAGAATTTATTGTTTGTCCAAGACCAGCATTCAGTGACCACATAATGAATGCTTTACTATTTGCCTATAGATATAAAGCCAAATTGTATAATTTGCCAGGAAGTTGTATCCCCTGTTTCTGTGTACAGCTGAGGGCATTTTGGTTTATGTCATTGGGATAAGCACTCATATATTGCTCTATATTACTGATATTAATATTAATTATATTTTTCTTCTTTACTAAATTTTAAGCTTTGGAAGCTCTGCCCTGCATGTAGTACTGAGACTAGCAGAGATGAAGAATTTAAAACATGCTTCATAGACCTGTAGAGCTAGAGTGCTTGATGGCCATCTGGTTTAACATTCTCACATACTGACAGATAGAGGGAACAAGGAGATGCAGGGAGTGGAGCAGTTTACTAAAGTCACAGAGCGCTGAAAAAAACAGAGTACAGCCTCTCTGAAATGTTCTGTTCTTCTCTTTATGACGCACAGCCCTGCTTTCGAATAAAGTTTAAATGATGGTTAAAACTTGTGTTTTAAGAGAGGATGCTTTATATACTGTTTGTCTCTTCCACATAACAAATTCATGGGTGTGTATGTCTAATATGTAGAAAAATTTGTTTTATACCCTTTGTGCAATTACAACTTTTTGCCACTTATTAAGACTTCAGAGATCCAACCCAGTAGCTCAGTAATTGCTTTCTTGAATCTGCCTTTAATAATTACATTTAGTAAAGCTGTATCGAAAATTAGAAAGGCAGAGACTAATGGAAAACTAGATTTTTCACTGAATTAGAAAGCAAGACAATCCATATATTGACAACACTTCAAGTTGAAACAGATCAGGAAAACTGTTTTGGACTGTTTGTGCAAAGAGGCAAACCTGTGCCTGATGGGCAGTGGCATCCACATTTCGTGGAAGCAGAGAAACTCTAAGAGATTTCATGTAAATCGGCATGTTGAGAAGAGAGAGTCCAGGTCTCATTTAGATACAAGTCGTTTGAATCTTTTAAAGCCTGGAATTTCTCCTTGGGACTAAGAAAGAAGTAAAAAAATGAATTGTGTTAATGAAGTGGGAATAGCTTTGAATTAGAATAGGCACAGAACTCATCTGGGGGGGTCATATCTTAAAATCAGAGAGAAATCCGAATGGAAAAATGGTACAAGGGCTTTGTTTGAGTTGCTTCTTTGGTGTTTTGTGTCGTGTTTTGACTTCATGACCAAAAAAATTAGTGATTGTAGTTTTACTGTATTTCAGAAAGCATGTTCAAGAGATCCCAACGGTCTGTTAACTCCAGGTTGTTTGGGTCTTGGAAGATAACTAAAGCTGAAAAATAATAATGTTAACTAAAAAGGCAAAAGAAAGCAAACTGAGACCTCTTCTCTATCATCCGATGGACAGTGTTTTTGCACAGTAGTCAGGAGTGGGCAGGTAGCTCACTGGTGCCCCAGCTCCCCTCCTGGCCCCAGACTCGGGCTACACAGTTCACAGGTACCAGGATCCAGTGAACCTTACTCACACCATGAAGACATAAGTTTGTAGCAACTTCAGAAAAATGTCCTTAAAAGGCCCTGATTTTAAGTGTCACATTATCATAGATAGCTTAGCTAAATCTTTCTAGTAGTGAACTGTTGACCACACCCATCCCTTTGTGAGCATGAGTGTAAGTGCTTGCTCACCACCTCTTGCAGTGGGATGTTGTGCATGTCCCTCCAGGGCAAGAGGAAATGCCTAGAAACCAGGGAACCTAGGTAAATAGTCACAGTCTCTACTGCATTTGAGACTAAGGAAGAGAGAGGGGTGAGAGTTTTGGAAAAGACACAGAAGCAAGTGATGAGAAGGCATGAGAAGTGGGCAGAGGGCAGGCATGTGGTCCAGTCTTTTTGAAAACCTCTGTGTGGCCAGATTAACCTGGAGCAAGTGTGAGAGAGCCAGAAACTGCACCCAGGTGAAGGAGGGCGGGAGGTAAGTAGGGTAGAGAGCAGGGTGGCTGCCCTGAGAAATGAATTTGCTCTTTGGTAAGGGAGGGTATAAGCCACCTAACTGAACAGAATCTGACCCTGGACACAGTGGCTTTGCACGGCAAGGTGAACGTGCAGCGTTAGTTGTGAGTGAGTTAACATTTGTAAAGCATGGCACCGACCATGAGCATATGGCATAGGCTGTGTCCCAGAGCGGACCTGGAGAGAAGTACATGCGACAAGCAAGACAGGTTGTTATACATGAGTAAATGTTAAGGTGTTAAAAGCATCTGCTCAACCCCTCATGTTTATAGGTATTAACAGGCGTAGAGTCGAGAAGTGATTTTCCCATCTGTGTGGCTAATCCATGTCAAATAGGGACCTAGAACCTAAGATATCTGATTTACAGTTTATTGTTTTCTCATTATAGAACATTTTTCACTCCAAACTTTAAAAAATGATATAATACATTAATTTCACTTTTTACTAAAAATTTTCCACCCTTTCAAAATATTTTGGTTTTTGTTTTTTCTCTCCCAGTTTTTTTTTTTGTACATTCATACATACACTATTGTGGTTATATATTAAACACTTAACAGTATATACTCTCTATGTAACCTCAAAATTTAGCCAGATTAACAATCTCATTTCATATTACTAAATCATCGAGCTATGATGTGAATATGCTATAATTAATCATTCTAAATATTTGGTTGTTTGCAATTTTTCCAGAATTATAAACATACTTTTCACTTATATTTCAATTTGGATTTGGCACCACTGTGTTGAATAAATAATTCATATCAGTATAGGTCCATGTAGTAATTGACAAAAAAATCACCCTTATATATTTTTTGTTCCACTTCCATTCTTCATACATAGCTTTTCAGATTAATTTCTTTTTGTGATCTATCCCATGAAAAGCTGTTATAAAATTATAAAACGAACATGACTCTTTTGTAGTACTCTCAACTCTATTTAATGTGGGTGTACTGTTTACTCCTGAGGACCAGGCAGCTCACGGTCTGGACATGTGCCCATGTGCCCACATCAGACTGATACTGCAAGTTCCACAGTTCGTGGAAGGATAGGGTTGGCAACACCATGATGTGACGTCGTGGGCTTGGACGCTCGGAGAGGGAATGTGTGGGACAGGAAAGAACTGATCGTGGTTGGAGGTATTGGTTCCCTATGTGATGGACTATTTTTTGTCCAGGAAAGGGTTTCATCAGAAACTTTCCTTTAAATCTGTGTGCCTGTATTAGGAGGAAGTGCCTGTGAGGCAGGAGGCAGCTCTCCCAAGTCTGGGCAAAAATAAGGAGGGAAGGAAAAAAAAATCATATCCAGGTGATGCAGGTGATTTAATTGTGAATGTCTAACACATTAAACCTAGAGGTCAGGCTCAGAGGGAAGTGTTATCCTTTCTACCCTCAGAAGCAGTGTAAGTTTTCCGATGGTGGCTGCTTTAGGTTTAGCTCAGGCTCTAGGGAATGACCTGAATTATGAGTTACATAGTTTTGGTTTCTCTATAGAGGCCACGTATGTTGTATTACCAAGGAAAAATGACCTGTACAAACCACAAAAAACTTGCAAAATGGTTCTGTTTTTTGCAAGTCAACACCTTTTCTTGAATTCATTGTTTTTTCTTTAAAGGAATCGGACAAATCAAGTAATTATGATATATCAGGTAACTGCAAGAATCTCTTTGTTTGGGGTAAAAGAAATCAATACAAGAATCTCTTGGAATGTCCTTTTTTTTTTTCCTCTTTAGCAGCTCCTTATATATGGGCTTAGAAATGCTGATTTTGTGTGAAGAGTGACAGTGATACATGCCGAGGCCTGGCCTCCTTAGCCTCCAGACTTCTCTTCGGCACTACTGTGTGTTCCATAGATTTAAAGAAGGTGCTAATTGGTTAAATACAGAAATTCAGTTCTAAATTTTTCATTACATAAACTTTGTTTCTAAGCAGTCATAATTAAGTGCATTTTTAAGAAGGTTAACTCAATTTTTTTTTTATTCTTTATTTTTTACTATGGTATCTTTAAAGCACAATTACATGAGAAACATTGTGTTTACTAGATTCCCCCCATTATCAAGTCCCTACCACATACCCCATTACAGTCATTGTCTATCAGCGTAGTAATATGCTGTACACTCAATACTTATCTTTTCTGTGCTATACTGCCTTCCCCGTGCCCTGCCTCCTACATTATGTGTGCTAATCATAATGCTCCTTAATCCCCCTATCCCTCCCTTCCCACCCATCCTCCCCAGTCTCTTTCCCTTTGGTAACTGTTAGTCCATTCTTGGGTTCTGTGAGTCTGCTACCATTTTGTTTCTTCAGTTTTTGCTTTGTTCTTATGCTCCACAGATGAGTGAAATCATTTGGTACTTGTCTTTCTCTGCCTGGCTTATTTCACTGGCATAATACCCTCTAACTCCATCTATGTTGTTGCAAATTGTAGGATTTGTTTTCTTCTTATGGCTGAATAATATTCCATTGTGTATATGTACCACAGCTTCTTTATCCATTTGTCTACTGATGGACACTTAGGTTGCTTCCATTTCTTGGCTATTGTAAATAGTGCTGTGATAAACATAGGGGTGTATATGTATTTTTGAATCTGGGACCCTGCATTATTAGGGTAAATTCCTAGGAGTGGAATTCCTGGTTTTTGAGGAAGCTCCATACTGCTTTCCACAATGGTTGAATTAATTTACATTCCCACCAGCAGTGTAGGAGGGTTCCCCTTTCTCCACATCCTTGCCAACATTTGTTGTTGTTTGTCTTTTGGATGGTGGCCATCCTTACTGGTGTGAGGTGATATCTCATTGTGGTTTTAATTTGCATTTCTCTGATGATTAGCGATGTGGAGCATCTTTTCATGTGTCTGTTGGCCATCTGAATTTTTTCTTTGGAGAAGTCTCTGTTCAGATCCTCTGCCCATTTTTTTATTTGGATTATTTGCTTTTTGGTTGCTGAGGTATGTTAGCTCTTTATATATTTTGTATGTCAACCCCTTATTAGATAAGTTGTTTACAAATATATTCTCCCATACTGTAGGGAGCCTTTTTGTCCGGCTGATGGTGTTCTTTGCTGTGCAGAAGCTTTTTAGTTTGATATAGCCCCACTTGTTCATTTTTGCTTTTGTTTCCCTTGCCTAGGAGATATGCTCATAAAAAAGTTGCTCATTTTATATTCAAGAGAGTGTTGCCTATATTTTCTTCTAAGAGTTTTATGGTTTCATGACTTACATTCAGGTCTTTGATCCATTTCAAGTTCATTTTTGTGTGTGGAGTTAGACAATAATCCAGTTTCATTCTCTTACATGTAGCTGTCCAGTTTTGCCAACACCAGTTGAAGAGGCTGTCATTTCCCTATTGTATGTCCATGGCTCCTTTATCATATATTAATTGACCATATATGCTTCAGTTAATATCTGGACTGTCTATTCTGTTCCATTGATCTATGGGTCTGTTCTTGTGCCAGTACCAAATTGTCTTGATTACTATGGCTCCTTTGTAGAGCCATAGTAATCATAGTAGAGCTTGTAGTTGGGGAGGGTAATCCCCCTGCTTTATTCTTCCTTCTCAAAATTGCTTTGGCTATTCGGGGTCTTTTGCGGTTCCATATGAATTTTAGTGTTATTTGTTCCAGTTCGTTGAAGAATGCTGTTGGTATTTTGATAGGGATTGCATTGAATCTGTATATTGCTTTAGGCAGGATGGCCATTTTGACAATATTAATTCTTCCTAGCCAGGAGCATGGGATGAGTTTCCATTTGTTAGTGTCTTCTTTAATTTCTCTTAAGAGTGTCCTGCAGTTTTCAGGGTATAGGTCTTTCACTTCCTTGGTTAGGTTTATTCCTAGGTATTTTATTCTTTTTGATGCAATTGTGAATGGAATTGTTTTCCTGATTTCTCTTTCTGCTCAGTCATCATTAGTGTATAGGAGTGCAACAGATTTCTGTGTATTAATTTTGTATCCTGCAACTTTGCTGCATTCAGATATTAGTTCTAGTAGTTTTAAGAGTAGATTCTTTAGGTTTTTTTTTTGATGTACAATATATCATCTGCAGACAGTGACAGTTTGGCTTCTTCTTTACCAATCTGGATGCCTTTTATTTCTTTGTGTTGTCTGATTGCCATGGCTAGAACCTCCAGAACTATGTTGAATAAAAGTGGGGAGAGTGTTTATTCCTGATCTTAGAGAAAAAGCTTTCAGCTTTTCACTGTTCAGTATGATGTTGGCTGTGGGTTTGTCATATATGCCCTTGATTATGTTGAGGTGCCTGCCCTCTATACCCATTTTGTTGAGAGTTTTTATCATGAATGGGTGTTGAGTTTTGTCAAATGCTTTTTTAGCATCTGTGGAGATGATCATGTGGTTTTTGTCCTTTTTATTGATATAGTGGATGATGTTAATGATTTTTGAATGTTGTACCACCCTTACATCCCTGGGATGAATCCCACTTGATCGTGATGTATGATCATCTTGATGTATTTTTGAATTCAGTTTGCTAATATTTTGTTGAGTATTTTTGCATCTATGTTCATCAGGGATATTGGTCTGTAGTTTTTTGTGTGTGTGTGGTGTCATTGCCTGGATTTGGTATTAGAGTGATGCTGGCTTCATAGAATGAGTTTGGAAGTATTCCCTCCTCTTCTATTTTTTGGGGGACTTTAAGGTGAATGGATATTATGTCTTGTCTAAATGTCTGGTAAAATTCAGTGGTGAAGCCATCTGCTATGGCTGTTTTGTTCTTAGGTAGTTTTTTTATTACTGATTCAATCTCATTGCTGGTTTTTGGTCTGTTCAGATTTTTGGTTTCTTCCTGGGTCAGTCTTGGAAGGTCGTAGTTTTCTAGAAAGTTGTCCATTTCTTCTAGGTTATCCAGTTTGTTAGCATATAATTTTTCATAGTATTATCTAATAATTATTTGTATTTCAGTGGTGTCCATAGTGATTTTTCCGTTCTCATTTCTGATTCTTTTTATGTGTATAGATTCTCTTTTCTTTTTGATAAGTCTGGCTAGGGAATGATCTGTTTTATTTTCTCAAAGAACCAGCTCTTGGTTTAATTAATTTTTTCTATTGTTTTAGTCTTCTCAATTTTATTTATTTCTTCTCTGATTTTTATTATGTCCTTCCTTTTGCTGACTTTGGGCTTCATTTGTTGTTCTTTTTCCAGTTTCAGTAATTGTAAATTTAGACTATTCATCTGGGATTGTTCTTCATTCTTTAAATAGGCCTGGATTGCAATATACTTCCCTTTTAGCACAGCCTTCGCTGTGTCCCACAGAAGTTGGGGCTTTGTGCTGTTGTTTTAATTTGTCTCCATATATTGCTTATCTCTGGTTTAATTTGGTCATTGATCCATTGATTATTTAGGAGCATGTTGTTAAGCCTCCATGTGTATGTGAGCCTTTTTGTTTCTTTATACAGTTTATTTCTGATTTTATACCTTTGTTACCTGAGAGGTTGGTTGGTACAATTTCAATCTTTTTGAATTTGGTAAGGCTCTTTTTTTGGCCTATTATGTGGTCTATTCTGGAGAATGTTCCATGTGCACTTGAGAAGGATGTGTATCCTGTTGCTTTTGGATATAGAGTTCTATAGATGTCTGTTAGGTCCATCTGTTCTAGTGTGTTGTTCAGTGCCTCTGTGTCCTTACTAATTTTCTGTCTGGTTGATCCATCCTTTGGAGTGAGTTGTGTGTTGAAGTCTCCTAAAATGAATGCATTGCATTCTATTTCCCCCTTTAATTCTGTTAGTATTTGTTCCAGAGAAGACAGGTAGTGACTCTACAGCGTATTATTACCCTGATGGACAGTGACTGCAATGGGGTTTGGGGAGACTTGATAATATGGGTAAATGTTGAAACCATAATGCTGCTCATGTGAGACCTTCATAAGATTGTATATCAGTGATACCTTAATAAAAAAAAAGAAAGTAAAGAAAAACAGCCATAAGAAACTGTATGTGGTAAATGCTTTTTTCCAAAATTCATTCTTTTTTAAATGATAAAAAAAGAACAAAATCTCCATCATCCCTCTACTTTGAAATTTGAATTGAGTCCACACCACCCTTGTATGTCCCTCTCCTTCATACTCAGTTTTCACTCTGTATATGATTTTCATTTCATCATTAAGGAATTACCATGACAGCTTTATGTGTTACTTTACAACTTGAACCACTTTCTTCATCTGCCAATTTTTAGCAGTGTCTTTTGACACCAATTATGTGAGATGAAAAACTTGGGACCCCTTCCGTTCACCCAGTTCTTTCTCCACTCATGTCCATTTTTCTCATAGTTACACCATTAGTTTTTACACTGATGAAAAAAACAGTTTATTCTGTAAAAATAATTCTCTCCTGTGTTGTATGGATTGATTCTGAAAACTGCATACAATAATTAATGTTCCCAATAATACCATTATATATGTGTATGTACATATATTTATCTGTATTTTCACTGTAATCAAGTGTTTGGAGCTGTAGAAGAGGGAATGTAGCCTTATAAATTACAAATCTGTACTGTTCAGTGGAGAATGCTTCAATAATCTTTTGAAATGGACATTGTTTTCTAAACTGTACTGAGTTATGTTACCTTTATTTTGCTTTATATTTGGACCTTCACATGTTATACAAGTTTGGTTCATTGTCTTAGAATTTTTAAGGACTCTTTTTTTTTCTTGACTGAGGAAGGTCAATGCTGTACCACTATCACTAAAGCCTTATTAAGTATAAGTCATATTAATTGTACCTATTTTCTTCTGGAAAGCATTCTTGGAGCTGTCTGACTTATTCTAATTTGAATGCTTTTTTAGGCTGAAAAGCTGCCATTTTAGGACTTTTCTTTCCCGATTTTATTTCTAGGTTAGGTCTACAGTTTCTTGGGTTCTTTTTTGAATTCCTTTAAAGAAGAGTTGTCAAAGAAAATTTCCTGAATGTGTACATAATACAGAAAATTTTGGTGCTTTTAAATGTCTGCAAAGAGCATTTTCCCTTCTTTGTGGAAAATTTTGCCCAGATATGAAATTCTAGGTTCAAACTTCCATCAAACTTGGAAGGCCTATGAAGCAAAAATTTCAAACCAGGTTTTCTGTGGATTTCTGTAGATTGGTTTGTTTCTTTATATACCAAGTACTTCAACCAGAAACCCTTTCCTTGTAGAGGGGAACAACAGCAGCCCGTGTGGAAGGTGTCTCCAAATGGCCATGAAACCAGCGTGCTTCCTGCTGGAGACTTCCTTACCCCTTTCTGATAGCAGCTATTTTATGACATTTTCAGGGTTTGTATTCACTTCCTACTTCCCTGAATTACAGTCTTTGATGAGAACAAAACAATGGCTACCCTTTTATATTACTATATTTTTGAGTTCTTAATTGTGATTCATTTTTCCATTGGCTGTTCAACATTTTTAGTCATATCTTTGAAAAAGAATGTGTGGGTCATTTTCTGAGTTTGCCCACAATTGAGATTGCCTTTTTTTTTTTTGCCTGTGCATGTGAATAATTGGATGACTACAAATGATACTCTCATAAAACTCTGCAGTTTTCTACTCTTTTGGGGGGAGGCATTTAGTGTGGCAGAGAAAACGTTTGCAGTTGTCCTGATCTTTGTTCTTGCTTGTCTCCATCTGTATATTGGCAGTGCTTTTTCTCACTATTGTAATTAAAAAAATAAAAATCCAGACTAGGTAGGTGTCTTATTTTTCCCTGGGATATGGTAAACCCTTTTGTTCTTTACAGTTTAGGAAACTTAGATTTCTTTTGTCTTTGCTTTTCACTCTTGCTCTAATTTTGTTTTTGTTTTTATTTTTTATTCTTTAGAGATTTTTCTTATTTTGGGGGGTCCTTTTTGGTATGAAATTTCTCTGCAAATTAAAAAATACACACACACACACACACACACACACACACAATCATGCCCAACTCTTACACAGCTATTCTATAGTGGCAATTATTGAGAGAATTATTCTCTTTCCTTAAGCTCTGGTTTATTTGAAGTAACATCTTTTTCTGAAAAACATCAAAAAATCTGTGAAGTTTAGATGTTTTCAAAGATATGAGAAAAGTTGTTAGCAGCTTCTCCCCAACCAATGGTGTAATTACATTAATTATCTCTCTCACTTTATCACTGTGGTTTCTTTGATTAGAGGAAATATGATTAAAGGCTCAGAATAAGAACAAAGTAAATTTTTACACTAGTGGTGTTGGAAGTGTAAATTTACTTATTCATCAAATATAATAATTTATAATAAGGTTTTCTAACCATCTTTCCCTCATAAGAAACCCTGCATAATGGGAATTCATACCTGTTGTGAGCCTAGCCCCCAACAGGCAAGCAATAAATTGCTCTTTTAGAGATAGAACTTTTTATAGTAGAATAATACCTTTAACATTTTATTTTCTCTTTCTTGCTTATTTCTACTCAAGAAGGAGAAAATATTGATTTCAAGTCCCGAGTTAATATTTGATGCATCTTGCTCTAATCGAACAAGTATGAAAATATATTTATAAGAAAATCCTATTATTCAAAGCTGACCACTGTCATTCATGTGTGTCTCAGATTCTCAGTATAACTGTTCTGACCCAAACAATTTATAACACAGGACTTAAAAGTTTTATTTGTTTATGGACACCTGTTCTATATTTGGGAGGTGCTTAAGTTATTTATTAGATACTGATAGCCTGTTATAGGAAAAACTTATTTTTTTTAATTTGCTTTGTTTGGAAGTAAATAACTTTGTAAGATATGATCTTCTGGACACAGGGACCATTCAACCTGGAATTCGGATTCTTTAGCTTGAATTTACTTTATTTCAGATCCATTCCTGGAAAATTGGGTGTAAACCCAGATTTTGAGATGTTTTATCATTGGCTTCCAATTTAATTCCAGAGATGTTATCACAAAGGAAAAAAATAGACTAACATGTAATTAAACCACATTTATGAAATAAATAAAATCTCCCTCTTAAAGTAATATTTATTTTTCAATTTGAGTTCTAAAGATTTAGTAATGTTTCTAGGACTGTGGCTAGAGTTTAATCACATAAATATAATTTGTGTTTTGAAAGCAAATGTAAATTAGAAGGGATGTCTCCAAGAGTAGAGAGCTGGACAGGTGGGTCAGGCCTCTATGTGATTTTACATGAGCTAGTTGGAACAGACACTTATGCCACTGTACACACTGGCCTCAATATACCCACTTAATTCTCATTTCACTCATCTCATTGTCACCAGAATGACAATGCCACTGCTAATGAGGCTGGACCAGACATTCCATATCCTATAAGTGGTGGTGTAACAGTACATTTAGGGGGGGAAAGTTTGGCAAGATTTTTTGGTAATTTATCCTATGTATGTATGTATGTATGTGTCTGTGCAGGAACAAGGATGATATATGCATCTATGTATATAGATAAATCACTATAAATATATATAAACATGTATATATGGCACAAATTAATGTCATAACTTAATATCCATCTTGGGGTCCTAATAAATAAAATATGGTAACAGTAATATGTGAGGGTATTTACATAGCCATTGAAGAATGAAGTATGTCAAAATGTGCTGATAAATAAAGATGTTCAATATGTATTAAATAAAGTAAAAAATAGGAGAGGAGATAAAGTAGTAGAACTATGTAGTATGGCTCCAGTTGTGTAAGAAAAAAAATAACTTCTATATGCATGTGTACATACAGAGCTTATATTTATATAGATAGTTTCCGAAAGGATATTTAAGAGATTTCTTGAGTTCACAAGGACTTACACAAATCTCTGAATTAAGAAGCTTACGCTTCTCAGTTTATATCCTTTGAACTTTTTGAAAAATTCTTTTCGATAAGCACATGTTATTTTATAACAAAAACCAATGTGATTCACCAAGGAAGTGTGTTTTTTAGGGGAATTTCTTGAAAAACTATATGTTGGTATAAATTGATCAAATTGGTAAAATTGATCACTTATTCAATAAAAGCAGGCTGCCTAAACTAAGTCATGCAACAGAAGATTTTGTTTGTAAATAAAAAAACACCAAAATGCAGACACATTTTATGTTTGATGACATAATTTTTGACTTTCTAGAAGTGTCATATTTACTTGTAAGGCAGAAATACGGAGGCATAGGGATCTATTGGCATAATGACGGTGTGACCTTGTAAAAATAGTTCTTTTAGGATTAAAGTAAGCATGCATTTAATACTCCTTAGTGTCATGGGATCTCCACTTTAGGTTTTGTTTTGTTTTTTTTCCCAGAAGAGCAAAATTGAAACAGGAAATGAGGCTTACTCAGTGACTGAACACTTTTCTTTCATCTTGGTTTTGACAAACTCTTGCTCAGTAAAGCAGGAATCATAGACGAACTCTTGAAAATAAAAGAGCACCTTCTCTTCAGTTGCTTGCCTCGCCCACCTGAATGTCGTGTCTTCATGAACGTTCCACAGTCTCTCAACCCTTGTTCCCAGTCTTGACCCAGTGACCTAAGAATCAAAAACATGTCATGTTCATGCCTACTAATTAGTGTACCCAGAGAGCCTTTTCATCTGGCCTTTCAACCTGGAGTTGGGAGCACAAGCTGTCACTAGTATCACGCAGGGAAAAATGAACCTTTCCTACATTTTCCCTCTTTTGCAAACAGCAGAATAAGCCCAGCTGAGGCTAGAGATGAATATGCAGGTCAGGGAGAAATTAACCCAAAACGCACTCCTGTTTGCATGATCGTCTTCTAGGTGACACAGTGTGGCCTTCATCACAGTGCCCATCATGGAAGGTGGCAGGCCTGGATTTTTACCAGTCGGTCACCATTGATCGTGTCACACTTTTACTTCAGTTCCATCACCATTTGGTGAAATAATTTTTGCAGGGGAAGTATTCTGTGATTAAGACGTTAAGGAGCATTTTAATACATTTAAGTTTCTGTGTTGAGACACATTTGCAGGGATCCTGCAGTTGGCTAGTGGGCGTTTGGCTAGAGTGCTCATTAATCAGTGCTGTTGGGTGAGTCTCCTGAGCCTTTTGGGTTTTGGGGGATCAGCTACTGTAATTAAAGGGATGAAATATATCATGGTCACAAACTTACCACATCAGACACTTGAGGGTTTTGAACTGGTGGAATTAATCTTTAAAATTTTTTCTTTAGGTGTTTAAGATAGAAGTGCTAATGAATGGAAGAAAACATTTTGTTGAAAAAAGGTACAGCGAATTTCATGCCTTACACAAAAAGGTAACTTCTTTTCTTCTTTTCTCTATACAGCATGTGGCAAAATGTTAAGACTGTTTTCTGTGGTTCCTAAGAACATTAATAGTTCACAGAACCTTACAATTTCTTTTATCATGATGCCAAGTTCCTTTTAAAATAAATTATTCTGTCCCTTAGAGGTATGCTTTCCCAGTAGGTGGGTTTTCTGTTAGGATCTTTTACATACATAGATGGGAGGCTGCTTGCAATGCACTGAACTGGGTGTGTGGGTTTAGAAAGAAGACAGATCTTATTTCATCCAAGAAATGTACTTCAGTGTTTTACAAATAGGAGAAAAATAAGCAAATGATTATTTTACAGGAAGAAAGTTATTAAAATCAACTTAAATTTAGCTGGAAAAAACAATATACACGTCACAGGTATTTGAGGACAGTTTGGGGGACATGTAAACGGAGAACACGTGTAACTCTTCCTTTGAATCGTAAAGGCCACTTTGCAAGCCTGGTGTTTTAGTTCTCAGATCCATTTCACTTAAAGTCTTAGATAAAAGAAATGAGAATGCAGAAAGGATAGCTGATAGTTGTGGAAGAAATGGTCAGTAAATAATAGAAGAGTGAATGCTTTTTAATTTTCTACCCAAATTTGATGTTTTGCAGGTTGTACATTACTGAGGTGTTGAAATTTCTTTAATAACTAGAAATACCTCATGAAATTGCCCAGAAAATCACGATATATGAGTTAGTACAATTTTACCATTTTTTTCCTTCCTGTATATAGAGAATTCATATATATGAACTCAGAAAGATAGTCAATTCTTTTAATTTCATTTCTTAATTTTCTGAGAAATGTCAGTGCGTAACAGAGTGTGCTTACTCTGTATTAAAAGTTCTTTAGCATTTTTCTTAAATGAATTTTCTCACTGGGTTTTTTTGTTTGTTTTTAGCCAAGAAATTAGAGTGTTGGAGGGCTTAACACTTTAACAGGATCTTATTGAGAAGTTACTGAGACTGTTTCTCTCTGTACATGTTTATGTTAGGTCGACCTGCAGTTCTCCAATTAAAGTTTTGTTAAATCCAGATTTGCTTCCAGAAGCACCAAGGCAGGTGGGTGCAGATGTAGGCTGGAGGTTCTCAGTACAAGAGCAAACCTGGAGTCTCCCATCCTTCTCAAGGGGCTCTGCTTTTGTTTGCTTGTTTGCGAGGAAACAGGCTCTAGAGCAATTTCTGCTGAAATGAGCTTTCTCATGAAATCACTCCTTACCGTGACACTAAACCCAGAGCTCCACCCACTGCCCAGCCTCTGAGGGCCAGTCGGGAGGAGGCAGCCTGTCACACACAAGCCCCCTTCCTACCCTCCCAGGTGAGTGCCCTGCTCTCCATGACCCCGACACAGCCCAGCTGCCCCACCAGATACTCAGGACCAGCTCCACTCAAGGCACAGCTGGGGGACAGCCAATTAGGCCCACCCTGTGCAGGTCACTGCCCATGCTTCTTAGAGTGAAGGTCCACCCCCTGCTCTTTCCTCTAATAGGATTTGTTTGCTTCTACAGGAGAGAACCCTCTCCCTAGGGAGTATAGGCGGTTCGTAGATCCTCACAGAGCGAGTCTTACAATTTCTGGGACCTTTCTTTTCCCTCCGTTTCCCTGGTTCTGTCTATAATTTTAGTTATTCTTAACAACATCAAGCTGTCAGAATTCGCAGAGTAGCAATTCTCAAATCTCTCAGTTTTGCACGTTTTGAGCAGCCTTGTTAAAACATCCTCGCAGGGACACAAACAGCTTTGTGAGTCCAGGGTCTAGGTATGTATTCACTGTATTGTGGAGCAGAAGGCAGGGCCAGCAGTCTCCTTTACTTGCCCCATTGTGACCGTGTGACTTGGCCTAAAGGTAACAGTCAAGTACAAACAATGATGGGGTAGGGGTGCAAAAATAAAGGCACATCTGTAATCTTGACTGTAAAAATGTGTTAAGGATTGAAGTAAAAAATGTAGTCAGGATGCACAAGCTTTTTATTGACTAATGCTGCTGTGTTGTGCAACGCTACCCTTTTGTTATAATTTTGGGGCCCCTGTTTCCATTCCTTTCTGGTTGGCTGAAGAAAGTTCTTAATATTACTTCTCCCAAACTTTTATAATTGTTAATATTAAAATATGAAAACAGTTACCCTGATGGTTTACCCTTTCTTAGGATTTCTGCCTAATTTTTAGAAATATTCAAGAGCTTTATTTGTATGTGCATTATTTTCCTCCTTGCCAGTAACTTTTAGATTATAAAGCTAAATATTGCAGCAAGTTGGGGGGCAGGGGAAATAATCCACTGTTACCCACCCATATTTCTGTGACCCTCTTACAATTCCTGTTTTCCTGCATTTTTTTTAATGAGACAAACACTGCCGTGCCCACTGTGTTCCCCACTGGTGGAAACTAAGGTGTGGAATTTAAGTATGCCGGCTTTGGAAGCAGAATGTTCTCTCCCTCTTCCCAGCTGAAATCCTTGGAGCATGTTACATGATCTCTCTGTACCAGGCTTTCCATCTGTAGTGTGAGAATAGTTAAGAGTACTAACGTCATAGGATGGTTTTATGAACTAATGAGATCGTATGCAGCACAGGGTCAGTCAACTTCAGTAATTGCCAGCCTTCATTACCTATAATTAATTTTTCCCCTATGTTCAAGACAGTTTCCTTAAGCTAGATTACAGAAGGAAGCATTCTCTGTCAAAGGGTAGGGACATTTCTACAGCGTCTGATATGTAATGCCAATTTACTTTCCAAAATGGTTACAACACACCCAGCAAGTGTGAATGGATGGCAGCATCTCATCAGTGTTGCAGATTTACTGCCTCAAATGATGTGTGTTTAATTAGTGAGCAATATATGTTGCCTCATTGTTGTTCGAATTGGTATTTCTTGGGTTTGTTTAGAAGTGGGCATCCCTCTATTTTGGGATTCTCTATCTGCTGATGTCTCATTTGTTTTTGCCCATTAGTTTATGTGGCCTGTTAGTAAGCTGTTAGTGTCATTTGCTGAAAGCATTTTTCACCAAGGACCTTTTATATTGGCTATGACTTTTATTTTAATTTACAAAAGTTTTACATTTTTACATTGTCTGGCACATAACTTTTCACTCTTTCAGATTTTAGGCAATAAGAGTCATTTCTTCTACAGTGAGACCTCAGAGATCCTCCTGCCTTTCTCTCCTTCCCACATTCAGAGTATCAATAAGTCCTGTTGATTCATTCTTCCAAATTTCCATACTATGCACCATTTAATTTTTCATTTTCTGTTCCTACCCCAAATCCAGAGTCTTGTTGCTTGAACGGTTTCTAATCTATGTCTTCTGATCCATTCTCTGCACAGACCACTTTCCCTAAAACACTGTTTTCATCTTCATTCCACCATATCACAGACACCATCCCTCAAAACCAATAGTCCTAAACCCTGTATTAGTTTCCTATTACTGGCATAATTAATCACCATAAACTAGTGGCTTGAAACAGCACCCACTTATTATCTTACCCCATCTGCAGGGCTGTGTTCCTTTGCGGGGGCTCTAGTTGAGAATCAGTTCCCTTGTCTTGTCCAGCATCCTGAGGCTGGATTGCATTGAGATCCTCGATAATGCAAGTTCATCTCTCCATCTCCAGATGCTCGATTTAGTCACACCAGCAAAGCACCCTTGCCACGTAAGATTCCCTTCTGTTCTCAGGGTCCGAGGATTACAACATGGACCTCGGTGGAGGAACTGTTATTTTGTCTGCCACAAACCCCTTTCCTTGCCAACTTATTTATCACTGCTTCTTTTAAGGAAACATCAGTGGCGGCCAAACCAGTCTCCTCGTTCACTCCAGCTTATGAGCATTGGTACATCTCTGTCTTTGCCAGGCTGAATGGCCTTTCCTCTGTGTTCTGATCTATTCCAGCCCAAATGGGTTACGTTCCCCTTCGTCCGCATGAGTTTCTTTTCTTCCCTAATCTCTTGGTTCTTGGAACTTCTCTTCCATTTAGAGTAGTGATTTCTGCTTATATGAAAGGCATCTGAGAAAACATTCAAATTTAGTTATCCCTAAATTTCGTCTAACTAGAAAAAACATTTTTTTAAAAGTGGGGACTGTGTCTTATCTTTCGTCTCTTCTTCACTGCCTATTAGTATTGGCTTATGTAAGGTATGACATATTTGGCAAGTGGGATAATTGGGGAACACCATGCATATTTAGGCATTATTGGAGGCATGTTTGGGTTGAAAAGAAGAGCTTCTATTGTGGGAGTTTAGTCTGCTGTAAGGTCAATCCCATGTTGCATGTGCCCTCCCTTGAGCCCTGCTAGTCCTAGATGGGAGCACTACCCCCACCAGATTCTTCCTCAGTCACTCTTAGTAGTTTAGTGTTCTGCTTGAAAAACATTTAGTGGGGCCCTCCCTACAGCCCAGAAGAGCCTTGATTTTGTAAGACTTTCGCCAGGACCCCTGTGGCTCCTGCTCACGCCCCACTCCAGCCTCACAACTCACTACTTCAGACGGTGATCCTGGAGAACACCTTCACCTCCTTAGGCCCCAATATCACAGCTGTGCAGAGAAAACCTTTGCATCACAAACTGCTGACTTTATTTCGCATATCCTCCCAGCTCTTTCCTGTGTGTTGCCACCCGCCCTCTTATTCACAAAGGTTTCAGTAAAATACGGTGCTGGTTCATTTCTGAATGGACTGTCCTCATGCCTGTCGTTGCCTCCTACTGGCTTGAGTAAGACACTGCATTCTTGTATTTAATACGGTATACTTTTCTGAACCAAAAACCGCCAATTGAGTTTAAACTGCCTGTAGTGTCTCTATGAGGAACCGGGATAATGCAGGGAGGACACGTGGAGTAAAAGATGGGATTTTACCCCAAATGTCCCTCACTTCTTTCCTTAGCTTTTTATTTAATTTTTTCATCTTTTTCTTCACCTGCTTGGGAAAAGGTATTTCTACCCGCTTCTGTGGAAAATGCTTACCATAACCAGTGTATCCGATGCAGGTCTACGCAGACTATGTGCTGGGTAAACTTTTGTAACAGTATAAAAAGGAAGGGAGTGGCCGTGCCAGGCAAAGGGGCTTGTGTCTGTGGGCTGGTGGAACCTGATGGCTATCTGCAGGCATCAGAAAGGCCATTTGCTGGACGCAGCACGGCCAGAACAGTTAATCATCAGGGGGAATGGCAGAGGAGCATTTATCTTGTGAGCAGCTGAGCCCCACTGGAAATTGTCCTGGGTTTGTCTCTCCTCATCTAAGGCAATTCATTACTCACGAACAAGGGCTGTCACCGACCCCAGCAGCATGATGATCGCCTTCCTCAGGACCCCTGTCATAAATACACAGGAAAAATGTTTTCCGTTCTGTATCTTCAAAATTTTAAAAAAAGAAGGAGAGATACAGATAATGGGGTTGATTTTCTATTCTGCGATATCAGAAATGTGATTCTTTTGTTCTACATGAAGTTTCTTTATGTTCACACTGAAACTTGATAAGCTTATTACCACAGGATAATTTAGCATTTGGGGCTTGTTCTTGTTTGAGAAATACCTCACACAGAGATGAGATATATAATTACTCCCTTACAACCATCCTTCTACCCTCCTCCCCTATACTGGACCAATTTCATCAGTAAATGAACATTATACTACTTCCCATTTAACAATAAAATCCACCTTTGACCCCACTCTCCCTTCCCACGGTCACCCAGCCCTCTCCTCTCCTAGTGTGATTTCGTCCCCACTTAGCGCTCTCTCTCTCCCAGCGTTTCTGACTCCCCGTCACTGGTCGCATGGTCTGATCATGCCGCTTCCTGAAACTCCTTCCTGACCGAATGCCCTGGTTCGCCGCCTCCTCACTGATGCCTGCGTGTCTTCCCTGCCTCTCAGTGTTGGATGTCTCAAACCTTGGCCCTTGTCTTAGGTTTGCACTGTAGCCTAACAAATGACCACAAACTTAGCAGCTCAGAGTAACACACAGGTGTTCTCCAGTCAGGATTTACTGGGTCCTCTGCTCAGGTTCCACCAGGCTGGGTGTGCCAAGGCTGTGATCTCATCTGAGGCTGGGGATCATCTTCCAAGCTGTCATAGGTGGGATTCGGTTCCTTGATGCCATAGGCCTGAAGTCCTTTGTTCTTGCTGACTGTCGGCCAGGGATAGCTCTCAGCTCCTGGAAGCCACCCTCACGGCCAGTGTGTCCCTATCAGAACACGGCAGCTTGTGCTCAAAGCCAGCAGTCTGCTAGGACTGATCTTATAAACCATAACTTAATCAAGGGAAGGCCCGTCCACCACCTGTCACAGAACATAACCCAATCAAGGGAGGGTCTACCCCACCACATTCTCATCCAGTCTCATGGGAAGGGGTTTTTCAGACAAGTACAAAGAAGCAGGGGTCTTGGGAGCTTTCTTAGGATTCTGCTCATCACAGCAGTTTTTCTCCATCTGTGCCCCACTCCCAACATCATGTCATCTAGTGCCATGGCTCCAAATACCACCTCTGCATTCTGTCTCCCAGATCTACAAACTCATATCCAGCTGCCTGCACAATATCTCCACTTGGGCATCTCTGACTTAAAACCACCAAAATGAACAATGGATTTCTTTATATGAGGATTATCTTTGGTTGTACATAGTAGAAACTTGACTAGGTTTTTAAATTCCCACATTGCAAGAAAACTAAAGGCAGGCAGTCCAAGTAGATGGAGCAGCTCCCCCATATCCGTGATCCCAGCCCCTTTTGTCTTTCTGCTTCACTATCTTCACCTTATCGTGTGACTTTAACCCTTCTAGTTACAACATAGCTGCTGTCCCTCCAAACATTGCTTCTACATTTCTGGCAGGAATAAAAACCTGTTTCTTTTCTCTTCTCCTTTTTTTTTTTTTAGGGAATCAGGGGCCCTACCCAGTAGATTTACTCTACATTTCATTAACGACTCTGAGACACGGCCATCCTGATGACAAGGGAATGTGGAAATCGAGATGTTCTGCCCAGCATGTCAGCGCTCTGAATGGCACTGGGGTCTTTTTGCCAGAAGGAGGAGGGAGTGAACATTGGTAGGCAGGTAGCGACAGCTGCCTTATCCCTGCTTATGCAGGATGAGATTTGGCTGCAGGTGCCTCTAGAACCAAAGTAGTGGAGACGTTAGCAGATACACCTTTATTTCTCTCTCACATCAATGTGTAGGGCTGGGGGACAGTTTCATGATCAACAGCGGCCCAAACTTTGTGCTTCTACCTCTGTGTTCTAACTGTGTCCAGCCATTACATGTCAACTCAGCCAGCAGGAAAGAGAAACGGGAAGAAGGAAGCAGGCCTTCCCTTTAAGAGCACTTCCTGACAGGTGTGCATACATGTCTGGTTACCTGCCTCTGACCAGAATTGAGTCCTTGGTCCACACACACGGCTTTGAGAATGTTTGGGAAGTGCGTTCTTTATTCTGGGTGGTCATGAACTCCACTGAAAATCAGGAGTTCTGTTTTGTGGAAGACGGACAGTGGGTTTGGGGAGATAGCTAGTGTTCTCTGCCACTTACCCTAAACCTGGCACTCTACCACCTTTAGTAAGCAGCAGGCAAGTTGTAGAAAGTATGGCTGTCAGGTGAGGTCAGAAACTAACAGTGAAGGTCTTGGAGCCCTTCTGATCCCCTCTGCTCTGCACATCCCCCCACAGCTTTTGTCCACTCCCCACTTCGTGACCAGGGCCGTAGTGCACATCACCATCATCTCCTGCCTGGACTCCTGCAGGGGCTTCTGACTGGGTGCTTGGCCTTGACCCTGGTCCCTTAGAGGGAGTCCATCCATACTTGAGGGATCTAGCATGATCTCATCAAAGGAAAAAAACATACCAGGCTATTTCCTTGCCCAAAACATGTGCTGTGCTTCCCACTTACCAGGATATGCAGATTCCCAGCTTAGCCTCCCAGGCCCTGCAGTGGTGGATGCCATGCCGCCTCTGAACCCATCTCCTAGCTGGTGTTTAAGCACCGACTTCCCTGCCTTTCCGTTGCTCTGTCTCTGCCGTGACAGCCCTTGCCCAGCTCCTTACCCGCACCCTTAGCTCTCCACTGCCTGTTTTCCCTCTGTCCTTTGTCCTGGATCTCCTGAAATCTCAGCAGATAGAAGTCAGTAAGGGTGCAGCTGTTTAAATATGGCATATTGGCACTCAGTGGGTTCCGGATCTGAAGATACATATTAGGTTATATAAAATTGTGCTATTTCTTTGAGAACTTCTCTTATTCGTTATGGAATGCTTCTTTTATATGAAACCTCCTGGATTAACACTTCTGATGGTTTATCTTTTTATCTGCCTTTTCTCTCACTTTGTTCAAACTTTGAGAGACTGTCATGGTTTTATATTCTACCTTTTAAATTATTTCTGTCATGTTTTTTAATGTCTAAAATCTTTTCCTTCTCCTTTTCATAGCAACCTCTTCTTGTTTAATAAAGGCATTGTCTTCTCAAATCTCTCTGCAGATACAAAATGGAATTTTTAAAGGTCTCTTCTGTTACATGTTTTCCTTTGGGATTAGCGGTTTCATTTGTTTTTCCTGTCATTTCTCTCTCACAGTGCTGGCTTACCTGTGAAAGCAATCATCTGTTACCCATCCAGCTAGGTTAATTATTCTGGGCATGGGTCGTGGGTTCCTCTGCCTTGGGTATGTAGGTCTGGTCCCTCTGAGGGTGTGTTGAGTGGAGGGCGTCCTTGTAGGGAGTGACGAGAGAGAGCCAGCTGACAGGCTGCGGCCCCCACCAAACCCAGAAGGACTAGAATGACAGGCAGCCTTGTGCAGCCCAGATGCTTCATGCATTCTCTTTAGGACATTGGCCCTTTTTTATGGGAGGGGGTGTGAGTGCTGGGGTAAAACCAGGCTGCCAGACACTCAGATGATGGCGGAGGGCTGGAGTGTCCACTGTCACAAGCCGTGGCAGAGTCTAATCCTTCTTGTCCCCCCTCCCTTTGTGCCAGTCCTGAGCGTAACGCTCTTGGGTCTGCTGAAAGGACTGGGCTTCCCGCTCTGCAGTCCCTTTCCTGAGGCAGGCAGTTTGCTGGGGGCTGCTCTGCTCTGCTTGCTTCACTGGGGTGCTCCTGCTTTCTGGCTTTTAGGAAGTTGTTAATCCCTCACTTGGTGATTACTCCTTCCTCCCTGCCCTGTTCTCTCTCTCTCTTTTTTTTTTATTAGAGTTTCATTGCTTTGCAATCTTATATTGGTCTCAAGTATACAACAGAGTGGGTCAACAGTTACCCATATTATTAAATTGTCACCCGCACTAGTATAGTTACTATCTGTTAACATAGGAAGATGTCACAGAACCACTGGCTATATTCTCCATCCTGTACTACCATCCCTGTGACCACCTTATACTAGGATTGAGAATTTTTGTGCCCTTTTATCCCCCTCACACTCCCACCCACCCACCCCAGCCCCTCCTCAGCCCCTCCCCCATGGTAACCACCAGTCACTCCTCAGCATCTATGAGTCTACTGCTGTTTTGTTCATTTTGTTTTGTTTTGTTTTTATATTCCACAAATAAGTGAAATCATACAGCATTTCTCTTTCTCTGCCTGGTTTATTTCACTGAGCATAATACCCTCTAGGTCCATCCATATTGTTGCAAATGGCAGGATTTCTTTTTTTTTTTATTAAAGTATCATTGATATGCAATCTTATGATGGTTTCACCTAAATAGCACGGTGGTTTCAACATTCACCCATATTATCAAGTCCACAGCCCCTCCATTGCCATCACTGTCTATCAATGTAGTAAGGTGCTGTAGAGTCATTAGTTGTCTTCTCCATGCTGTGCTGCCATCCCTGTGACCTACCTATATTGTGATTGCAAATTATAGTGCCTGTTAATCTCCTTTTTCCTCCCAAACCATCTTTCCCACACCCTCCCCTTTGGTAACCACTAGTCCCTTCTCAGTGTTTGTGAGTCTACTTCTATTTTGTTTCTTCAGTTTTTCTTTTGTTTTATGCTCCACAAATGCGTGAGATCATTTGGCATTTGTCTTTCTCTGCCTGGCTTATTTCACTGACTGTTATTCCCTCTAGACCATCCATGTTGTTGCAAATGGGAGTATTCTTTTCTTTTTATGGATGAATAATATTCCACTGGGTGTATGTACATCTTCTTTATCCATTTATCTACTGATGGACACTTTGTTTACTTCCATCTCTTGGCTATTGTAAATAGTGCTGTGATAAACATATGGGTACATAAGTCTTTTTGAATCAGGATCTTGTTTTCTTTGGGTAAATTCCTAGGAGTGGAATTTCTGAGTTGAATGGTATTTCTTTTCTATTTTAAGTTTTTTGAGGAACCTCCATATTGCTTTCCACAATGGTTGAACTAATTTACATTCCCACCAGCAGTGTAGGAGGGTTCCCCTTTCTCCACATCCTCACCAGCATTTGTTGTTTCTTGTCTTTTGGATGTTGGCCATCCTAACTGGTGTGAAGTGATATCTCATTGTGGTTTTAATTTGCATTTCCCTGATAATTAGATAATTAGTGATGTGGAGCATCTTTTCATGTGCCTGTTGGCCATCTGAATTTCTTCTTTGGAGAACTGTCTGTTCAGCTCCTCTGCCCATTTTTTAATTGGGTCATTTGCTTTTTAGGTGTTGAGGCATCTGAGTTCTTTATATATTTTGGATGTTAAACCCTTATTGGATAAGTTGTTTACAAATATATTCTCCCACAATGTAGGATGTCTTTTTGTTCTGTTTATGGTGTCCTTTGCTATATAGCTTTTTAGTTTGATATAGTCCCACTTGTTCATTTTTGTTTTTGTTTCCCTTGCCCGAGGAGGTGTGTTCAAGAAAAAGTTGCTCATGTTTATATTCAAGAGATTTTGCCTGTTTTCTTCTATGAGTTTTATGGTTTCATATCTTATATTTGGGTCTTTGATCCATTTGAGTTTACTTTTGTGTATGGAGTTAGACAGTAATCCAGTTTCATTCCCTTACGTGTAGCTGTTCAGTTTTCCCAACACCATTTATTGAACAAACTGCCTTTTCCCCACCCACTGTATATTCATGGCTCCTTTAACATTTATTAATTGACCATATATGCATTGGTTTATATCTGGGCTGTCTATTCTGTTCCATTGATCTATGGGTCTGTTCTTATACCAGTACCAAAGTGTTTTGATTACTGTGGCTTTGTAGTAGAACAAGAAGTCAGGGAGCATAATCCCCCCCACTTTGTTCTTCTTTCTCAGGATTCCTTTGGCTGTTCAGCATCTTGGAGATCCGTATGAATTTTAGGATTATTTGCTCTAGTTCATTGAAAAATGCTATTCGTATTTTGATATATATTACTTGGGCAGAATGGCTATTTTGACAATATTAATTCTTCCTATCTGTGAGCACAGGATAGATTTCCATTTATTTGTGTCTTCTTTAATTTCTCTCATGAGAGTCTTATAAATTTCAGAGTATAGGTCTTTCATTTTCTTGGTTCGGTTTATTCCTAGGTATTTTATTCTTTTTGATGCAATTGTAAATGGAATTGTTTTCCTGATATCTCTTTCTGCTAGTT
Source organism: Manis javanica (assembly GCF_040802235.1). Lineage (NCBI taxonomy): Eukaryota > Metazoa > Chordata > Mammalia > Pholidota > Manidae > Manis > Manis javanica. The sequence goes on along the minus strand of NC_133169.1, from coordinate 61,385,171 downwards.
CATTATTAGTCTATAGAAATGCAACAGATTTCTGTATACTAATTTGCATCCTGCAACTTTGCTGAATTCAATTATTAATTCCAATAGTTTTTTGATGGAGTCTTCAGGGTTTTCTATGTATAACATCATGTCATCTGCAAATAGTGACAGTTTAACTTCTTCCTTACCAATTTGGATGCTTTTTATCTCTGTTTTGTCTCACTGCCGTGACTAGGACCTCTAGTACTGTGTTGAATAAAGGTGGTGAGAGTGGATATCCTTGTGTTGTTCCTGATCTTAGAGGAAAAGCTTTCAGCTCTTTGCCATTATGTATGGTGTTAGCTGTGGGTTTGTTATATATGGCCTTTATTTGTTGAGGTATGTACTCTCTATACCCATTTTGTTGAGAATTTTTATTGTAAATAGTTGTTGAATTTTGTCAGATGATTTTTCAGTATCTACTGAGAGTATCATGTGGTTTTTATCTTTTATTTTGTTAATGTGGAGTACGATGTTGATTGATTGACAAATATTATACCATTATACCATCATTGCATCCCTGGAATAAATTCTACTTGGTTGTGATGGACGATCATATTTTTGAATTTGGTTTGCTAATATTTTGTTGAGAGGATTTTTGCATCTATATTCATCAGAGATAATGGTCTAAAATTTTCTTTTTATGTGGTGTCTGGTTTTGATATTAGAGTGATGCTGGCCTCATAGAATGTGTTTGGAAGTATTCCCTCCTCTTCTGCCTTTTGGAATACTTTAAGATGATGGGTATTAGCTCTTCTTTAAATGTTTGTGTAGAAATCAGCCATCTGGTCTTGGACTTTTGTTTGCTGGGAGTTTTTTGATGACCGGATAAATTTTATTGCTGGTAATTGGTTTGTTCATATTTTCTGCTTCTTCCTGGGTCAGTCTTGGAATGTTGTATTTTTCTGGGAATTTTTCCATTTCTTCTAGTTTGTCCAACTTACTGATATATAATTTTTCATAGAATTCTCTAATAATTCTTTGTATTTCTGTGATAGCCATTGTTGACTATTCCTTTTAATTTTATTTGTGTCCTCTCTTTTTCTTGATAAATCAGCTGGGGGTTTGTCTATTTTGTTAGTTTTCTCAAAGAACCAGCTCTTAGTTTCATTGATTTTTTTCTATTGTTTTATCCTTCTATTTTATTGCTCTGATTTTTGTTACATCCCTCCTTCTACTAACTTTGTGTTTCATTTGTTCTTCATTTTCTAGTTCCTTTAATTGTGAGTTTAGACTGTTCATTGTGGATTGTTCATGTTTCTTGAAGTAGGTCTGTATTGCTACTTTTGTGTTGTCCCACAAATGTTGGACTGTTGTAAGTTTGTTTTCATTTATTTCCATGAATTGCTTGATTCCTGTTTTAATTTGTTCATTGATCCATTTATTATTTAGAAGCATGTTGTTTACCTCCATGTGTTTGTGAGCTTTTCTGTTTTCTTTGTGTAATTTATTTGTAGTTTCATACCATTTTGGTCTGAGAAGTTGCGTGATACAATTTCAATCTTTTTTAATTTATTGAGACTCTTTATATCCCTTCCCTGTTCTTTTCATTCTTCTGTGTCCTGTTCCCTTTGAAATTCTGCTAAAAAAAAAATACCTATCATGGTGAAACAGGTACATAAAACAGAAAGTCCAAATACCAGTAACCTTTAAAAAAAAAAAAAAGGAGTTGTTTTTCCCTCTAACAAGTCTGCAGGTGGGCAGTCCCAGGCTGTTGTAGAAGCTCCAGGAGGCTGTTAGGCACATGGCTCCTTTTTTCTTTCTGCTCAGTCATCTGTAACAACTGTCCAACATCTTCAAGGTTGCCTCATAGCAGCAAATGGCTGCAGCAGCTCCAGCCATCAGGATCACATTCTTGGCAGGAAGAAGGTGAAAGGGGATAGGATAGAAGGTATAAGCCAGCTGAATCTGTTCCACTTTAAAATAACTTTTATGGAAAGCCCTTCTCAGTGACTTCTGATTACCACTGGCTTCCACTTTCTGAAGGGGCTTTGGGAAATTTCACTTTTTTGCTGAATTTAGCTAAGTACATTGTTATTTCCAATAACCTAAGAACTCTATTGGTAAGGAAAATGAGAATAGATTTGGGGTTTGCAGCCAGTACTTTCACACTGTTACTTTTGATTGAAGGTATAGTTTCAATAAACACATACAAAGGAAGTAGAGTCACATAATTTATTATTTACCACTGAGTGAGGAGGCACACACAGGCTGAGCCGACTATCTTGAGCTGGAAGTGCTAATCTTTAGAATGTACAAGAGCCCTTTTTCATGATGTAGGACAAATTTCAGCCTAGAATGGTTAATGGCAAATGTATTCTTATGGGTGAAAAGAATTTTTTACTCAGTGTTAGCTCCTGTGGTTGAACTGTGTGCATTTTCTTAGGGATTGTTATGCTCTTTCTTTGCATGCATGGTAAACAGATAATCTGTAATGAGAAAGGCACCTTTCATTTTTCTGAGGTTTTGAAACTTTTGAAAAACAACTTTGTTTTTCCGAGTTGCTGCCAAGGCGTTATACAGCACTCACACCCAGTCTCGATATTTAGACAGGGACTTGAGTTAACATACTAGCCACAGGTTTTTTTCAACATGGGCATCTTTTAAAATAACCACTTAGACAGTGGTTCTGTAACATCTTTTTAATGTTGACAGTAACTACACTAGTTGGGGTGAGCATTTAATAATGTAGCTAACTGTTGAATAACTATGTTATATACTTAAAGCAATATAATAGTGTATGTCAACTATAATAAAAAAATTATATAGAACAAATAAATAAGATAAAATAACCACTTAGAATTAAGCCCACGACAAGTTACTGACCTGCACCCCAGCCACCATGTGAGTAACAGGTGCTTGCTGCCCTGGCTGTCCGTCTCCTTCCTGCCCACTCATGACAGGGACAGAGGACTGCCTCCCCTCCCAACTTCTGGGATCTGTAAATAATAAATTGTGTGACTCTGCTTCCTTTGTATGGGTTTATTGAAACTATACATTCAATCAAAATGACCTCCTGGGTTTCCCTTCCCCAAAGAGGGAGCTCGGTTGCTGCGGGAGCCACTTACCGACCCGTGTGGGTGGCTCATGCCTCCTCAGTCAGCAGGTCATAATCTGCATGTTCTTCATTAAGTACACTGGCTCCAGCTCCCCAACACACTGCCTCAATAGGTTTTCTAAGTTTTTAATTAGAAAATTAAATCCATTACATTTTACAGGCAGTGTATTAGTTTTGTATTGCTGCTGTAACAAATTAACACCAACTTAGTGTCTTAAAATAACACACATTTATTATCTTATGCTTTTTGAGGTCAGAAGTCCAAAATTAGTTTCCATGGGCTAAATTCAAGGTGTTGCAGGCTGTAGGAGAGAATCTATTCTGTCCCCTTTTCCAGCTCCTAGAGGTCAGCTGGGCTCGTGACCCTTCCTTTCTCAGCAAAGCCAGTCACATCCATCTTCCAGTCTGTCTCTGTCTGACCTGCTGCTTCCTTTTTACAAGGATCTTTGTGATCACATTGAGCTCCCCTGGATAATCTGGGCTAATCTCTCCATTTTAAGATCCCTTATTTAATACCATATACAAAGTACCTTGCCATGTAAGGTGACATTCCCAGGTTTAGGGTGTGGATGTGGTGGGGTGTGCCTACCACAGGTAGCTCCAACTCCATTTTCAGTAGAAATTTTTTTTATTTATGTAGTTGCTTAAAACTGCTGCCCAGGAAGGCTTATCATTTTCTATGAACAGAATTGGGATCCAATTCTTAGAAACATTGGAAGGATCAGTCTCTCTGTTTTAAAAAACTGAAGTTCATTCTATTATAGAACCTTCAAGAAACTCTCCAAATGATGTGGTCAAGTTCTTGAAGGTATTATCAGGGTAATCATTATAAACAATCACATCTTATTTTGTTTTTTTTATGCCTGTAGAAAAACTTTTCAGTGGAAAAGTACTTCCTCCAAGCAAAATGTCATTGTATTCATTGATTTGGGGAAGTCTAAACTTATTTACTCCCTTTATAATTCATATATTGAACTTCAGTTTTTCAGGAAAAAAAATTCCAATCTGAGATAACAGATGATGTGCAGTAATAACAATAACTACCAAAAACACGAAACTCTTATCCTGAGACCTGAACATTTAGGACAGTTTACAATAAAGAATTTTTTGGCAGAATTTCATTTTAATTATGTTTTTCTCTATCTTTATACTGAAGATAGCAGTGGTTCACTTTCTTTTATTAGCTTTTTCTCCGAAATAATGTCTTTATAATTAAGTGATATTTCCTGTTTCTTTCTTTATAGCTTAAGAAATGTATAAAAACTCCAGAAATCCCTTCTAAACATGTTAGGAACTGGGTCCCAAAAGTCTTGGAACAACGACGACAAGGTTTGGAAACATATTTACAGGTAAGATGTGCCTCGATCAGTATAAGGTAGCTTAATTATTAAGTAACAACAGTATCTCAGTATTTTGTCTCAGAACTTATGGGTGGGTTGCAACATATACCAAGCAACCAAGCATTCTAGATTAAGTGAAATTTAAAATTATAAATATGCTGTTGGTTGGTTCTTTTAGATTCTGTTTACAAATGGTTTGTGGATCAGGAAAGTGAAAATTTAAAGGTAACAATGGATGTAGAAAGGGTCCGTCCATTTTTTTATTCTGCTCTACAGATTACTTTGGTTTTGTATTTTGTTTTCTGCTCCAAGATGTGTTGCTTTCTCTTGGCATTCCCAGCCTTCAGGTTTGGGTGTCAAGGAGTTAGCGAGAGACTGGATTCTACATCTATGGAATTGAATTGAGAATGAGTGTGTAAAAACTGCCTGTGATGAAGTGCCAACAGCTTTGAAAATTGAATGTATGTTTTTAAGAGAATGCTTCAGGATGCTCTTTCCTGCAGCTGAGAGGAACAAGCTGAAAGACCTACGTAAGGTAAAACAAAAGTGCTTTCTCTGCCAAGTGATGGGAAACACCAAGGAAAGGATGGAGCAGTGTCAGCTTCTCTGAGTTTAAAAACAAAAAGGGCTGGAGGCCTCAGGTGAATATTCAGTACAGTCACGAATCCAGAGAGCACTGCCCAGGGCTGGTGCTCAGAAGCAGCAAGCCTTGTGTTCGCCAGGGTGCCTGAGTCTGTCTGTTACCTTCACAGTTCCTATTGTTTTAGGTAACATGCTCTCCTGTTTGAGGACAAGAGCATTGACCCAAAGTGTGCAAAGCTGCTAAGAGTTGATAAAAAATTTAAGCCCGGGTTTACTCTACTAAAGTCCAATTATTTTGTATACATATGTAAACCTTTTCAACACAGCTTCCTAACTAATCAAGAACATAGTATACATACCGAGTATAAGTACATACCCCTTACTGTTTCAGTACAAACTCAGAGGACTATAGTGTGCTACTCCTTTCTAGCCTATACCATTTCAGTGATTAAAAAGGAAGAAATTATCATGTTAAAGCTAATTTGCATCCATTAAGATACATTAGATTACAAACAACAGTAAATGACTCAGGCTAATTGAGGCAAAACAATTTATTGAAGGGCTAGTTAGGATGCTTAATCAGTTAAAGTAATAGCTAAAACAGAAAAGTCCTTCAAAAAAGAGGAGCTGAAAGAGGTCCAGTAGTAGTGGCTCATAGGCCTTAATTTGAGTGGCAGACAAAGGATAAGCCGTTGGCACAGGTTGGCCCAATACAGATTGTCATGTAGGTCTACTTTGAGATCCCACTCACACCCAGGAATCGTCCTGATTTTCCTCCTGCCAGTTCTTGTGCTCTTTTCTTGTACTTGCCATGTATCCGAGAAAAGGCATGGTTGAAAACCTGGCAGCTGAAGCCCTCACGGGCCGCATTTTCCACATGCGCCTGCAGGACCTCCAAGCTGCAGAAAACCCGGCAGCAGCCCACGCACCTGAAGCTGCTGTCCAGGCCCACCAGCCCTTCAGGCGTCTTGGCCCTGGAGCACCCCTCCTGGGCTGGAGGCTCCACTGTACTGCCAGGCTGCTCCCCCTCCTGGGCTGGAGGCTCCCCCGCACTGCCAGGCTGCTCCCTCTCCTGGGCTGGAGGCTCCCCCTCACTGCCAGGCTGCTCCCCCTCCTGGGCTGGAGGCTCCCCTGTACTGCCAGGATGCTCCCCCTCCTGGGCTGGAGGCTCCCCTGCACTGCCAGCCTGCTCTCTCCCCTGTGGGGCCTTGGTATCCGAGCTGCACTCCATGTCAGTCAGGCGTTTCGGTGGAGACACATAAGAGGATCTCCTCAGAAAAACCGTATTCTGGCTTTTTTATATTAAAAAGCCTTGAGATGTTTTTTGGGCCGCTTGAGAAAAAACACACTATACTATTTTGGTCTTTTTTGAGGCGGGCTCCAACACTTCCACCCCACCCCATGAGACAGTCACATCTCTTTTCAGCCAGACACGCCTGTAATAAATTTCCTTGATGGTTGCCATGCCCGTGTGTTGTGGGAACAGAGAGGACTCACTCTGCTGACCCACATGGAATGGAGAGGAGGAGGGAAAGGAGGAGGAAGCTTCCTGCTCCTCCCAGACCGGGGGCCGAGTCACCTCAAGGGCCCCAACATGAAGAACATCTTGAGGCAACTGGGTGATTCCTGGGAAAAGAAATTTCAAACATAAGAAAACTAGAATAAGTGTGTGAAGTCTGTGGGAGTTGAGATGGTCATGAGAATATTCCTATGTGGGCACATGGCCTGCAGGTACATATGTATGTGAAATCACAGAATGCTGTGTGGTACATTTTATCTGAGGTATGTGTGTGGTGGGATTATGTGGAATTTAGGTGTGGAGGTCCATGTATGTTCTGGGACATACCTGGTGAGTGTTTCTGACATTGGGAAGAGGGGATGGTGAATGACAGTGTACATGTGTGTTGTGTGGTGTGAGAATACACGTGAACAGAGTGAGAAGTCAGACAGAGCGTGTTGGAGGAAGTGTGCTTGTGCTTCCCAGAAGTGCAGCTCTCTGAGGGGCTGAAGGCTTTGGGCTGAATGTGTTGTGGGTGAAGTGGTATGTGGGATAGAAAGACTGTATATGAAAGTGCATTCCCTTCAGTGCATATGAGTTTTTGAGCACTTAGGCTGGCTCTAATGAGGGAGCTAAAATAAGTTATCTGTGTGAAAGGTTGTACTTATTTATGGGTTAGTGTGTAGACAGCAGAGTCTGAGAATGATTGTGTGAGGAGCGAAGGTGGAAGTGTATATCTGTGTAACGCTTGTAGAGAATGCGAAAGATACATGTGGAATGAAGGCATGTGTGTATGAGAGAAAAAGTGAATGGAAGGAATAATGGGGCTGTATCTGGTATGAAGGAATATAGGGTGTGTGTGTGTGTGAGAGAGAGAGAGAGAGAGTTGGTGCTGATCTGAGGGAAGAGGTGGTAATTGAATTCCCACACTGTTATCAGCACAGCCCACTGCCTCACTCACAGCAGTCCTAGTGTTCACATGGGGACAACCTGTCCTTGCCCAGTTCACGCCGACATGTTCTTCATGTTTCTCTGATACAACTCATCCCCTTAGGCCCTCTTGCACCATTTCCTCAAATAACTCACTGCTCTCTACTTGGGCTGCAGCAAGCTCAGGGAGACTTCTAAGTATTTTTCCATTGGAATTCACTACTTCCTTGCTGGATTATATTAATGAAGATGGAGAAGCATCTTGAGTTTCTTTCTGTACTGGGCAGCCTTGTGCTGACTGATGAGCAGAATCTCTCAGCTCACCTCTGGGCTCTGCCCTCATCCCCACTGTCCTTCACATCCCATTCAATAGTCCCTTCTCACCAGCGCCAGGAAGATCGTCCTTACAAGGGACACAGCAGACGCACTGCGACGCAGCAGCAGCTTCCCCTGTCTTCTTGCCTTGGCTAGGCCCACTGCCTCGTGTCCATGCTGTTGAGCTTGTTTTGTGGAAAAATTAAGTAAAAATGATAGATGTGGTCCATGCTGGGTGTTTGTGCATTTACCCATCCATTAAATAAACAATGAGCATGTTTTCTCATACTATGGAATGAATTCAGGGAACCCAGATTATGAGAAAATTATAGTAATCCGTCACTACGTCTGTGATAACAATAACCCAGAGCAGCATGATGTGGGGAACACAGGTCCTGAGCCACAGAGACAAGGACGTAGTTACAGGAACCTTCTCTCAGCCCTCAGATGATCTGATCCCTTAGAAAGACTGGCGCATGCACACCTTTTCCTCCCTCCCTTCTGCCTTCTGTCCCTTTCTCTTCCATAAGTAGGAGTCCTCTCACCTTTTTTCTTTAGAGGACAATTTCTAGATTCCCAAAGTTCAGAGAATATAGTTGATGCATACCTCCTGAGATCTTGGCAGATTTGGGGGTATCTGTGCTTTCAGGGTGTTTCCTTCTCCCTGGAACTCTGCTGCCAGAGGTTAAAGTGATGACAGCCAAGAATAAAGTATGTGTATTGAAGAACAACAAGTGACTGGAATAAAGTATGTATATTGAAGAACAACAAGTGACTGGAGAGGCTCTCTCCTCACTCACTCACTGGCCTGGCCAGTGCTTAAGTACACCAGTATGGCAGTTGGGATGTAAGTCACACAGGGTTCCAACAGAGCAAACCACTGCCAGGGGGGAACCCTTTCACCCAACATAAACTCTATCATCAACTTGAATTTTTATCTTGCACTTCATATCAAAACTTGAGAAACAATGATGTGGATTAAACAAAAGTAAATTACTTTATGTATCTAGGGTAACCACATTACTAAATCTCCCCAAGGGTGAGGATAAGGCGTTACCTGAACCAGGCTTAGAACCTTCGTGCCCCACACAACATGGCAACCTAACTGTCATATCTAAGCAGTACCATATAACATGTACACATGCAAGTTATGTGAGGTGCTTGTGTATAGTAGGTTTGAGAACACCTTGTGATTACACGTAGCTCCAACATTTGTTGAATTTTCCCCACTATAGGGAACAGGCTCATGTGTTTTAACAACTCATTGTCTCTTTTGAAACTCCTTTCCCTGTCACTTCCCCAGAGCCTTCAGGGAGAGGAAGCCCCTGGCTTTACATCCCATGGCCCTCATCATGAATCCTGTGCTTGTCAAGCATGAAGGCTTCATTCCCCGGGTTCTGTTCTAGGCCCCAGTCTCCTGGAAAGAAAAGGGCTCTGTACAGGTTTTGAACTCTAGTTAGCTCCATTCTGCTCCCACCTTCCCACTGACTGTCTCCTCCCTGAGGGACAATATGTATTTGCTGCTCTAGAGCCAGGCCATGATCCAGCCAGCTTCAGCCTTCTTTACCTCCAGTAGGTCCTGCCTTATGCTGTTCCCCCCACATGGGCTCAGCCTCTTGGCAGCCACTAAATGGTAGGCACATTTCCCAAGATAGTCTCAGCCTTGTCAGCTATTGGAAAAACCCAAACCAAAAATTAGATACTATTTTACACATACCGAGTTGGTAAAACTTAGATCAATCTATACAAATGATTGTAAGGATATGGGTTAAAAAAGGAACCTTCATGATGCAAAATGAAGTATGGACCTATGTTGCTGTATTGGAGAACAACTAGCCAACATTTTATGAAATTAAATAAGCATATAACCAATGAGTCTATAATCTCATTCCATAATGGGATCTTTACAAGGGAGATATTCATAGCATTATTTATAGTAGCAGGGAGTTGGTATTTTAATTCCTAACTCAAAAAGAATGGATAAGCAACATATGGTTGGTATATACAACAGAATACATTTCCAAGAATAAAAGCCAAGCCCATTACATTATATGCCTATAGGGCAGGGCATCAAGAAGGAATTGTAATAAAGACTTTAGTTTTTTAGAGCAGTTTAGGGTTAACAGAAGAACTGAGAGAAAGGTAGAGATGTCCCAGATCTCCTCTACCCCCATACATGCATAGTCTCCCCATTATCAACATCCCATACTACATTTGCTACGACTGATGAACCTACATTAACACATAATTTACCTTACTTCTTACTGTTGTATGAACCCATACATTCTATGGGTTTCATATATCTGATGTTAAAATACCATACAGAGTATTTCCACTGCCCTAAAAATCCTCTGTGCTCTATTCATCTCTTTTTCCTCTCCCTCCCTCGGGTGAACCACTATTCTTTTTATTGTCTCTAGATTTCCTTTTCCAGAATGTCAGATAGTTGGAATCAGGCAGTATGTAGCCTTTCCAGATTGGCTACTTTCACTTAGTAATATGCATTTAAGGTTTCTCCGTGTCTTTTTATGGTTTGAAAACTCATTTCTTTGTAGTGTCGATTAGTTCTAAAAATCAAAAAAAGGTGGCAAACTATTCTAAGCCATTCTATCTGTAATGGCAAACATATTTTAAAAATTTTATGCCACAAATCAGGAGAAGTTATAAAACATAAAAATATAAATTTCAGAAGGTACAACACTACAATATGGAAATTTTTATAATGGGACTTAATTTTCAACATGTTGAAAACTGAAGAGCTGTACTTGGTGCACTAAATAGATAATTTTTCATACTTAAACCACTCTGTGGTAGCCTCTGCAGAGAGGATTAGTTTTTTAAAATTTTGTTTTATACTGTACTTAATATTAGATATGCTGGAACTGAGGAGGAAAATAGAGTCAAACATGGGGAGGATTTTGAATCACAAAAGGATGTAGACATGTACTTTTATAGGCAAATGGAAAAGATCAAATTAATGTAACCTGTAAAGATATTAGATGAACTACCATATAGAAAGTGAGAATGGTAAATGCAAAAAAATGGAATTGGTAGCATGTAAGAAATGTTGTTTTCTTTGCCCATTTAATAAAGTTTGCTGGGAAACTCTTTCATATGTGTCACTGACCTTCAAAATCCATTATTTCCAATTCAGCTTGAAACAAGCTGTACTAAAAACTGAAAATGAATGAAAAAATATTTTGAGTATTCATTTTGGACCAAGTCCCTGACTAACCCCTGCATAGCAAATGTGCAGGATGGCTCTAAAGAAGGGTAACCAAGGCCTTGAAAACTTAACTGACTTTGAAACCGTCACCCACATAGAATGATACAGAATTTGCATTCTGAACTTAAACAGTACTCATAAACTTATAATATTGAAAATGAATCAGATACAATTCTAAATTATCCAATAATTGAAGACTCAGAAAATGTGATCAACTTTCAAGGGAACAGATGACCAACAGATGCTCGTGATGATGTAGATGTTGAAATTATCAGAAAATGGCTTTTACGCAGCTATACCAACTGTAGTTTCTGAGGGAAGACACTTTTGAAACCAGTGGGAAAATGAGAGTGCAGAGAGATGTACAAACAATAAGAAGAAGGAAAATCAAATTTTAGACTTGAATTTCAACTAATTAGACTTTTAAAAATCATTCATTGGGCCAAACAGGAGCACTGTGACTGCAAAGGAAAGACACACTGAATCTGAAGGTAAGGAGGGAGAAGTTCAATCTGAAGAAGAGAAAAAATTGTAAAAAGGAATGTACAGAGTATCTCCAAGGCCTGTGGGGGACCAAAAGTTCTAAAATTCATGCCAAGCCACAGGTGTCGCAGAAGAGATTCATGCAGAAAATATCTGAAGAAATAATGGCCAAAGTTTTCCAAATTTGGTGACAGACGCATGTATAGATTGCTGGTGACCAGAAGTTGAGGGGAAGCTGTTGCCACGGGCTCAGAGTTGATGATAAATTCAGAGGGCTCTTTCCCAGTAGAAAGATGCCAAGAGCCCATGGCCGGCCCCGGTAGTTTTCCTAGTCTTTGCAGAGCTCACATAGAAAGGCTGACATGCCGGAGGCCCCAGGCACATCTGGGGAGGGCTCTCTGTACTGTTTTGATCTGCTTTGGGGCATGGTGGACAGATCCTTCACTGCCTCTCCCTCCAAGTGGGAGATTAAGAGACTTGCAGACCACAAACTATAGCAAAGTGTGTGGCTGTGCTCCTTGGGACTCTGTATGGAGCCATGGGACTTCCAGATATTCAAGCAACCCTGAAACCAAACAAAAACAAAAAGACTTAAGTCTCTGTATGCAAAGGGTAAAAGTGCATCTTTATAGTTACATGGAATAAGTAAACAATGCATTTGTATTTGTAAGCCAGATTTTCCACAGATATTGTATGTCTTCGATGTTTCATTCTGAAGAAAGCTTGACTGTTTTTCCTCCCATTGTGTTGGACACATGACTTCCATTACTACTCAGTGTAAACATTTTAAGTTGTTTGTACTTTGGATATAAATATACAGATAAAATCATCTGGCACAGAGAGGGGTTTACAGTGACTCTCAAATTGAGCTTAGAATTTTCTGCTCTCACAAATAGGGTTTGAAAGATGTGGCTGAAGGACTGGGAGGGCTTGCCTCCTGCTGTGCATTTAACATCCAATTTGTTGTCAGTTCTAATTCCCTAAAGAGTTCAAGGGAGCTTCTCTTCTCCCTTTTCCACCTGATTCTAATTGCAGGCACGGGGAGCTGAGTGGAGCATTACAAAGATGAGAGGGATGCTTTATCAGTCTCAAGTGGAATGAAAGTCCAGCGGAGGGGTCATTTCTTGGTAGCTTTTGGCCTTGAAGCTATGTAACCGCAGTTAGAATGGAACTCACCGTGAGTCATCTGAACCCAGCGTTAAGTGCCAGCAGCACTGATCAGCAGGCACCATCCTGCCGCTGACCCATCATCCCTTGGTCTGAGCTGGGTGGGACGGCCTTGTTCTGGCCAGAAACCTGAGGAAAGGTTAACACCCACAGCATCTTAAGCTCCCAGGAAACTTAGATGTCACCTAGTCCTGCTTGCCTCCTCCCTTCAGTTTGTGATCATCCCTTTGGCTTCAGTTTCCCATCCATTAAATAGGCAGATTAGCTCTTGAAACGGATAGATTAGCCCTAAGAAAATAGCTCTTCCTCTTGTTGAAGGAGAAGCTGGTACCTTCTGTACACTGTATCCTAAGGTGGCCCACACTGCTCTTTTATCCTAGAGATGGAGAAAAACCTTGGGGTTTCTTTTGTGGGGTTTTCAGTGGGGTGAGAAATGTGCCTCACTTCCTGGAGTATGTTAGTTAAAGGCATGGGACTGGAATTTTAGTTTCTCATTGCCCGGTATGGGCTCTTTGCATGATGCATTACCAATTCTCTAAATCGGGAGAAATTTTTCGGTCTTCACATACAGTTTTACTTAAGGATGTAATAATCACAGCAAAGCAAAAGACCTTATGATCATGAACTATCACATTTTTAATTAACTACCCCCAAATTCCTTTGATAGATCAATAGATGAATTGTTTTTTTTTTTTAGATAATCATTTTTTACTGAAGGGTAGTTGACATACATTAGTTTCAGGTGTACAACACAGTGATTGAACATTTATATACATGATAATTCTAGGTACCAGCTATCACCATACCAAGTTGTCACAATATTTTGACTATATTCCTTATGCTATACATTACATCCCGGTTACTTACTTGTTTTACAATTGGAAGTGTGTACTTTATTTTAATTAATTAATTAATTAATTAATTAATTAATTTTTTTGTGAGGGCATCTCTTCTATTTTTTTGATCAAATGGTTGTTAACAACAATAAAATTCTGTATAGGGGACTCAATGCTCAATGTACAATCATTAATCCACCCCAAGCCTAATTTTCATCAGTCTCCAATCTTCTGAAGCATAACGAACAAGTTCTTACATGGAGAACAAATTCTTACATAGTGAATAAGTTACATGGTGAATAGTACAAGAGCAGTCATCACAGAAACTTTTGTTTTTGATCATGCATTATGAACTATAAACAGTTCAAATATGAATATTCGTTTGATTTTTATACTTGATTTATATGTGGATACCACATTTCTCTCTTTATTATTATTATTTTTAATAAAATGCTGAAGTGGTAGGTAGATGCAAGATAAAGGTAGAAAAACATAGTTTAGTGTTGTAAGAGAGCAAATGTAGATGATCAGGTGTGTGCCTGTAGACTATGTGTTCATTCAAGCTAGACAAGGGCAATAAAACATCCACGGATGCAGCAGATTTCTCTCAGAATGGCGGTGGGGGGGTGGGTTCTAAGCCTCACCTCTGTTGATCCCCAATTCCTCACCTGATGGCCCCCCTGCGACTGTGCCTGTCTTAGGTTGTTCCTCCCTTGAGGAATCTTACCCGTCTCTGGCTAACCAGTCATCTTCCGGGGCCATACAGGGAAATGTAAAGTTGGTAAGTGAGAGAGAAGTCTTATTGTTTGAAAAGGTTAGTTTTTTACTTCTTTGCAGATTTATGCCCTGTGGCTTCTATGCCCAGCATTTGTCTTGAGGTATCTTTACCACTTGGAAGAATTGTGATACATGGTCAATTTGATATGAGGCACGAATTCTATTTATGGGTTGTAATTAGGAAGGAAGAAGAAAAGCTATAGAAGTAGCAGGCAGAAGAAAACATGGGAAGATTGATTATTTCTTTGATATATCTTCTTGTAGAGTAACATAAGCATGTATAGGTTTTAAACTACTAATTAAATTGCGCACACACATTAACATAATAGGAATACAGTTACATAACCAAAGCATACTTATAATTACCAGCCATCTCCAGTGAAACCAAGAAAACCAGTTAGGCACCTTAGGCATTTGTGAAAACTTATCTATGATATGGTGGATATTGTCCAACTGAACTTGAACAGTCTGAGAGAAATCAGACAAATTAAAACAACCCATTCCTGTGGACTGTTCACATCCCATATGTGCTTTTAACAGTAAATAGTCTGTAGTTGTAAGATTTTGGAGCGCTACAGTTTGCCCTTATCCTAATTCTTGGTTGAGTTCCAACAGTGTAGATCCAGTCAAATTTGTTGTTTTACTGTATGCACAGGCCAGCTTAGATATCTCCTTCTTCATTCCCATGGCAAGTCCAGGAACCGGTGGGATGAGTGCATCTACACCTGTAGCAGCATGTGGATCTTTGTTGGGGTTTTTTGATCATTATCTTCTGGCATGAGTCTTCCAGAGACTGCTGATGTTGGAAGTTCTTTTTCATATCGTATCTTAGTTCATTTTCGGGGTAGCCAAATTAGGCTTTGATCCTCTGTATAAGCACAAACAAACCCTTTGCCTACACTTTTATATGCCCTTTATACCATTGTGTAGAACACATTGGACGTCACCACACAGGAACTGCTTTTTTTTTTTGTTATCATTAATCTACACTTAAATGATGAATATTATGTAACTAGGCTCTCCCCTATACCAGGTCCCCCCTATAGACCCGTTTACAGTCACTGTCCATCAGCATAGCAAAGTGTTGTAGAGTCACTACTTGTCTTCTCTGTGTTGTACAGCCCTCCCCTTTCTCCCACCCCCCATGCATGCTAATCTTAAAACCCCCTTCTTCTTGCCCCCCCTTATCCCTCCCTACCACCCATCCTCCCAAGTCCCTTTCCCTTTGGTACCTGTTAGACCATTCTTGAGTTCTGTGATTCTGCTGCTGTTTTGTTCCTTCAGTTTTTCCTTTGTTCTTATACTCAACAGATGAGTGAAATCATTTGGTATTTCTCTTTCTCTGCTTGGCTTATTTTGCTGAGCATAATACCCTCCAGCTCCATCCATGTTGCTGCAAACAGTAGGATTTTCCCTTTTCTTATGGCTGAGTAGTATTCCATTGTGTATATGTACCACATCTTCTTTATCCATTCATCTATCGATGGACATTTAGGTTGCTTCCAATTCTTGGCTATTGTAAATAGTGCAGTGATAAACATAGGGGTGCATCTGTCTTTCTCAAACTTGATTGCTACATTCTTAGGGTAAATTCCTAGGAGTGGAATTCCTGGGTCAAATGGTAAGTCTGTTTTAGCATTTTGATGTACCTCCATACTGCTTTCCACAATGGTTGAACTAGTTTACATTCCCACCAGCAGTGTAGGAGGGTTCCCCTTTCTCCACAGCCTCGCCAACATTTGTTGTTGTCTTTTGGATGGCAGCCATCCTTACTGGTGTGAGGTGATACCTCATTGTAGTTTTAATTTGCATTTCTCTGATAATTAGCCATGTGGAGCATCTTTTCATGTGTCTGTTGGCCATCTGTATTTCTTTTTTAGAAAACTGTCTGTTCAGTTCCTCTGCCCATTTTTTAATTGGGTTATTTCTTTTTTGTTTGTTGAGGCATGTGAGCTCTTTATATATTCTGGACGTCAAGCCTTTATCAGATCTGTCATTTTCAAATATATTCTCCCATACTGTAGGGTTCCTTTTTGTTCTGTTGATGGTGTCTTTTGCTGTACAGAAGCTTTTCACCTTCATATAGTCCCACTTGTTCATTTTTGCTGTTGTTTTCCTTGCCCAGGGAGATATGTTCAAGAAGAGGTCACTCATGTTTATGTCTAAGAGGTTTTTGCCCATGTTTTTTTCCAAGAGTGTAATGGTTTCATGACTTACATTCAGGTCTTTGATCCATTTTGAGTTTACTTTTGTATATGGGGTTAGACAGTGGTCCAGTTTCATTCTCCTACATGTAGCTGTCCAGTTTTGCCAGTACCATCTGTTGAAGAGACTGTCATTTTGCCATTGTATGTCCATGGCTCTTTTATCAAATATTAATTGACCATATATGTCTGGGTTAATGTCTGGATTCTCTAGTCTGTTCCATTGGTCTGTGGCTCTGTTCTTGGGCCAGTACCAAATTGTCTTGCTTACTATGGCTTTATAGTAGAGCTTGAAGTTGGGGAGTGAGATCCCCCCTACTTTCTTCTTCTTTGTCTGGATTGCTTTGGCTATTCGGGGTCTTTGGTGTTTCCATATGAATTTTTGAATTATTTGTTCCAGTTCATTGAAGAATGTTGCTGGTAGTTTCATAGGGATTGCATGAAATCTGTATATTGCTTTGGGCAGGATGGCCATTTTGACGATATTAATTCTTCCTAGCCATGAGCATGGGATGAGTTTCCATCTGTTAGTGTCCCCTTTAATTTCTCGTAAGAGTGACTTGTAGTTTTCAGAGTGTAAGTCTTTCACTTCTTTGGTTAGGTTTATTCCTAGGTATTTTATTTTTTTTGATGCAATTGTGAATGGAGTTGTTTTCCTGATTTCTCTGTTGGTTCATTGTTAGTGTATAGGAAAGCCACAGATTTCTGTGTGTTGATTTTGTATCCTGCAACTTTGCTGTATTCTGATATCAGTTCTAGTAGTTTTGGGGTGGAGTCTTTAGGGTTTTTTATGTATAGTATCATGTCATCTGCAAATAGTGACAGTTTAACTTCTTCTTTACCAATCTGAATTCCTTGTATTTCTTTGTTTTGTCTAATTGCCATGGCTAGGACCTCCAGTACTATGTTAAATAACAGAGGGCAGAGTGGGCATCCCTGTCTAGTTCCCGATCTCAGAGGAACAGCTTTCAGCTTCTTGCTGTTCAATATAATGTTGGCTGTGGGTTTGTCATAGATGGCCTTTATTATGTTGAGGTACTTGCCCTCTTTTCCCATTTTGCTGAGTGTTTTTATCATGAATGGATGTTGAACTTTGTCAAATGCTTTTTCAGCATCTATGGAGATGATCATGTGATTTTTGTCTTTTTTTTGTTGATGTGGTGGATGATGTTGATGGACTTTCGAATGTTGTACCATCCTTGCATCCCTGGGATGAATCCTGCTTGGTCATGGTGTACGATCCTTTTGATGTATTTTTGAATTCGGTTTGCTAATATTTTGTTGAGTATTTTTGCATCTACGTTCATCAGGGATATTGGTCTGTAGTTTTCTTTTTTGGTGGGGTCTTTGCCTGGTTTTGGTATTAGGGTGATGTTAGCTTCATAGAATGAGTTTGGGAGTATCCCTTCCTCTTCTATTTTTTGGAAAACTTTAAGGAGAATGGGTATTATGTCTTTCCTGTATGTCTGATAAAATTCTGCGGTAAATCCATCTGGTCTGGGGGTTTTGTTCTTTGGCAGTTTTTTGATTACCGCTTCAATTTCATTGCTGGTAATTGGTCTGTTTAGATTTTCTGTTTCTTTCTGGGTCAGTCTTGGAAGGTTGTATTTTTCTAGGAAGTTGTCCATTTCTCCTAGGTTTCCAAGCTTGTTAGCATATAGGTTTTCATAGTACTCACTAATAATTCTTTGTATTTCTGTGGGGTCCGTCATGATTTTTTCTTTCTCGTTTCTGATACTGTTGATTTGTGTTGACTCTCTTTTCCTCTTAATAAGTCTGGCTAGAGGCTTATCTATTTTGTTTATTTTCTCGAAGAACCAGCTCTTGGTTTCATTGATTTTTGCTATTGTTTTATTCTTCTCAATTTTATTTATTTCATCTCTGATCTTTATTATGTCCCTCCTTCTGCTGACCTTAGGTCTCATTCGTTCTTTTTCCAGTTTTGATAATTGTGATGTTAGACCATTTATTTGGGATTGTTCTTCCTTTTTTAAATATGCCTGGATTGCTATATACTTTCCTCTTAAGACTGCTTTTGCTGTGTCCCACAGTAGTTGGGGCTTAGCGTTGTTGTCGTCATTTGTTTCCATATATTGCTGGATCTCAATTTTGATTTTGTCATTGATCCATTGATTATTTAGGAGCGTGTTGTTAAGCCTCCATGTGTTTGTGAGCCTTTTTGCTTTCTTTGTACTATTTATTTCTAGTTTTATGCCTTTGTGATCTGAAAAGTTGGTTGGTAGGATTTCCATCTTTTTGAATTTACTGAGGCTCTTTTTGTGGCCTTGTATGTGGTCTATTCTGGAGAATGTTCCATGTGCACTTGAGAAGAATGTGTATCCTGTTGCTTTTGGATGTAGAGTTCTGTAGATGTCTATTAGGTCCATCTGTTCTAGTGTGTTGTTCAGTGCCTGTGTGTCCTTACTTATTTTCTGCCCGGTGGATCTATCCTTTGGGGTGAGTGGTGTGTTGAAGTCTCCTAAAATGAATGCATTGCAGTCTATTTCCCTCTTTAGTTCTGTTAGTATTTGTTTCACATATGCTGGTGCTCCTGTGTTGGGTGCATATATATTTAGAATGGTTATATCCTCTTGTTGGACTGAGCCCTTTATCATTATGTAGTGTCCTTCTTTCTCTCTTGTTACTTTCTTTGTTTTGAAGTCTATTTTGTCTGATATTAGTACTGCAACCCCTGCTTTCTTCTCACTGTTGTTTGCCTGAAATATGTTTTTCCATCCCTTGACTTTTAGTCTGTGCCTGTCTTTGGGTTTGAGGTGAGTTTCTTGTAAGCAGCATATAGATGGGTCTTGCTTTTTTATCCATTCTATTACTCTGTGTCTTTTGATTGGTTCATTAAGTCCATTTACGTTTAGGGTGACTATTGAGAGATATGTACTTATTTCCATTGCAGGCTTTAGATTTGTGGTTACCAGAGGTTCAGGGTTAGCCTCTTTCGTATCTTACTGCCTAACTTAGCTCGCTTATTGAGCTGTTATATACACTGTCTGGAGATTCTTTTCTTCTCTCCCTTCTTATTCCTCCTCCTCCATTCTTCATATGTTGTGTGTTTTGTTCTGTGCTCTTTTTAGGGGTGCTCCCATCTAGAGCAGTCCCTGTAAGATGCCCTGTAGAGGTGGTTTGTGGCAAGCAAATTCCCTCAGCTTTTGCTTGTCTGGGAATTGTTTAATCCCGCCATCATATTTAAATGATAGTCGTGCTGGATACAGTATCCTTGGTTCAAGGCCCTTCTGTTTCATTGCATTAAATATATCATGCCATTCTCTTCTGGCCTGTAGGGTTTCTGTCAAGAAGTCTGATGTTAGCCTGATGGACTTTCCTTTATAGGTGAACTTTTTCTCTCTAGCTGCCTTTAAAACTCTTTCCTTGTCCTTGAGCCTTGCCATTTTGATTATTATGTGTCTTGGTGTTGTCTTCCTTGGATCCTTTCTGTTGGGGGTTCTGTGTATTTCTGTGGTCTGTTCGATTATGTCCTCCCCCAATTTGGGGATGTTTTCAGCAATTATTTCTTCAAAGAGACTTTCTATCCCTTTTCCTCTTTCTTCTTCTTCTGGTATCCCTATATTACGAATATTATTCCTTTTGGATTGGTTACATAGTTCTCTTAGTGTTGTTTCATTCCTGGAGATCCTTTTATCTCTCTCTATGTCAGCTTCTATACGTTCCTGTTCTCTAGTTTCTATTCCTTCAATGGCCTCTTGCATCTTATCCATTCTGCTTATAAATCCTTCCAGGGATTGTTTCACTTCTGCGATCTCCTTCCTGACATCTGTAATCTCCCTCCGGACTTCATCCCATTGCTCTTGCATTTTTCTCTGCATCTCATCCCATTGCTTTTGCATTTTTCTCTGCATTTCTGTCTGCATGTTCATGATTTTTATTTTGAATTCTTTTTCAGGAGGACTGGTTAGGTCTGTCTCCTTCTCAGATGTTGTCTCTGTGATCTTTGTCTGCCTGTAGTTTTGCCTTTTCTTGGTGATAGAGATAGTTTGCAGAGCTGGTATGAGTGACAGCTGGAAGAGCTTTCCTTCTTGTTGGTTTGTGGCCTTCCTCTCCTGGGAGAATAGCGACCTCTAGTGGCTTGTGCTGGGCAGCTGTGTGCAGACAGGGCTTCTGCTTCCTGCCCAGTTGCTTTGGGGTTTATCTCCGCTGTTGCTGTGGGCGTGGCCTGGCTGGGGCTGCTCCTCCAAAATGGTGGAGCCCGGTTGGAGGGGGAGCAGCCGGGAGGCTATTTATCTCCGTAAGGGGCCTCTGTGCTCCCTGCTGCCCAGGGGGTTAGAGTGCCCAGAGATCCCCAGATTCCCTGCCTCTGGACTAAGTGTCCTGTCCTGCCCTTTTAAGACTTCGAAAAAGCACTCTCCAAACCAAAACAACAACAGCAACAGCAAAAGAAAAATAAATAATTAATTAATTAATTTAAAAAGAAAAAGAAAAACTCAAGATTTTCTTTGTCCTCAGGCACCGGTCTCAGGCACGCGCTCACCCGTCTTGCTTCCCTGTTTCCCTAGTATTAGGGTCCCTGTCCCTTTTAGACTTCCAAAAAGCACTCACCAAAAAAATTAAAAAAGGCCTCTCCTGTTTCTTTGTTCTCCGGCGTCGGCCTCAGGCACCCACTCACCGGTCCTGCTGCCCTGTTTCCCTAGTATCCAGGACCCCACGCATGCACTGTGTCTGGGCTCTGGTCTGGATGGCTGGGGCTGGGTGTTCAGCAGTCCTGGGCTCCTTCTCCCTCCTGCTCAGATCTATCTCTTCCAGCTGGGAGCTGGGGGGAGGGGCGCTCAGGACCCGCAGGGCTGCGGCTTGTATCTTACCCCCTTCATGAGGCGCTGGGTTCTCTCAGGTGTGGATGTGGTCTGGATGTTGTCCTGTGTCCTCTGGTCTCTATTTTAGGAAGAGTTGTCTTTGTTATATTTTCATAGATAATTGTGGTTTTGAGAGGAGATTTCTCCTGCTCTACTCACGCGGCCATCTTGGCTCCACCCCCGAATTGTTTTTTTAAATCTGTAACTGAACATTTAGAATTCTGTGAAAACTGAGTGTATGTTTTCCTTGTTCAGTCATCTGTATAGGAGGATAAATCTTAAGGATAAAGGAATGGGGGTTTCCCATATGTTGATTTGACCATCAAACATGATTTCTATAGTAGTTTTATCTCCTGGTGTGAGATGACTTCCCATCCTTTCCAAGACCCCACTGAAATAAAAGTATCAGAACTTAAGAAGGAATAAACCCCAGCAGTTGAGTAGTGGGTAGATAGGGAAAGAGGCAATCATCAAAGGAAGAAAAACTGTTTAACAGTTTTCTGGAAGATGGAATGTTCTGGGAGTGTATGAATGGATGCAACAGCACGAACTCAGCCCTGACAGCCTGCAGGGGGTCAGGAGGCAGCCTGCCTGTGGTTGTGTTGAAGAGCTTGTGGGCTTAGAGTTGGCAGTGGAGGTGGAAGCCAAGGTGAGGGGTGAAACTGAAAGCAAGTGGGTCCTCCAGGGTGTGTACACGGACCCGTGCCTAGCCAACTCACACTGTACAGAATACAGGCAGCCTGATGTTAATGACCAGGCAAAACAATCTTAAAAGACTTACCTCTTAAAAACAGTACAATGCAACTAAAGGGTGATATAATAATTATTATTGATTTCATTATCCTTCTAGATGATTCCATCATTCTTTGGCTTTATTTTAATATTTTCTTGGCATAGTTGGAATAATTGATGACTAATGAATGAAACAGGATTGTGAAGTAGCAAAATATCACAAGGTAAAGGAGATTAAGATCAGTAAGATCCTATATTATGTATTAAAAAAGAATCCAGTGCTGCTACATGGTAGTGATAATGATGCCGGGGTTCTTGTTCATGGAGCCGAAGAATGAACTTTGCAAACAGTTAAGGCAGGAGAGCAAGGCAGAGGCTTTTATTTAGAGATAAAGCGAGAGGACAGAGCTCCTGGCTCAGGCCAGGAGGGGACAAGGGAGCCCCAGGGTGGCGTGTTGTCTAGGAGATTTATAGGCAGTTGAGAGACAAAGGACTAGGGATGTACACCTCCTAAGTGGTCCCAAAATGTTTGAATTTGAAGAGACATTTATTAAGGTTCTTATTAGTCTTTCTGTTTATTTACAAGAAATGTATTGCTCTGATATCCTCCCAGGATGGCAGCTTCTTGGTCTGGGAGCATATCACTCAAGACTGCCTGCTTTGCTCCCAAGGTGGGCTGAGTTATTGTCTGTTTGTTAAAGAGTAATGTTAAGAAGATTTTAACTAATTGGGTTTTAAAATGCAATCTTATTTTCAAGATGGAATCCTTCCTGTTTTTACTACATTGTTTTGGGCTTGCCTGCTACATTGCCCAGGTTGCAAATCATTAGTTTAGGGCTGGAGGAGGAAAAGCAGCACCTGGGTAAAGTCATAAAAACAAGCTGGGCCCCTCAGTAGGTCAAAGAAAATCCTGCAATGGATTTATCTTGCTTTGTTTTTTCCTGGAGGCCCTCACCCTACTCTGTCTAAGCCCATGGTCCCTGTCTCAATAGATAGAAGAAATTTGATTTTCTTTTAAAGGACAGATTTTCTCTTTGCTTTTGGAAGATGTGTAAGAAAGAATAAAATATCAATTCATACAAATAGTTAGAAATGCTTAATTTCTACCTTTTGAAAGTAACTTTTTTTCTGATGATTTCAGGATCGTTTTATCTTTGGTGTTCTTCTGTTTTACTAGAACTTTATTACTATATTCTGTATCTAGGTGTAGATTTCTTTTAATTTACATTTTTGAGCAGTGTGTGTGTGTGTGTGTGTGTGCGCGCGCACACGTGCATGCACTGCGCATGTATGCTCCGTGAATCTGAATGTAGGCACCTGTCAACATCACTGGAAAATGCTCAGGTACGGTATCTTTGAATGTTGCCTCTCCCATTTTCTATTCTGTCTTTTATTCTGAGGCTAATACTTGTAATCATGATGTTTTCATAAGTCTAAATTGACTATATTCTTTCTGCTGGTTCTTGCTCATGGAGCTTTGTTTCTTCATAGTGTATGTGTGTGTTTTGTTTATTTGACCTTTTTTGGCATTTTTTGGTATTTTTGGCTGGGTAGTCCATTTCCTTGTACTTTATCTTTTGGCTTTTTTTTTTTATGGCCAAGATTGAACTGAATATACACACAGAATTTTTTATTTGTTTTTGCCAGTCACCCAGGAACATTATCAGTTGGGAGGGACTTCTTAGCTTGATGGTTTTTATGGAGCACACAATAGGTATTAATTGAGGTTATGCACCTGTGAAGGGGTTTATTTCTCAGTTTCTCTTCCCCTGGTGATGTATCCTTCATTGGCTTTGTTTGGAGCTGGCCTTGAGGACCCCCGTGCTCACCTACCTTGAGCAAACCTTAGACTGTCTTCGTTTCCTCTGCCTGTGTGACCCTCAAGTAGATGCATGAAGTGCTAGGGTTCACACCTTGCCCACAGGACAGAGCCTGCTATGGTACTTGTTTGTCTTATCAGGATCTCTGTTTATATTCAGTTTAAGCCTGCCACAGATTCCTTCTAATCACCTTAGAGATGCTAGAGCTATATAGAGATCTATGTATATATAACTTTTAAAAACAAATATAGACACAGATAAAACAAAGATTGATAGATTTATAGATAGCATTTTTAGGATCCTAAGGATTCCTTTCCAGGAAAATCAGAGCCCTAGTGAGTGTTCAAGTACTGAATCACTCTTCACGGTTAGCCAGCTGTCACCAGGATTTACACTGGAGGCTCTGCCCAACGGCACATACACTTTCCTATAATGCGTTCTTTAAATGTGGAGAGGTTTGGAAGACAAGTTTAATTATTTTAATGACTCTAAGGCGTTATTTGACAATGTTTGCTTCCCAGATCAAAATGGATTTCATAACCTATTGATTCAGGGGTGGGAATGTGGTGATGCAGGAATCCCTGGGAGGGCCCACGCACAGCCCCAAGTGACTGGTCACACACAGACTGCAGCCCAGCCCAGGCTGGCTGGAACGCACCTTCATGAAACACAGCTGGTGTAAAATTGACCTTCAGATTTCCACAAGGTGATCCTCAAGGAGGTTGTCTCATGACCTAAACATGTCTTTTTAAATTATACAGCCTGCACATAGACTGAATGTTACGGGGTTCACAGAATGATAGAGTCTCTGTGTCTGCCTTTGACCCTTTTCACCAAATCCCCATGCTTAAGAAGACATTTTCTTCCAAAGTAGGCTGCCTTCCTGCTTCCACTAGGCTTATTGTCCAGCCTGTTCTCTTTTTCTTCCAGGAGTTTTTTACTCACCCAGAATTCTACAGCAACTTGGTCCCCGTCCCCATTATGTCAGGGGAACTGCCTCTACAATGCTGGAATGCTGTTATATTTTGAAAATGTTGGGAGAGCAGTGGCTCTGCTGCCTTGTCACCTGTTGCTGCAGACAAAATGTTCCAACAAGGTTCCAGTTTCCTCCCTAATTCTGTGGCTATTAAGTGCCTGGTGACACCATGGCTTTATCTCCATATTGTCTTTCACTTGATAAGCAGCTTCTTTAGTAGCTGTAGCATGCCCTTGGACCATTTTGTGAACCCTGTTTTCTTCCACACTTGTGTGTATCTATGGACTTACTTTTAATGACTGTAAACCACTTATAAATTGGACATTTTAGCCTTTTTTATTCAAGTATTATTGCCATATAATCTTATATTAGTTTCAAATATACATCACAGTGGCTCAACAGTTACCCATATTATTAAATTCTCACCCCCACTAGTGCAGTTACTGTCAACACAGGAAGATGTTGCAGAATCATTGACTATTTTCTCCATGCATACTACCATCCCTGTGACCAAGCAACTTATAGTATGATTGAGAATTTTTGTGCCCTTCTATCCCCCTCACCCTTCCCACTCACCCACCCCAATCCATCCCCCACTGGCAACCTCCAGTCACTTCTTATAGTCTATGCATGTCCTGCTGTTTTGTTAATTTTTTATTCTGTTTTTATATTCCACAGGTAAGTGAAATTATATGTTATTCATCTTTCTCTGCCTGGCTTATTTCACTGAGTGTAATACCCTCTAGGTCCATCCATGTTGCTGCAAATGACTGGTTTCCTTTCTTTTAATGGCTGAATAATATTCCATTCTCTTTATATGCCACATCTTCTTTATCCATCACTGCTGGATATGTTGGTCACTTCCATAACTTGGCTGTTGTAAATAATTTGGCTATAAACCTAGGGGTGCATATATCTGTTCAAGTCAGGGATTTTGTTTTCTTCAGGTAAATTTCTCAAAGTGTAATTACTAAGTCATATGGTATTTCTAATTTTAGTTTTTTGAGGAACCTCCATATTGCTCTCCACAGTGGCTGTACCAATTTACATTCCCACCAACAGTGTAGGAGGGTTCCCATTTCTCCACATCCTCACCAAACTTATTTCTTGTCTTTTGGATATTGGCCATCCTAACTGGTATGAAGTGATAGCTCATTGTGGCTTTTTTATTTACCTGATGATTATTAGCATCATAGAGCATCTTTTCCTCTGCCTGTTGTATTTCCTGGGCCATCTCTTTCTTCTTTGGAGAAATGTCTGTTCAGGTCCTGTGCCCACTTTTTAATCAGGTTTATTTGGTGATCTCTGTTTCATTAGCCCTCTTTTTGGTGTCTTATCCTGTAGTTGTGTTTGGAATATATTCCTCTGCCTCCTCTTTTTGTCAGGGTTTCTGTGTTTCTTCCTTTGTATTGGATGGATCTGCTGTGCTTACTTGTCTAGAGAATAAGGGCTTTATGAAGAAGATGTCCAGTGGTGCCCAGAAGCTCAAGACTCTTTCCTTTCCGGTGTCTGGTTTCCCTTTTCAGTGGATCCCCAGTTGCTGTTGGAGGGCTATGGATGGGGCTATCTTTCTGTCTGCCAGCAGTGGTCTGTCTCAGTCTGCTGCAAAAGGCAGTTTGCCTCATCTGGCCCTTTGTGAGCCAAGCAGCAGAGCCTCTGCTGGGACCATTGTAGGTGGGGCCACCCTCTGCCTGCCCTGCAGCAATGGCAGGGCTGCTGGTCTAACCAGATGAATGGGGCTGTCATGGAGCTCTGGGGCAGGCAGCAGCAGTGGGGTGCACAGTGGCAGCAGGCCCAAGGCACCCGGCCAGGCTGCCTGCAATTAGGAAGGAAGTTCTGGGAGCTGGCTCCTGCAGGTGCTTCTCTAATCGGATGAGACAGCACGGAGAAAGCTGGGAATGCTTCCCTCTGCCTCCCAGGCAGCAAAGTCTGATGCTGTTGGCTCTAGCAGGTGGGTTTGCTGGAGGTGCACAGGGAAACACTTCAGGGCTTAGCTGCCAGCAAGGGGGAATGGAGCATTTGCAGCCCAAGAGTCCCTGACCTGTTTGTTGGGCTGAGGAAGCAGCAGGAGTCTAGGCTTCCCAGAGTGCTTCAACCCTCTCTGGTATCCAGCCCTGCTAATCACCAGAACCCAATGCACTGTGGACCCCCCAGAGCGGATCTCCAGGGCCAGGTGTGCAGAGTCCCTGGGCACCTATTCCCTCCTGCTGTGTTCGCCTTCCTCCTGCCTGTGGGCTGGGCTGGGGGAAGGGCTTTTGTCCCACTCCATCTTAGCTCTGCCACTTTGCCTTCTTTTCTCCACCAAGTGCAGGCGGTCTGTTCTGCGTCTGCAGGTCAGTTTCAGGCTTAGGTACCTTTGTTGCAGTTGCTTCCTGTGTGTGTGTGTCTGTGTGTGTTGGGGAGGGTTCCATCTTGCCTTCTTACTCTGCCATCTTTTCTCCCCCAACTCCCAGACATTTTAGTCGTAATTACCTAAAATGTCTATTTGATGACCAAGAGCCATTTTGTAGATATGTATTTTCATCTTTTATTTACTTATTTAAAGAGTCCTAGCAGTTAATATTCTTTTGAGGGTCTTTTCCCCAAGTTCTGTGCAGACCTCAGAGTGTTTTCTTTTGTTTTTTTTTCTTACCATTCCCTGAGAATTGTAGGGTAGACATAATTAAGCTGAGATCAACAGACTGAACTGAACTGTGATTCACATCTTCAGTATTTTCAAGGCTCACTTACCAGAGAAGGGGCTCCCTCTTGCTTATATCACCAAAATTGCAAACCTCTGCATATCATAAACTGCTGGAATTGTGCATAGTCAAACTGCAAAGGGTAACTTTAGAACAGGATTCTATTTAAGATCTTAGAATTATTCTAAGTTAGTTTTATTTAAATGAGTTTTCTCATCATTGTTATACTTGTAAAGGGAAAAAAATTCTTTTGTATATTTTTACCCTGTTTTCTATTTTTGTGGTTTTAGTGACACACACACACACACACACACACACACACACACACTCACACACACCACACCACACCACCCCCGCCCCCCTCTCTCTCTGTTCCTAGTCGTCCAACTCTGGCTGAGGAGTGCTCAACGATTTCTCATTTCCTACACCCTGACATGATAAAGGCATGATGACTCTGGGCATACTCAGAATGTAGCAGAGGACCCCCCTCCACCATGCAATCCCAATGGCTGCCCTGTTCCTTACAGCTCAGGTCCCTAGAATTTTGGGTTTCATTCACGGGTTAGGAAGTGATGTATTGTCAGTTTCTCTCCATACAAAGTATGTACTTTAAACCTCAGCAGAAGTAAAGAACAAGACCTTAAGTGTTGGGGATGCGGATGCATGGTTGAAGGAGGGATGTGAAGTCTGAACTTCATAGAATCCCGGTAGAAGCCTATACAAGTAACAGAATCTATGAAGGTCCTGCTTTTAACATGAGACAAAGTGTTCTTTGTTCTCGTTAAAGATTGTGAACAGTGTGTTAAATAATATTAATGGCTGGGATTGTCAGTACTTAACAGTACTTTCCTTGTACAAGTGATTTTATTGATCGATACAGACTCAATGTAAGGGGGGCAGATTATTTTTACTGATTTTATCAAAACCTTAACCAAGTTTGTTAGTGCACCACATATCTCAAATAGATCTAGATGATGATGTAGATTAAGAAAAGCAGACCACCATCCATCTCTTTTTGATCTGTTAATAACTTAAATCCATCATTGCTAGCAAGTGTTTTCAGATTCTGTTGTGCATACATGTTGTGCCTGGTTAGAAATCCTATAACCTTGTTTCAGTGGCTGTTTTTTCAATAGAAAACCCTAATTACATGTCGGAATTTGCCAGGCAAGTTTGTTGTCATAATTGGTGAAATAATTGGCAAAATATGAAGAAAAAAAGTTTAGAAGTTTTCTGTTTCCTGAATTCAGTATTTGTAGGCAGTGACCTGTAAATTCCAAGGCTTTATAATAGGTCTTTAAGACTTTTTTTTGCTAGGCTGAAAATATTTTATGAAGACTGCAAATAATTACTTAGCACAGTGTTTCTTGTCATAAGTTTGTATTTTAAGTGTAGAGATTTGTGCTGCTTACTTTCACATGCATTTATTTCTCTCAGTGACTTGTATACTTCCTATTGGTCTCAAAATGGCATAAATTTTATTGAAAATAATTCTTAGTACAGAACATTTTTTTAATTTTGGTATCATTAATCTACAATTACATGAGCAACATTTTGGTTATTAGACTCCCCCCATCATAAAGTCCCCCCGACATACCCCATTACAGTCACTGTCCCTCAACGTAGTAAGATGCTATAGAATCACTACTTGTCTTCTCGTTGTGCAGCCCTCCCCGTGCCCCCCCCAAATTATGTGTGCTAATCATAATGCCCCATTTCCCCCTTTATCTCTCCCTTCCCACTCACACTCCCTAGTCCCTTTCCCTTTGGTAACTGTTAGTCCATTCTTGGGTTCTGTGAGTCTGCTGCTGTTTTGTTCCTTCAGTTTTTGCTTTATTTTTATACTCCACAGATGATTGAAATCATTTGTTACTTGTGTTTCTCCGCCTGGCTTATTTCACTGAACATAATACCCTCTAGCTCCATCCATGTTGTTGCAAATGGTAGGATTTGTTTTCTTCTTATGGCTGAACAGTATTCCATTGTGTATATGTACCACATCTTCTTTATTCATTCATCTACTGATGGACACTTAGGTTGCTTCCATTTCTTGGCTATTGTAAATAGTGCTGTGATAAACATGCATATGTCTTTTTCAAACCGGGCTCCTGCATTCTTAGGGTAAATTCTTAGGAGTGGAATTCCTGGGTCAGATGGTATTTCTATTGTGAGTTTTCTGAGGAACCTCCATACTGCTTTCCAGAATGGTTGAACTAGTTTACATTCCCACCAGCAGTGTAGGAGGGTTCCCCTTTCTCCACATCCTCACCAACATTTGTTGTTGTTTGTCTTTTGGAAGGTGGCCATGCTAACTGGTGTGAAGTGATATCTTTTTGTGGCTTTAATTTTCATTTCTCTGATGATTAGTGATGTGGAGCATCTTTTCATGTGCCTGTTGGCCATCTGAATTTCTTCTTTGGAGAAGTGTTGGTTCAGTTCCTTTGCCCATTTTTTAATTGGCTTATTTGCTTTTTGTTTGTTGAGGTGTGTGAGCTCTTTATATAATTTGGATGTCGACCCTTTATCAGATCTGTCATTTATGAATATATTCTCCCATACTGTAGGATGTCTTTTTTTTCTACTGATGGTGCCCTTGCTGTACAGAAGCTTTTTAGTTTGAGATAGTCCCACTTGTTCATTTTTGCTTGTTTCCCTTGACTGGGGAGATATGCTCATGAAAAAGTTGCTCATGTTTATATTTAAGAGAGTGTTGCCTATTTTTTCTTCTAAGAGTTTATGGTTTTATGACTTACATTCAGGACTTTGATCCATTTCGAGTTTACTTTTGTGTATGGAGTTAGACAGTGATCCAGTTTCATTCTCTTACATGTAGCTGTCCAGTTTTGCCAACACCAGCTGCTGAAGAGGCTGTCATTTCTCCATTCTATGTCCATGGCTCCTTTATCATATATTAATTGACCATATATGTTTTGGTTAGTATCTGGACTCTCTATTCTGTTTCACTGGTCTATGGGTCTGTTCTTGTGCCAGTACCAAATTGTCTTGATTACTGTGGCTTTGTAGTAGAGCTTGAAGTTGGATAGCTAGATCCCCCCTGCTTTATTCATCCTTCTCAGGATTGCTTTGGCTACAGAACAACTTTTTAAACTTCTGAAATCAGCCATATATGTCAGTTCTGTAAAGAAAACAATACACTGTCCTTTCAAAGAAATAAATTAAACCAGTAGTTTTACAGTTTTGATAATGCATTCTTGCTTATCTTGGGTGGTTGAGCCTGGTTGAAGCCTGACCTACAGAGTTGTGGATAATGACATCAGAGGTAATATAAGTTAGTGGGAATGATATCGGTATTGGCAATTTGAAAAGCTCTAGGAACGTCAAAAATGGCTATGATTTCACGAAGAGAAGTGTGTATGAAAGCAGGGAATGGAGTGGAAACGTGCTCTCTAGTGCACTCTGGCCCCAAAGCTTTGAGTTGGCTTAATACTGAAAACTTTGGGAATTTTAAATACATAAATTACCAAATATTGACCGTTGGTTTGGCAATCTGTACTGATTTAAAAAAAAATACTCCCAGTAGGCATGGAGTAAGATTCAGTGTCCTAAAGTAGAGCCCTAGGTTAATAAGATGAATGCTTTGGGTTAAATTCTCCTGGAGCTGGCTCTGCTTGCTGGCAGGGCTCACAGTTGAATGCTCTTTCTGGAAAAGGTACCGGTGGGATACATGGTGACAACACACATACCTGGACTCATTTCTGGAAAGCTAGGTCAGAGCCTCTTCTAGAAGCAACTAGTCAGTGAAGCCACTTCAGGCATATGGAGAGAAAGACCATGTAGTACTTTTTCTTCACATTCAAACTTACCTTAAAAAGTAGATGCTTCTGCCTGGAAAAAAAAAAACAAAACTAGCATTATATTTCTGTGAATATCAACTCCTTTAAGATGGCTAGAGTGGGCATGATTCTCCCTTCAATACTGCCATTTCCCATTCAGAGAAGGTTTGGAGAGCCCAAGATTATTCTGGAGATACTTTTGGTTTGTATTTTGTCAGATTTGTGCATGATGGACTCAGGAGTTTTAAAATAATTGGCTTTTGCAGTGAGGTTCACTTGTAGCTTGATGATGCCAGTTTGATCAAAGGAATATCATTGCATATCTGTTCCACAGTCATTTAGTTTCTCATGTAAGTAAATCTGTTTCTTCACAGACATCAAGAGTTCTCTCCTTCCAGGTTAATACATTTTTTGTGTAACAGGACCTATTGTTATTGTTCTGCTTCATACACGTATGCATATTCAATGACTTTGAGGAACATAAAGAATAAAAATTGTTTTCTGTAGTTCTTCTACTTAGACCACAGGTTCTGAACTGGGAATACTTCCATCTCCCAGGGGCCATGAGGAGATACATAGAGACATTTTTGTGTATCACAGTTGAGGATGGGGATGCTACTAGCATCCAGTGGGTAGAGGTCAGGGTTACTGCTAAATATTTGCAATGCACAAGACAGCCCCCAACAAGCAATCATTTAGCCCAAAATGTTAACAGTGGCAGGGTTGAGAAATCCGAATTTAACCATCTCCAAATTGTGGTGTGTTTCCTTTGTCTTTTTCCAAGGTATATTTTTGATCATGTGTTTTAATGTATTTGTTATGTCATCTATAATGCTTTATAAATTCTCCTTTTAATTTAAAACAAATCACGAACATTTACCATGTATTAAGTATTCCTCTAAGATAAGGTTTTTAAAAATGTCTTAACTTTTTTATTATGGGAATTTTGAGCCTGTAAAAATTAGACAGAATGATATAAAGAAATCCCAGATAGCAATCATCATCTTCAAGACTTACTCAGGGGCAGTTTTACCTGTGTTCCCACACATACCCCACTCTCCCATAGTATTATGAACAAAACCCCCTGGGATCTGTTTTCATCTATAAATATTTCATTTGTATCTCTGACAGATGAAGGTCCTTTTTATAAATGAAAAAAAATTTTTTTGTCACTGTAAATTGTTTATTAAAACACAAAGCAATGGACAGTGAAAAACATCCTGATTATTTTTTACTTTTTGATTGGAGTAGGTAAAGATTCTTCTTAAAAACAATTTTAATAATCTATCCTATGGATGCATTATAATTTATTTAACTAGGAGCTGGCTGTTGAGTGTTTGGATTGTTGCTAGTTTTACCTCCAGAGTTTTTGCTTTTTGTTTTGTTAATCTTTGCAGACATATTCTCCTTGTGCTACAGGTGAAGTAGAAAGTGTGCAAACTCAGCCAGGCAAGAATGAGCACAAGGCCCTTAATTTCATTAAGCACCGTGTAACTGGTAAAGATTAATGTACATATCTCTTGTTAATTCTTTCCAATTACTTAGTTCATATAAATTCCCAAGCCTGGTTAATTATGCTGAAGTCGTCTAGTAATTCTGAACGGTGTTCGGACAACAGGGGAGTTTTCCCGGTGAACCTTGCCCCCTCACACAGGCCCTCAGCAGATTACGCCCTCAGCCTGGGGTCCATTCATTTTCTCCTCAGGCCTAATTGCTGCCGACTGGCTTCCACAGGCACCCGCAGAGCCTGCCTTGAGGAGGAAAGGGCTTCTGAGAACAAATAAGGAAAGATTAATTGTTTGTTGTGTTCCCTCCCAAGAGAAATGTGGGTGCTTAATCAAGAAAAATAATTTCTTCTGTTGATTTGGCTTATTTGGGGAAAAGATAATTATGTAAAGGTAGGTACAAAATGATGCCTTTTGTAAGAGGTATTGCCACTTAGCTACACAAGAGACAAGGATACAGGGAAATAAATGTAAGACACTGACGAAATGGATGAGGATGGCTCACATTTCTCATAGTAAGTAATCTGGCTGTTGGGCTTTTATTTGGGCCAATAGTGCTAGCTACTGTTGTCATTTGTTTTGTCTGGATCTTTGGAAATCTGATCAAGGAGACAAAAGTCTAAAAAAAAAAATCAACGACACTTTTCCAAATTGTTCTTAATTGCTGGAGTACCAACTGAACTAAGTGCTGTGGTGTTTCCAATTAAAGAACCTGTTTCAGGCAAGCACTATTAAATCTATCTTTCCCAATCTGATAAATAAGCGATCAAAGAGTAGAGCAGAGTAATTGAGAGCAATTAGTTCCAGATTCCTTAAAATAGGTAATGCGAACCAACATTATTACTGATTTGGGGTTATTTTTGGTATGTTAACTGTGTCACTTGTACCTTCTGGTCAGTGGAAAGAGGAAATGGATCAAATGTTAGTACCAAAACCATTTGCGTTCCCAAATCTCAGGTTATAAGGGAAGGACTTTCTAAAGGTTCTAAATCAAAATGGACCCTTGAATTTGGAAAGGGGAAAGTGAATGATTTAAAATAGAAATGTGTTTTGTCTCTCTGACAGGAAGGGTTAGAGCTGTAAACACAAGCGTGTCTACACTAGGCAGGAGTTGACAAAATTTTTCTGTATTTTAAGCTCTGTGGACTACATGGTCTCTGCCACAGGTATTCAGCCTCTGCCACTGTAGGGTGAAAGCTACCATAGAAGATACGCAACAAAGGAGAGGGGCTGTGGTCTAAGAAAACTGTGTGTGTAGAAAAGGACAGGCCAGATTTGGCCCTGGGGCTGTTAGTTGACCCCTGGATTTAGAGGCTGGTGGCTGATTTGGGTGGGTGGGCCACAGCAGGGGCCTGGGGTGGAAGAGCATGGCTGGGCATCAGCAAATGTAGGTTTGGAGGCCTAAGCCTCGACTGGCTGCTGTCTACACTCGGGTAGTTACTTAACCTCCTCTTTTCTAAAGAGGAAAGAAAGATAAGGCTCATAGAGTTGCCAGTGAGGACTGTGTGAACTAATAGACAGGAAGCATCATCCATTTTTCCTCTGATCTGGGCCATATTTCGCATGTCTGTTTTGTCCTCATTTTCCCCAAGTCCCAAGTATCCCTACAACTCCAAGGAGCCACAGAGGTTAATGCGTAAATTAATTATTTAGCCCTGGGAATTAGAAAATATTCTTTCAGGAGCCATCCCACCAGTTCAGCTAAAACCATGACTAATATAAAATGCTGTTGGGGAACCATTCAAGGCAGAAATCTGTGAGACGATGCAGAATGTTGGCACTGGGAAGTTCTGGTGGAAACCAGCCTTGTATGCATCCACCCAGGTATTCATTGATTCATAAAACAAACCTCTTCTAGGAACCTACTCTGAGCCAGGTGACTCTGTGCTGCTTTGCACTTAGCATTTCATAGTCCTCACCAACATCCTGGCTCTACAGCGTCAACGGGGATTAGAAGTCAGTCCGCCTGAACAGGCCCATTTTGTGTAAGACGGCACACGTGAGCCTGTCTAGAAAGTACCTCTGTTTTCCTCAGTAGACGAAATAGTACAACCAGCAGGCAAACCAGTTTGAACTTTTTTAAGAACCTACTGATCAAGGGGAGGTGATCTGAAGGGTGTGTGTGCAGGAATCTTGTCCATGCAGCCCTCCTATGAGAAATTCTCAAGGGGCATGCACTAGTATGCAGGAAGCGATCAGGAAACTTGCAGCTTATTTTTGGCCTGATAAAGAAGTGAATTAAGCTTGACTAATAATGCTTTCCAGACCGCTACAGGCCCTTTCATGAGTCCCAGTGTCAGACAGCCTGGGGTTCACCACCAGGAGCTGACGCTGATGGCCCTGCTTGTATGTTCCTGAGCCAGCTCTAGTACTTGCTTTCAGGTGAACCTCATAGAAGGCACACGGGGCTTAATAGGAGCCCCGCAGAGGAACCACCGATGGAAGATGGGACCCGCCCAGTGCCCAGCAGGGAGATGGCCGCGTGCACAGATGCTGCGCTGAGCCTGCCCTTGCTTAACCTGGCCCCTCATGCTAAGGGCCCTTGGAGCGCCACGGGGGAAAGTCAGAGGCTTTTGAGAGAATCCCAGCCTGGGAGGGGACATTTTGAAATTGGATGTTCAAAAAACTTTCTGTCATTATGGGATTTTGTTGCCAGATGTGTGTAACCTAAAATTCTCTCTGCCTCCCTTAAAATTTGACAACAGAATTTCCCAGTCTGCTCAAAAACCTTTCACAAGAAGAGTTTCAGGAAAATTCTTGGTCTTGTGTTTTTCTAAACATGACATTTTCCAGTTCTATAAGAACACCTGTATGATGTCAAGAAAGAAGGGAATTTCCTGGTCAAACTCATTCAAGAGTGTTTGTGTTAGTAAAGGATGGAGTTGGAAAAGTTAGTATTATAAGTTAGTGAGTGCAGATGTTGGATCAACCTGCCTTTGTGAGATACTGTTTTCAAAAGAGGCAGTCATGAAAACCCATCTTCAGGAAATGAAGTTTTCAGTCACTCATGGGCATAATGAAGAAAATCACTGCGTTCCAAGCTAAGACCATATCCAGTCACATTGCTCTCCTGTTAAAGTATTATTATTATTAATTTTTAACAAGCTCAGAAGAGTTCTTTGTATCATTGATAAATGCAATAAAATAAAGTTTGTTTTAAATCTTATTTCATCTTTATATTTAAAATTTCCTTTTGTGTATGTCTTACATAGTACGTAATTATTACAGCAAAACCTTTATATCACACCTAATTAAATAAATATGTATGTATTAGGGTGAGGGCTCAGCTCTTTTTCCTTTGAGAGGTGAATAATGAAATTGTTTGGAGACTCTGCTCTGTCTGTGTGGAGTGCCCCGTCCCATTCATGCCGAAGAGTTTTAGTGAGTCAAATAGCATAGTTACAGTGTGTTTAGAACTTTAAAAAGCATATATATAGTCTTTCTGTGGCCCTTACTCTGTTTCCAAACATTTTGATTTTCATATGCCTTTCCCAATTCAGTGTCTGGCAAGTGCCCATCTTGCTTGTAATGAACTTATATGCGGATTTTTCAGTAAATATATTGGAAGACTTTTTGGAGATTTGTGACAATTTGAAAAAAAACACATATTCATTCTCTTGCATACTGTATTGTAAGACTACAGTATGTAATGTGCATAACATATGAAATATGTGTCAATCAACTGTTTCTGTTCTCCGTAAGGCTTCTGGTCAACCGTAGGCTATTGGTAGTTAAGATCTGGGGGGAGTCAAGAGTTGTGCATGGATTTTCGACTGCGGGGAACTGTGTTCCGACTCCTGTATTGTTCGAGGGTCATCTGTACTTGTAAAAACTTCCCCTTTGCCTTCCCTACTTTTCCTTATCCCCATTACAGAATGGGTATTGGTTCTTAAAATATGTTTATTTTTCCACAGAGAATCTTTGCTTCCTTGGTGGGACTTGTTGCTTTTATCTTGTCATCTTTGTTCCCTGACCCTCAGTGATGCAAGGTGGCTTGCTATTGTCTCTTGTCTCAGAATGCCTTTCATGTAGCAGATATACAAATAAATGGATTTTTCTCTGGTTCTCTCTCCATCACCTGCGCAAGAGGGTAGAACAATGACATCGGAGCAGAGGATATGATGTAGGAACTCTGAGCATCTGTCTGCTACTGTTTTAAACCACTCCTGACAGGAGACTAACCCTGGATGCCTCATGCCTGCCGAGACCCTCTCCATATTCCACACACACTAAACTGTGCACACTCATGCCCACTGTGCACCTTGGGCTCATTTCCAGTAGTACTAATCTTCACGTAGTCCACTGCCATGTTGGAGACTCTCTCCACACAACCGCCTTTGTGCTATTGTGGAAAAATCTCGGGCATTCTGGGCCAGTCCTAGATTCCTCTATAAAATCACTGTCTTCACTAACAGTAGTCCCATAATGACTATGCCTTGGAAGCTATTCATGACTCATCAAAAGAGGACTTTCTTTGTCATCCCCGCTGCCATTATCAGTGTTTTGTACTTTGGTCCATTTCATGGTAGGGGCCTCATTAACCAGCTGCTCTAGTTATTCTGGGGTGGGTAATCCCTCTTACCTTCACCTCTGCTCATGATACCCACCTACCAAACATTACTTCATGGCTCCTTGTCAACTACCAAACTGTGGTAACCCAAGGCCAGGTGTTCAGAATCCCAGCTGTGTGTCTTACATGAAGCCACACTAGCTTACCACCTGTCCCCTCAGTTTGGCCCCTGTTTAATCATGCCCTGTTCCTGGTTACATACCCTTATCTCCCCTCTGTTTACCTCTGTGTCCTGAAAGGTTCATTTCCAGTACCCTCTCTTTCATGGGACCTTTTTTGATTCGCCACACCCAGGTATGATAGATTTAAACCCTAGTGCACCTTAGCCGACCGTTACCCTATCACATTTTACCTTCTGTTACAGCTCTTAGTTCCTGATTCTGCTTCTCCACACTAGGTTGCCCATGCAGCAAGCCACCCATCTGGGCTCCCTGCAGCATCTCCTAACTCTAGCTTAGCCACCTGACTGCATTTCCAAGACTGCCAGATGGATAGTTTGGTTTTAATGATATTCTGCATTATTCTAACCTTTTTTTGTTGTTATTTTAATTTTTCTTTGGAAGTTAGGGACATAGTCTTAGCTTGAAATGTAGGCATTGTCTACTTTCATTGTGCAATATTTTACTTCATTGCATCATTCTAAGTTGACAGTCATATTTCTGTATTATTTGGTATGTGCAACATTAAAATTTGGCTGCATAAAAATGTTAAATTCCATACAGTAGAAAAGTCACCACAAATTCAAATCACAAGGACACATAGACTGAAAAAATACACACAATACATGTGATGGTCTAATTCCCATGATGTACAAAGGGCTTATCCAAACCACTAGGAGAAGGACAATCCAATAGGAGAAGGGGCAGAATTCATCCATCAAAAAAGCTATAAATGGTCAGAGAAAGCAAACTTCTTTGTTAAGCAGAAAATAGTAAGTTAAAATGAGATAACGTATTTGTAGCCTACAAAGATTAAGACAAAACATATGTACTCATTGTTGACAAGGAATGAGCATTGCCACTTACCTGCCAATGGTGGCAACCTTTTGGAAAAGCAATTTGGCATTCCTTTCTATGGTTTTATCCTACAATTATGCTTGCATAACTGGGCTATGCTATATGTAAGGCATTTATGTCATTGCAATATAATTAAAAACTGCCTAATACAGGGGGATCTGGTTAACAATATATTGGAATATCCATACAATGGAAAGCTGTACAAAATACTCCATAGCAGTTAAAAAAAATTGCTGTAATTCCCTATATACTGATAGGGAAAGATATCCAACACCTATAAACCGATACAGAAAGATATAAGGGCAGTTCTCAAGACAAAAGTAATTTTAAATAATGCCTTGTTGTCTTATGATCAGTAACAATCACAATTTAAAACTCTGTGAATACCAAAACAGAAAAATCTCATAGTCAGAGTTGTAGAAAACAAATAGAAGATCTTATCCTTTTATGGTTGAAGTTTTCAAAAGCCTTATTTAAGGATAAGAAACCGTTATTATCTATTCTCATAATCACAACTTTCTTTTGTTCCCCTTATGGTTGTCAAGACAAATCCCAGGAGTTTAGTAATCCTGCTGTCTTATCACTGGCTAAATGAGAAGATTTGCTGTAGAAATCACTCTTCCAGATTGATGCTATTTATTTTTTCCTGGCACACAAAAGGTTGCTAAGCTTCCCCTGGTCAGGGTCTGCCCTCCCTTTACACCGGTAATTGCATTGTTCCACATCTTTATCAAAGAATCCCTTGCCAGCGAGTTTTTGGGAGGGACAAGTGTTAGGGATGAGAAGCCGCAGTGAAATACCAGGGACTGAGCGAAGGTGACACAGCGCAGGTCATTCTACAAAACTCGTCAGTCTACTGCCCAAATAAATGCCTCGAGTGCATAAAACACAGAGCCTGGTGACCCCAGGAAGAAAAATCAATTGCGATTCATATTTCATATGTCTGTAATTGCTTGTGAAAGCATGCCAGTGGTTTGTTCGGAGGGCATCTTCTCCTCTCCTGTTGTCTCCTTTCTTTCCTCGTGTCTAATGGTCGTGCCTTTCTGATTAGCAGTGAAGCAAAATTTGGGGCTTCTGTCCTTTCTACATTAGCATTCTCATTACTGGTGCTCTGCCCTGGATTTGATCAGTGCCTCAAACTCTAGGCAAGTGTAGACCGTGCAGTAGAAATGGCTCTTTTGCTTGGAGATTCTGAAAGGTTTAGGTGTTTTCTTATTTATTTGTTTACTCGTTTTGCTTTAAGGTCGGAGCAGGGGGTTGTGGAAAGACTCATCTTTCATCAGGAAGAGTTATTCATTGCTTAGGATTTTAAACGTCAGAATTGCTTTTTTTGCAGCTCTAACCATAATGCTTTTTTCTTTTTTTTTAATCAGGACAGGGGGGGCCCATAACACCTGATAATTTTGAAAATCACCCAATCTGTCTCTCCTATCTGCCCTTCTCACTCCTGCCCCCAACCGCAACTCTTCCTCATGCGAAGCTACTTTTGGATGCGTAGCCCTTCTGTGGACCGAGATGTCACAGGGACAGAGAAAATGCTGCTCACTTTATGGATTACTGTTAGGTCAACAAAACTTTGGCAGCATTGATTAACTTGACAGTGAGTAGAGCAGTACATTTATCACTTATGGCTGTGCTGTAGAAAATCTAATAAGAGGCAAACAATTCCCTTTAGAGCAGTAACAGGTTCACTGTGGCTAACAGTGCGTGCACTGGAAATTTCTGCCTTTAAATTATCCCCTTGCCGCTGGTTGGGTTGTTGACTCAAAGCTTCTGCACTTCTGTAGTCAAGCTCTTGTTATTAATTTCATCACAGTTATGTGACTTAAATAAATATTTAAATTGTTATGTATATGTAGTGGTTTTTTATTTTGAAATCTGAGCAGATGAATTAGATACAGTTCTAGAATAATGGTTTTTAACTAATAGCTAGAAATAAGTTCTCTTGTATGAAGCTAGGAATATCACCAAGAAATTACTTCCCACACCAGTGCTATATAATTCAGCTTGTTTCATAACAGCACTTTGGGGAAATTTTAGTCTCAGCTAAATACTTTGTGCAGAAATGTGTTCATAATAGTCTTTGATGTGAAATGACTATAAATGTACTTACAGAAATTTGGTGAGATTTTTCTTTTTCTTTTTTTGAAATAGTCCACTAAGACTTTTAATACTTATTCTCCTTCCTTCTACATATTAAATAGCATTACTCAACTTCCCCATTTATCATTAAGATACTTCAAGTGCACTTAGGTATACATGTGAAGAAATAGGACAAAATATGTGTGTATAGGGTAGCACAAATTATCTAATGATCAGAAAGGTGTGTGAGATGAATTCAGATCAGGGTCAAGTATAAAATGGTTAAGTGTTAAACTGTGCTGTAATAGTTACCTGAAAAAACTAGAGAGTATTTGATGAATATGTAATTCTTGTCACTCTTATAGTGTACAGAAAATCTTCAGACATGCTAGAAGAAAGCCATCTTCTTGAGTATTTCTTATCCCACATGGCAGTGTTTTTCTTTCTATTAAACTGCTTTGTAGATTTTCTAGAAGGATATCTACCTTATCTTATTTTCCTATTCTTGTTCTACACTAAAATTCACAGTTCAGCTACAGAGATCTGGTTAAAACTGAAACAAATTCCCGTTTTTTTCATGCTTTGGATTTTGCTAGGAAACAGATTTGAATTGGAGGGCTTTTTGCATGGTAGTATTGTGAGATGATGCACTTCTCTTTGTTGGGAGAAAAGTATTCTGCCTGAATCAATTGTCAAGAGATGTACTATAATAAGGCAGCTTGTGGTATGATGAAAAGAAATGCCGTGCACAGGAAATTCCCACAGCAGTTTGTTTTTAGAAGAAAAACGGAGTTCACCTGAAACATGAATACATTGGAAACTGAGACTTAATAAGACAGAGCATAGAAAGAGCCGAAAGGCTGCTGCCAAAGGTCCGTGTCAGCGATCTCATCCAATATTTGTCTTTGGGATTCTGAAAGGCATATAAACCAAAATTACTTTTTCTTGAGCTTTGAGAGGGACTGGCTTGAATCAGTAACATTCAAGCCTGTTGATGTTAGTGTTTTGATTTAATTCACTGAAATGAGTTCTCCCGTTCAACGCACAGGGTAAATGTAATGTATCTCTGTTCTGAAAGTCTTTTCTGAAAGAGCCACGTCTAGCACTCTGGATTTCACAGGTCACAATCACAGTACCCCCACCACTTGCCCTAG
Organism: Manis javanica; assembly: GCF_040802235.1. NCBI lineage: Eukaryota > Metazoa > Chordata > Mammalia > Pholidota > Manidae > Manis > Manis javanica. The sequence goes on along the minus strand of NC_133169.1, from coordinate 61,343,587 downwards.
TGAACAGAGGCCAGGTATTGATTAACTATCACACTGGCATCAGAACTACTCTTAGGATTCAATTTTTTTGTTGTTTTGCATATTTTATTGATCAAAGTGGTAAATGAGCATCAAGCGTGCAAGAAGACGATGAATTGTTTACTTGCATAAAATAACCTTTCAATAAGGGAAGATGCATGGCTTACACTTTGGTTCTGTTCTGCGGCCCGAAGCAGATGGCATTCAGCTGCTATTGATTTGCTTCCATAGTTAAGGAGCAGCCTGCAGCTCTGCATGCCCACTGCATTGTCAAAAGGGGTGTAGATTTGGGGACCAGGATGGAAGCCAGGAAGGACTGACTAAACCTTCTTAACCCTAAGGAAAAAAGAACTCTTACTTGGAAACCATGATCATTTATTTAAATGGAGACTTGGATTAATGAAATCAGATGTGTGCTGTGCTTTTAAATAAGGAACATTTGTGGTCATCTCTTATGCTGATGTTTCCAGGGAATAGCAAATAGAGTAAGAATCACAGAATACTAATTTTTAGCATGCTGTATTTGAAGAAACAAATGAAATCTTTCCTCCTGCCTTTGGCATACAATTCGGTCATTTTGAGATGTATCAGGTAATGTCCACAGCTAATCCTTCCGGCCTTAAGCATACATGGACATGTAAGCTGTGCTGATGGCCCACTTCTTAGTTACCAGTCGGTCATCTGCATTTATGCAGCAGTCCACCCAGAGCCTTGGTCAGCAATTACATTTGGTTTTGAAATGCCTTTCCATAATAGGTAGTTACAGATGTTGAATTTATAAATATTTTCCTTGAAGCTGTGTCCTGGACTTTATGTCTCGGAAACGAAGGACAAACCAACCTACCAGTTGTGAGGTTTTTTCCCCCTGTCTGGACTGCTTAAATACTGAAAACCACTTAACAAAAACCATATGAACAAACAGTAAATATATTTACATATGAAAACATGGATTTATTATTTAGTATATACATATTAGTCAGCTCAGCCAAATAGCGTAATTTTTTTTGCAACTTACAATTTTAAATATAAGTAAAATTTTCTTTTAACAAACCTTTATGATGAAGCTGCTTGCTTATAATAGCAGAACTTTGCAGACCTACTTGACCGGGTCCGTCTCATAAATATGCTGTTATTACAAATGATCTAAAAGCATTCCCAAATCTGTTATTCCTTATAAAGGAAACAGTTTATTATAGGCTGTTTTGCTTGTTCGGGGCTGGGTGGGGGCAAGTTCGCTGGGTCCCAAGTGGGTTGTGAATAAATGTTAAGCTCTGTCTCTTCCTTTCCTCTACCCCTACCCTTGCAATAAAGATTTTAAGAAGTGAGGTATTAATTTACTTCTGTAACAAAAGCAGTTGCTTTTCGCATTTCCTTTTCTTCTCTTCTTCTAGTACCAGAAAACCCAACTCATTTTTCCAGCCTTTCACACAAGAGACAAGCTTGGAAGTATAATGGGTTTACAGTGAAAGAGGTGTGCTTGAAATGCAGGTGTATAGGGCAGATGGCGGACCCTCACTGGGCATCCCCACATTCTGCATTCTCCCCCTCCCTTCCTTCAGGCAGCAGGATGCAGGGATACCTAATCATGGCTTTTCCTATGATTTGCACACTCTCATTTCCAAGGTAGGGAGACAAGACTAAGACTAGCTGGCATCAGGTTTGCCGAACTCAAAAGAGGGTTGAGAAGAGAGAAGCCCTTTCCTTCCCTGCACACTGTGGACAGGTGAGCAGGACAACCTGAAAAGGAGGGGTGGACCAGGCTCATTCCTTGTCTCTAACAAACAAGAGCTGGTCAGTGAGGTGAAAGGTCATCAGCAAGCTGAAGGTCCAGTAGGCTCAAGGTCCAGCGGGCTGAAGATGCAGATGGTATCATAGGAGAGAGTAGAAGGCTTCCAAGCCAAGCTACCAGCACTCAGTTTGCATGCCAATGTGTTGATTGTGAAAAAATTAAACCATGGTCAGGATTGATTGGCTCAGATAGACAGATGTAAAGTTATTGAAACCTATTTTGAATTCCTCATTTGGGATGTGTCCTAATTTCAGTAATTTGGGCCAATTTAGTATGTTTTTAGCAGATAAGTACTATTTCTACCTGATGTACAACTATGTATACAAAAAGTGGTATGTTTAATTAGACTTTTATTAGGAAAAAAAAATTCCTCCTCTTTATCTTGGCAACATCTGACGCCAAGTATCAGCCGTGCTTAACAAACATTTTGCTGACCCAATAAAAACTTGCTCAGTATCTTACAGGATTTATCTAGCCAAATCAACTAACAATTAGGCTCTTAAATGTTAGTTACAGGAGAGTGAAAAGAGAGAAGGATGCACTTTTTTTTTGTAGCTTTACTGAGGTAACTTACCAGGAAATCCATGTTACAAGTGTGCAGTCATTTTTTAGTAAATGTATACAGTTGTGTGAGCTTCAGCACAATTCAGTTTTAGATTTCCCTCATTGCCCAAATTTCTCTCATGCCCACAGAATCTACTTTTTTGCCTGGACAGTTCTAGCAACTTTTATCCTAACCTTGAAAAATGAAATACACACTAACAGTTGGCCACACCCCCCTTTTCTTGCTCATTAATCTTTGATGCTCTCCTCCCTGGTCTGCTTCAGGTTTGGAAGGTGATTGTCCCTGCAGTGTAGACAGCCTTGAAAGGCTATAGCTGTATCTTAAAATGTGGCTTTTGGAACATGCACCACCAGACAACCAAGAGAAAGAGGTAGAAGTCAGGGACAGGGGGACTGAGGACAGCTGGAGACAGAGAGATGGGAAGAAAGTAATTTAACTCATTTTATTTGTGCCTTTGTCACATACATGTATTTTCCAGGGAGGAATGGCTGGTAGGTAACAGGAACCTTTTCCATGTGAATTTCACCCTGACTTCCCCAACAGTAGAGAATGCTGGCGGGAAGAAGAAGGGAGACAGGTTTGCTGAGCACCTGCTGTGTTTGGAGGACCTATTACCTCCTACTTGCAGTGGGATTGAGCCAAAGGAACGAGTGGGTCATATTCCAGGGCTCTCTGTCGCCTGGTGGAGATTGCAGTCTCTTTGTTTTAAGCAATTATTTTAGCTCACGTTTGATCCTATTGTATTTAGCATGTAAAATGTAGAATTTTGCCCCAGATTAATTGCTTTATGTATTACAAAACTTTAGGTTTATAGGCAACTAATTATTATTTGTGTGACTGGAGTCAAAGACCTATGGGTCCTCTAAAAGGGTAATTTATAACAAAAGCATTTTTCATAGAATAAATTTCATAGTTGTCAGAATATGTAGCATACTGTCAACAGCTGGGGAGAGGATGCCAGCGTTGAATACATATTTATTGAGCATTTCGGTGAGCACTCCCTACCGCAGAGCTGATTACTAAACCATAATCTTTGCCTTGAGGAGTTTGGTTTGGCCATTCAGATACCTAAGCAAATAACTACAGTGTAATGTGTGTGTGTGGAAGAAATGTGTGCAGTGATACACGAACACTAAAGGAAGATCAGTTTGGTTTGTTATGTGCATGATTCAGAGAAGTTATTTAACTTCCAACAAAGCGTTTTAGTAGAATAAGAACTGGCATTAAATTTAAAAGTAAGAGTAACAGAGGTTAAGTCCATCCACAGGAGATTTTCTTATGTTATCTACAGTGAATAATGCATTATTAAATTATTAATGTTATTTAATACATTAAGTAATATATTTGCCTACTTATTAGATCTTTAAACTTGGAAAGCCTTTAACTTTTTTGAAAAAGCTGTATCGATAATAATAATAGTGTTAGTGATAATAATAATACATGGTTATGGTGTCATTAGGTAATGATCTATTTCTCTAAATAAAACTTTTCAATACTCAATTCCAAAACCTGCCTGTCAGCTTCATCTAGAAATTGAGGAAATCAGACTAAAATGGAGGGTCGATTTGCAAAGAGTAATTATTTCTTTCTCAATAGTTGAAAGAATAATTAGTAAATTAGTTCCAAACTCAGAAGTAAATGAAATTCATATCTCTTCTTAATAAGGGGAGCAAGTGAGCTTTCCTGACATTATTGTTTGCAGGGGTAATAATTTAGGTTGTATTTTGATTTTTCTTTCATTTCCATGCCCTTTTTTTCTTCTAAATGGAATACTATTCAAATTTTGCATGTCTTGGTGACTTTTACATAAGGAAGGACATCTTATAGTTTCTCTTCTCTTTTGTTCTTTGCCTGCCTTAATGCAGTTAGATCGGGTGATTTTTTTTAAGCATTGTTGAATGTTTGGCTCTACCATCCACATACACAAAAAACTTAAACCATTTTCCTTAGAGTCGGTTCATCTCAAAGTCAGATCCATCAGAGTCACTGATCAGGCCAGACTTTTAGGCCAAGCCCAGGAGTTAGCTTATACCTACAGTGTTACTCCACCTTCACCAGTGTCCTTCAAATACAAGCAGCAAAATGACGATTGTAATTGCTTCTATTTTATTTAGAGTGAATTGGTATATTTGAAAAGACACTGTTGGGTTTGCTACATATACATATTAATTGTTCATTAAATTAATAGAAAGCCACTGGAAAATCACTGAGCCCCCATTGTTTGATTTAGTGTCAGCATCACTTGTTCCTTCCAGAGTAACCCACTTTGCATTAAGTAGTGAAGAAATGCCTTTTCTATCAACACTGGGTTTCCTGGTTGAGATTTCAAACACAGGTACAGATCCATTCACCCTCCTCTCTGTGACTCGTTCCCGCCTTACACGTGTATGACCATCATGGCAATCTGTTGAAAAGTCTTAACTTGAAAGGTAGTTTTTCCTGTAGAAATAGAAGAAGCCAATTTGTTCTAAGCATTTTAAACATTTCAGAGTCTATTGTAAGAGCAACAAAAGCATAAAGGCACACTACAAAAATTGCATTTTTGTCACTTTTTTTATTTTGGCATATCAGGCTGATCCTTCTCTTGTCTCTACACAAATGACAAGGTTAGTGGAGCTGAGGATATCGAGGCTTAAAGAAGCTCCTAAAAAACGAGTGCATTAACCCACAGTGCACTCAATTCCCCAAACATCTTGCATTCTGCTGCTCAGACTGAAGTGGGCACCTGCTGGGTAATGTAATTAGTTTCAGAAGGAATGTCACATCAGTCCTCAGGAGTTTACTCTGACCCAAAAACCCTCCTAAGAAAATATCAGTGAGACGAAACAAGAAAAGTTACCACAGTTGGGAAGCTTCTTCTCACTGTGTTATTCGCTATTCGGAGGCATGTTCTAAAAGAGTCCTATTTGCTCTCTAGCTCAGTTATTGTCTGGTTGCAAAGTGGTGCTAAAATCAAGATTGATCTAGCAAGTAGCTGTTTTCCTCTTCTCAAAATGAAGATGTGGTGGGCTGTGTAAAAAAAAAAAAATAGAAGACATTTGAAATTTAACAACAGTTTTTAGCACTCATGCTAGATCTAAAACATGAAAACAAATTAGGCTTGTTAATTTCAACCTACTTTTTTTTCACTAAAAAATGTACTGAACAGGGCTGTTTCCAATTTCCCTTTTTATCCTTATTGATTTTCGCTTATAATGAGCTGTCATAAAGGGGTTGCAAGGGTCTCATTGGAGGGGCGGGATAAGTCTGACACGAAATGGTAGCACCATTGTGCTGTGTAGTTCATTTTTCCCAAGACTTAGATGAGCGGTCGCCTATTCTGTTGGCAGTGTGTGAGCCACATCGTCCAGTTCTGTGGCCCTCTTGTCCCCCGCCACCACCACCACCGCCGCCTCCTTGGCTGAGGCTGCCCCTGTATTCAGCCACACCTGGGCTGTGCTCCAGAACCTGTGGGAGGGGCTGGGAGTCCACTTCTAGCCAGAGGGTAAAGGGGAAGCAGCTGACCCTTGAGGGACCAGAAGGAGCCGCAGGACGCCTTCAGGGACAGAGTGTAGCTGGGAAATAGTCCAAGACTGGGCCCTCAGTTCACCAGCGTCACCACCAAGGTGAAGGGGTAGACAGTCCACCAGGGAGGATCTGGGCTTGCTGTTACTAAGAAGGGAGAAAGTCATCTGACATCTCAGAGTCCGTTTTCTCATCCACAGAATACTCTTGATCTTACCTACCTCAGGGGTGGTTATGAGGATGAAGTGGCCCAGTATATGTGAAGCTTCTCAGCAAGCCATAAAATACTGTGTACGTATTAAACATGATACGTTTTCCTCAGCACATGCCTTGTATAATTTCCTGCTTGTCTGTAAATCCTTGCTACAACATTCTGGAGCCACTGGGCCCTCAGCTGCTTTTGGTAAAACACCTGCTGGAGGTACTGTTACCTCCTAAAGTATAACAGTCCATGGGACACTCCAGTTATAAAGTTTCTCCTTACATTAAGCCAGAATTTGCCTTCTCGGTTTTTACCTTTGCTGGCCCCAGTTCCTGCTGGGACAGCACTGCGTGCCTTCACAGTCCTGTCTGTGAAGAGGTAAAGGAGACAGGCCCTGGGGCTGGATTCGCGTGGACAAAACCCAAGTAAACGTATAAATGAAATCATTCCAAGTGCTTTCAAGGAAACAAGTGAGTGAGAAAAGGTGATCAGGGAGTGAGAGAGTGCCCAGATAAGGGGATGGAGGAAGGGGGGCAGGTTTTTTTCATAGGACGCGGGGGTTGTTTGTTTTATAAGGAAACACCCAAGTTCCACTTTGAACAGTTTGAATTGACAGTGTCTATGGGAAATTCAAATGGAGATGTTAAATGCAAGGGGTCGTCTTGAGTGCTGGCGGCTCCGAAGCCGAGTGAGGTGAGGACAAAAGTAGTCATGAATTTAGCAACACGCAGGAGATGTGCGATCTTGCCAGGCTGAGAAGGGTGGAAGCCCAGGCCAGTTTGTGGAGGGTGGCGTAGGGCATGGCCTGGAGATAAGAATGGGAGTCGGCAGCTGGAGAACACTGCAAAGAGCCTTTGCCACGGAAAGAAGCAGAGAAATAAGCTGTATCCTCTGAGGGGCAGTTTTGGTTCGTTGATTTTGCTCTGCTGTTTTAAAATGAGATACTGGAGCACGTGTATATGCTGATGAGAACGATTCAGCAGAGAGCATAGAAAGATGAATGGATGGTGGGCGGATGGAATCAATGAGCAGGCAGAGGAGAGAAGGACGGTAACTAAGGAAATAAATATTTGAGGGTGGCATCAAGAGGTGGGCTGAGAGCCAGAGCAGACCTGGAGGAGGCGGCCTCTGATGGAAGGAGGCCACTTCCTCCATGGTGGCCGAGGACGGGGGAGAGGTTGAAGGAGGGGTCATGCAGGCCGAGCAGGTGGAGTGAATACGGGGGACAGCAAGTCCAGTGGCTCCCATATTCACTGAACTGTGAAGAGTGGCTGTCAGCTGAACGCGAGGGTGGAGAAAGGGTAAGGGACATGCGAAGAGAGAAGGATGGGAGGGGTGGAGTGGGTGAAGGTGGTCCCTCTGGAGCCCTGGCTCTCAGCGTGTGGTTCCCGGACCAGCAGCAGCGGCTTCTCACCTGGGAACCTGGGAATTTCTTTGAAATGCAGCTGCTGAGGACCAGCCCCAGACCTACTGGATCACAACTCTGGAGATGGGACCCAGCAATCTGATTTTAACACACCCTCTGGATGATTGTGATGCTGGCTAAAGTTTGAGAACCACTGTTCTAGAGAAAAGTAGCAAGACAGTGTCTTGTGTAGAAGAGCTTGAATTTAAAGTGAAACCAGGTGGTCTGTATGGTGTGGTTTTCTCAGTGTTCGCTTGGGTTGAGCATGGGTAAGAGGCAGTAGAATTCAACTGGGACTAGGGTGTCCTAAGAACAATGGGAGGGTGTGATGGGGCTGGAGGCTTTTCAGGGAAACCGATTATGATGGAAGATCATGGAATCTTTAGCTGGACAAGTAGAGCAGAAAAGTCAGAGGGGGCTGATGGAAGGGAAGTGAGAAATCCAGACCAATGGATTGGCGGCCTCACTGATAGCGAGGGGCCGTGCCTTAGGAAAGGGCTCTGTACAGCAGAGCTGGGTCACGTCTGAGCTTGCTGGCCCACAGAGATGGTGCTTTGAAGACTTGACTGAATGCATTCTGTGTAGAAATTCCATAGAACCCATACTTCGGCCAGTGTGTATGCATTAGTACATACATGAAGAGGCCAGGAAATTATGGCATAGTTTGCTTACATACAAGGCATGAGCTTTCTTAAAGATAATGACACAAGTACAATCATATAAGAAAGGTGTTTACTACCTTTAATCAGATATTTAAATTATTCAGTGTCTGTAATTGATTATTTTTTCTCGTACTATACTGCTACTGAGAATAATAATAAAAATAACATTTATTAGGTGCTTACACTATACCAGGCACTGTAGCCATCTCTTTATCAGCATGAGTCTTAATCTCATCATGACTACAACCTCCAGGGTCAATACTATTATTGCCCTAGTGAAGCACAGAGGACCTAAGAAACTTAGGCCTAAGATTAAACAATTTAAGTAAATGAGTGTTCAGATGTGCACACAATTCTTATAAACTGAAACTGCCTATCACTTCTCAGTAACTATAAAATAATAGGTGTAGTTTTCACTTGATTATTGGCTGCCCTCCCACCCACCCTCCAGTGATCATGTCCAGCTGAACATGACGTGAAAAAGATTTGTTTCCAGAAAAATAGGAACGTGCCTATCAGCTGCTCCCTGGTACCTCTGTGGCTCTTTCTCCAAGGCACAGTTGGGACAGACTGAGCATGAGGGCGGCTGAGCAGACCACGGCCCCGATGGCTGGTCTGGGCGACTGGTGTGCTTATAGCCTGTGGGCCTGACAAGGCGTCTGGGTTGTCATGCGCTGGTCACTCTGTTGTATTTGGCAGGTGTCAGATATGAATCTGAAAATGTTATCTTTGAACACCAGAGGCACATCTTCCAGCTTCTTCTTTTTTCTTCTTAAGTAAATTAGTGTTTCCCCCTCAAAGTTAGCCAAGATCTTTAAGATAGAAAACTTCTGCTTGAAGATGAAGTTAGTCCTTTTAACATGCTAGAGTATCAATGGAAACTTTGCTCTCTCCCTTTAATTGCTCTTAATAGAAAGTTGTTAAAAGATCATAAAATTTGTGATTAAAAGGACCTATTTAAGGAGAATTGTATTTTTGTCTATCGGCCAATGCCAAATTATTCCCTATGGCTCATTCTACAATGATTTGGACAATCCTTTGAAAAACAAGTTTAATGAAACACTCTCCATTTCCATAGGGATACTGTCTATGATTTGTTTAATAGACCCAATTTAGTAGGATATTTTTCTAGATAATCAGCTTACAGTTTTCTTTGCTTAGTCTCATCTCATTACCTATATGCTTGATCTCTTTACTGTTCTACAGTATGTGCTTTTGGCACTTGCTGTGTGAGACAGACACATCTTTCATGTATTCATTGGTCCTCTTCTTACTTTTTATAGACAACGCAATGCATGTGTGAACCTGATTGTTCATTTCATTGTTCATAAGCTGTTCTTTCTGGTGTGGACCTGAGATGGTGGCAGGTGATGGTGCGTTTTGGCCCAGTGACTCAAGAATACCAGGCATTGGATCTCTTTGATTCGTTTGGCCTCTCCCTCCTGTTGATAAGATGGCAGCTGAGCTCAGAAATCACACTCATGTTCCAGGCAAAAAGAGGGAATAAAGTGCTAGAAAGATGGACAAAAAGATGAGGGCCTAACCATCACTTGTAAGAAGAAGCTTTTTGAGTCGTTCACACCCAGTGACTTGCACTGACATCTTAGTGGCTGCATCTGTGTCCATGGCAAGGGAATTTGGGATATGCAGTGGGGGTGGGTGTTACTATCACTGCTCTTTGTTATCGTTGTTTGCATTTTTTAGTGTGGCAGCTTGCTGTACCCTCTGACAGAATCAATGTTCCATTAATGAGGAAGAAGGGGGAATGGGTTTTGGTAGGCAACCAATGGTATGTACCACAGCCTCCAGTGGCAGAAGGCAGGCAGAGAATTCAGGCACTTTGCTTATGTGTAGAATACCTTTCTGTGATGTCCTTCTGTTACTATTTCCGGGGGAAGGCTGTGAGTCCATCAGAAAAAGGTTGATACCATCTGGAAGACGTCCAGGAAGGGATCCATGTTCTTTGTGGAGTGGAAGCCCCCGAATAAACATCTATAACTTAACTCCAAGATGTGGATTTATTTTGGCATTAGATTTGACAGAAGGGCTAGAGTATATGCTTCTTTCTGTGGACTCCGAGAACACTGCTGTCCGTGACTAGCAGCTGTGGGCACAGAGGCCACCTCTGTCACCTGTCCTGTGTTGTTTCCTGTACCCCTCAGTGTGGTCCACTGGGGCTGCTATCAGTCCACCTGTGTATTTTATGTGAATAATTTCATCAACTATGTTTTTTGTCACAGCCAAGAAGTCATGGGCCTCTTCCTCACTTTCTTTATCATTTCCTACATAGATTTGCTTCAACTTTAAACCTGTGAACGGTCTCCACAAGGCCACTTCTCAGTTTTTGTTTCATTTCTCTGAGGACTTGCTACTGCATCTTGAAACAGTCTTTGTCTCACTGTTTCACCATTTCCTACTCAGCGTTCCCACTGATGCCATCCACTGTGAGCGTTGCTCATCCAAGGTTCTTAAATTCATGTAGAGCATTAATTGTGTAAGTGTAGCATTTAAATAGGAGCCTCGATACAGTGTGTTTAACAAGACAAGATACAAGGTGTTGGAGGCCTTCATTTAAACAGAAAAGATACTCACCCAGTATACTGTGTCTCAACGGCAGGGCTGTGCGAGTGCATACCGAGGAAGGTCTAGTCCATCCGAACTGTGCCACATCAGACCCACCTCTGCTGGAGCTGGGTCAGAGTGTACAGTAGGTGAAGAAGGAGAATGCTAAATAGATCAGAGGAGTAAACCACACAGGGAATGTTGAGGGCACTGGAGAATGCAAATTGTTTTCAGGCACTTTAAACACTTAAAAAACATCAATTCATCAACATGTATAGGCTTTGCTAATTGTAAATCTTTCATTAAAAACCAGTCTCCTGAGGCTCTCTCCAGGCAACATCTTACAAGCCCAGTTCTGATTACTATTTCTTCTTTAAAGTAATAAGATAGCATGTCCATAAGCATATTCTATAATTTGTATTTAAATTAGTGTCTTATTCCATTATTTAAATTACTAAGTCAGTTTTGGTTTGTTTGTAATACAAAGTTTTATTCACATGTCTGAGTCTCCTGATCATCGTTTTGACTTATAAGCCAGTGTGTAACTGCTTTTGGAATGTGGTTTTTTTTTTCTTTTTTTTTTCTACTGGATCATCAAGAAAATGACTCATAAATTCTGATGTTATCTCTAAATGTGTGATTGAGTCACATTGTTATTCAACCTACAGTTAGGTCATTTAAATGGCTCCAGAGTCTATAAAATGTGGCTTTAAAGTATTTTTACCCAGTCAAAAAAAAGAATTGAGTTGGTCAGAGATTGTCAAATAGGTCTTAAAAACATATGAGGCCAGACAGATCCTTTTGGATTTTGCTTTTGTTTTGTTTTCAGTTTTTTAAATATAGGACAGAGATGAATGGAATTTATTGCCTTTCTTCTTCTGGGAGTCTTTATATTCTTGTAAGAATTAGTTGAGATGTTAAATTTAAAATCCAAGGAAAATCAGAAATGTATTTTAAGGGAGCCAACTTCAGTGGTTCCCTTAAATTTATCTATGGGATAAATTAAAGTTGAAAATATAGTGGAAAAATATATATTGGGAAAAATAAAGGATTCCAATAAAATTCACTGAGAAAAGAGCTAAACTATGTAGCAGAGTGCCATTATGCATGCAGTAAATGTCAATAAATGTTTGTGGAATGAATAAGGGAGTGTCTCAGGGAATCAAAGCATTGGTTGACAGTAGCTTTGGGGTCAGAGAGACATGGGTTCTGATCACAACTGTCCCTTACCCCTTGAGAAACCTCGCACAGGTAGGTGATGTTTGAACCTCAAATTCCTCGTGTATAGAATGTAGATGATAGGGTCTCGCAGCATTGTGAAAATTAAATGTTGAAGAACCTAACACAGAGTAGGCATCACATAAGTGTTGTTGTTATTATAAACCACCTGAAAATCATCATGTTTGATAGGTTGAAATTGTTGAAAGTTAATTGAACTCAATCCAGTATTAATCATCATGTTGCATGAATTGATTTTATTTCCCCAAAAAAGATAATTTAGTCCAACCTGGGGGTTTGCGGAAGGTTCCTAAGGGAGGTAACACTTGAGCTAAGACTTGAAGGGTACATAGGAGTTGGCCAACTGAAAAGAGTTGGGGAGGGTGTTCGCAGTGATAGAGTTACCCCCCTTGTGAACAGGTCAGTGAGGCTTGGGGAGACCTGTCAGTGGTGGTGTTTGGATAGACTGGGTCTTACTGGCTTTACCACTTCTTTATTCCACTATAGTCAGAGGCACAGTCTACTGGCCTAGGACTGTCTATCCTTATTTTTAAAAAATGTTTGAGCATAACACTACAATAGGTGCATATTTAATAACAAGTTATATACGTGTTCTATTATTCCATACCTGAAAAATTAGAAAAGGTGGATTTCCTGATTTTTTAATTTAAGATAGATAGAAATTCTAGTATTTGTTTTTCTGAATCACAGTTAATGGTCTTGCTTAACTCCCCACATGTCTATAACCTCCTTTGGAGGTGATTAGCCTATAAAAAAAATACACTGAACATGGACAAGTTTTCTTAAAGTCTCCAAGGCATGTTTTATGTGAGTTTAGGGTTTATATTTTCAGTTTCTGCATGGTCTCATAACCCCCAGTTGTAAGAAGTTAACTTAATCATCAGCTCCACACGGATTACTAGGATGCTGGGTCAGGAATGAGCTTCTTAGGAGCAGATGCAAAGCCACTCAGGGAGGGCATACCTTGAACCTGGCCTGAGTCTTTCCTATAGATAAAGCCCTGTTGAAGATGAGCTCATGAACAAAAATTATGAAACAGAAGAAAGTAAAACAGTTATGAGTGAGAATCAACAGACACAAAACAGCCAGATTAAATCCCAAGAACTTCGAATAAAAGGACAGTTTAATGGAAACCAAAAATTTTAATGCCCAAAATAATTGGAAGCATAGGGAAGGTCAAGAATCTAAGAAAAAGAGACCAAGCAGATTTAAAAAACAACCAAATATGAAAGGAAAATATAGTCATTAATATTAGCCCAATGACTTGATTAAGGAGCAGTTTAGAGAGAGCCAAAGAGAGGATTTAATGCGTGATCATTGGGTCTGAGGAACACTACTGCTGTTACAGAGGTAGTCAAGATATAAACCAGGTATGTCATGTGCACCTGCGTCCACCTACCACCCAGCCAGGGAGCACAGCTCAATGGCCCTCAAATCCACCGAGGAGAAAGAGCAAAATCCTTCAGTTGATCCAGGAACCCCGCCCAGCCTCTCCAGCTGAGAGTTCCCTACTCTGTTGCTCAGCTTCATTGTTTCCTCAGCCCAGCCACACTGGCTGCCTTTTCATTTTCTTAATGCTGTGCTTCTACCTTCTGCACGTGAAATATCCTGCTCCTCTTCACCTATGAGGCTGACCTAATAGGCTAATTACCTCCCTTTAACCTATTAGCTCACTCAGCTCCCAGCCTTAGGATCACCTTCCCAGGGACACTTTCCTCCACCCAACAGGCTAGTAAGGGCTCCTGGTTACTAACACCTAAACAGCCAGCAACGCCTCTCCTGTCTCCTTGTTTCATCATATTCATTACTGTGACTCTTTGAACACCATTCACCTCCCTGTGAATCTATATAACATCCTGGGAGGGCAGGACCATGTATGGTTGGCTAACCATTGTGCCAATGGTTGTACTTAGTAGGTGTTAAATGAATATTTATGTGTGAATAAATATTCACAGAATACATAGAACATATATTTTGATATTAAAACAGCTCAGAAGATTGGTTGGCTTTCTAGTTTCTATTGTTTCATGGTTGGTTTTGTCTTTTTAGCCATATTGTCAGAAATGGTATTTCTTCTTTCAAATCTTTCTTAAGCTAAATGACATGATTTCTCTTCACAGATTTTTTACCATTTTAAATAGGCTCTTGTCAGCATTCAGCTTTTAGTGCAGGTCCTCAGACTCCTTGCAAGACATCTCTAAAGCCCTGTGAAGACATAGCAGATGTCTGCTTGCATTCTATGAATAGTGCAATTTTTTCCAGGCACAGAGCAGACATGTCCTGGGAGTGGTGTCATGCACGAAAAGGATGCATGGTACAGTGCGTTCTTCAGAGCATATCTGATTTTTTTTTAAGTGGTCACGAGCCTTCTTAAGATCTGTTTACTGGCTGACTTTTTCATAGCGTTCCTTTGATGACCTTAGTGTGGCTCTTTTTTGTGAAATGGTGAGCAAGTGCTGGGGAGGAGCTTAGTGGGAGGCCGAGGACTGCAAAGCCTCTGTGAGCTGGTAGGTTTCAGTCCCAGAGGAGGGTGACACTGCAGCCCGCTTACTGCCGTGAGCAGGTATTGGTTTTCACCCTGCCTGTTCTTAGCTGCACCTCTGAAGTAGGTACGGTCTGAAGTATCTTTCCTCCGGAGGAGAGGAAAAACTCTTGAACTTGGTCACCGCAACAGTCGGTCACTTCAAACCAAATGAGATGGGCCAGGAAAAGGGCTTTAAAGATCCTTAGAAACCTCTGGGCTTATTATTAGTTCAGTACCCTGGGTCTTGTGATAGAGGGGCTCTCTGCAACGTTGATAACAAACCTTGATAGAAAATGGGAAGAAACGTGGTTTGGTTTTTCTTTTTTAATGTTTTGAAAAGAGAATAAAAGGATCAAATCCGTGAAAATAGTGCGGCTTGTGCAGCAGTCTGGGAAGGTTAGCAAAGTGGTCTTGTCCAGGTTTCCAACAAGATGTTCCGTTCCTGTTATAATTGGCTGCTGGGTAGGTTTGGACCTAACTAGAATGCCAGTGTTCGATTTCACCGTGTCCTCAGTGGGGATGTGTCACCATTTACACTCGCCTTAGTGACAATTTTCTAAAATGGAAACTCGTGGGAAATCATTACAATGTTTATATGTCTCCCTTGTCGGACGGTGTTATCCTGTGATATTTTACCAGTGTTTTCTACTGCATGATGGCATCTAGTGAAGGTTCAGGCAGAACAGGGCCCTCTAATTTTGTGGCTACATTTTACTTCCTGAAGAAGAAAAGATAACTGACAATTAAGTATTTGGGGTGTCAGAGAAGGAACACGTACAACTAATCAATGGTATCCTTTGGGAACATGTTTTTGTAAAGCTGATAAGGTAGAAAAATTGGGATTTTGTGATTTGTGGTACATGATGATAATTGCCTCTTTTCAACGAAAAAGACATTTCTCGTGGAGTAAACATTGAGCTTGCAGGGGACGCTGATAGCAATGCTGTTGTTTTTCTGCCTCATGCAAGCAGTGTTTTGGTAAATGTTTTCACAGAGCATAAGATTTTTTCCCCCCATTCTTTTAGAGCAGTAATTTTGAAGGAGCATATGGTCTATGTTAAGGAAAGTCATTTATTCTTCTCCAAGTAAAGAACATGGTATAAAAAATAGTAATTATGTTTTTGCTTCTTAAAAGGTACACTCAAGTCCCTGATTTTAATGTTTATCAGAGTGGGATATAGTAAGAACAAAGTCTGTTTCATAGGATATCCACTTGACACCGTTCTGTTGTTCAACCCTATTTCCTGTGTGCATCTTAAATCAGAACCTGATTTTTAGTCTACTGACCTCCTAAGTGAGAAATAGGATGGAAATTTCCTTAAGTGCATTCTTCAGTTCACTCTGTAGCATCCCCAGTCAGCATGTGTATGAAAGAGCAGCTAAAAGACATTCCGGGCCTGGGATATTCAGAAGCTCATATCATGCGGACTCTTCCCACACTTGGGCCACTTCTGCTGGTTTCGTTACACAGGCTTCAGTTAGAGGCAGATGCCTTCTCTGCTGGTTTGCACAGTCCTTTCTTGTTCCAGCAGCTTTGAAAATCGCCACCCCTCCTAACAGAATTGTAGTCTACTCTAAGAGCGTGTCATCTCCTTGGCCCTCCACAGCCTCATTCCACACCTGGCCCCCACTAGCAGGTGCCCTCTTCTTAGGGAAACTGTTTGGAATCTTTTAATCAATCATTTTCATTGCTTGCCTCTAGCTCTTCCTAAGTTTATTCTTTTGTTGCTCTCTGTGGGGGCTGGATAATACTGCCTCAAGCAGAGTGAGAGGATTGCTGTGTTCCTCTCACACCTTGTGGAGTCTGCACTTCTTGCTGACCTGCCACTTGAGACCAGCAGCATTTGTACACGAACAGTTCCTCTGCATCTTGTGTCTGGGTAATTCACTCTGCCTCTTACTTGACTCAGTACTTCTACCCTGTAAGATTTAACTTAATGGAATGTATTTCCAACTTGTTCTCCAGCTAGTGACATTCATCGTGAATTCTGATGTTTTGCTGCATAAATCAGTTGCCCAGCCATGCGTTCTAACTTGCATCCACTGTCCAAACTTTACCATCAGAATTATTGATCAGTCAGACGGCACTGGGCCTGGAACCCTTCACTGCCCTGCAGCTCAAAATGCCCCTCGTGTAACAGGTGTAGAGGACTGGTGCCTCGTCAGCTGTCCTCTGACCTAGGAGTATTAGAGTGTAAATCATACTCAGGTTTGCTGGCTTTGGGAACCCTCAGCACCACAGATTGTTGAATTCTGGAGTCACATAAAGGACACAGAACGTGAACTTCTTTCTAAATTCGATGCAGCAGCAGATTTTGGTCTGTCAGAAAGACTCCTTCACCAGGGTAGCCTCACCGCCAAACAGATATTTTCAGCTGTTGCCCAGACCTGAAAGCAGTAATGAATTGCAATAGCGAGGCAGCTCCACAGGGCTTCTAATTGACAAAGAACTAGAAAACCGAAACAGGAAAGCCAGTGCCTCCTTCGGGAAGCTGGCATACGGCACGGGCCCGCCAGTGCTTCAGGCGCCAGGCCAGATGAAAAGTGTGCCGCGTAGTGAAACTACCACATCAGAGCTGAAAGCAGGCATCCTCGGCTGGCTGCCAGGGGCCTGTGAACCCCCTGCCACTGTCAGCACAATTAAAAATGTATGTGTATTTTTCAGCATGCAAGATTCTCAGCTTTCATCCAACCTGCAAAGAGATCATGACTGAGGGGTCTAAGAAGCTCTGTTTGTTAACTGGACAATAATCCAGACTTCCAAAACTGATGCATTAGGTTGTTGAGAATTGATATAACAAAGAGATCCAAAGGAAACAGTGGGCATTTATGGGATGCCAGCTGTGTGCCAGAGACCCTTGGGGAGATCTCATCCCCCCAAGGCCCCACAAGGGAGATAGGAGTTGTTCAAACCCAGGTGTTGCTATCAAGCCACACACTTCAAACAACACCATACCACCTCGCTAAAGAATGCAAATGACTAACCAGGGAAGAGCAATCAAAAGTAAAGATATGCAAGCTGAAACAGTGGGGAAATATGATTTGATATTCAAAAATGTAAGTTTTATACTTTTTGTAAATCGAGAGCTTACCTATTGAATAAGGTTGGGTGATTTAGACCAGATGGGAGTCCCAAGCATGTGGGATGACCCAGGGTAGAACTTCAAGGAATGGTTTTTCTTGAGCAAAAGCTTTTCAAGACACTGAAGAAGATGTAAGTGGAACTGTCATGAGGTCCCATTTCACCAGTGGGTCCCTCCTGGAAGGAGAGCACATGGTTAGGAATCAAAAGATTTGGTTAAACTAATTTAATTGCTCTTTTGATCTCTGTACTAATTAATGACAGTTATTTCACTTGTACATATTAAATTAAGTAAATTACACTCTATCCCTGTTTGGGCTTGTGTATTAATTATTTTCTTATGAGCCTTTTTAGCAGAGTTTAGGAAGTACTCCCACAGGTAACTGAGTGCTTAATTAACCCCTTCCCAATGCTGCTTTCTTTGTAACTAAATCCTGAAATCCATATTGGTCATTGTTCTGTGGAATACACTATTTGAGAATATCCAGTGGGCATTTAATAAAAACACTCATTGAATACCCGCTTTCTAGATTCCCTTGTTTTGCCAGTATCTCTTTCCTAAAACAACACGATCATCTATTAGGAGTACTGTGCTTGGGGAGGCTGAGCAGGATTAATTCCTGTCCTGGTGTTGCAGTGTAAACAGCTTTTTGCCTGTCTTTTGTCATTAATGATCATGCTATAGATGTAGCCAGTGCATTGTAAGCCAATCTGTCAAGGCAAATAAACAATTCACCTTGTTAAAATTCCCTAAATCTTGCATTAATAAAACCAAAGTAACCCCCTGAACACTCAAGAGATGTCTTCCTCCACACTGCAGTGATGGATGACATGTCTAAAGATCCTGGAAATTAAGTAGTTCAGGTCATTAAAAGTGTCCCACACTTGTTATTGATTTAATTTATTTTAAAAGGTGGGGGTGGAGATAAGAATGTTACCCCCCCCCCATTTTTTTTAATCTGAAAACTACCACTTGTACACATAATTAAAACTATTGCCTGGGTGAACAGCTCTGTATTTGTTATAATATGAAGCTTTAATATTCAAGTAAGTATTATATCATCCTCTTAGATATCTAGAATGGTAGATAACCATTGCTACTAATGTTAGGGCAAAAATTCCTTGAAGCTTCATATGTATGATGATTCCAAGAACCTTTGAGTTCTGTGCATTAAATAATGATCTTCTGGGTACCCCAAAAGTTGCTTTGGGTAGATAAAAATTTAGATGAAAGCCAAATGATTTGAAGGCAATAAACTACAGTACTAATGAAATTATGCCTCTGGATAGGAGTTTCTCTGTTTTATGAATTTTTTTCATTTTTCTACTTGGGTAATCAAGAAAAGAGTAAACATCTTAGATGGATAGATAGATGGATGAGAAGGTGACTGGGAAAACATTTAGGAAGTGATAGATTTTTCAGTTCCATGTCAGTATATTCTAGGGCAAGTTTAAGTTTTGTGTGTGTTTGTTTACTGGGTGATGGCTAATTTTCTCCACCTGCCCACACTCTACTGGACCCATAGTATTCACTGCATATCCCAGTGCCTGACATCATAGATGCTCAGTAAATATTGGTTTGATGAATAAAGTACAATGCGAATAAAGTACAATGCCAAGTACTTTTCTGTCCCTGATCATCTGTGTGAACGGCATTTCACCATCAGTTTTCATAGTTCTTTATACAACATGTACTTATTGGGTGGGGGTGGAGGTGCTTGGTAAATTATAAGAATGACCCTTGAGAAAAGCTATATTAATTTCAGAGATTATTATACAATCTTCAATGCTATTTCCATGGACTTTATAATAGAAGGGAGGGAGGGGCAACTGTGCAATCAGCTCACACACTCTGGCAGATGCTGTTACAAAACAGCTATGTATGAAAATGCACTCTATAGTTCTCCATTAGATTTCTCCTTGAAATTGCATCATTTGGATATTTGAGAACTAACATGGTTATGCCATTATGCCAGCTCTTTAGCAGAGCTCCCTAAATGGAAGAACTCTATAGATTTTTTCCAGTGTATATGCTGATTAACACTTAGTGGTAAAGTTGTTACTGACCCTTTAAGTGGAGCTGTCTAAACAGCAATAAATGTCAGTTGCTCCTAATGCCAAAACTGGGGATACCTGAGGGATCTTGAGTAAATCTTCCAGTTAAAAAAGCCATGTATAATATTTCCTAAACAGTAGTGGTCTCTTATAGATACACACGTGCATGCACACACATGTCAGACTACTTTATCACTCAGGAAAATTTAGTGTACATATCTTAGCAATGTTATTGGTGTTCCCAGGATTTTGAAACACTCCTTCTGCATTAGAATCTCCACAAAGGCAGGAACTGTGTCTGCCTAGTGACCCACGGTCTTGCTCCCTCGTCAGCAGCTGAAGTATAGTGGGTGCTCCTTAAGTGCTGGTTGGCTGAAAGAGTAGATAAACGGGGCATTTGCTGACAATGAAGAGCATGTGTTGGCCCACATTCTTAGTGGGCAAAGTGGGGACCACACCTCACATGGACTGTGAGGAACGATGCTGTTCAGAATCTTGATGGATGGCTAGGAATTCTTTGATTTGTGCATTTAATTGATTGCCCAGCTGACTTCAGTTTCTTATTCTGTTTTCTACTCTCACAGGCTGTCATTTTAGAAAATGAAGAACTTCCCAAACTGTTCCTTGACTTCCTAAATGTACGGCACTTGCCCTCTTTACCAAAGGCGGAGAGCTGTGGGTAAGAACTGTTCACACATTGCACATGTATCTTAAGGTACTGTTCAATCACTCATTGGCCTAATGAATAACCCAAGTGGGGCCAGCAGGGCCAGCCTGGCCACTCGCGTTCCTTTGCCTGGGACAGCACTCCCTCACCGCCTGCACATAGTCAAAAGAATTTCTCCCGAGTCCTCAACCCCGTATTGCTGCCAAATGACCAACATCCAGTAACTCAGGTATAGATTTAAGGAATTTACTTCTTAAATTAAGCTGTTACATGGAGTGATGTTACATGATGGGAAATGTGAAGCTAGATAGCCTGTTCAGGAACTAATATGTTTATTGTGAATGTTTGAGAAAATCTGTATTCCCTTGGCGCATATATTCAAAAATCTTAAAGCTATAAATGATCTTAGAGATGGTTTTACCCCACTGCCTTCACTGTAGAGTTGAACAAACGAGACACAGGAATTTAGTGCCTTTCCCAGGATCTCTGAACTTGGGCCCAGCAGAGCACAGCCGTCCCATGTAATCTCTTCCCCCTGCCCCGCGCCTCTCCCGTAGGAACCTCTAAATGCAGGGCTGCAGATCCCGGTCTCTCTCCACCAAGGCACTAGGTATTTGATACCATCTGTCACTGGGAAGAGTTCTGAAGAATTAACTGCAAAGCAACCACTTGCCCAGCTCTGGGCACCTGCTGTGCTGAGCAGAAAGCAGTCAGCAGTATCCCTGACATGTTCCATCCATTTGCAAAGAAACACACCATAAACTCTCTGCAAATTCAAGCAGGGAGAGGGTTTTAACTATCTTGTTGTCATCTCCACACCTGCCCAAAGGACCCATCGCAACTACAAGACGTGCAAGCTAACCACACCCGGAGGTGTGTGTTAAACCCCAGCCGTCTGCTGGACAGAAGGCTGTAAACACCTTCCACAGCTTCCTCACCTGCAGAGTTTACTCAGGGCCACTTTCCACTCACTCCAGAGCAAGAGTTCTACACCCCGCTCACGAAATAATGCGCACTGTTAATGTGTCCTGTTGCAGCTTGTGTGCATTTACTGGGAAGTTGGGTTTCATGTGTAGTGTATTTTTAAGAAAAGATGTTGGATGGATGGAGCTAGAGGGTATTACGCTCAGTGAAATAAGCCAGGTGGAGAAAGACAAGTACTAAATGATTTCACTCATTATTTGTAGAGTATAAGAACAAAGAAAAACTGAAGGAACAAAACACAGAATCCAAAAAGGGACTAGCGGTTACCAAAGGGGAGGGGTGGGGGAGGGCGGGTTGGTGGTGGGGAGGAGGAGATTGTGAGGCATTATAATTAGCATGCACAAACGTTGGTCCAACTTATATGGTCTTTTTCTTCTCTTTTAAAAAATTTTTAGATCTTTTGAAGAGACAGAATCTGAGGGATCAAGGTAAGAACCAATCGGAGCCAGTCAGGAGTTACACAAACCAAGAAGAGCAATGAAGTTTTGTTAAATGTTTAATATTAAATGTTTAATTCCCATGGCACAAGTGTTGTTTCAAGTTATGATTTTCTTGAAATCTTCCTTAGGAAGTTGATTTTAAGATTATAAATATTTGATAGGAAGTTACTGAAGTAACCAGTTCCATCTGGGAGGTAAAGAAAAAGAACCTATTTTATCAATAATTGTTACTACAAGATTAAAAAAAAAACCCACACTTTTCAGCAATGATTTATTGTACAGATTGCAGATCTGCTTCAAATTCTGCCAAGAAGTGGGTGGCAGAGGGCCTGAGTGGTGGTTCGCTCCCTCTGCCTCTGCTTGCCGTTCCTCGCCCACACCGGGAGATACACCAGCCTAGAGATGCCCCTGCTCAGCAGTTTGATCCCCTCAAAGCTAGTTTGTAGTGTTTTCTGTTTACCGTCGTCCCCTGATGCTGACATGCCTGTTTTTGACCTTTGCAGCAAACTATCCCACCAGCCCGTGCTGCTGTTCCTCAGGGATCCATACGTCTTGCCTGCAGCCAGCGGTAATCAAACCTGTCATCTGCTAACAGCTCTTTACTGATCTGACCCCGTACCACATAAACCACATTTTTAATATAGGTCTAACAGAGTGACATTGGTCCTGGGCTTAATAATCTGCCAATAAACCAGGGCTCTTGGTATACGAGACATTCAGAATTTTAATTGGGGCAGGCCTTTCAGGAGGAAATTTAATTTTTCTTTCTCTCTTCCAGGCTACTTTGAATTAGAGTAATAAAGGGGAAAGGTATTTATTGTCTTTAATTTTTTTTTTTTGATGGTGATATTTTGGCTTCTGCTTGTTTCTATCCAGATGCTAGTGTTTCAACGTGAGGCTCTGGTCCCATTTTAAAGGGCTCTTTCCCAAAGCTGTGTATATACCTTGCACGCATATCTCCATTTCCAGTTAGATTATAGCTTCTTTGAGGGTCGGATATATATTTTTACAAGTTGTATATTTAAATATAATGAACTAATTTAAGTATAAATGGACTCAGTATTTTAGCCTGAGTCTGTCCTTTGTGCCAAGAAATTTAAATTACTCAGAGTCCCTCTCAGAGTGTTCCATTATGCAGCTCCTCATGAGTACATTCTCAGACATTATCTCATTCAGTTTCCTCAGCAACCTCATGAAATAGGCAGGCTGGGTATCATCATTGGCAAATGAGATAATTGGGGCTCTGGGAGGTCCCTGACTTGGCCAGTCTCCTGTGGCTGATGGCTGGGCCCCTGCTGCCTCATTTCTCCGTCACTGCTCTTAGCATATAGTGAAGTTCAGCCTTTGTATCTGAAAGTAACTAAACGGTGTAACGACTAAATAGAATAGATAAATTATCTATTGAAACCATTCCTGCATTCCAAATAAATAAATAAAACTTTATCACCAGGAGAGACAGGGCTGTCCACTCTAGCAGGAATGTGTGCACACAAATCACCCACTTAGCTGTCAGTTGGAAGAAGGCCGGCCAGGATGCAGCCCCGCTCTGCTGAGAGACGATTCCTAGCACCCTGATCAGAGGCAACTGCCTTTGCTATATGAGAATATAGTCTTGTAGTGTTTCTCCTATAAAAGCCTTCCAGTGAGGAATAATTGCCTTTCTTTACCATCTGCTTCCCACGTTTAACAAATGTGCATGTTATATTCATTGATATTAGGTTAAACAAAATGCTATATTTAACAAATACTCATAATGTAACCTAATCTAGGTTAAGTGGGCAATGTTTTATAAAGCATTCTCATTATCTTTTAAAAATACTTTTTCCAGGTTAGTGTTTATGCTCAGATACTTTATGCGTTAGACTGAAATTCCTAGAGAGAGCAGAGTGGTCCCTGTGGACAAGAATAGCCAGGATGCTTTATGAAAGAGTAAAGATATTTTGAGATCTGGAACTCTGAGTCATCCAGCTAATTAAACAGCATGTGCTGTGCACCTGGCTTGACAGCAGAGAATGGGAGGAACTTTCTGGGAAAGAACATCAGGGCAAATGTCTGGAGCTAGAAAGTTTATATCCTTGGTACAATCTTGGTGTGGATGAATGAGGTGCACAAAAACGGGATTCTTGTTTGAGGGTAAATGAAAATCATGGGTTTGATGGACAGGTATGGGAGAGCCACTTACTGGACCTCTTCTAGGGGGATTTTGGCCAACTCAATTTCATAAATCAGATTCCTATTGTCTTAGAAGTATTACACTAATGATATGTTCTTGCACATCTTTAGTACCTAAGTTAAAAATCAACTTTACTTGCAGCATATTGTTGTGCTATTAGGCCTCTTCACATAATGTTGAGGTGACTGAATATGGAAATGCCTTCGCAGACACGCTGACATTCACAGAATCAAAGGAGTGTCTTTCTAAAGTTCTGACAGCCAAACACTGTCCTGTCATAAAAGGCTAATGCTCAAACATGATTCTCTTACTATGTGCTTTTTGGCTTTTGATTTTTGTGGACAGTTCAAAACAACTCCTGCCCGGGCGCCCAGCCCCTGCAGTGTGGCTACACTCTGGACATTTTCCAGTCTTCCTGTCCACTAGCTTTAGCCCCTGTTGACCACCAGCTTTCTACTCTTCCCAGCACCATCTCCTCTTGGCTTTCCCCCTTTCCTACGCATCTTCCTGTCTCTGGAAGCTCACTGGAAGGCTGCCCCCTATTCTCATTAGACTGGTTTTTGGATCATCTCCACCCTGCGTGTGGTCTTACCGCACCTGTACAGCTGAGACCCAATGAGGTATTTCCACCCCAGCCCTCCTGGTAGACTCCACACTCCCATGTCCCAGTGTTCCCAGGACCCTCTGCGGCCCAGCCCTGGCTCGTGCTTCTGCTGGGACCCCCCACATCTGATCCAGCCTCCCAGGAATTCTTCCAGAACTTCAGAGGTGCTGAACTCCTTTCCTTCTTGGGGCATTTGCTGTTTCTTCCTCCTGCAACCTCTTGTTCCCACACCTCGTTGGTGCTGTCATCTTGCAAGTATAACTTCTGAGAGCTTTCGCTGACTCTCATCTCAAGTAGCCCCCATTCATCTTTTCTAAGGTTCACAATAAGTGTTTATAAAATAAACGAAGACCAGCAAAAATAACGACAAAACCTATCCTAAATCATGTTCCTGCTCATCAACTTGCAGTGGGAAACAAAGGTAAAGGTGGTTGTTGAGTAATTCATGCAATAGCGGACATTGCTTTTAATTATATGTATGATGAAGCCAGAATCCAAGGTTCAAGTAGACCAGATGAGAAGGAAAAAAAATGGCCTCATCATTGGTTACTGGTTGGTGGGCCTTGTGCTAAAACACCTCGGTCCCATTCGGTTTTATCAGAGCACCCTGTTTGCTTCCTTCATAGCAGTGATCACAGACTTCCTTCCCTTCCTCCTCTTTCTGTCGCATTCTCCCTTCAGCATCTAGCATATACTCTGCACTTGCTGGACAGTAGATGCAGGGCCCTGGCGTGCGCTGTTCCCTCTGCTGGAAATGCTCTTCCCACAGACATACCTCAGCTGCCTGTTGCACCTCTTCATTCACGTGGTACCTTCCCACAGAGGCCTCCCTCACTCTCTGACCCCTGTCACTCTAGCCCTATGCCTTCCTTCCATTTTTTCCTCGACTTCAAGCTGCTACTTGACGTATTACGAGACTGTAGAATTAGCCAAAGTATTTAATGTTATTTTCCTATTTGTCCTTTTCTGCTGAACATATTTATTTAACTCTGTTAAGCTAAATATGCTTATGTTGTAATTTCACTAGCCTTCAAATAGATTTTTATATTTTGGGTGGCAAAAGATAAATGCATATATGCTAATGCATGTAAAATGTCCCATTGGGGTCTTTTATTGAAATTAACAGCTCCCTGCAAGTGTTTTCACATAGTAGGTACTCTATAAAGGTTGGGTTAGTAAATAAGCATCTCAGTGGCTGTTGGTTTCAGTGTACTGTGTGGCAGACATATAGAATTAAAATTAACTCTGCTAATTTATTGCTTTTGATTGGGATCTATATAAGTTTAAGTCCTATTGCAAACTTAAAGATACATTTTATGAAAAATTGTAGTTCATGTTGGTAAAAGCAAACACTAACAAATCTAGTGTCATCAACCAAAAGTAACTGAATACTCAGGTATTGGAGATAATTTTAAAACATACTCTGTTTATTTATTTGTTTGTCTCGCTGATTCACATGTAAATTCAGTGGCATGGCTGGGGACTGTTATTACTTATATCCCCAAGAATTAGACTGTTCTTGGTATGTAATAATAGCTGGTACCTACCATGTGCCAAGCTCAGGCCCAAATACTTTGTTCCACGTGTCAGTTTTTACAACGACCTGTTAGGTAGATACTATATGAAATCCCTCAAGAGTCCTATCAAATCCTTCATCGCTTCAAACTTGCTCCAGCCCACTCTCTGAACAGCAGCCAGAATCATCTTTTCGAAACACAATTCAGTTCTGTCTCATTCAGCTTAGAATCCTTCAATAGCTTCTCACCACTCTTCAAATAAAGCCACAACCCCTGCCCATTTTTACAAGATTGGAATTGGCCCTCTGCCCTGAGTCCCCCTACCTCAGCTCCCCTTTGCCGCCCCAGCCCCCACTGGGGTCTCAGAAGCTGCCAGGCTCCTTCCTGCTGCAGACTTGCCCCTGGCCAGTCCTCCCCTCCGCCAGCTTTCCTACCCTCCCGGTGAGGTCCTCCCCTTGTAAGTGGCTTTATATAATAGGTACTCTATAGAGGCTGGATTAATAAGTGAACACACTGGTGTTTTGTCTTCAAGTATTGGACCACTTAATTTCCTTATATAATAACTATTTATTTAAAGTCGTTGACGTTAGCATAATTCCTGGATATAATTATGTACGGATTGAAGTTTAGAAATTAAACATCTGAGCCACGTGATAGATCGGTTCCCCTGTTTAAATATCCATTCGTATTTTGCCTGCCCTGGTAACTGGAATATGGTACAGCATACCGTACACCTCTGGGCTTCTCTTGTATTTCTTGTAAAAATGGAGCAGATTTTTCAAACTTGACAGGATGGCTTTGTTGGAAATTTGCCCTTTTAAGTTAGAAAGACGGACCCCTGTCGAACTGCTCACTGGAAGCACGTATAATAGAGCAAGCATATACTCAAGACAACTTGGACCGAACACTGCTGTAAACCACAATGGAAAAACTGCAGCGAAGTATTCCCAGTAGAAATCTTGGAATTCCTTCAAGTATATTGAGATTTTGTTAGAAATTGAATTGCCAGTGTAATCCATCTTCCTTGTGAGAAAACATTCAGATAAAGAGCTGGGGCCTAGCAGCATTAACCATTAGAACATCCCTTAAATCAATAAGCTACAAATCTAGCTGCGCATTCCAGCAGCGCCCGGTGGTACACTGCAGGGGCTCCGGCTGGAGCAGCATGACTGATAGCACGCCCGGAACAAGGGCAAACTGCACGGTGATGTGGATTCCGCACTTACCAGATGCCTTCCCTTGGTAGATTCTACAAAGCGCAATTATATTTTACTGACGGGCCTGAGAAAAGCAGTTTTCCTTTGTTTTCCAGATTTTCCAAACGTGGTCATTGAAGGAGTTCTCCATGGGATATTTTACCCTCATCTACAGCCCAGGTAGAAATCCTACGTGGCTCGGAGAAGCTGAAGTGGGTTTCGAAGTCGTAGTCAAGGAAATCGATATCTACCAAATCAACCTAAAGTCTATGACATAACAACTCTAGTGAGTGGTAAAATTCTCTGTCCCAGCTTAATTCAGGGCAAGGATGTTTCCATTAGAATGGTGCTTTTAAAAATAGAAACTGAACCTGAGCAGTGCTAAGGTTAAGGCCAAGTGTTTAAAAAATGGAATGCAGCTGCCAATTTACGAACCCATGAGGAGAAGGCTGTACAAGATCCTGGGAGCACCGAGGGTGACAAAACGGTTACTCTCTGCTTTAGTTGCACATTTGCTAATTGAAAATCTTATCCTGAATCATACTGAGACTGATCAACTTTGGTAGCTTTTTTTGTTGTTCTTTCCAGATGTTATGGCACGCTACTCTTTTCCTCATGAGATTGTTCTCAGCTGGTGGTAGGTACATTCTCAAGTGCTGGCTCCAGGAGAGTGTCACAGAAACACACTGCAAAATGGGAGGAAGGAGCAAACCTGGAAAATAAATCATACTGACAATATCAGAGCATTCTTTAAATGATAGCATTTTTATTTATGCAACAGTGGAGTTGCATCAGACCTATGGGTTCGCTTCTGATGTCAGGTCTAAGATAAAATGGGGTATCGAGATTCTTCTTGAGAGCCCTTTAGAGAGGCATGCTACTGGAAATCTGTCTATCCACCAGAGCCTCTTTTTCATCCAGTGTTGGAAGAAATGACCATTTCTTTAAGGGCAGAAGACCAGTTGAGGTTGTTGGTGTTTGTTTAGGGCTATTTTTATAAACAGCATGTACCTGTGAACACTAGAATCACACTTAGCCCGGCCAGATGCTTGCCCTCTAAGAGACAGATGTGAGCTGACAATGGCTGACAGGACACCAGATTGACAACCCTCATCGTGGTTTGCTTGAAGGCATCCATTCATTGAATAGGTTGTGCTGCCAGAGGACTTACTGTTATTTCCCTTATGGTTTCTTTCCAGGGACCTCATATATTGAATTAATGTAAGTTAAAAGTGTTGATGCTGTAACTCCATGTACATCTAACATTCAAATTGTGAATAGTAAAGGATAAAAAACATAGATGTAAAGTGTGTATGTGCTGTATTGGGGAATTTCATTAAAAACTAATAGTCTATTTATGGTTTTTATATAAGCTTCTATTTGGGAAAAAATTCTTTAGATTCAAAATGGATAATTAAATTATGGTTTTGATTAGGATCTAAAAGATAGAGGTTTAGAACCTGCTGTAAACTTTTAGAGATACATTTGTGATGGGTAGGTTACTACGTGTTGCAAACAAAGTAAGAACTAAATAATCAATTGTCAAAATAACTGAATGGTCAAGTGCTGGAGATATTTTTTAAATGTTTTTGTTATTAGCTATTTTGAGTTAAAATAAAGAACAAGCAATATTTGCATTTTTCTTTCAGGATTTTATTGGAAACACAAATTGTGTCTTATCTCTTTATATGCACACATATACAAATTCTCACATATTCACATAGACATTTCTAATTTGACAAAATAAGTGTTAAATTATCTCACCATCAAGCCAATAGTTGCTCATTAAATAGTTGATGATTTACCACGATAGTTAAAAATTGTTTTAAATGAAGACCAGGCATCTTTGGTGGTATACTACTCAAGAAATCTTCTTTGAGAATTAAATTTTTCCTGAATGACGTATTTCATTTTTTATTTTATTTAAATTTTTAATATGTAATTTCATATTCCATTTCAACTCCACTGCAGGAATTAGCAATACTTAAAATACATTAAGTATTTTAAGCAGAACGGACTAATAGGAAACTGAATGCACACAGAAACTTTCGGAAGGATAAGGGGAGTGAACTCCTGGTGGGTATCCAGGAACAACTTCCAGAAATGCTCCAGCACCTTCCAGCACCCACCTGCCAGCAGAGGTACCACCTCTGCCTTAAGCAGGAATTCAAGGAGTCAGAAATTGGCTACTTGGGGCTATTGAGGTCACTGCGACCCAGAGATGAGCAGGTAGGATGAGGAAGTAACTGTCACCACCATAACCCCCTATACAACCCCAATAACACCAACTGTCACTACCTGGGAATCCTCCCATCATTTCCCCATGAACAGTTAGGAAATGACATGATCACAATTTATAAATAACAAGTGGCTTTATTCTTGTTCGTCAATGTTGACCAAACAATATGGCTGCCTAAAGTGCTCTCTTAAGGATCTGACACACCCATTATGGTGGGTACCATCCAGAAAAGCAGGAAATTACAGGTGTTGGTGAGGATGTGCAGACATTGAAATCCCTGCTCACTGCTGATGGGAATGTACAGTGGTGCTATTTCCATGGACAATGGAACGACAGTTGTTAAAAAAATTAAACAATGCCATATGACCTGGCAGTTCCACTTCTGGATACATATCAAAAGAAGTGAAGGCAGAGACTCAAACAGGTATTTGTACACCCAATTTCTTGGCAGCATTATTTACAATAGGTAAAATGTAGAAGCAGCCCTAGTGTCCATCGATGGGTGAATGGATAAACAAGATGTGCTCTATGCAAACAATGGATAGTGTTCAGACTTAAAATGGAAGGAAATGCTAAGATGTGCATAAACCTCGAGGTCATTATGCTAAGTGATACAAGCTGGTCACAAAAGGCCAACTACCGAAGGATGCCACTTTGAAGAGGTACCTCTAGTCGTCAAACTGTAGAAACAAAAGTGGAATGGTGGTTACCAGGGGCTGGAGAGGGGGAAAAAGGGAATCAGTGCTGAATTGGGGAAGATGAAGTTCTGGAGATGATGGGGGTGGTTACGCAACAGTGTGGATTTATTTAATGCCACTGAACTGTACACTTAAGAAATGGCTAAAATGGCATTTTATTAATAATAATAATAATAATAATAGAGGGAGAAATGTGGGATCAACATATAAATCAAGTACAAAAATCAAACGAATATTCATATTTGACCTGATTGTTTATAGGTCATAATGCGTGATCAAAACCGAAAGTTTCTGTGATGGCTGCCCTTGTACTGTTCACCATGTAAGAATTTATTCACTATGTAAGAATTCGTTCACCATGTAAGAACTTGTTCGTTATGCTTCAGAAGATTGGAGACTGACGAGAATTAGGCTTGAGATGGATTAATGATTGTACATTGAGCATTGACCCCCCTATACTGAATTTTATTGTTGTTAACAACCATTTGATCAATAAATATGAGAGATGCCCTCTCAAATAAATAAATAAATAAATAAATAAATAAATAAATCCTTGTTAAAAAAAATGGCTAAAATGGGAAATTTCATGTCAAGTATATTTTACCATCAAAAATACTTTAAAAAAGGTTTTGAGTGAGTATAGACTCAACTAGTAAGGGTATAGTAACCAATTAGAGATATTTGCCACAGGGGTAGGAATTTTGGTACATGTAGCAGGTGCTATATTCTCATACCCCTGGCGACCTCTGAGATTCTAAAACAATTGTTCTAAACCAGAAATATGCACCAGATCACCTAAGCCTCTGAATCAGTCAATCTGGGCTGGGACCTGTCCTTGGGTACTTAGAAAAACTGCCTATTGATTCTGATAGCGATGTTCGGAACCACTGTTTGAGGGGTGTGAAGACTCAAGATGGTTCATGAACTACCTTTCTTTAAAGATTACTGATGTTTGTGCCTCCTGCAGAGCCCACTATCAAGAACACCCTGAAGTCAGGGTGCTCAGGTGGCCACACGAAGGGCCTTCTTTAGTTGGTTCCCGCTGCTCTAACAAATACCATAGGCTGGGTGACTTCTAAACAACAAACATTTATTACAGTTCTGGAGGCTGGGAAGTTCAAGATCAGGGCACTGGCATATTCTGGGTCTGGTGAGGGCTCTTTTCACTGTGTCCTCCCATGGTGGAAAAGGAGCGAGCCATCTCTCTTGGCCTCTTCTCCAAGAGCACTAATCCCTAATCACGTCCCAAAGGCCCCCACCTCCAAAACCATCACATTGGCCATTAGGTTTCAACATACGAGTTTGAAGCGGACACAAATGCTCCATCTATAGCAGGCCTCTTGAAGCAGCAGCAAGGATGACAGATGAGTTTGAGCAGTGGTCTCAATCCAACACCCTATATGACTATGTATTCATTTATTCATCCACTCGTTCAGTGAAATGCATTTGAGTTCCTTCACTGGATTAAGGCATGTGTTCCTTGTCCACAGAATAGAGACACAATCCTTGTTTTCTGGAATTTTTGGCCATTTACTAGAGAGTGGCTTTGCATTTAATGGAAAGGGATATAAAGTTCAGGGATTAAGGCTCACTCTCCAGTCTCTACTCAGCTTGGAAGCAATGTTCGGCATCTGGGCTTGCCCTGGCTTTCATCTTTGATGATAATTCTGGGTTTCAGATGCAGCCGCAGAAATCCAGGTAAGTAGCAGACACGAACCCCCCACCTGAAATTTCTGCAACATTTGTGTTTCCTGTCCATGCAGATACATAATGACAGTCAGGAGTCATGAGGGGGAAGAGTTTCTTTTGGTGTGAGAGGGAGAGGAGGGAACTGATAAATTGTTAAGCCATTGGAGTACATGTAATTCTGGTACAAAATTTACTGGAAGGAAGTTTTGTTGTATCTCCCGGAGTATAATTGTAAGTCTGATGTATAAAACATGAAACATTTTCCGTCTTCATTTCTGTGCCATCCATCCGTGTGACATCAGCAGTGTCTCCAGCTTTGCACTTCCATTCATGTGGATATTCCTCCATGCTGGGCGCCTACTGAGGCCCACACATTGGTAGACTTGGGTTTTTCACACTTGATCCCATTACAACTTTACAAAGTTTTTACAAACTTTCATTGAAAAATAAACTGAAGATTAATAATAAGTAGCCTATGTGATTGAGCACTAATTTGGGGGCCAAGAGGTAGTGAGCTAAATTCTGTCTACAGATTATTCCATTGAAGCCCCACCACACACCTCTCCAAAGCATGTATGCTCCATATTCCACTTTATGGTGAGAAAAATGAAGTCTAAAAAGGCAAATGGCTTGACCAAGGCCACTAGTTAATAAAGGGAATCCGGATTTGAACTTTTTACTCACAAAACTCAGGCTAATCCACTCCCCATCAGCTCACATTACAACCATTTGTATCTCTGTGTGTTTGAACCCCACATAAATGCTCAACTCTGAAAGAATGGGTATTGTAGCAGTTGCTAGTATTTCCACACTCTAAATTCCAGACTGCTTCCCATCTCACTGGTTTAAGCCAAGCTCCGTGCTCTTGGTTGCAGTGTCCTCCCATGTCTTCTGCTTCCGTTTAGACTGTAGTCCATTCTCCACACAGGAGCCTGAGCCATCTTTTTAAAATGTCCCATCAGATCATGTCACCCTCTTGCTGGAAATCCTCCAGTAGCTTCCATTCGCACTTAAAACCAGCTCCTGAGAGCTCCTGACACCGTGTCCAAGTTCCTTTGCCGGTACTCATCTTCCTGGAGACATGGCCTTTCAGTTCCCTGGACTTGCCAACCTTGGTGCCCCTCAAGCCCTTTGTACCTGCTGGTCTCTGCCTGAAACACCCTCTCCGCTTCTCTTCAGAACATGCTCATTGTCACCTGTTAGGTCTCAGCTTAAGTGTCACCTCCTCAAAGAGGTCCTCCTCGGTCACCCCAGCTAATTGAGCACCCAGCTTCCAGTCCACGCCATTATTCTGCCCTAGCAAACTGTTAATTCCACCATAGCCATTGCTGCCATCTGAAACTCTCCTGTTTATTTGCTGTCTTCCTTTGCCCAGAGAATATGAGCTGCAGGAGAGCAGGGCAGCGTCTGACTTGTTCACCCTTTTTCTCCAGTGAAGGGCCAGGAGGTCTCGGGAATCACTATTGAAGGAGTAGACGTCCAGCAGCCCGTGCCCGACACCCAGCTCCATGCTGGCTACAGCTTCACAGCAGGGGCTTCCTATATGCGTGTGGAGGAAAGGACCTTGAAATCAGGATTTCCTAACATCTTCCCAGATTCCCACGATTCATTCATTATGTCCTGATGGTTCTGAAGACAAGTGATTTTCTCCAGTTTGTGCACCAGTTTGATACATAGAGTGGTAACAGATTGGCTAACGACATCGTTATTATGTCATTTCTTAAATCTCTGTTGTTCTTAATGAATGAATAACAACATGATGATAGGTTTGAGCACCCAAGCACTCTAGGCAAACACTTGAGTGCCACCTCCTGAGCAGTTCTGTGACATTCTAGGCAGTGGGTTTCAAAGTTTGGGCCCTGGGCCAGCCTCAGCAGTGTCACTCAAGAACTTGTCAGACACAAAATTCAAAGTCCCTGTCCCTGATGGGGATGCTTGGACTGAGCCCCAGAAATCTGGCACGCCCTCTAGGTGACCCTGATGCTTGATAAAGTTTGGGAACCACAGCCACAGGACATCACAAATAATTTCCATGTTGCACATTTCTAAAAGGTTTAAGCTTTTTTTAATAAAAAAAAAAATTCCTCAATACTTCTAGGGGGAGTGTGCACAGAACCAAGCACAGCCAGTATGGCTACTGCAAAAAGCTGGTGATACCTTTAAGACAACAACAGGTCAACCCATCAGCAACTCAACAAAACCAGTAAGGTACTTCAAATGTAGCAGAAGGTAAGAAGAAACTTCTTTTATATGAACTTTAAATATCTGCTGATAGTGGTCATTTTTCTTATCACGGAAGGCAACAAGGTGTCTTTCTAAATCCTTGGTATCTTTCTAAATTTGAATCTGAATAAATGAGAATCCTTAAACAGAGAATCCTTAAACGGCCCCCAAATTAGTCGTGTGATATTGGATAGGTAAAGACCCCCCAAATTTGTCATAATAAAGTGTTTTAAGTGCTATAAAGGAAAAATAAGGTTTGTTTATGTGCAGAGGAGACTGCTTATTTAGATTGAGGCAAGTCAGAACCTTCTCTGAGGGAGTGAACATTCAAGCTGAGACTGAAAGGATGTTGAAAGAATCAGCCTGGCAAAGAATGTGGGGGGAGAGGGGAGCAGAGACAGCAGCCAGTTCCCAAGCCCCAAATCAGGAGAGAGCTGCGGTCAAGGTGCCCAAGGGAGCAGGTGACTGTGGAAGCTAATGACAGGCTGGGGCCCACATCCCACAGGGCCTGCCTCAGGAGGTGGCACTCAAGTGTTTGGACGATAGCCTATGTGCAGGGGGAAGGCATTGATGGGTTTTACTCAGGAGGGACATGACTTGTTCCACTTCATTTTATTTGGCTCTACTGAGGTTTAATTAAATAATTATTTTATGTTTTTACATTCATTTATTTTTCTTCATTATGAATTTCAAACATGAGTTAAGAAAAACATCCTCCCAACAGCTCAGAAGTGTGAGCGGTCAATATGCAACCTAGGATAATGCATCTCATGTATCACGCTTGATCTGTTTCTGAAAGATCTCTCTGGCTGCTTGTGGAGGGTGGACTGAACAGGATATGAAGCAGAGAGACTGCTAGGAGGCCATTCAAATACTCTTGAGTGACAGATGACCCTTGAGGGTGGTAGCCGTGGAGACGATATTCCAGATGCATTGCAGACCTACCAATGAGCTTGAGTATGGACTTGGATGCAGGAGGTGAAAGGAAGGGAGAGAGAGTTCAAGGATGGGGTTTTGGCTTGAACACCTGTTTGAGTGGTGGCACTGTTCGTTTACTGGAGTAGGAGTGGCTTAGGACCTGCTCTATGTCCCCCCGACTTGCCTTGAAATTCCTATGTTGAAATCCAACCTCCACTGTGGTGGTGTTTGGAGGTGGGCCTTTAGGAGGCGATCAGGTCATGAGGGCAAAGAATTCTGTGCCCCTTCCACCATGCAAAGGTGCAGTAAAAAGATGGCAATCTGTGAGCCAGGGAACCCTCACCAGACCCCAGATCTGCTAATGTCTGCCTCCAAAATAGTGAAAAGTGGATTTTTGCTGTTTATAAGCCACCAGTCTATGACATTTTGTTTTGGCAGCCTGAGCTCAGACAGGACGCCGTCCCTGGTAAGCTCCAGGTTGCGGGGTTAAGTCCTTTCCTGGGCCTTGGTCTCTCCTCCAGTTCTGCAGCTTTGTACAAGAAAACCAGGTGCAACACTGACCCGCCAGCAGAAGGAACCCACCTAGATTTTTCCCTTTGTGGTGATGGATTTGTGCTGGATTATCTCTTAAGTCCTTGTCCAGTTCACAGGGTCAGAGACATGCTCTATAGCCGCGAACAAGCAAAGCACAGAGAGCAAACCGTGGCTTTGACCACAGAGGGCATCCTGGCACCACCTACCTGAGTTTACAGGTGGTGAGTGGGGTGACTGTGGGCAAGTTCCTCACTGAGCCCCAGGAAAGCTACATAATTGCCCAACAAATGGGGATTCAAATGTACAGCTTTCCAAAGTGGATGCCATGACTTCCACAGCATTTACAACTAGAGAGAGTGGTGTCTCATCGCCTCCCAGGGAGACCCAGACTGTTGTACTTGGGGCTGGGCCTCCTCCCTGCCAGCCACACACTCACGACCAATGCCTGACCCCAAAGCCAGCTACCAGCCACCACAGCCACTGCCACTTAGGACTCAC
Source organism: Manis javanica (assembly GCF_040802235.1). Classification (NCBI taxonomy): domain Eukaryota; kingdom Metazoa; phylum Chordata; class Mammalia; order Pholidota; family Manidae; genus Manis; species Manis javanica. The sequence goes on along the minus strand of NC_133169.1, from coordinate 61,307,600 downwards.
CACAGCCAGGCCTTTCCTCTTACCCTTTTTGACACCCATCTCTTTTTTGCCAATCTACTTCTATCGTGCCCCTCCAACCCCAACTCAGAAAGCACAGAGGAAAACTTGTTTTTTTAAGGTAATGGTCTTTGAGAAACAGTAGTAACAACTGAAAGATGAATACCAATGTTTAACAATCTTTATGGTCCTGAGATTTTAAGTGTCTCATAGTATATAGGCATATTCTTTTTGTTTCCTGATCCTGAACATACTGAGCATCAGTGATGCAGGAAACCCTGTCTGGGGTGCAGGTTAGGGCTAAGGTCTCATCCTTGCCCCAGAGAAGCTTCCAGTCCAAGGGGGAGATGGGAAGTGAGTGAGAACACAGGGCAAGGAAGCTTCCAGGGAGGGCTGGCTGAGGGAGCCCACGTACTGACTCCTGAAGGGTGGCAGGAAGCAGAGTGGGGGGGAAGCTCGCAGGGCTTGGAGGCAATTCCAAACTTACGAGGACTTCCTGGGAGAACTCTACTTCCAGGACAACAGGGATAAACAAAGGCATGAATTTCTATGCTCTGGTTCTCATTCCTTTCCTCGGGACCTTCTGTCACAGTGTAGGTACTGGTGTCCAGGAGACACATGGAAAGCAGACCTGTCTTTTGTGTCTGGGATGGAAGAAAAAGGTCCAAGTTCTCTAATTGCAGTATCTATCCAAATGACAGGACCTAATACTTACCACCCAGGGCAGAAGGTGACTGTAGTTTTTAATAGGACTTGAACAAGCCAGTGTGTGCTTCAGGGAGAAATTTCTTCACACCCTCTGAGGAATTAATGGATGTGGAAGCTTACATGGCTCCTAACAAAACCTCAGGAGTGGGCAGTGGAAGGGGTATTGGTGTGTTGAGTCCTCTCGAAATCCTCCAGATTGGTGCCTCCCGAGCATTCTGATGGAACTGGTGATGAGATTGAAATTCCACTTACGGATTTTGTTGTGCAGTTTTTTTCAACTCTTAACAGTTGTCAGATGGACCTGTCTTGTCTGCTGCAGACGGGACTCGTGTGACCCGTCACTCCACTTCCACATGGGCACCAGTTGTTTTCTCATCTCTCAAGAGTATCAGTGACACCAGCAAGTCTACGAGGAGGTGATGTTCTGACACACCTAGAATTTAGGCTTGGCCAATATCTTAGGTCCACAAGCTGAATTACAGACTTAAGTAAAAGCTGTTACGTGCTTAACAGCATCAGAATTTTCCATTACAAATACTGTTTTTACTCTTTCTTAATTAAGTGCCTTGAGGGGGCTTTGAATTTCCAAACCTTTCAGATCAAAGATTTCTTCAGCTGTCTGAATAATAGGAATGTTGAAAAACAAAAACAAATCCTTTGCCTGCTATAAAATCCTTGCCATGTTTTTGTCTTTATGTAACTCAAAACGGCTGCACTGAAAAATGAGGTTGGTGAGTTCTGTTCCAAACCTAAAAATTCATGAGCAACAAAGTGAATAATGTTGAAAGTGTCATTTGCATTAATCTGACCCAAGAGTACGTGTTACTGAATCCTTACCTAATAGCCTAATGACCCAGAAAATTGCTAATGAGCACTTAGAATAAAACAATTTATGGCTAAGGACACCAAAATGTTTTAAGTTGTTTATTAAAGTGATTTATGACTAAATTGCAATGATTTGGGAATAGTACTGGTGGCCATTGTGATTTCCCTCTGATTCCGCATGCACCCTTTGCTACGTATGTGTCCTTTTAGCAGCCAACTGGCAAAAGAGTGAACTTTTATTTTAAAAGCTTTTGCAGAAAGCAGAGACTTTTTGTAACACAATAGTTTATCATCATCAGTTTGCTGATGTTTTCAGCATAAGGCCTGGGAGTGTATGAGAAATACACTGCTTTTAGCAGGGGGCGTCGTTAGCTTACTGGTCACTGGATCTAATAGGTGAACTGACAACTGGCTACCCATGCCTTCGTGGTCTCAGAATTTCAGCACTTGGAGAACATGCAGCTTTTTGCCCTGTCACTAGAGAGATGTCATTATGCTTGTACTAGTGAAAAAACTAAATAGCAAATACAGTAGAAAGCATGTGTCCTTATGTGGGGACAACAGTGGCGTCTCTTATGTGCTGTCTGACATTTGAGACCAAAGGCACTTTATATGTCTAAGGTAAGAAGAGGTGACCTCTCTAAGAGGTCATCTGTCTTCAATTTCGTCCCCTGTTACCTCTTTAAAACAATTTTTTAATATTTTCTTTTTCTAATTATTAAAAAGAAAGGCACTCTAGAGAAAAAAAATGGAAGATTGAAAAAAGTAAAAGATATAAATGGAAGAATCTTTAAGAAATTCCATTTGCTTTTGCTTTATGTCTATTTACATTTTGTTGCATTTGGTTTATGAGAATGTATTTACATAATTGAAATCATGCCACATGCAAAATGTCTACTTTTTTCTTGAAAACGACCATTTCTTCCATGTTACTCTAAGTTCTGTGGCATGAGTCTTAATGAATATATACTCTTCTACGGAGTGATGTATGTTTTATAACCATTTTGGGACATTTGAGTTGCTTCTGATATTTTGCTATTGTAAATAATTCTGCAATTCACATCTTTTATATGTAGAACTTTTTCAGTATTGCTGTATTAGAGAAAGACTTTAGATGGCAAGTCAAAAGAAGTCAGTTCACCCTGGCTAAAGCAAAAAGGAAATACATTAGCTTGCATAGCTAAGAAGCTGGGGATGGATATGGCTTCAGGCATGGCTGGACTCAAGGGCTACATGGTATTTTCAGAAAAATCTCTCTACCTCCTGTCACAACTTCTCTCTGCCAGTTTCATTCTCAGGCCTGCTCCCTGACATCCTTTTCCAATATTATCAGCACAAGTCCCACGACTGGGGCTCACTACTGGGGTCAAACACCTATCCCGAAGCTAGTCATTGCGCCAGGACAGGATGTCTGTCTGGAAAGCAAACAGGACATTCCCGCTCCCTCTCCCACCTCGCTCCCCAACCACCCTTGCTCTGCACACCTGAACTTTGCTGTCTCTTGAACCCACCAGCCTTCTCTTCACCCAGGAGCACTGCTCCTTTCCCCTCTGCCTTACATTCTCCCCCTGACATCCCTGTGGCCCCCCTCTTCCCTCGGTTCACACTCAGGGACTTCCCTGACCATTCCTCACTCTCTCCCCTCTCTCCCTGCTCTGTTTCTCTTCAGAAACTCATGACTACCTGATGTCCTGTTGCATATTCATGTTTGAATTACTTGTCTCCTTCCATGGGACCCACAAGGGCTGACACTGTTTGCAGCTCTATCAGGCACTCAGTATTCACCAGATGAGTTTATGAGCCCGGATATGTTCCCATCTGTAGGGTCAGCCTACCCTAAGGACCAGAAACACGTGAGGGAATGGTGTGGTTCCCCCAAATGGGCAGCTGTTCCCAGCATACAGGGGCCTACATGCTGCCCTGGCCAAAACAGTGTCACCCCTTACAACTTCAGATCACTTTCTAAAACAGTCATCCAGCAGTGGGACTGCACAGGGTATGAGTGTTCTGAGTTCTTAAGTACGTATGTTATCTTCCCCATAAACATTCTTTTCATAGCAGACCAAATAATCTTCCTTAAACATGGACCACATCATGCCCTCCCCAGCTTAAAACTGATAGCTGCCTATGGCACTGTGGAAGGAGAAGGGCCCCCCGACCCTGGCACCAAGCCCCCTCCCCCTGCCCGCCCCACCCGAAATGGCCCTGGGCCAGCCTTCCTTCCTGACCTCTCAGGCTCTCTCCTGCCTTGAATCCGCTCATGCTGGGCTCAGGACCCTTGTACCTTCTCTTCCGTCTCTGCCTGGAAGGCCAGTTTAGCAGGTCTTGCTTGAGCGCCACCTACTCTTTCTTCCTCGGACCTCAGCTGGAACGTCCCCTCAGGTGGCCCTTCTTGGCCACTTGGGCAGCACTTCCTCCCACACTCTCCCGCAAACATGGCCTTGCCTTCTCCCCCGACTCACACCCTTTTGTTTGCTGCCCTATTTATTCTGTCTTCACCTCTAGAATGTGAGCTCTGTGAGGCCTTTTCTCGCTGCCCATGGCTGCAGCCCCAAAACTCAAAACTGCTACTGGCACATCAAAGGCCTTTAGAGTGTTTTTGTTGGAAAAAAATTGACAAATTTCTCTCCTGGAGGGTTATAGCAACTAACACCCCTATCAACACTTAGAATTCTCATTTCATCTCATCTCTCACTGAAATAATGTTCTTAGAATACAGCTCAGGAGATGGAATTGTCTTGGGCCTTCAGTACATGGGTCATGGAGGAGAAATTGTGGGCTATTTTCTGGCAGGCATCCTCCATCTGAACAGAGCTGAGGCCACCCTGTACACCGTGTTACAGCAGGGCCCCAACAGGATCTTACTTGCGCATCTGGTGTGAGTGCAGCCTGAATCTTCATCCCCATTATATAAATGGGGGCATACCTATTATGTATGTAAGAGCAAAAAGTTTCCTTTTTGTTGTAGCTAGATTCAGGGAACTTTCTAAAAATGCTACATTGAGTAAAAATCAGTGAATAATCAGCTCAAGCATTTGGGAGGTAGATGGGCACTGTTTCCGTGCACTTCCATCCCAAATTAGGCAGTTGTGTTGGTATTTTGACAGACCCCTCTCTAATTTGTTCATTAACATTAAGGGTACGCATATTTTTGTACATTCATTTTTTTGTTTTTGTTGGTATCATTAATATATGATTACATGAGCAACACTGTGGTTACTAGATTCCCCCCATTATCAAGTCCCCACCACATACCCCAGTACAGTCACTGTCCATCAGCATAGTAAGTGTACATTCTAAGAATTTTAATTTAAAAAAGTCTTGCCAAAAGAGTTGATCTACATAAAAGGTATTTAATATAGAGAACACAAAAGCACCTTTGATCAGGTAAAAGTCCCTATGACATAGATGAGATTATCCTAATCAAATCTCCCTTTACCTGAAAAGAATTTCTGATTGAATACAAAATAATGAACTTCATGAACCTGCCTTTTGCAGATGAATCTTCCACCTCACTCAACGTGGGCATCATAATTAATTCAGCAGAATGATTGTGTTCTCCAGAAGAAAGCCAATACAAAGTTTTCTAGTTTAAAAACAGCACCACTGGAGGAAGGGGATATATATATCTTTTCTGTGCAAAGTCTCTAAGCAACTGATTTACCAAAATTCACGTAAACTAAACTTTGAGTGGTTGGTTTTTATAACGTTCCTGTGATCTGGGGTGGGAAACAGAAGAAAGTGAGAAACCGAAGCAGAACAGTCACTTTGATGAATCAGAAGACATGTGTGCACTGCCCTGCCAGAGCGTGTTGTGCTTGTTTCCCACCAGCTGGTCACCAGTCAGCGACCTCCACCACGAAGGGCGTTTTCACGTCTATCCTGCCGCTGTTAGTGACGGTGCAGTCGGTGAGAGGGCGGTCATGCCCGTCGGTTGCCTGGAGTTCTATGGAGTGGACCACTGTCTGATGAGAGAAAAGCAGGCCTGGGGTTCACTTCTGACCAGCAGCTATGGCGACCAACACGGGAAATGAACGCCAAGTCTGAGAGCCCAAGTGGGAAATCAGTTTTTTGTTTTTGTTTTTATGATTACAGAAACCGTGCAAGCAAATGATGGAAAACTTAGAACAGTCAGGAAATTTATATGTAACAGAATAAAATTCACCCACTAAATTGCTAATCAGAGAACATATCTGTGTATTTCCTCACTTCTTTTTATTATCACTTTATGTTCTTTTAAAAAATGCAGATGTTTTGGTAAACAGCTGGCTCTATTAAAAGGTATTTCTACTCATTCATCTCAACCCAATTTGAGTCAACTTCAGCTCCACCCTGTAACAGGAATAATAAAATGGGACAGCAAGCCAGTTGGGTCTGCTGCCAGCCATTAATCTGCAGGTTGAGTGTGACGCTACTTAACTCCAACCGCACAGTGGTGTGAAGGCCCTTCCTCTACCCTGGAAGGCTTCACAAGCCCAGGTACCACCATGGTTCACACTGAAGGTGGGAGGACTGGTCAAGGACTAAGAACATCAGCCTCTGGTGGGTCTCCCAACCACAGTTGAGACAGAAATAGCAACGAAGTGTGTGGGTGCCTTGGACATGGTATGTCACCTAATCCAATTTCTGGCTAACTTAGGTTAATGTGAGATAAAATACCAGCATTCATCTTCTTATAATATATATTTCTAAACAGACTGTGTGTGCATGTGTGTGTGTATACACACACGAGTACCTGAAGCAGTGGCTACACGTCTGAATGACCTGTGGCATGTCCTAAAAATGCTTATTTGATGGTTACAGTGGAAATTTCAATGCTGTGTATATCTTACCACAATGATGAAAAATGCTTATTTGTGGAACCCAGCTCTGGAGGCTCTGATTCTGTAAGTCTGAGGTGCAGTCCAGAACACTCAAGTGTTAACAAAGCAATCCAGCTGATCCCTGAGGGATCAAGGAGTGGAACTTTGGAGAATCTGCAAATTAAACTATATGGAACACACACATACACATGTATTTTCTTTTCTTCCAGAAAGTTCATAGTTTTCATTAGTCTCTCAAAGATGTTTATGACCCATAAAATGCCAAGGACTGTGCCTATGAAACCAGGCAGCAGGCCTCCCGGATGCATACTAGCGGGTGGAGGGAAGTTGGTGGAGTCGATGAGGGAAGGCAGACAGACATCAGAGCTGGAAGAAAAGCAATGGCCAGAAGAAAACCCAGAACTTGCACTCCTCATGTCTCTCATAGCTGAGTATGATGCTGTGTGCAAAATCACTTGGTGAATGAATGCGTGAGTCAGTTTACATTTAAACTAGTTAGAACCTGGTTAGGCTCAGTGGCCAAAAACCCTGTGTTTAGCTCATTTCAAAAGCACAGTTAAGAGTCCTGAGGAGTGCTGAAATTTGTTGTTATTTAAGAATAGATTCTTTTGAGGACAGTTACTGCTTATGAGAATACGGGCATGTTCTTTATTGTGATGGGATGCAAAGTGCCATCCCCTCACGGAGTGCTGTGCGCCAGCGTGTTTCCCCGGCGCCCCATGTGCTAATGAGAATTCCATCTTTGATGGCTCATGGGTGAGCCCTGGGCTTGTGAAGCCTTCCAGGGTAGAGGAAGAGGCCTTTACACCACTGTGCGGTTGGAGTTAAGTAAGGCAGTTGAATACTGCCTTTTTTGTAAGAGAGGTTCTATTCCACCGGCTCAGTTCCCGGCTTTCTGTTCGGTAGAATCAGAACGGCAGGTAGAAGTTGTGGAAGAATTGCCATGAATAAGATTGATTTCATTACTTTTGGACAAGGGAGGCAAACAACTCATATGAAAGCAAAACAAAATGAGATGAAATATAAAGAGGACAAGGGAGTGGAGGACAGCCCAGGATCAGGTAGGGCAGACCTTACATGGCCGGTTCAGGACCTGGAAGAGCTTCTCTGGCAGTTGTTAAGGAGGAGAAATGTTGGGAGTGGAAGAGAATGAGGACTTTCAGAAGTGTTCTATGGATTTATGAATGACTCCTTGCATATTCTTTGAGACAGACCAGCGCAGATTTGATTTATCTTTAGTAATTTTATTCTTACTCTGTGTATCTCTGAAGATGATTTGCATCTGTACTGAACCACATGGGGCTCAGAGCTTTAAAAGCACATGTATTTTTTAATAATGGTAGGAAACACATAGCATAAAATTTGTTGTCTTATTCATTTGTAAGTGTACAGTTCAATAGTATTAAGTATATTCACAGTGTTGTGCAAGTAATCTCTGGAACTTTTTCTTGTGAAACTGAAACTATTTATCCACTGAATGCCAAGTTCCCATTTCCTCATCCCCCCAGCCTCTGGCAACCACTATTCTACTTTGTGTTTTTATATATTTGACTACTTTTAGATACCTTATATAAGAGGAATCAGCCAGTCTTTTTGTGACTGGCTCACTTTACTTAATATGACATCCTTAAGGTTCATCCATGTAGAAGCATGTGACAGGATTTCTTTCCTTTGTAAGGCTGAATAATATCCCACTGGATGCACACGTGGAGCCCTGGTTTTATTTGGTTACATTAAAAAGTTTCCATTTATATCAAATAGTGAGATAAGTTAGATACTCAGCTTCTCCATGTCAAGTCCCCAGCTTCTATCCCATGTTCCTAACAACTAAATACCATACATATATAATTTATCCACCTTTGAAGAGGACAGTCAGCATGTAACAATGGACCTCTAACAAGCACATTTAAGATGAAAATAATCACTGAAAGTATTCTCATTATACAGCTCTGATTGAGAAAAAATAATATATCAAGTTACCATTCCATCGATGACTTTTCCAAATACCACGTGTTTGCCATCCAGCCAGGTGGGCTTGGTCAAGGTGATAAAGAACTGAGAGCCATTGGTGTCAGGTCCGGCATTGGCCATGCTGACCCACCCGATGCCATAATGCTTCAGTTTGAAGTTCTCATCAGGAAACGTCTCGCCGTAAATGCTTACACCTGGATGAGACAAGACAGAAAAGGGGAGAATCAGCAGATGTATGAAAAGTAAATTCTTTGAAGAGAAGCCTAAGGTTTTAGCAAAATTGACTAATGGACCCCTACAGGAGGTAGGAGGGGGAAAAGATAGCCTAACATAAGGAGAGGATAAAATGAACTCCTCAGGGAAGCAGAGCACCAGGGACCGAAGCAACAAACAAAAGCCTTAAAGGTGACACAAGATGGCAGAGTTGGCAGTGACCCTCGGGCCCCAAACCAAGACCCAAACCTTCACTGAGCAAGTCCATGATTTTGCTCTGAAATGAGAAGTAGCTAACAGGCAGGATGATGTCTGAAAGCCAGATGGGAAGGTTCATGAACCGGCCTAGTGGCTCGATCCCTGTCCCCAGGCTCAGGCCGCTTGTCCTGGGTCACTGCTACCTCCACACCCAAATAGGGAGCAGTAAGCACCTAATACACACCCTCAGCTAGTTTCCACCGCGACTCTATGGAACCTAGATTCTCAATCCCCTTCCGAGTGACAAACAGAGGCCACAAAACTTAAAACAGCTGAGCAGAACTTGAACATCTGACCTCCCGACTCTAAAGCTGGTATGCTTCCCTGCCTGAGCACAGCGAGCAACAGCAGCCAGCCTGGAGGTTATTAAGCCCAATGACTTCAGGGTGCGGAGGGGATGGCGATTGGGAGCATCAGTGATCCAGCTTTGAACGGAAGCACCAAAGGCAGGCATGAGGGCTGGAGTTCTGGCAGAGCAGTGAGCAGAGTAGAACACATCTTTTCCCATAAAACAACACTATGGACCATGAGAAATATCTGCTTCATCCTCCAGCACCTTGAGTGCCTGTCATGCCCACTTCCTCCCCTTCTACAGGTCTCCTTAGCCATTGGTTACAACCTTAAGATCCATAGAAGCACTGGAAGTGGATACCAAAGGTAAGCGATGTATAGCTAGTTGGTCAGTGACAGGTGAGGTGGTCCAGAAGGAAAGCTCTCCTTACAGAGGTCTAGGCTAAATTTAACTATCCACAGGGTCCTGCTCCAAAATTGGAGAATTTTAACTCAAGATATGCATACGCATGTTTGCATACACACATGCACACATACACACATGCACTCACAAGGCAGGGAAGGCAGAGAGAAAAAGACACCTAGAAAAGAGGACACAGTGAGGCTCAGTCACCATTTCTGCTGGGCCCCAGGGTAGGACAGAGGGATGCCAGTTCCAAAGGGCTCTCCCAGGGAGACCCAGCTCTGCAGCATCTTCACACCATCCCCTGGGCACCTGCTCCAGCCCATTAACCCAAGTCACCTGAGCCTGTTTTCTCTGCCCCATTCTACATCCCCACACCCTGCAGCCCTTGTGCAAGGGCTAAAAGTAGTCCTCCTGAAATAAACCATTGCCATACACATAGAAGGAAAATCGGGCTTGAAAGTGGCCTGAGTGTTTCTTCAACAAGTTGGCACTTTAATGTCCACCAAGACCAGTATTTCCTGAATCAAAAATCTTCAGCCTTAAGTAAATTTAAATTGCATGTAGTTATGTATATCATGTGTGTTCAGGAAAAGCCCTCACCACATTTCTGAGGGAAAACAGTGTAGGGAGCTGGGGAGCTGGACTCCTCAATAAGAAACAACAGTAAGCTTAGGGATATTTGAAACTCTATAAATGTAATTATTTGGCTTGACAGCCCCAGTCCTCCTCTACCAGCATCCACATTGGGAGGTGGCTGCCAACCCAGTGTACAAACAACTTTATAGTCTTCCTGTCCTTCCCAGAACAGACATCTTTCTATACATACTAGTGGTCTCGCAGTTTAATAGCTGCAAAACAGTCTACTAAATGAATATACTCACCGTGGAAAGATAAAGAACATCAAAGCAATAATGTTTCAAATTAGGAAGCCCCACTCATTTGTACCTACCAGGATTCAGGCAAATGAGGCCCCCCCAAAACCTATCCTTCTTAAGGAAATAGTTTGGTGGTCTTTATGACTTTATTCCTTAAATCTTGTACTTCACTAGGTTGGGTGAATATGTTGGCTTCATCTAAGGTTCCCATATGGTCAGTAGAGAAGGGAAACATGCACACGACAGGGTTACCTCCAGTGCCATCTCCGTGGGTGAAGTCTCCTCCTTGAATCATGAAATCTTTGATGACACGATGAAATTTGCTTCCTTTATATCCATATCCTTTCTAAAGAGATTATGGCAATTGAATATACAAGTAGCTATAACCCATACTGAAAGAGAAACCCCAGTGTTTTATCTCGAAATGACAAAATGAGAAAATAACACAAAATAGCTATAGAGCTTGATTAGGTCCCTGATATAATTCACTGAAAGATATTTATCATTAGCTGGCAAAATAAATACACAAACTGTGGGAGGAAAGTATTAGTGTGAATAAGTAAGAAGAGGGTAATCTGCATTTTCACTTGATGATTGTGGACCATCATTTTCTAGAACCCTAAGGACACTGAATGCCTGAAGAATCAGATTTTATAGGAAAACAAAGTAAAATGTTATGTCTCAGGTTCCTCTGACCAAGTAATCTAATAGTGTATTTTCCCCGAAGACATCTTTATGCTTAGCTTAAGAGAAGGAAGATCTAATGCTGTGCACAAAGGAAATAAAGCTCAGACATACCTCTCCTGTTGCCAGAGCAACAAAATTTTCCACAGTCTTGGGCACAACTTTTCCAAAGAGGCCAATCACAATCCTGCCAACATCTTTGTCTCCAATCCTCACATCAAAGAAGACCTGCATGTGGTTGACAGGCAGAGTGGAAGGTGATAACATGGAAAAGCCACCAATACAAGGTAAGAGAAAATTAAAATCTGAGAATTGAGCTGTATATGAAAGCCCTGCTCAGCAGTATTTTATGAGTCTTGAAGGAGCATGAGCTAAATTAAAGGGCCTCTGAAATGATTTTGTGGGTGCATTTCCCTCACAAATATTCATTCAACAAACGTTTATTGGGTACCACCTATGGGCCAGGCACTGTTACTAGGTACTGGGTTGGATGTTTGGCTCCATACTGTCCACTTGCCCACACACCCCATACAAACACTGCTACTTCCTGTTTCCCAGCTTTAGGGATGAAGGTTAGAGTGGAAACTTGCTGCTCTTCTGCAAGCTAATGCTCTGTAGTCTTGGCAGGAGAAAGAAAATGGTGAGGAGAGAAATACCCTAACCATCTAGATTTACTTTTTGCAGCTTTGAACAGTGCCAAATGGCCAATGAGTTCTCAACAGACATCTGCTGTCAAGGGGGCTGTGAAAGGTGATCAAACACAACATGGTTCTCCAAAAAGCCTGTCACTCACTTCCAAGCAGTCAGGCCCCAGGTCCCCAGCCCCGCCCAGAGCACTGACACAACCGTTTACCCTGTAAACTTTAGACACTGAATTCGGTTGGCATAGAAAACACTTCCAGGAGTCAGTGCGAGTCACTTTTTTGAAGATAAACCTTAAAAGTTCTCTTGGCCTTTTTCAAAAAACTGTTTGACCTGAAATGAAATTATATACATTTTGCTTCACAAATCACTGTGTTAAGATGATTCTGAGACAGAATGCTTGAAAAGGCCACAGAGTCGAAGGGCATTCTACTAGTGAGTTTAGGTTATAGGAACCAATTTACTGTTTGAATGAGTAAAAAAAGGCATACAAGAGATGGCTTTAAAAAATATAAGAAGGGTTGTCAAAGAAAAGATGTCTTACACTTTAGAAAAATCATGAAGTAAAGACTGTCAAGCTTCAGTTCAAGACAAAAGCTTCTGCCAATACGTCAGTACGTCTGTCACAGGGTGACATGATATTTAGTGTTCCATGTGGCATTTTACATTTTTTACATGGCCAAAGCAGCAAAAACTGTATTGTTATTTACATGGTAGAACTTTACAGAATGCATAAAACACCATGCCCTTAAAAGATGAGGCAATGCAATAGAGGAGAACAATCCAACAAGCTTCAGGGACAAGAAGATCCTTAGCAAAGGGAGTCCCAAGCCAAGGAGTAAATCCAATATGGGCAATAATCAAGCAGCAGTGGGAACCGAATCAGGGGTGTAATACTGCAGGAAAACCATAGAAGACACTAGAAAAGCCTGCCAGACTTTTAAAATAAAGAAGAGAAAATAAAGCCTGTGGCTGTTTAGACAGCAAGGAGATTAAAATGTGCAAGAGCAGCATGAGAAGATGAAGAAAAGGCATGTCACCCAGTCTAACTCTTCAATAAAAATCTGATTTTCTTATACATGCTCCAGCATACATACAATTTTTTCCCAAACTGTAGCATCCTTCAACTTACAGAGCATTTTTCCCAATGCTAATGGAAATGATAAAATCACACCTTATTTAGTGAACAAGTATATCAAAGATCCATTAAAAGGCACTCACTGTGAGGGTACGAGCTATAGGAGAGTCCCTGTGCTGAGGGAGCATGGGCCCAGCACCCCCAGACACCCCCAGACACCCAGGCTGGGAGGAAGGCTGAGGGCTGAGGGAAGCATCCTTGGAAAGGCATGACAGGAGGTGGGCCTGAAGGAGGGCAGCAGTCTCCAGGGGACAAGAACAGGTACAGCCCTGCCTGGCAGAATCCCCTCTGGAACCCAAGCACCACAGCAGGAAGTGTGGTATGTGGTCAGCCTTTTCCAGAAGGCAGAGGAAGGATGCTGGCCACGGGAATGTAAGGATGGGGTAAAGGGAGAGGCATTTAAATAAACGGGGACACGGGAGGAGAGGAAGGGAAGGAAGGATGCAAACCACACCTAGTCACTGGCATCTCTTAGAGAATTCATCCTCACCCCATCCTTGGTGGGAGCGGCGGGCACGACTGTCACCAGTTTACAGATGATGAAAGTGAGGATTTGGGAGGTTAAGTGATTTACCGCAGTTTCCCAGCAAGGAGTGTGAAAGTTAAAATTTCAGTCTTAGGCTGCATCCCAACTGGGGTGCGATTTACTTTGAATCCAGCTCTCCTGGTGCAGGCAGGGAACTCCTAAGGGGTAGAAGCAATGTTTTTAGACCCCCAGTGCCCAGCCCAGGGTTGGCTCATGCAGGTCCCCAAAACTGCCAGGCAATGCCTAATGAGGAGCAGGGCACACACACACACCTAGACAGAGGGTGAAGCAGGGCTTGAGGGGCTGCCAGGCAAAGCCTCCCCGCACACCTCTCACCCTGAGGTCCTCTCTAACTTGGCTGCAAGCCCTGGGAACAGGCCCTGTGCTGGGTGAGGGGTGGGGCTGCACAGACCTTGTCCTCACAGGGCGTATGGAGCCACAGGAGAGAAAACACGTGCACAAGTAGCTACAGTGTAACAGGAAACCAAGGTTGATAAGAAGACTAGGACAGATAAAATGTGGTTAGAGTGGCGATAATCTATACAGATCAGGCAGGCTTCCTGGATAAGGCGGTGCTTCCACACTACACTTTCAAAGTGGGCACCTCAGCCACTCCTTTCCTCCCCTCGAGGCTGCCTGTGAAAGTCATTTGAAAATTATGGAGCACTGGCAGAGGGAAGAGACACTCACATAGCCTGACTCAAACCCCTGCAGGGTTAACTCTTCCATCTCCAAAGTAACTAAGGAAGACACCAAGTACCTGAGCTGTGATGTGAGGAAACTGTTCTCAAACCTGGCGCCATCCCTAAGTGGCCTTGGGACCTTGTGCAAGTTAATTAAACTGAGTTCCCAGTCCTCATCTGTGAGGCAGATGATGATGCCTGACACGGGAGGATTCATAAGATCACACAAATCACACGAGCTACTGACTTTTAAATCAGGAACTTAAATCAGAGCTAAGCTCTTGAGCTGATTTATCACATCTAATAGGCCTCCCAGGTAGGTATGACTTCCATAGCCATTCGCAGGAGGAAAGGGAGCCTCAGACAGGAGATAACTCGCCCAGTCACCCAGCCATAGCCGCTAGGCCATGCCATCCTCAGAAAGTGGCAGCAGGTTGTGACTGTGACACTGCAGCTGGAAAGATGGCAGCAGTATTCTCTGGCCTGGCACAGAGCCCATGGCATGTGCTACAAAGTGCAAGGCTGCAAATGCCAATTCAAAGTCTGGATTTTGAGGCAGTGAGCCACAGCCCCGACTTGAAGGCCTCTGTCTGGGCAGGAAGCTGAGGCCGTGGCTGGGAGCCAGATCCATGGACAAGGCGGTGGCCACTAAAGGGCCCTGTTGGAGGACAGAGCACCTTACGCCTTTCTTATTTACAGATTCCTATTTTTAAATGAAGTCAAGAGGAAAGAAAAGGAGAAGATGGCTGGGGAAAACAACACACTGGAGTGATGGCCAATTCGTCTACTTTTCCATACCTGTCAGAGAAATAATTTTTAACATCTCCAATTCAGTAGACTTAGTTGTTTTACAAGTCCACTGAAAAACTAATTCAACAGAGTCCAATCTGTGGAAGACTCACCTACCCAATTAGCTTTTAGAACTTAATGACAAATTTGGGTGGGACAAAAAGGAGATAAATATTGTGACAATTCTGAGAACAGCTCATGACAACTCCCTCAGTGAGAGCACCCTAGACTAGGGGCTAAGATGAGATGCTCCAGCTCCTCCCCTCCGTCCCCCAGAGTTTGTGATGACTCGCTCTGCAGTGGGTCTCTGCCTTCCCTGGTGAAGCTTCTTTGCCAATACTGCAGGTGATGTACTCACACTAAGAAATCACTCGTCTCTGATTCACATCTAACTGGGAATCCTGTATTTTACCCAGGAATCCTACTCCCTTTCCCCGAACCCCAGAGAAACCGCCGGCAAGTTCTGTTAGTTAAACTTGAAAAATCTATTTCAAGTGTCTCTCTTGCTCCCCATATCCATAATAATCACTTCTAATCCAAGCCTCCACCAGCTGGACTGTGACATGGAGACCTGAGTGACCACCCAGGTCACAATCCACTGAGTGACCACAGTGATTGTCCAAAACCCCTCAGTGGCTCTGACTACTTAGAATAAAACCTCAAATTATAAGACTAATTGCCTCAAAACCCACACTCCTCATGGTGGCCTCAAAGGCCCTGCTTGATCTGCTGCTGCTCAATCCTCCAAACTTATCCCAAGCCACTCCCGCTGCATCCCCAGGCTGAAGCCAAACTGCCCCCTTTCTCTCCTCTGGATGCACCCATTGCTTCCCTGTCTGGAGGTCTTTGCACATGCAGCCCCCTTTGCCTCCTAAATTCTTTCCCAGGCTGATTTTTCTTATCCTTCACCCCATCTACAACTGCGTTTACAGTAGTCCCACCTTATCTGGTTTCAGTTACCCTCGGCCAACTGCAGTCCAGAAGTAGATGATCCTCCTTCTGAAGTATGGTCAGAAGGCCAGTAGTGGCCTAACACTAAGGCACAGTGCCTGCGTCATTCACCTCACTGCATCTCATCACGCGGGCATTTTTTTCATCTCAAAAGAATGGTATGATACAATAATATTTTGAGAGCAAGAGAGAACACATTCACATAACTTTTATTGCGTTGTATTTTTGTAATTGTTCTATTTTGTTATAAATTATTGTTGCTAATCTCATACTGTGCCTAACTCACGAATTAAATTTTACCACAGGTGTGTACATATAGGAAACAGTATGTACAGGGTCGGGGCCTCTCTGTGGATTCAGGCACCCACTGAGGGCCTTGGATCATATCCCCCGTGGAGAAGGGGGAACTACTGTATTGCCTTCATTTCTTAACTTTATTAATTTTATGTTTATGGCTGTAGGTCAAGTACTGTGTGCAAACTTAATGAACCCTCCACCCCCAGCCCTTCAGCTCTGGGGCCTTGTACAAGCCATTTCCCAAAACTATAAGTGCTCAGAAGATCAAGGGGCTGGGAGCACAGTCAGCGCTCCCAACATCCAGGCCAAGCGTGCCTCTCGTGGGCAGGCTACGGGGCGTGGCCTTCTGCTCCCTCAGGCTGCCCCACAGGTTGGGTCCACCTTCCGAACCTTCCCTTATTCTCCTCGCTCCTTGGGCGGGGTCTGCGGAGACGATTTAAGCATTCTACTCCTAGTCCCACACTATCATTTCCACTGGCAAACACCGGAGTACCGTTAGGACCACTTGCAGCTGCCCCTCCGTCGATTCCTAGCCCGAGGGTTTTTCTAGAAGTGGCGATCAAGCGCAACTTAATCATTCCCTCCCAGCCTCCGTCCCTCTTTGTACCCTCGCGTTACCTTCTAACATTGGGTATACGCTCAAAAAAAAGAACTGAGGCTGGAAAGACGCAGTCCATGGCAGAGTTTCCCCTAAGAGATGAAGAGTCCCTCGGCCTTACCGGCGCCGTCTGTGCCCCGCTAGCTCCACCCCAAAGCCCAGGGTCTCCCGCCACCCGCCCAAGGCTGAGAGCGCACCCCTCCCTCCCGGGCAGGACAACGGATCCTAAACGGAGCACAGCCACCCGCTGGAGCAAAGCAGGTAACGCCTCCCGGGGCACCGGCGCGGCGGGGGCGGGCCCTGGGCTTTTCCAGGCCGAGCGACCGCGGCGGGCGGCCAGGCCGCAGCCGCTCGGCTCCGAGCGCGTCTCCTCCCCGCCGCCCCCATCCTTCCTGCTTCTGAGCCCAGGCCCCGCCACGCCAAAGGCAGTGCGCGGGCTGCCCCTTCCCGGAGAAAGGGCCCGCCGGTTCGGGGAGCTGCTCGGGGCCCCGGTCTGGTCCCGTCGGGCCACACATCCGGTAACCGAGTGTAAACCGCAGGCGGCGGCGGCGGGCTGGGCCTCGGCCCCGCGCCCCACACGCTCCGCGCCGGCAGCCCCCCGCCCAGCCCCGCGCCCCCTGCCGCTGCCCGGACGCTGAGGTCCCAGGCCCCAAAGCCCCCCCATCCCGCGGCCGGCGCGAGAGGTTGCTGCCCGCCGCCGGTCACCTTGGCAGTCACTGTGGGGCCTCGCCTGCGGGCGCTCGAGGCCCCCACACACGGCACGAGCGCGCCGAGCCCCGCGCACAGCACGAGGGGCAGCAGCAGCCGGGGCCCCGGGCCCATGGCGAGCGGCGACCGCGACCGGGGCGCGCGGAGGGCTGCGGGTTGCGGGTGGGCCTCCCGGCCGGCTGCGCCTGCGCGCTCCCCGTTGGTGGGGGGAGGGAAGCGTGCGGGCAGGGCCGGAACCTGGGGCGCGCTCCTCCCAAGTTCAGCCCAGTGACCCCAAGTAGGCGCTCCGGGAGGCGCGGCTCCGGACGCAGGCGGGGGCGACGGCCGTGCCTGCCACGGGTGCGCCTGTCTCCGGGGCGGGATAGAGCCCGCGCCGCCGAGGCGCACGGACCCTCGGGCTCGGCCCGGAGCCGGAGAGCCTAGGGATGCGGCGGGCGCACCTCGGAACTTACCGCGTAGGCGCGTGGTAGCCCTGGGCGGATCTCGGGGGCGCTCGGGGCTCCCGGTCTGCCTGGCAGCTTGCGCGCCGTGGGGCAGGGGACACTGCGGGCGGGTCCCCGTCTGTGACCGCAGCTGCCCTTGGAGGCCGCGCCTGCCGGATTCCAATGTCCCATCAGAGACTTGAAGCTAAGCTGTGGCCTCCTCGCAGAGCGTTGGGACCCCGGATGGGTTGACTGTACTAGATAATTGGCCTCTCACTGAGATGATTCAAATTGGGTATATAATTTTTACAAAAATTTAAGAATTATGTTTATGGAGATTATTTAATGATATGGGGAAATGCTCGTTATATTTTTTAATGGAAAACTCAGATTGCAAAACCACATAGAAATTCTGATCTCAGCTGTGAAAATAAAGATATAAAGGCATCTTTGAAAATGGAAAGAAATGCACCAAAACATTTATAGTAGCTATGGTGATAGAACTGTGGATCTTTGTTTTCTTTGTGATTTTCTGATTTCCCAGCTGTTGAGAGCATGTAAGTGTTTTATAGTCAGGAAAACGTTATATTTAAACTCAATGCTTTTTGAATTAGGACTTTAAATAACTTTTTAAATTTTAGAGTAATAGCCTGGTGCCTTTCCTTTTAAGCCGAGTTTTCTCTGGTAAGCAGATAACATTCCAACCATGTAACTAAGTGTAGATCTAAAATTACATTGGAACCATTTGTTATATTTAAAAAGAAAGACTGCCACTTTTGAGGGGTGGCCAGAATACTTCTGAATTATTTTGATATTCAGTCTAATGAAGGCTTTCCTTTTCACCTTCACCCCCAATAAAGAAAGAGGCCCCCTTTTGTAGCAAGCAAAGGGTATCAGAGCACTGATCCCATTGAGAGGTTGTATATATTTGTATTCATGACTGTAACTGCTTTTGTTTCTCTCCATTACCAGACTGTAAGCATCACCAGCGTGGGGAGCATGTCTGTATTTATTCCTTTTGGTGACCCAGATCTAGTACAATGCCTGGTAGATAGTGATTTCTGGATAAATACCTGTTCAGTGAATGGATTTGTCTAGCTACTTTTTAAGTGTCATTTTATTGGGAAACTTGGTACAAATTAAGAAAAGTGCATAAAATGTAAATATCAATGAACTATCACAAAGCAAACCCAACTAGACCCACCACCCCACCTGTAAATACATGAAATATTCACCATTTCTCTAACTCCTCTTGTACCCACTCCCAGTTACAATTACTTTCTTCTCCCCAGACTAACCACAATCCTGACTTCTTCCATTATGGTTTAGTTTTGCTTTAACTTCATGTGAATGGAATGTTATGCTATGTATTCTTTTGCTCAAATTGATGTTTGTGAAACTCATCCACTTTTTTGCATGTGGCCATTTCGGTGACTCGTACAAGGTAGGGGTCAAATTCAATTTTTTTTCCATATGAATATCTACTTGTCTCAGCACAATTTATTAAAAAGCCCCTCCTTTACTCACTGCTCCATAATGCTACTTCTATCATGGAACAAATGTCCATACATGCACGGACCTGTTTTAGGCCCTCTCTTTTGTCCATTGGCATATTCGTCTGTCTTTGTGCAGTACCATATTGTCTTACTGAAAATAGCTTTACAATGAGTCTTCATATTCATTAGTACAACTCCTCTCATTTTGTTCAACAGATCCTTGGGTATTCTTGACACTTTCCATGTCCATTTAAACTTAAGAATCTACTTCGCAGTTTCCATAAACTGTGATTTTGATTGGGATTGCATTGCATTGATAGATCATTTTGGAAAGACTTGACATAATGTAATACTCAGTAATACTGAGTTTTCCAGTTCTTGAACATGAAATATTCCGCCATTTATTTCCATCTTCTTTAATTTCTCAATAATATTTTTAAATTGTCTGCCTAAAGAATTTACACATATTCTGTTAGATTGATTTCAAGGATTTGGGGTTTTTTTATGCTATTGTAAATTACACCTTTTTAGAGACTTTTCCTGTTTGTTGCTACTATATTGTGATAAAAATGATTTTGTACATCAATCTTGAAGAGACCAACTTTGTTTAACTCATTAATGCTAACAATTTATCTGTGAATTATTTAGGATTTTCTACATAGACAACTGTATCATCCATGAACAATGAGAGCATTCTTTCTAATTTTTATTGCTTTTTCTTGCCTTATTGCATTGATTAGATCTGTTCAAAAGGAAATAGCAACTGGGGGAATCCTTCTGTGTGTTAAATTGTGTCCCCCCAGAAAGGTAGGTTGAAGCCCTAAACCCCAAAATCTGTGAATGTAACCCTATTTGGAAGTAGGGTCTTTGGAGATGTAGTCAAGTTAAGGTGAGGGTGGGCCCTCCTCCAGTATGAGTAGTGTCCTTATAAACAGACATGAGACAGAGACACATGCGAAGGGAAACACCAAGGGGAGGCAGAGTGGAGCAATGTATCCATAAGCCAAGCAATGTCAAGGATTGCTGGCAACCACTGGACGCCAGGAAGGGGCAAGGCAGGGTCCTTCTCTAAGGCCTTCAGAGACAATATGGTCCTGCGAAAACACCTTGATTTCAGACTTTTAGACTCCTGAACTGAGACAATACATTTGTGTTGTTTGTAGCAGTCCAGTTTGTGGTGTTTCTTTCCAGCAGCCCTAGGTAACTAATAAACTTGTCTTGATCCCAATTCCAGAGGGAAAGCTTTCAGTATTTCACCATTAATTAGTCTGATCTTTGCTGAGGATTCTTTTGGGAGAGGATGTCTTTTTTTTCAATTTAAGAAAATTCCTTTCTAATCCTAGTTTGTTAAGAGTTTTTCTCATGAATTTGATCATCATCATTTACTGAAATCATCTGAAAAAAACAGGTGGTTTTTGCTTGGTCTGTCAATGTGTTGAATGGCATTGATTTTCGAATCTTAACCCAACTCTGCATTCTGGAATATGCCCAACATTTATCGGCTTTTCATATATTGCTGGGTAGTTCACTCATTTTGCTTTTTTTAAAACAAACGTGCCAAAACCTGAAAAAAGGATTTTTCTTGAAGTTCAGGGAAAAAACAGTCAAGTGGCTCTGGCTTTCCAGTTCAGACCATGCTAATCGCCAATAGTCCATTTTAATGTTAATGGGTAAGTTCCCTTATCTTATATTCAAGATATTTGCATCTATATTCGTAAGTCAGACCAGCCTCAAGTTTTTCTTTCTTGAAATTCCCTGTCAGTTTCTAGATCAGGGTGACTCTGGCCCATAACCATGAGTTGACATATAGCAGCTGTCTTTCCCTGCGCTCTGAAAGGTTTTGTGAAAGATGGGCAGCATTTCTTCCTTGAATGTTTCACGGAGGCCATCAGAGCCTGGAAATTTCTTTCTTGTACACTTTCGAGTTACAGGTTTAATTTTTTAAGCAGTTGAATGATTATTTAAATTATTCTCCCAATTTTCACATGTAGTATTTTTTTTTGAGAGGGCATCTCTCATATTTATTGATCAAATGGTTGTTAATAACAATAAAATTCTGTATAGGGGGGTCAATGCTCAATGCACAGTCATTAATCCATCTCAAGCCTAATTCTCATCAATCTCCAATCTTCTGAAGCATAATGAACAAGTTCTTACATGGTGAACGAATTCTTACATAGTGAATAAGTTCTTACATGGTGAACAGTACAAGGGCATTCATCACAGGAACTTTCGGTTTTGATCACGCATTATGAACTATAAACAATCAGGTCAAATATGAATATTTGTTTGATTTTTATTAAAACGAATAAAATTTATTCGTTTTTAATAAAATGTTGAAGTGGTAGGTAGATGCAAGATAAAGGTAGAAAACATAGTTTAGTGTTGTAAGAGAGCAATTGTAGATGATCATGTGTGTGCCCGTAGACTATGTGCTAATCCGAGCTAGACAAGGGCAATAAAACATCCACGGATGCAGAAGCTTTCTCTCAAAACGGGGGGGTGAGGTTCTAAGCTTCACCACTGTTGTTCCCCGATTTCTCACCTGATGGCCCCCCTGCAACTGTGCCTGTCTTAGGCTGTTCCTCCTTTGAGGAATCTTACCCGTCTCTGGCTAACCAGTCATCTTCCAGGGCCATACAGGGAAATGTAAAGTTGGTAAGTGAGAGAGAAGCCATATTGTTTGAAAAGGTTAGCTTTTTACTTCTTTGCAGATTTATGCCCTGTGGCTCACATGTAGTATTTTTTGAGGAATTGATCTGTTTCCTTTATATTTTTATATATATATATATATATATATATAAAGTTGTTCAGTATGTCTTTTTATAACCTTATAGGTCTGTAGAACTTATGATAAGGTCATCTTTTGTGTCTGACATTATTTATTTCTTTTTTCTTTTTCCTTCAGCAGCTTCACTGGGGAGCTGGTGATTATATTTGATTTCACTTCATTAGTTTATGTTTTTAACTTATATTATTTCCTTCTCTCTCTTTGAGCTTAATTTACTGCTATTTTTCTATCTCCTTGAGATAGATTACTCTCTTTTTTAAATTAATTAATTAATTAATTAATTTTGTCATTAATCTACAATTATATGAAAAATATTATGTTTACTAGGGTCCCCCCTTCACCAAATCCCCCCCACAAACCCCATCACAGTCACTGTCCATCAGCGTAGTAAGATGCTGTAGCATCACTACTTGTCTTCTCTGTGTTTCACAGCCCTCCCCATACCCCCCCCATTATACATGCTAATCGTAATGCCCTCTTTCTTTTTCCCCACCCTTATGCCTCCCTTCCCTCCCTTTCTCCGCAGTCCCTTTCCCTTTGGTAACTGTTAGTCCATTCTTAGGTTCTATGATTCTGCTGCTTATTTGTTCCTTCAGTCTTTCTTTGTTCCTATAGTCTTTGGGTTTGAGGTGAGTCTTTTGTAAGCAGCATAGAGATGGGTCTTGCTTATTTATCCATTCTATTATTCTGTGTCTTTTGATTGGTGCATTCAGTCCATTTACATTTAGGGTGATTATTGAAAGATATGTACTTATTGCCATTGCAGGTTGCCAAAGGTTCAAGGTTAGCTTCTTTAGTATCTTACTGTCTAACTTAACTCACTTATTGAGCTATTTTAAACACTGTCTGGTCATTCTTTATTTTTCTCCCTTCTTATTCCTCCTCCTCCGTTCTTTATATGTTGGTTGTTTTATTCTGTGTTCTTTTGTGCTTCCTTTAACTGCTTTTGTGGGTAGTTGATTTTATTTTTTGCCTTTAGTTAGTATTTGGTTGGTCTGCTTTCTTTGCTGTGATTTTATTTTCTCTGGTAACATCTATTTACTCTTAGGATTGCTCCCATCTAGAACAGTCCCTCTAAAATACCTTGTAGAGGTGGTTTGTGGGAGGCAAATTCCCTCAACTTTTGCTTGTCTGGGAATCGTTTAATCCCTCCTTCATATTTAAATGATAGTCGTGCTCGATACAGTATTCCTGGTTCGAGGCCCTTCTGTTTCATTGCATTAAATATATCATGCCATTCTCTTCTGGCCTGTAAAGTTTCTGTTGAGAAGTCTGATGATAGCCTGATGGGTTTTTCTTTGTAGGTGACCTTTTTCCTCTCTCTAGCTGCCTTTAAAACTCTGTCCTTGTCCTTGATCTTTACCATTTTAATTATTTTGTGCTTTGGTGTTGTCCTCCTTGGGGCCTTTCTGTTGGGAGTTCTGTACACTTCCATAGTCTGATTGATTATTTCCTCCCCCAGTTTGGGGAAGTTTTCAGCAATTATTTCTTCAAATACACTTTCTATCCCTTTTTCTCTCTCTTCTTCTTCTGGTACCCCTATAATGCAGATATTGTTCCTTTTGGATTGGTCACACAGTTTTCTTAATATTGTTTCATTCCTGGAGATCCTTTTATCTCTCTCTGCGTCAGCTTCTATGTGTTCCTGTTCTCTCGTTTCTATTTCATCAATGGCCTCTTGCATCTTATCCATTCTGCTTATAAATCCTTCCAGAGATTGTTTCATTTCTGTAATCTCCCTCCGGACATCATCCCTTAGCTCTTGCATGTTTCTCTGCAGCTCCATCAGCATGGTTGTGAACTTTATTTTTAATTCTTTTTCAGGAAGACTGGTTAGGTCTATCTCCTTCTCAGGGTTTGCCTCTGTGATCTTGGTCTGTATCAATTTCTTCTGCTTTTCATGGCGATAGATATATTTGTGGGGAGTTGGCTCGTGTGTTGGGTAAGAGGAAGTCCCTTCTTGCCAGTTTGTGGCCTTCCTCTCCTGGGAGAACAGCGGCCTCTAGCGGCTTGTGCTGGGCAGCTGCGTGTAGACGGGGCTTCTGATCATGCCTGGCCTCTACAGAGTTTATTTAGCTCTGCAGTTGCTGTGGGCGTGGCCTGCCTCAGGCTGCTGCTCCAATATGGCAGAGCTGCGTCAGAGGGGGAACAGGCGGGAGGCTGTTTATCGTGGTGAGGGGCCTTTGAGCTGTGCTGCAGGGGTTTGGGCACCCAGAGTTCCCCTGGATTCCCAGCTGCTGGGCTAAGTGTCCCGGGACGCTTCCATCCAGCTGTGGGGTCCCTGTCCCTTTAAGACTTTCAAAAAGCACTTGCTTTTCTTTGTCCCCGGGGCGCCAGCTGTAGGGATCCACTCACAGGTCTTACTGCCCTGTTTCCCTAGTATCCAGGACCCCACGCATGCACTGTGTCTGTGCTCTGGTGCGGATGGCTAGGACTGGGTGTTCAGCAGTCCTGGGCTCCCTCTCCCTCCCTGCTCCAACTCCTGTCCCACCAGGAGCTGGGGTGAAGGGCACTCGGGTCCCGCCGGGTGGGGGCTTGTATCTTACCCCCTTCGCGAGGCGCTGGGTTCTCTTGGGTGTGGATGTGGTCTGGCTATTGTCCTGTGTCTTCTGGTCTCTCTTTTAGGATTAGTTGTATTTGTTGTATTTTCAAAAATATATATGGTTTGGGGAGATTTCCACTGCTCTACTCAAGCCGCCATCTTGCTTCTCAGTCTCTTTTTTTTTTTTTTTTTTTGACTTAGTAATATGCATTGACATCTCCTCTGTAACCTTTCAGGGCTTGAGAACTTATTTCTTTTTATCACTGAATAATACTCCATTGTATGGTGTCCACTGCTTATCCATTCTCCTACTGAAGGACAGCTTTCAGTTGCTTTCAGGTTTTGGCAATTGTTAATAAAGGTGCTATAAACACCTGTATGCAGGCTTTTGTGTAGGCACAAGTTTTCAGCTTGTTTGGGAAAATACCTAGGAGAGTGATGGTTGGATCATATGGTAAGAGTATGTTTAGTTTTATAAGAAACCAACAAACTATGTTCCAAAGTGGCTGTACCCGTTTGTGTTCCCACCAGCAATGAATGAGTGCTGCTGTTGTTCCACATGCTTGCCAGCATTTGGTGTCAGTGTTTCAGATTCTAGCCATTTTGCTAGATGCATGGTAGTAGTATTTTAGTTTTTAATGGTGTCTTAGCCAAATTCTTTTTTTAATCCATGAATATTGCAGCATCCCTGAGAAGAAAAAACCCTGAAAACTAAGACAATGAGGTTCCCCCCACCAATTTATTTAAAGCAAAAATGAAAACAAAATAGTTTACCCATTTCTCCTACTTCCCACCAATGGTCACCACCAATCTGTTGTGAGTTTAGTATATGTTTATATATGTATAAATTATAAAATTTCCCTTAATAAGCTTAACTTTAGATGATCCCCACAAGCTTTGATGTGTACTATTTTCATTATTATTCAGTTGAAAACATTTCCTAATTTACACTTTTATTTTTTTAACCCATGTATTATTTGGAAATGTAATATTTTGTTTTCAAAGCATGACTTTTAAAATATCTTTTTGTTAGTGGTTTCTAGCTTAGTTGTATTTGTGATGAGGGAGCATACTCTATATTATCTCATTCTTTCAAAACATGTAGTGACTTATGACATAGAATCTGATCAATTTCTCTGAAACTATTCCCTGTGATTTCAGTGCATCCTGCCCTTGATAGGTTGAGTAATCTATATATGTGTCCATTAGATCATGTTTGTCAATCCCATATTTCATATCTCTATCTTTACTGACTTTTATCTGCTTGTTAAGAGTTACTGAGTTATAGTATATATGTGAAAATCTCTCATTATGATTTGTAGATTGTCTATCCTCTTTGTAGGTTCTGTAAATTTTTTCTTTATGTGTTTTTCTTTATCTGTTTTAAGGCAACTTTGAGTATAGACAAATCTAATACTATCTTTCGATGAATATTTTGTCATTATGAAGTGTCATTATTTTTAACAATGCTTTTTACCTTAAAATCTGGTACTACTATAACTTACCATACTTCTTTTGGTTATTGAATGCCTCATTTATTTTTTTCTGTGGTTTGTTCGATCTTCCTGTGTTTATATTTTAACATCTATCTCTTGTAAATACCGTACAATGGTTTTAAATGAAGCTTAGTCATCTTTATCTAAATAGAATATGTAGCCTAGTTACATTTAATGTATTTACTTATATGTTTAGATTTAAATCTAATCTCTTAGTATTTCC
Organism: Manis javanica; assembly: GCF_040802235.1. NCBI lineage: Eukaryota > Metazoa > Chordata > Mammalia > Pholidota > Manidae > Manis > Manis javanica. Next base: position 61,281,247 of record NC_133169.1, on the reverse strand, counting down.
TCTCTATTGATACCCTGTTTTATGTTCTTCTTTTTCTTGCCTTATTCTGATTTGATGGTTCAGATTTTAGTATCCTATATTCTTTCACTACTAGTGCAATAGTTACACATTCTTTTAATACTTTTTCAGTAGTTAGACTCAAGATTACAACACACAGTCTTGATTTTTGAAAACCCAATATTACCTACTTTTACTCTCTTTCTGGATATTAACCTCAGGACACTTAACCTCCATGTGCCATCTGGAATTTTATGCCATTCTCATCATCATTTTATTTTTACCCCTACAACAAATAATCATTCTTGCCTAATAAAGTTGTGTGCATTTAGATTTATCCACATATTTACATTGTCATCACTATTCATTACTACCTGTATCTACTTTATCTACATCATTTTCTTCCTGCCTGAAGAACTCCATTTGGTATTTCCTGAAGTGCTAGTGTGCTGGTGAAAATTATTTTATTTCTGTTCATCTGAAAATATCTCTCTTGAAGAATATTTTTGCCCAGTATAAAATTATTTTTCAGTAGTATGACTATGTCATTTCTTTTGACTTTTAGCTTCCATTATTTCTATTGAGAATCTGCCATTAGTCTAATTGTTCCTCCTTCTAGTGAAATCTGTATTTTTTCAATCTGGATGATTTTGATATTTTCTCTATATGTATGTTTTTTAAGCAATTTTATTCGAATTGGCTTAAGGGTAGATTTCTTTTTATATTCCTGCTTGGGATTCATAGGGCTTCTTAACTCAGTCTTTAACTTTACAGTCACTTATAATCAATCTCACTACTTAATACAATTCGCATGCATTCCTGTATAGTCTCTTCAACATGTTTCAAAAGCATTAGAAGTAATATAATGAAAGTATAAATTGTAAAATTAAAATTGCAGGTAAAATATAAGATAAATGCTAAATGGTTATGTTATGTATTACATGTATGCAAATGTATTACATGTATAAATTAAAAGGGATTAGCTAATCTGTTGGCAGTTACCTTTTGTACTATCAAAATAAAATATATAAAATACCACTACACATCTATTTTTATAGTTTGCTATTTTTGTTGTGGTAGTTTTGATTCATCACAAAGAAGGACTGCTTGTATGTTATTTATTAATGGTTATGGATACCAGACTGTACAGTTTTATCAGAGAAGTTTTTTTCCTAGTGTATCGGAGACAAGTTTTAGATCGCCGCTACTTTTAAAACAAATGTAGCCCTTAAAGTTCCATTTCAGTGTCTCTTATAACCCATTATTTTTTGTCCTCTGTGTTTTCTCCTCATTTATGTAAATAATCTTAGCTGAGTCGTGTATTACCTTGTCCTCCAACTACAATGAAACTGGTACAAATACTTTCGTTAAATTAAATTTGCATTTAGCGAATATATGTGTAAGGTTTTTGTTAAATATTAGCTGTTTGAATGGTGAGTTTCTGCCTAGGAAAGTTCTTTCAAGTGTTAGGATGAGGGAAGTGTGCAGTCACCTTGTATCATTAGGAGGCAGTGGGGTCTACTGGCTAGAACTTGCAGGCTGGGGCTATGTTACTGTCCTTGTCTTTAATGCCAAAGCACGTTTTTGTGGAGCTAATCATCTATGCAAATGTTCTCCCCTTCATGGACTGAGCCGGCCAAACTTTCAGTGCCAAAGTCTTCAAGGAATTAAAAAGTAACCTTGCTTTTATTTGCCAACCTAGACAAAGTTGACCAGAGCTCTTAATGACTGGTGATGCCCCATTCTCAAGCTCCTTGAGCTCCTTCACCAACCATAGAAGATGCAGTAACACTGACATTTGTTGGCAATTAACCCAGGCTGGTCACTGAGGTACAAAACGAAGATGCAAAGATTCCTGCTCTCAAGAAACTTCAGAGGAAGGATGCGTACACGAAGAGGATTGAAACCATGTGAAGTAACACTTGTTGTGTGACAATCAGTGACCCAGAGACATTCAGCCCCTTGAGAATGACTGCTGACGAGAAATCTGGCCTTCAGTGAGTTCCCGTTATGAGAAGGCACCTTGCGTACAATATCCCCTTTAGCCTTGTGAGGTGGACAGTGTTAGAAACTGAGGAACTGAAGTTCCTCTGAAGCTTTAACAGGCTGCTTCTATGAAGTTCAAGTGTAATGGAGATTTCACAAATACCTAACAACATAAGTGATCAAAAATTTAGGGAGCAGGGAAGCATCGTTGTATTTGAGTATGATACCTGGGAAGTCATCTAAAGTGGTGAGCAAGTGAATATGGTTCTTGCAAATTAGAGTGAAGTAGGAGATGATTAAGCATTAATTATATCCCCTCAAATTAGGGAAAATCCATTTAAGTGAGGGAGCGAAAGCAAATGCTGTGAAGCCCTGAGGGTTTCTGTTTTGTGCTGCATTGATCGGAGCACTGGGTGTGTCTGCCTTGACAGCTCAGGCAACCTTTTAAAAAATTCTTTGGAGACAATCTTATTTTATTGATCTGTATGCTTTTGTTCTCTCCTCTTCACTGTTATTTACTACACACCAAGGCAGTCAACTTTTAAACAGCGTTGGTATAAATGTTTGTTCCTAAACCTTTGCTGATACTTGTATTTTATGTAACTTAAACAGCTTTAAGTATGGGTCTATTATAATGAATAATTTTGAGCAAATTAATTTTTCTTATGAGTCAATTAACATAAAACCCTAGAACCCAAAAAGAAACTAAAGAGATTTATAAGCATATGAAATGCCCTTACCAGATACTGTTGAAATAAATAATCCAAGGTCAAAGGAACATTTGTGAAGTCACCACAAACCGATTTACCTACTTCAAAATATGTTTTGTGGGACTTTATCATTCTAGATATTATGCTTAATTTAAAAGTTAAAACACAAATTAGCTCTCACTTATTGCTAAGACTTACTGTGTTTAGGAAAACCTACTATTGCAGAGAAGAGAGAAACCTACTTTAAAAACCTCTATGTCATTTGCATACTTGGTAATAGAGATTGCCTGAATGATTTTTCTTTAAAAACTGGTAATTTGGGAAAGCTCAAATTACTGGCATTTTGAAGGGATATTAAAAGACTTCCAGTATTACTGGTTTAAAAAAAAAATACCCAATTGGGAGTCCAATTGCTGAGCAACAGTAGCAGTAGTGAAATTGCTGAGCAATTTCTTCTTGGCTGCAACTTGAGATATAATTAGTATCCTCAGAAACAAATATGCCTCCCACCACCACCAAAAAAAGTTGGCAAAGTAAAATTGTGGCATCTCTATCCTCGTTAAAACATCAGATTGACAAAGTCCATGTACTACTCTGTTTCAAAAAGTTCCAGCTCCTTTAAACATTGGCATTCTTATCATGTGGTGCGTTTGGTGCTGGCCCCTGGCTAACAGCGTCTGCTGTGGCTTTCTCCTTGAATATCTTTCCTCCATCATGATGCTGATAAGCCAGTGGCTCCTAGGATTTCTGGTCAAGAGCACAGGGCAAGATAGAAAGCTGATAGCACATATTTGAAATTGTTGCAGAGAACATTCTTTCTCTTCCTGTTCCATTTGCTTGTTTGTTTTTTCCTATTTGAGGTGAGGTCTAAAAGATATGTAGCTTCCAGATTGAGCCTGGGCATCAGAGTGGTGGTTTAATATGCTTTCCTTGGAGAGAGAAGGCACTGATATTGTAAATCTAGCCTGTATTCAGTGTCATAGGGCTAGTCCAGAGCCATAAAATTATAGAGTCAAATATAAGATAGACTGTAAGCCAGTTTTGACATCAATCTATACAAACAAGGTAATGAATTATTTTAGGAGTGAAAACAAAATTCTTAATTGCTCATTAACCATGTGGCTTTAAGTATGGGTCTATTATAATGAATGATTTTGAGGAAATTAATTCTTTTTGTGAATTTTTTTCACAATAGAAAAGGTTAAAATTCAGGAAAATAGAAGGAAAAAAAATCTTCAAAGCCCCAATCCTCCAAAGTAAGTACTGTTAATGTTCTGGTGTTTTTCCTTTCAGCCTTTCAGTTACTCTGCTCATCCAAATTTGCATTTTATTGTTTCATTGAATTCAACTAATGTAATGCTCTGAGATGTCTTTTATAATGAGTTAAGTTCTGTGTTTAAAACATGTTGTTGGAAGGCATAAGTTTACAGAAGTGAAAGAGTACTAAGTATTGTCTCTCCTGCAGTAACAAAAAAAAAAAATCTGCAGAAGAAAAAGATTTTCAAATTTCATCAGCACCACACAATAGTTTTCAAATGTGGCAACTGAAAATCCAGTTTGAAAAGGTAGCCAGGAAAAGGAAAAAGAATACCAGCGTCAGCGCAGAAGGGTGTGGAGGTACTGTCTGTCCAGGCGGGCACTCTGAGTCAGTCCCCACCTGCTCCCAGGGCTTCACCAGCCCCTGTAGATCTCGGCCTGCCTGGCCCATGCTGCTGCCACCAGCCAGGCCACGGAGGAATGTGGCAGGGGAATGATACGCCCTGCCCCATCTGCCTGCTCCCAGAGTCTCACCATATCCAAACAGGAGAGCTTTAATCCAGTGCCTTTGGCTTGCAGATAGGAACACCAAGGTCTAGGGAAGGGAAGTGGCTCTGCACAGGCTGGTGCTGTCGCCAGCAGCGGTATGCAGGGGAGCAGGCCACTTGTCCACCTCTGCACAGCTGCTCTCTATGCCCCAGCTGCCAGCAGAGGACTTCCTGGCAGTGATGGCCACCATCAGACCTTTTTCAATCATAAGTCCAGATAAAATTTTTAAATAGGGGAAAAGCAGGAGTTTTACCTCCCTTTCTACCAAGGGTACATCATAAGGTGATTGGAATAATTCTGAAAAGCCTCTTAGGTTTCCATTTAGTGAGGGAACATGCCAGAGAAAGATGGAAACTACGAAGTTTTCAGTAACAGGGCCCAATAAAGTCCTTCAGGCTTGATGTAAATCCTGGAATTCCAGACTCCTCTGGCTTGAAGGGGCTTTATACAGGGGATGGTTTTTGTTATGAGTGGATGAATTTTAAGCTAGGGTTTAAAAAAGATGAAGGAGATTATTAATTCCATCACCAAGAGGTTACTTAAAATTCCTGCTTTCAACTACATGTGTTGCAAAAAGAGTTTTTCAATTTTTCTGAACTCCAAAAAAAGAAAGTCGAAAATTATTAGTCAGAATGATGGTTATGTTTGTGTTGTTAAGATGATGGGTACTGAATGTGGGATCTGTCATCCCTGCATGCTTAGCTGTATCAGCTCCAGACTTACCCATGCAGTAGATTGTTGAGTGACCACAGATCCCACCCCATCCCAGTATGCACTCTCTCGGCGTGTGACTTCACTGCTCATCTCATCCAGAGGTGGCATCCGTTTCTCCACCCCCTTGAATTTGGCCTGGCCTTGTTTGCTGTGACCTGTAGAAGATGGTGGAAGTCAGGTGGTTTGAGTTGCTATGCTTCAGCATCAAGTGCTGCCTTTCCTTATTGGAGTCCTACAGAGATGCCACAAAAGGCAGTGGGTCCAGCCTGCAGGAGGTTGAGTGGCCACACGGACCAGAACCAGGCACCTCAGCCAGCTCTGACTGCCAGACCATGAGGGGGGCCAGCTGAGGCTTCCGGCCCAGCCACCCAGCCAGCCGCCTGCAACTGGGGCTGAGTGAAGGCAAGACCAGCAAGCATCTGCCTGGCCAACTCACAGAAGTGTGAGAGAGAGTTAAGATTTTGGGGTGATTTGTCGCACAGCAGTAGATAACTAATACACTGTCACAATCTTTTAATCCACAATTATGATACTGGAGCTTATTTGCTTAAAGGAATCTTTACAATTCTTCTGCAAGTTTCTGTGGCTCCTCATGCAGAGAGACAGACTCTTTGTAAGGAAAGCAGTTACCTTTCTTAATAAAAGAATACTCCAGTTTCCCATGGTTAGGAGTAGAGAGGATCTCGTATAGGAAGGACTGCTCCCCCTTTTCTCTCTCATCATATTACCACCCTGGCATGGATACAGACTCAGCCCCAGCTGAAGCTGGACCTACACACACGCACACCCTCCAAGATGATGCAGCAAAAAGGGTGGATTTAGGATTCAAGCCTAGCAGACTGGCTCCTGAGTCTTGTTCACAGCTACGTTCCACCTCACAGTCATGGATGGTGGCTCTGGATGTGATGTGGCTGCCTTAGAAGCCCTTAGGTACCACCCCTTCTATGTGGATTTCCTGCTGCACCAGCTCCTTTTCTAACTCCCAGCCTGCCTCCCTGGCCAGACACTGTCTTCCCTCACCCGCTAGGAACACCTTGTTCTCTAGACTCCTAGAGCCCAGGCCTGAGGGTGGGAGCTTCTTGCGCCCCAGGTGAGTAATGTGGGGAATTCCCAACCCATTTGGCATGGGGCAGATACTGTAAATGCTTCTCCACACTCCTTCCAATTTCCCCCTCATTTTCCTCCTGTTACCATGGAGGTTCGGATGCTAAAACTACATTCCCAAAACTCCCTGGTAGCTAGTCTCTGCAGGTGACCTGGCTTTCACAAGGAAGACATACTACTTAGGATTAGGAAGCAGAGATGACAATTGTGAGTTGTGGTTCTTTAGAGAGTGGTCAGATCTGGCAAGTGACATGCATGAGGCACCTGATTGCCTGGTCCAGGTTTGCTGGAGATTTTTGAGCCCCTAGTGTCCAGGGTATGGTGGATGCTATTGGCAGGGAAGTTTCGCCTGAAGAGTCTGACAGAGTGGCTAGCCATTTCTCCTGGCTTCTTTGAAACTGGCTGAGTAACCACCAAGCCCAGTTCTCTAGCCTTTCCAGAAATTCTATGAAGTACCTGATATAAACCCCTCTGCTTTAACTATCTTAACATGGATTCTACTGTCTGCAATCAAAAAACCTGACCAATAGAGGATGATCTGCACCTGCAACCATAGAGTGGCCCCTGCAAACAAAGCATATTGGAACACATCAGCCCACCCTCCATATGAGTAGCTGCAAGGGCATCTCCCTTTGAGTCCAATTTCCACCTGCCAGCTCCAGTGAAGAGTGGAAATTCAGAGGTCACACTGGGGAGGGCAGGTGTGAGGCCATCAAACCTGGTTCAGATAACAAATGTTGGGTCCGAGTCAACCCACAAAGACCTCAGGTCTTAGCAAACATCATCAAGAAAATCCACATCTGAAGAGTAAGATCAAGTTGGTTGGAGAAGCAAAGCCAGGCTACCAGGTCCAAATTGAGTTTTGTAGACATCATTTGGCTGTGTCAGGGACCCTTTATGAGGAACCCTAGCCCGCACAACAAACCTGGATGTACTAATCTTAGTGGCACAATATATAGCACATGTCTTAAAATATAATTGGTGACCATTTTCCCCTGTGGTGAGGAAACGAGGAAATAGTATCTCCTACCCAGATATCAGAATTTTAAGAGATTATTCTTTAGATCTCTCACCTGAAGAATGACATAAATTTCATACTGATTAGCTAATGTTAGATCATGAATATTTTTTGGCTTAAGATGTAAAGTGAATCAGAGTTAATTTGACCCAGTCAGCTGATAACATTATTACATGAATGTTTTCATTCCAAGTGTTACTTTAGTTTATGAGTGAGATAAAGTAGAGCCAGTGGGAAGAAACAAAGGCAAACCAGAGTCAGGTTACTGCTTCTGATAAGGCAAACTGTCCCGAAGAACAGGGGCCTTTCTCTGACTTACAAGGGGTGGCAAGGTTTTTAAAGGGGAGTCAGTCTCATGGGATAAGGAGGGTATAGTTGCAAAACAGCTTGTTTGTCTAGGTAGTACCCTGAGCCCCAACTCAACCCCCATGGCATCCACCTGGCCCTGAGAGAGGGATCTCGTCACATCATGCCTGGCATCAGCTGCATCTTCCCAATGGCAGAATGACCAGTCTTGGAGATTGTTCCTCCTTAGGGCTTCCCCTTTATCCTCTTTGCAATGCAGTGAATGTGCTTTTTTAAAAAAAGTTTTTAGTAAGCATGCTATATTTGACTAAAGATTTTTCTTAAACTCCTTCCTCTTGCCCAAATTCTTCTAGCTCATTCTGAGATGCCAGTTATGGTGCCCTATGGTGCAGGTGTCTGACACTGACTCATTAGCAGGTCTCTGTGTAACTTGGTGGAGAGAGAGACCTAAGGAGAAATACAGGGTGTCCCTGGAGATATCGGTTGTTGGGCACTTCTGACATTTTAATTCTTATGTCTTTAATGAACAGACGCTGAAAAAGCCATTACTCTGAGTCCATACATGGACTGCATGACCGTAGATTGGAGTAGATTTCAGCTATCCTACAGAAAATACAATAAAGCCTTTTGTTCTTTACATAAAATTCATAAGGGAACTGAGCAATGCATGTTATTTTGTTGTTGATTTTTATTTATTGAAGTGTAGTTGATATGTAATGTATTGGTTTCAAGTATACAACATAGTGATTCATTGATTGGTCATTTTCAACTTTTATTAGTACACATATCAATGTCAGGTTGTTTTCTGGAACTTTCCCCTTAATTACTTGTTTTTTGCTCTATGAGAGGGATTTAGTCTACATTTATCTTCTTTTTTTTTTCCTAGTCATTTCAATTTTCTTTGTTGCAAGTTGCAATTTATAACATCATGCACAATAAATTAAAATTCTCTCTCTTCCCTCCTTTTGCAACCATTTCTTTCTTTCAAAATTAAGAACATTTGGTTATCACCTCATGGTTTTTCTGATATAGATAGTTTAGCTGGATAAGATGGTTACTTAGGTAAATATCATAATTTCCTTTTTCATATCATCTTGAATTACATACTTTACACAAGTAGCACAAATGTTTATAATGGAGCAGAAGAAAACACAGTGGAGTGTCCCAGATGATGTGATAGATTAAACTTATTTATCTAATTTTGCTTCTTTCTGACACCCTGTGAAAACTACAGGAAAGAAATTTAAAACAAATGATTAATCCACCAGGGTGGCTACGACATATATAAGAAAAACATTTTGTAAATTGGAAAGCAGATGAACAGGAGGCATCTTAGCCATTGCAGGAAACCAAATCCTCAACCTGGAGTGGAGAAAGCTGAGGACCACCCTGGTCTCTATGCACGGTCCTCAGCAGGCTGGGGCCTGGCAGCAGCAGGGACTCTGGAGCCCATGGGGGAGGGCTGGGGTGCAGAGCAAAATAAGCAGGCCTCATGAGAGCTGTTGTGAAAGTGAATCCAGCCCTTGGCTAGTGCCCCCTCCATCCTGGGTACCAGCTCCTCGCCCAGCCATGCAGGGTGCAGAAGGGCTACTCCCTGCATTGGGTAAACTGAGGATGTTTGCATAGTGGGTGGGGGTATCCGACAGTGCTAAGGGTGGGGCTGTCATATCAAAGCCAGAAATTAAGCAAATGTTTATACACTCAGCTTTTTCTCCCAGAATACCGAAAGCCAGCCTTTTAACTTCTGGGCGAGAGAAAGAAAAGCATTCTGTTTGGAAACTGAGCAGCCCTAGAAGAGAGGCCTAAACCCACTGATATCAAAAGCTCCCCAACAAACAACCCAGCCAGATCATTCTGCAGTGAAGCTCCACACGGATAAGCCCAAACCAAACAGCTCACTTCTTCCAGTCTGCTTTCTAGGTGCCCAAGCCAAACAGAAGCAGACAGCCGTGGATTGCCGAATATCATTAGGATGTCACTAATTCTGCAGTTGGAAGTTAAAATGAACCAATGGGGAAAAAAGCGATTTGGAGAAATCAGAAGCAGTGCAGAGAGAAGAAAACAAGAAAACAAAGCGAAACACCAAAATGATCATTACTATCCTAGAGAGTTAAGAGAAGATACTGCATGTAGGAAACACAGGATATTAGCCAAAAATACCAGATTCCAGTATAATAAAACAAAAATCCCAGAAATTTCAAAGAACAAAAACTGATTTTTAGAAATTGAAAGAATAATAGCAGAAATGGTATTGGGTTGGTTAGAAATCTTGAAAAAGAAAATTGAGTAAGTTTCCCAGAAAATAGAAGAAAAAAGACAGAGAAATGGAAACTAGAAGAGAGAACATAGAAAAAAGGAGGGGAAGAAAACATCAGAATTTTTTTCAAAACACTTTCCCAGAACTGAAGAACATGAATCTCGACTGAATGGGTCACTAGGTGTCTAGCATCATGAATCAAAAGTGAACCACATTGAAGCACATCACTTTAAAATTTCAAAATAGGAGGAAGATTCTACAAGTTTCAAAGATGGCAAGTCACATTGGCAGGATCAGCAATCAGAATTATGTTAGACTTCTTAACCGGGTCCTTGGAAGCTAAAACAGAAGACTGACTCCAAATTCTGAAGGAAAGTTATTTCCAGCCTAGAATGCGGTGCCAGCGAAGATATCAATCAAATGTAAAATAAAGACATTTTTCAGACATGAAAGTTCTAGAAAACTTTGCCTTCCATGCACTTTTCTCAGGAGGTTCCTGGAGATTGTGTGCCACCAAAGCAAGGGAGTAAGTAAACTAAGAAGAAGATGCCCAGTGCAGTCTGCAGAGCTGCAGTGCAGGAGTGTGGTGGCAGGAACCCTCAGGATGTTCAGAAACAGGGTGCCAGGGCAACAGCTGCACACAGGCGAGGAGGGGTCCCATTCCTGACCGGAGAGTGTGACTCAGGAGAGAGCCGCAGTCCTTTATGCCGCCCTTCCCTCCTCATGGGCCTAGTGGAGGCTGTGTCTGCCAGCACAGGGAACCCAAGCCTGAGACCCAAGAGACACGAGTCTAAACCTGAGACGGGCAACAGCCATTTGGGGATGGCAGCCAAGGGATGGTGGCACTCTCTAGGAGGGGTGTCTAAATAAAAAAGCCTGTATAAATAAATAAATATAAAATGATAGATTGATGAAATGGCATGTGAATGAAATGATTGAAAAGGCTTTTGGGAGGTATAGGAAGAATTAATAAGAAACTAAGCAGAGAAAGTTAATGAATGAAAAACCAAGGCAATTATTAATTTCAGGAAAAATAAAGCATACATAACATTGAATATATTCAACCCAAAAATTGTACTATTGATTATACTGGGAGGATGGGAGTGTGTGAAACAGACCAAAGGTGGTGTAAGAAAACAAAATCCTCAGCTCCCATAATGGAAAGTTGTGTGATAATGTCTGAAACATAAGAAGCAAAGAGAGCATTATTCTTTATTTAATATTACTATATATATATTTAGGAGTGGTGTGTTGTGATATCTGCAGTTTTTGGAAGACTTCATCAAAAATGTGTGAGTGTATAACTATATAAATATATATATATATATATATACACACACACACACACATATATGCTTTTGAAACTTTTCATAATAAAAGCTATGAATGAAAACCTTAGATGCAGAAAAATGAAGATATGTAAATGTTGGGAGCAGCAGCTCAAAGTGGTACTCCGTCAAGACAGAGACTGGAGGTGTGGGGAAGGGGTGGGGAAGGGGCTGGTGCTTTTCATGAGAAGCCTTTTTTTGACTTCCTAAACAATGAGCATGCCTCACTAAGTTAACAAAATTTATTTAGAAATTCTAGAAATTTAAAGAAAGGAAAGAAAAAAAGGACTCATGGTCCAGTTACATTCTACCACTGCTAGTTACATGATGGGCAAGTCCTTAACCACAGAAGACTTGTAAGGTTCTGAACTATTATATGAAGAAGGGCCAACTAGATCCTCTACTTCAAGTCAAAATAGCTTATTCTCCCATTAGACAGAAGAGATAAGCTTATCTTATTATTATTAATTGTTAACTACTAATTATATTATTATAAGAGTTATATCATTAATCATTATAAGATAAGCTTATTTGCTCATTTAAACTTTGTCTTTCTTCATTACTTTTAATTTTATATATATAAATATACAGAAGTAGAGATTATTAATCTGCATTGAATAGAAAAGTAATTATGATGATTACATTAGCTGTTTGTCTCAGAAATTTGCAATTCTACTTGAGTTAATCTTCATAGTCAATGAGAAAACCTAGTCTTCCTAGATTCCTAGTTTCTAACGTGGAAAAATATGGTGCATGCGAAACAAAAATAGCTCAAATGTAGAATCACTTGGGGAATAATTTGGGCTTACATAGTTAAACGAAAAATCTCCAAAGTCATATTCACCAGAATTACATCCAAGAACAACGTTTTATTTAGCAACTAACTGAGATGAATGGCAGCTTCAGTAGCTCTAAGCAAAGGCTCTATTCATCAAATTTAAGGACACAGGCAAAGGAAATTGATTCATTTCTGGACCTGATTGAGTTTCCACAGTTAGATGCATTGGAGGGAGACATGGCCTGAATGCTCCAATTCTGTAGTCATTGCCTGCATGTAATCTGGTCTGGAACACCCTGCCCTTGTGTCCTCAGGTCCAACCAGGCTCCCCACATGGAAAAGACTCTTATCTCCATACCACTTTTAGAGTGATCAATGAGATTTTTAATAAATACCTGTGATCTTTCAAGGAAAGTACAGCTTTCTCTTAGATGCCTGTGTGTATGAGACGGGTGGTGCACGGAAGACTGGAATACCTCGTAGGAAGGAGGGCTCAGCTTGGTACCTTGCACTTAGTGGGTGCTGTCTCAATGCTCTTTAAATCAATTGAAGGTCTCACATTAAACCTGCTATGTCTGACGCAGTTACTAGATTTATTTTCACCTTATAGGCATCACGCCAAGAGTCTGCGTGGGATCCAGAAGGCCCCTCGCCTGTGACATGTCACCAGTGCCACTTCCACAGTTCTTCTGAGTCATCTGAGTCACTGGCTCAGAGTCTTAACTCACCTCTAGAGTGCAAGCACTGCGGAGGCAGGGACTGTGTCTGTCTCGTTCACCCTTCACAAGGCACATAGCAGGTGCGTGGAAAATGCTTGTTAGTGGGGCAGGCTTGGGTCTGGTTTTCTGTTCTCAACACCCAGGAGGCTTGTCTGATGGCAGGCTGCTGGTTCCTTAGTTAACTCATTAACTTGGGTTTGTAAGCCTTTTCCTTGTAGTCAAAAGACCCTGGGTTTGAACCCCAGTTTGACCTATTAACTATAGGACCCGAGGTGATAGTAACACCTTCTTCACGAGATTCTAGTGACAGTTAAATGAAATTTTGTATAGATGTGTACATATATATCTATATACACATATAATGGATACATACACATACTTGTGTGTGTGTATATATACACACATATATTAATCTAGGGTAGAATCTATCATATCATAGGGTAGAATCTAACACTCAGTAATGTTAGATCTTTTCCATTAAAGGTCACATTACTGATATGTAGAGCTCCTCGAAAATAGTAGTAAGGGACTGAAAACTTTTTAATAGTTCAAAAAGACTAATAGAATTGTTATATTTATTTTTTATAATATTAAGGAGAATGTTAAGCTCTTTTGGGAAATGCACCACCTTGCTGTCTCAGGCTCGTTAGTGATCCTTCTTGGTACATACCTGTCTCAGATTAATTAAAAATGAGAAAATAAACTATTTATATGTAATTTAATATATAAACACTCACAATGCAGAGTTCATGAGGTGTCCTTGGTCACTTGAAACTACAGTGGATTCTTTGTTTTTCAGAACCACCTGGTTTGGGCCTGGCTTCCCAACTCCAGAATTACAATGGCTTCACACTATGTTAAGGGACTGTAGTGTCCACTGCTAAACACTTCAAGTGTGGTAATAAAACTAAACCAGTTTCACAACAGTAAGTACATACATTCTGGCTAGACCAAGCTATTAAAATTTTGCCTGAAATTCATATAACAGCTATGTAGGTCTGGTTGTCTGTTAGAGGATTTTATTGCAAATTACTAAATAGCAGGTAATGAATAATTTTACCACAGGCTTTTACTATTACATGGCAGAATCTCACAGTGGCATGAAATGACTATGGCAGTCTAAAATAAAGAGTTATATTTAAATAGTCCAGGTTATTTGTGAAATCCTATAAAACTAACCCTCAACTCTCTTTTATTTTACTCTTTAAAAGGTTTCAAGAAATTATCACCTAGCATATTTTGGTGAGATAACATAGAGATATAAAATCAGAGAACAGTGATTGTTTGCCAGCCTCATACATATGCTATAAAAAACCTAACGATTTCATCAGACATCACTTGTTTATTACCAAATTCCTAAGGGGTCTTCTTATGATATGAAAGTAAGAAAGAAAAAGAGGGAGGAAGAGATCTTTTGATCTTTCAGTAGTATTTCCTAACTTCTCTGATATGTGGATGATTTTAACGTTATTTTGTATTTTCAAATTTCCCATGATCCTGATCTGAAATGGACTGAAGCCAGATTGAAATCTGGGGGAAGACTACTAACAGGGGAACTAACCATTAAACCACTACAACCACGAGGTAAGCCCTATTTAAACTAAAGATGTTTTTGCTCCCTCGTCCCATATTTTTATCATTCCTCTGTTGAAAACATTATGCAACCTGCTCTAATGAAGACTGATAGAGCCCAAGTCCCCATGTGTCATTCATGCCTCTTGGGCATGTGAAACAACTCACATTTCCATTGTCTGTCCGAAAAGAATTTGGGATGTTTTATGTTCCCCCAAAGGTCAATTCTATAATGAGATATGATATCCTAGAGTAAACTTTAATATGTTACCTACTTATTTGGGTTGAAATTGTCTGTTTTCATCCTGTGCTTACAATATGTAAATCAACCAAGAGCAAAACATTGCGAGTGCATTTACTCCAACATGGATTATGTAAAAGTATGAAAAGAAGCAGTGGTCTTACTTAGTGTACATTTTAATGATTACCTCAATAACAATATATATAGAATTTCGTATCAGTTACATGGTATAAATATGTCATAAGCAATGTCTCATTTTATTCCTACAAAAACCCTGTGAAGTAGGTGGCGTAAATAAAATTGTGTCACTTTTTTTATAGATGTGGAAACTGAGACTCAGAAGGAGTTTTAGTTACTGTTCGTAGTGAAATAACTAATAAGCACTAAAATCAGGACTCAATCTCTGGTCCTCTTATCCATAGTTCTGTATTTCTTTTTCCTTTTTAAAAAAATAGGTGAAATTCGCACAACATGACATCAATAATGTTAAAGTGTAAGAATCAGTAGCATTTTGTGCATTCACAATACTGTACAATCAGCACATCTCCCTAGTGTCAAAGCATTTTCATCAAAAAAAAAAAACCCCGTACCCATTAAGCAGTCACTCCTAGCCCGTGGCGACCTCAGTGTGCTTTCTGTCTCTATGGGTTTACCTGTTCTGGATTTTTCATATAAACGAAGTGATGTAATATGTGACTTTTTGTGTCCGGCTTTGTTCACTTAGCATAGTGTTTCTGAGGTTCATCCATGTTGTGGCACATATCAGGCTTCATTTTTTTTTAGGGATAAGTGATAACCCACTTTATGCAGATACCAGAATTTTTTTATCCATTGATGAGTGTCCCACTTTTTTTTTTTTTTTTTTTGTCAACAGTGCTGCTAAGAACATGTGGGCATTTGTTGAAATAATGCTAATTATTGCTAATAGATATTTGGGTCATTTCCATTTCTTGGCCATTATGAATAATGGCTGCTGTGAATATGCATGTACAGATTTTCAGTCCTGCTGTGCATATACCTCAGAGTGAAAATGCTGGGTCATATAATTCCTGCTTAAGTTTTTGAGGAACTGCCAGACTGTATTCCACAATGTATGTTCCATTTTTTCATTCCCACCAGAAATGTATCCAACATTGTCACAGAGACTTGTTATTTTGTTTTTGTTTATTAAATGATAGCCATCCTAGTGAGTGTGAAGTAGTATCTCATTGTGGTTCTGATTTGCATTTCCCTAATGACTAATGCTGAGCATTTTTTCATTGTCCTTTTTGACCATTTCTTCTTCGCAGAAATGTGAAGTCCTTTGCCTATTTTTAAATTGGGTTGCTTCTGCATTTCTTTTTAAAAAATAAATTATGCCTTGTCCCCTAAAATTGTGCATTTGTTTCCCTGGAAAACTTACCATCCTGCTCTACAAGTGTGTAATTATATAAGGAAAATATAGTTATGCCTTCTTGAGATGTTTTTATGTGTGTATGTGATAGAGGGTCAGCCTCACCTATGAATAACATAAAATTCTCCACAGGTGGTAGAGTTGATAACCTGAAGGCTGCCATCATCCGCATGTCAATCACTGTGGTGCTGTCCTCAAACTGGGGGAGCACCTCAGGTGAGGAAGCAGGGCTGAGTGGTAGGGTGGATGGCGGATTTAAGAATGTAGCCTTAGATTTAACTTGGACCAGGAAGAAGGGGAGTTGTCTGCTTTGCTGCCCTGCATCAGAGAATAATGTGGCACCTGCTCTGGAGTGGAAGGTAAGGATGAGGTGGCATTGGGGGTGGGATCAAGGGAGAAAGCCAAACACTCTTCCTGCCCGGCTGCAGCAGCCTCCTGGGCAAAAGGGTATCGTCACAGTCAGACCGTTGCCTGAAGGAGTCATGATGATTTTTATGCCATTTGAATTTTGTGTACCTGTCTCCCTTTTTTTTTTTCTGTCTTGGTACTAAGTATGGCTTTTTATGAAAGTGCCAGCCTGTCTCAGGAGTCAAGGGGACCAAGGGCTAAGGTTCTGTGCAGCTTGGGGCCCATATTTTGAAGGGGAAGCAGGGTCCTTGCTCTCAGAGCCAGGCAAGGTGGTGGCTCCATGGAAATAGGGTGAGAAGTCACGAGGAGGAGGGAGAAGCTTGGGCCCAGGCTTCCCTGGGACCCCTCCCTGCCACACCGCTGAGTTTATCCCTCACAAAGCTCTATGCTCTTTTGCAGAGGCAACTGGATGTTAATGTACAGACTTTACTCCTATTTCTCCTTTTCACCTCCCTCCTTTTAAAACCTCCGTTTATGGATGGTTGGCTCTGGTCCATAATCTCAGGAAAAGGGAATACCTAGACAAAAAGCAGAAGCATACTATAAATCACTTGTTTTGTGTCCCAAAGGCCCAAAGATTGAGGGACACTAGGGAAAATGGAAAATGGAAGTTCCTGTGGCCAGGATTCTCACCTGCCCCTAGTAGGCTTGCTCACTACACATGCGTGGGCCATATGTTGTTACTGACTCTGCATAAGGAGCTCTGCCTGTTGCTCTGGGCTGCTTGGCTGCAGGAGAGCAGAGGCTGGAGTGGTGGCAGTGCCGCTGAGGATGGAGACTGAGACGGCTGCGGGGTCAGAGGAGCCCAGAGGCGGAGACTGGCCTGCTGCACGCAGACTCGCTCTGAGTGGATGGGATTCTAGTGACTGACCTGCCACCATGGGAATAAAGTTGGGTATAAACCCTTTCACCTCAAGAAGGTTCTCTTTTCATTTTTTTGTCTCACTGGATCAAGAGTGAATTTGCCCAGGGCTGAAACCCATTGGCAAGACACACTTAAAGACTGGGTTTGAACAGTGTTTGGGTGAGGAAGGGCCTTTCCTTTCACCTCTGAACCTGAAAGAAGACTCTCCACGGCTGGGGAGGGGATGGGGAGAACTAAGGCAGGTAGGTGGCCATGTGGGCATGAACACGGAAGTGTAGGGCCCAGAGCAGAGGGTGCTGCGCCCTGCTTCCCAGGAGAGTCTGAGAGGTGCAGGCTCCGGGGAGGGGAGGGTCGTGTGGGGTGTGCTAGGCTGAATAATGCTGCCCCCTAAACACCCACTTCTAGTCCCAGAAGCTGTGGGACAAAGGAGACACTATAGATGGGATTAAGCTAGGGATCTTGAGACAGGAAAGTAGCCTAGAGTGCCCAGGTGGGTGCCATCACCCACAGGACTCCCACAGGTGGGAGGCAGGTGAGCAGAATCAGTGAAGATGTGATGATCTGACAAGTGCTGGCTTTGGACATGGAGGAAATGTCTGCGAGTTGAAAAAAGCAGAAGGTAGAAAAGCAAGTAAGCGGATTCTCCGCTAGAGCTTCCAGGAGGGACCAGCTGTGCTGACCCCTTGGTTTTACTTCATAAGACCCACTTGGGACTCTGACCTCCAGAACTCTTAGGAGAATGTATTTGTGTTGTTTGGAGTCTCTGAGTTTGTAATGATTTGTTACAGCAGCGCTTGGAACTGAGACAGTGGGGTTGGAGTCAGGGAGGACTGGGGCTGTGCGCACCCTGCATGGGGCTGGCAGAGCAGAGGGCCAGCAGGAGCCTGAGGAACCGGACGCAGGGTCAGGGGAGCCCCGGCACTGTGTGGACTGGTGACTGAGGGTGGCGGCTGTGGGGGGGGCATGACGGGAGCATCCAGAACTTCCCATCACAGTCCGAGGCGAGGCTGGACGCTCTCTCCAAGTGATATTACATTCTGTCCTCCAGCCTAAGTGGGCACTTAAAGTATAAGTGAAGGGGCTGCACTTATATTTGCCCCCTGAGCATGGGGGCTGAAATTCCTACTATCCATGGTGTTTTTCTTTGAAGCGGAGGGGCCGGAGCATCCACCATGAGCCACATGCTTTATGTACATATACTCTAGTTAGTTTTCACAGCCCACCGAGGGAAGTGCCACTCATTATCAGCTTAATTTGCTCCTGAAAATGTGCCAGATAGAGGATTTTTGGAATGAGAGAGGTTATATTCCATTATTTTAAATATCAAAATTTATAATGAGTTGCAGGCTTATCTGAAAATTGCGATCAGTTCACTCCAAAAGTCACTAAACATCTTAAACATCTATATACCAATCCATCAAGAATTTCTGCATCATATAAAGTAATAAGAACACCAGTCATCTAATTATTCAACACATCAGTGGGCATTTTGTGTTTGATACATAATACTATACAGTACCATGTACAACTATATCTTCCTTCTACTCTGAAATGAACTGAAATGAAAATAACAATACACTTATGTGTTAAATATGCACAATGAATGCAAACAACACAAAGTGCAGTCCCCTAGGGCTGAGATGTGAGCATGGGGCTCTCTGCATCTCCTAGCCTAGGCCCAGTGTGCAGCAAACTTCTCTGCCATGTCTATGAAAATTTCTCAAAACTTGGATAACATGTAGCTCACAGTCAAGTTGGAACAGTTGTGAGTGACAGAGGAGCTGTGCATCATTACAGTGGATTAAGACCTGAAGCTGGAACTACCCAGGCCAAAGCAGGATGTGGGTTGTTCTACTCAGAGCAGCTCTGTAATTTGTAGAATGAGCTTTGCAAGTTCTCTGGTAAATATTTGGATAGTAAGAGTTCAGTCTTGTCTTATTTCTGTTTTTCAGTCAAGAGAAACCAGGACTCAAGGAGAGGAAGCATTTGCCCACGCTCATGCAGTAACTTCCACCGTGGGGACCTCACACCAGGTCTGTATGCTTCACAGTGTGGTTTTCATCAGTGATTTCAAAGACATTAGACTTGGACCTCTTTTCTGAGACTCCAGAGAACTCATTCCAGCCCCACAGCAGGCATGGAGTGGCCTAGAGCAACTCCTTCTTCCTGTTTCCCCAACTCACAACCTGCAGTGCTGATTTTAAGGGGCCAGTTTGAATGGTTCTTCACTATGAGTGCCTGGGCCTGCTTCAAGGCATCACTGCAGCAGGGGAGAGGAGACAGGAGCCTTCTGTTAATGGAGCACCATCCATCCATCCATCCATCCATCCATCCAACCATTCATCCACCCATTCATTCACTCATCCATTCATTCATCCATCCGTCCATAATTCAATCACCCATTCTTTCTACTAATATCTGCTGCCTTTTGCCTATAACCCATGATTCTTTCTCATGACCCCTGTATTAGTTTCCTGAGGCTGTTGCCATGACAAAGTACCACAAACTGGGTGGCTTAAAACAACAGAAATTGATTTTCTCACAGTTCAGAGGCCAGAAATCTGAAATCCAGATTTCAGCAGGGTTAAGTTCCCTTCAAAGGCATAAGGGGAGAATCCTTCCTTGGCTTTTCCAGCTTCTGCTGGCTCCTTGACTTCTGGCAGCAAAACTCCAATCTCTGCCTCTGTGTCCATACGGCTGTCTCCCAGGGTGTCTGTCTCCACATGGCCTCCTAACAGGGACACATGTCATTGGATTTAGGACCCACCTTAATCCAGGATGACTTGATATTAAATACTTACATCTGCAAAGACCCTACTTCCAAATAAGATCACATTCCAGACATGAATTTGGGGACCACTAATCAACTCAGCACCACCCCCCTTTACTTTTCACAAAATCACCGTTCCTGTGCTGTTGAAAAGCATGAGCAAGCATTAAGCATCACCAGAATATCCACGGGGGAAGAATCTTGGGTGCCACAGTCTGATGGCAAACGATGGGTGGAGCAGGGCTACAGGACTGTCTGGAAGCTATGTTTGCAGCTCTTTTTATAAGATCGGCAGAAAGTCCACTTCTTTTATGGTGACTAGAAGGTTCTGATGGAAATGTGGGAGCCTTCAGACAATCCAGAGCCACTTCTTGCTATCATCATGATCAGGAGAAGTCTTTAGAAAGAAGAAATTCATCTCCACCTCATTTTTAAAAAATATTTAAACAAATAGTTTAAGTTGAATAGATATTACTTGAGCAGATTGGTTTTTAGAGTTAAGGATTTTGTAAACTTACTCTTTCTATATTTTTCTGTCAACTTGTTTATGCCAGTCTTGTCTTACACCTTCTCCACTTTTTAAAAATTTTACATTTTCTTAAATGTGTAATATCCTTGTCATATCCAGCTATCACCCTGTCATGGGTCAAATACCTTGTACCTCATCTAGTTTTCCTGATCTGCCTCAGTGCCTCTGAGGGGATCTGCCAGATACCTTTGAGCAGATGCCCTTGGCATTCATCCGACAGCATACATCCTGTGAGCAGGGTGAGTACTGCCCCTATTCATCTTGGCATCCCTGTATTTTACAGCTTGCCTGGCTCAGAGGTGGTACTCAACCATGCTTATTGAAAGAATACCGTATGTGAAAAAGAAACAAATGCTGCCTCCTCTGCTAATTGGATGTGCTAATTTACTTTAAAATATTTCCCACTTGTCATTAGGCTGAACTGCACACTTCTTCCAGCTGCTGCCTGGTAGCCTCTGCTGGTACCTCTGCTAATATGTTAGCTTGTGATTCGTTCCTCCTTCTAATAGCTATTGTGACTCCATGGACTTTACAACAAGGAGAGTGTGAGCTGCCAGGTAATCATGATCCAAATATTCTAGATCCCAGGTACAAATTCAGATGTAAAGCACCTCCATAGAAGTGCAGAGGAGATGCCCACATACACGTCACATGAGGCTACTGCTCACCTCCCAAGCAGGATGAGCACGCTTCCCTGTCTTGTAAAAATGGCTCTGGTTTTTGTCATTGGAAAAGAGCCTAGTGAAGCTTGTGCTCCATGAAGAGAAATTATGGGAAATTCTTGACCCAATCCTAGCACAAAATGTAGGTCATTAAAACTGGCACGCCTCAAGCTTAACTTTCAATGCGCACAACTTGGGACTTGCAAATCAAAAAAAAAAAAATAGATTATTATAATTTTCAAGCAGGCACACTTCAAGCATTTCCAGTTCTAGTTCCTCAGGGGGATTGTTCACAGGAAAGTCTCTCCTAACTTTGCTAGGTGTCTGGTCCAGAGAAACACTAATGATTACCCTCCTTTCTCAAAGCTCTCTCAGTTTGTCCACCATCAATTTAATTTTGATGGCAGCAGAATTTCCAGAACATTCAATCACACTTGCTGAATTTCAATCCAGAAAAGAGGTGAAGATGAAAAATTTCAGCCCATTAAAAAATTTAACAAGTTCTCTCATTTCCTCCTTTCATTTTCCTTATGATAAGCAACATGGCAACACTGAAGCAGTGGGGGTAACATTTGGCCTTTTATCTAGATTCCCTCCTTGATTCCATGTAACACTGACTTAAAGATACTTCGTTAGGGTTCAAACACCAAATCGTGGTGCCCTGTCACCGCTGCCACTCGGCTCTCCACCACAAAACTGCCGAGCCTTTGCAACACAGCTGCTCACTTAACCTAGTTGGATGAACTCTCCATTCAGTGTTGGTCTCATTTCATTGGTACCAATATAATCCCTTGTATTGGGCCACTTGGTGTCCACCCTATGCAGCCATCTGATTACCTAGTGTTAGGTAGGCAGGCTGAGGGGTGCCTGACTCATAGTCAGGGGGATGTGGCACAGCACAGTGGGAGATGAAGCTCTGGAGTTCCCCAAGACATGACAGTGTACATATGCTTGAAATTCCATGTATATTCACAGAGAGCGGGCCCTGTTCTGCACACCAGGTAAGAGAAGGAAACGAAAGGCAAAAATTCTGTCTCTCATGGAGCTTACAACCTACGGTGGGAGACAGACACTAAACAAAATAAATAAGTAAAACATAAGCTCTCTAAAATAATGATACACACCTTAGAGAAAAATGAATGAAGGAAGCAATCAAAGCAGGCCTCACTGAGAAGGTGAGATTTTCATAAGGGGTAGAGAGGGAAGAGGGATTGAGCCATGAAGACATGGGGGAATACATTTCCAGGCAGAGGGAAGTGCAAAGGCCCTGAGGTGGCAGCCCACCTTTTTGTCATGAGGAACAGTGAGGAGGCAGTGTGGCTTGTAAAGAGTTAACAAGAAGAGAGGGGAAGGAGGGGAGGCCTTTCAAAGACATCAACTGTAATGAATTTAGCATTTCCTAAGGAAAATTTTATTTCCAGCATTAAAAATAAAGAATTGTAATGTATTTGGTGGAAAGGAAAATAGATCTGACTGTTTGACTCAGTCAAGTTCCCTTTCCTTTACTCAAGAGCAAGAATGCTGGAAGAAGAAGAAGAGGCAAGGGTAAGAGGGAGATGGAGAGGACAGGCTAAGGGGCAGGCATGCCCAGCCCTGTGGGCTTTCCCCAGTCTGCACTACCCCTGCCATCCCTGCGCCAGAGCCCCTTCTGCCCACTGCGGCTATTCTCTGCGGGACGCTGGAACCCCACAGGGAGCTGACCTGTGCAGTGTGGAGCTGGCGACTCCCTGAGATACATCTTCCATCTGCCCCACCTACACACACGCTCCCCTTCTACAGCTGTCGGCCAGCTCCTAGCAAGAAGCAGCAGTGGGTGGTATTTCTCCTCTCTAAATGAGAGGAGGAGGTTATAGGGGAGACATTTTGTTCACCCAGCATTTGCTCATTGAACACATATCTTGTGAAGCCCTACTATGTGTCAGGCACTGCTCCCTGGGCTAAGACAGTCTTACTCCTGTTCCCAAGGACATTTTATGCCTGCCACAAACAAAGGACACCTCTGCAGGTGTTGGGGCTACATTTTTTCACCTGAGACAGAAATAAGTACAAGAAATGCTTGAACAGCCTCTCTGTACCCCTAATACCCCAGGTGAGAAAAATTTATATAGTAGATGTATTGATACTTCAAGAATAAACAAGAAGACTGACTCAGGCTGTCTTAAAGATCCCAGTCACATTAAGGCTGCAATGTCCTTTAAGAGCAAAGCAACTTTAAAGAATGGGTCATATTGTTCCTTCCACACTGGCATCTTTCTATTCCTCACTTCTGTAGGAAGTCAGCTTCTTGCTCTCTTCCTTCAAAGAGCTGGCTTTTATAGACCCAAAGACTCCCAAATTCACACTACCCATGAGGAAAGATCTGATTGGTCAGCCAATCCCCTTCCAGCACAGAGTGTGCCTCTGCGTAGATATCATGGACAAGGCCACCTAGTCAGGTTTAGAGAGCATGATGAGGTCAGGATCCACTCCTGGACAAATTAGCTGTGGTTGGTGTACTGGTTTCACATGATACAATTATATGTTGCATTTGCCAATAACAAGCTCCTCACCAGGGAAGCGATGGAAAAATGCAGGCACAGTGGGGGTTCCCAGACAGCTCCAACTTTAATTTTCCCAGTCACTGGAATTCTGTACCTTCAGAGAAGTGAGAGGAATTTATTCTTCATCCCCACCTCTTTCTTTCCTCATCAGATGTCCATCTCCCCTGGCCTACCACCTTCCCACCCCTCCCCAATACCATCACATCCACCTGTGCAGGGGTGCCCTTGTGAGTGTGTGTATTTGCTCACATCCATTCAGGTATCTGGAACTTGGGTGGAGATAATAAATGAAAGTTTCTCCCATTATTCCAGGAGCTGAAGTAGCTTATTTCTGAACTCTGCTTTGCATGTTGAATTCATGAAATTCAAGGCACTTCAGATTAATTTGTTTGCTCTTTCAGATGACTTGGGGCTTTGCTGGGACCAGCCAAGTTCCTGATTCTTTCCTCTGTGTTGATTAGATCACATAATGTCTTACACTCAGATTTCTCCACGCCATTATTACACTCAATGGACCTCATTGAGAATGTCATGGCATCACGCCTGTGTGAGTTATGAGTGCAATCTGCTAATTCACAGATGTGTGCTGGCATTTCCTAGTAAAGAAAAAAAATGGACCACACACTTACTGCTTGTGGTTCTGAAGTCTTAATGGGAATTATTAGACCATAGGGAAGATTTGTAAGAGATAATGGTAATGTGATCATTTTATCAGTCATTTCATTTGAAAGGAGGAATCCCTTAATTTTCCTTCCTTCTTTGGAAGAACTGCTTGCAAACGTGCAGTTCAACAAGTCCAGATGGCTGTGTGAGGGCCATGTGGGGGGTCTCAGGAGCTAAGACCCTTTTCTTTAGGAAGGATTTAGGAGTATACTAATGGAGAAATAACTCAGTTTGTAGTTATTTATGTCTGATATGAAAGAGGGTGAGTTGTGTATACTTGGGTCCCAGAAAGAACCCTCCTGACACACAGGGGAGCTGGACTCAAACGCTCGCTCTCATCTGCCAACCCCGTCTTCTACACCTGCTGTGGTCTGAGCATCATGAGCCACCTGCCGACTTTGACCCTTCTGGTTTTGTTTCTGACACGCCTCCACGTGGTGGGGGCTTAGGGACAATTCATTTATTCATGTGTACATTTATTTATGTGTACTCCCCTTCATTCATTCATTCATTTACTCATAAGGGCACTCACTCATCTGACAGTGATTGAGCAAGTATTTGAGGAGAACCTCTATGTGCCTTGTAGAATGTCTCTTACTGAGTCTCATTAAAAAATAAAAGTAAGTCACAATCCCTACTCCAGAAATGCATTATTATATTTGAAAGACAAATCTAGCACATGTTTTAGACTTTAGTTCAATGCTTCTCAGTTTGCAATGTCAGTGCCAAAATAATGGCCCAAAGAGTAGAACACTAAGTGTTCTAAGAAAGGTGAGCATAAGTGGCGGAGGCTACTTGGAGAAAATAAGACTTAGCAGGACCCTAAAATATGGGGAGGTATGGAATAGGGAGAAGGGACCTCAAAGCAGAAAACACAGAATAAGCAAAGGCAAAAGGTCATAAGTGATAACGGTCTTTATGGGGGAGAGTGGAGAGACCGTTCTGGCAAGAGGGAAGGGGCGTATCTGGAACTATGGGCCATGAGTGTCAATTAGATCAGGGTAGAGTGATGATGGAATTTGGATAAGAGAAACGGCACGTTTTGACTTTATTTGCCATAGGTCTTAAGAACCACTGGAACTTTTGAATAGAAATGTGATGCTTTGCAAAGAGCTTAAGATAGTTGAGGATTCCCCCATTACCCAAATTGTGAGGTGGTATGCCTGGGAGAACAGGGGGAGGGTAAACCCTGATGAGGGCAAGCTCCTTGGTGGGCAGTGTCAGGGCAAAGGGGAAAGGAGCAAAGAGGGGATGTCTAATCCCCTGACCCTGTGTGAAATACCAAAGGATTTTTTGACACAAGTTCACATAAGTATATTTGAATCAAACAGTATTTACCAGGGATAAAAAGCTTTGTGTTCAGTGGCTTATTTAGATAGGAGAATGTATTGGCTCACCTAACTAAACTGTGGTAAGGGCTAAGGATGTAGCTCAGGGCAAGAGGGAGGATTTTATTTACAACTTCAGTAATTTTTTATATAGTTGAAGACAATACCTTGACTTGTTCTTACATTAGTGTTCAAATAATTCATATATTTGACAAATTATATCTTTATTAAACATTTAGCATCATTTACTTATCCAAATTCCCATAGTTTCAAGGAGGAACAAATGTACTGTGTATAAATATAATTCTGTAATAACAATCAGTATTTATATAGCACTACTATATGCCAGGCATTGTTGTAAGCACTTTATATATATATATTATTGATAGAATCCACACAACAATCCTATCAGATAGGTTGTTATCACCCTCATTTTAGAAATGAGAAAATTGATGTCCATAGTTTTATATGTCCAATAAGTTGTATGGCATGGATTCAAGCCAGTCATTCAGATCAAGTTCATGCTCTTAACCACTATACTTCTGCTACCTTTCAATCTAAAAAGAAACTTTAAAAAAATTATATTCTAAAACCAGCACCATGCTTCATAGGGAACCACTATCAATATTATTAGTCTAGTGATAATAGACAACACAATTATATATGAAACAAAAATTAGAGACATGAAATAATGAGCAGCAAAAGGTAAAATAATATCTGTAGATAATATAATTATACATCTGGAAAAACAAAAGAACCAATAGAAAAACTACAGCAAATTACCAAAAAGAGTATTCAGTCTATCAATTCATAATCAACTTAAATATAAATCTTAGTAATTTTCATATGTAAAAACTACCTAAATAGTATGTTTAGTAAAGAAAACTCCCATTCACAATAGTAAGAAGACAGCTAAAATTCTTCAAGATAAACTGAGCAAAATTTTTGCATGGTACACAGAAAGAAAAGTTTAAAACAAAAAAAACCCATGAGGAAATAGAAAGGCATACCATGTTCTTAAACATGTCTCAATATCATAAAAGTGTCAACTCAATTACTTAATTTAAAGATTAACTTGAACCTAGTAAAATTCCAACAGCCTATTCTATATATAGTTCATATTGAAAAAATATACAAGCAAGTCTAGCTAGGATAAATCTTCAAAAGAGTAGTGAACCTTGCCAAATATGAAAATATAAAGCTACATTAATTAAGACAACATGCTTCTGGCATATGAATAGTCAGACACAAATATGGAACAGCATGTGACTAGAAATACACACAAATTAACCAAGGATTAAGGATACGATAAAGCCTAGATATGATTATTTAACAAATATTATTAGGACACCTGCATAGATATCTGGAGAAAAAATTATATCTCTCCTTACAATTTATGTGAAAATAAATTCTAGTGTGCTGAATGTTAAAATGTGGGAAATAAAAATAGTAGGAAAAAAAATGGGAGAAATTTTAGTTATCCCAGAGTAATGAAGGCTTTCACAATGCAAAGTTATAAGAAAGCATCACTACAAATCTTGCAGAAATAAAAAGTACTAATGGGAATATTATATACAACTCTATTCCAACAAAAATTACCTAGATGAAATGGGAAATTTCTCAGAAAGATGCAAACTACCCAAACTCACTCAAGAAGCAACAGAAAATCTGAATAGACCTACAGCAAGTAAGAAGATTGAATTGTAAGTTTAAAACTTCCCACAAGAAAATCCAGACCCAGATGGCTTCACTGATGAATTCTATTAAATATGCAAAGATTTAATACTAATCCTGCAGACTTTTCCAAAGATAAAAGAGAAGGGAACACTTCTCAACTCAATCTGTAAGGTCGGTATTACACTGATATTTGACAGACATTACAAGAGAGAAAACTATAAATAATATCTCTTAGGTATACAGACAGAAAATTCCTGAACTAAATACTAGAAAATCAAGTTCAGTAACACATGAAAAGGATTAATCACCATTACCAAGCAGGGTTTATCCCAGGAATACAAGGGTGACCTAACATCTAAAAATCAATCAATGAAACACACTGTATTAATAGAACAGAAGACCAACGCCATAAGATCATCTCAAAAGACTGGAAGAAGCACTTGACAAAATCCAAAACCTTTTATGGTTAAAAAACAAAAAGCAAAATAAAACAAGAAAAGAAAGAAATGATCAAATCAACAGAGGCCATCTTTGAAAAATTCATAGCTAACCTGATGAAAGACTGATTGCTTTCCCCCTAAGATCAGGAAAAAGAGAAGGTTGTCCACTCTGCATTCTCTATTCTATTCAATATTGTAGTGGAGGTTCTAGCCAAGGCAATTAGGCAAGAAAAAGAAGTAAAAGCCACCCAGATTGGAAAGCAAGATATAAAATTGCCTCTAATAAGTAGGTGACATGATTTTGTATAGGAAATCCTAAGGAATCCACAAAATAACTATTAGAACTAAATTTTTTTAAAAACTACTAGAATTAACTAAGATCAGAAGATTTCAGGATACAAAATCAATACACAAAATCAATCGTATTGAAAAATGCAAAAATGAAATTAAGGAAACATTATTTTTAATACTATAAAAAAGAATAAAATACTTAGGAGTAAGTTTAACAAAAGGAGTGCAAGACCTGTAACTGAAACCCATAAAATATTGTTGGAAGAAATTAAAGAAGACTAAATAAATGGAAAGATACCTCATGTTCATGTATTAGACAACTTAATATTGTTTGGATCACAGTACTCCCCAAACTGATCTACAGATTCAACACAATCCTTATCAAAAGTCAAACTGGCTTTTCTGCAGAGTTTGGAAAGCCAATCCTAAAACTGACATAGAAATTCAAGGAACCCAGAATAGCAAAGAAAAATACTCTTGAAAAGGAAGAGCAAAGTTTAAAGACTCACACTTCCTAATTTCAAAAGTTAATACATGGCTGTAGTAATCAAAACAGTATGCTGCTAGCATAAGGATAGGTATATAAGTCAGTGGAATAAAATTGAGGACCCAGAAAGAAACCCATATATTTATGGTCAGTTGATTTTTCCAGAAGAATGACAAGAACAGTCAATGATGATGTCACAGTTTTTTCAACAAAGGGTACTCAGACAACTGGATTTCCACATGCAGAAGAATGAAGTTGGACCTCTACCAGACATCATATTCAAAAAACTAACCCCAAAGACATTATAGACTGAGTGTAATGGTTAAGCTACAAAACTCTTAAGAGAAAAAATAAGAGCAAATCTTTGTGATCTCCATCAACATCAAAATATATTTTTGACAAGGGAATAAAATAAACTGTACTTTACCAAAATTAAGAACATTGTGCTTCAAAGGGCACCATTGAGAAAGTGAAAAGACAACCCTCAGAATGAGAGAAAATGTTTGTACATTACATATCTAATAAGGACTTGTACTGAGAATACAAAAAGAACTTTTAGAACTCAGCAATAAAAGCACAAATAACCTAATTTTAAAATCAGCAAAGGATTTAAAAAGACATTCCTCCAAAGGAGATATATAGATGGTCCACAAACATAAAAATATGTTTAACATCACTAGCATCAAGAAGATATTGATTAACGTAGTTATATACAAAAGTGTCAAGTAATCTGTATTGCAAAAACCACTACAGCAAATTCAAATGGCAAACAATATTCTGGAAAAAGATATGGGCAACTCATATCCCACAAGGGATTATCTCCTTAATAATATATCCCCACAATCAAAAGAGGAAAATAAACAAAGCATATGAATATAGATTTTTTTATAAAAAGAAAAAATTTGGAACTCAACATAGAAAAAGATGTTCATTTCCATAAGTGCTGTATTACAACCTCATTGAGAAACCAGTTTCACCCATCAAATTGGCAAAGATTAATAATTTTGATAACACTATTGGTGAGAATTCAGGAGTAACTTTTATACATTGCTAGTAGAGATGCATGAAGGACAATTTGGCTGTATATGTCAAGATTACATGTGTTACATAACCTTTGGTCCTGTGTTTCTATTACTGGGAACTCAGCAGAAGCTGTGCATAATTAACAGCCAACTCTTCCCCAAACAAAAGGGCATGGGGGCCTTTTATTTGTAGACTTTTCTGGTTTTAATGGTGTAAATACTTCTACCATTGTCAAATTCAAGCTATTCTCCTAACATCAACCAGCAATCAAAATTCCTGAAATTTTAACAAATGGCTCTTGAAAACCCATAGAAGCCTGCCCTGGCACACCACTGAATATTTGTCAGAATATGCAAAAGGATATATGTACCAAATTTCACTGTTAATGTGTAATAACAGATTTGAAACTATCTAAATGGCCATCAATAGAGAACTCCTTAAATTAATGATTTAACCATAAAGTTAAAAAAAATTGAGAAAACTCTTTACTTACAGCTATGGAATACTATCTAAGCTGTATTTCTTAAGTTAAAATAGCTAAGGTGTGGAACAGAATGTGTCATATAACATTTTTGGGAAAGGGTGGGGGGTATATTCACGTCAAATGTCTCCAGAAGGATATTTAAGAAAGTAGAATCATTGATTTCCTCAGGGGAGGGGAAATGGGTGACTCATACACATAAGCTGTTCAACACTTGCTGAACATTTTAGGGGGCTCTCTGCACATCTTTGGAGTTATTTGTTTGGCTCTCTTCTGGTCCTCTGATCTGGCTGTCCTGGACTCCCCACAATCTTGGCTCTGTCTCCAAACTCAGAGTCTGCTGGTGTCTACGTGGTTTTCTCATGTCTCGAGGCAATAGGCAGAGGCAATCGTAGACCTCATCTCATCTCTTATTGCCTGATGTTTAATGTTTGGACAACTCTTTGTTTTGTGCAGTTTGTTCAGTTTCTTAGTTATTTTGGAGAGGAGGGTGAATCCAGTCCCTATTATTCCATCTTTCATATATTGTACAAAATGATTAAATTTTACATTAAAATAAAGCCCCATAAAGAGAGTGAAAATACAAATCACAGAAGGGAGGAAGATACTTGCAATGTGCTTGATTAACAAATGACTCATACATAGACTATATGAGAATGAAAAAAAAGGCCTGCAAAGCAAGATCTAAAAAATAGATACCCCAAGATAAAATAGTGCAAAAGTCATTAATAGATGCCACATAAATGAGAAACTCTAAATAGTCAATGGCCATATGAAGTGGCACTCAACTCATTCGTAATCAGGGAAATGTAAACATCAAAATGTGAAACTTTGCCACCAGATAGATAAAAATTTTAAACACTAACAATTCCAAGTGCTAACAAAGTATACTATAGCAAGAACTCTCTTATATTGCTTGTGAGAGTACAAATTAATGTAACTATTTTGGAAAACAGTTTGTCACTTTCCAGTAAAGTTTTAGATTTACAAACTTACTGATCCAGTAAATCCACTCATGGATCTATAACATACAGAGCCTTATGTGTACATGTAACAAGATACAGGCTTAGGAATGTTCTAGCAGCATTTCTCATAACAACCAAATAATGAAAACAATTCAAATGTCCATCAGCAGTAAAATGGATAAATTATAGTAAATTCTTATAAAATGTAACATTAAAAATGAATGGACTCGGTCATATACAACAATATAGATAAGCCTTACAAATATGATTTTTAAGCAAAAGAATAAAGAAAGCAGCATGATTCTATTCATAAAGCTCAAAAACAAGTGAAATGAACTATATTATTTAGAGATGCTCTCTTAGGTAGTAAAACTGTACAGAAAAAAGCCTGTTTCCTTTAAAAGGTAACTTATATTAAAGTAAATATTACCTGAAACAATACATGAAAAGCACTTATCCCACAACTTGGCACACAGTCTACGCTCAATAAATTTTAACTGAAAGTATTTATCTCTATCCCAAAACCCAGTTCTTTTCCTGGCAAACAGCATATACTTAGGCAGGGGTAGTGGGTATTAAGTTAACCAGTTACTACAAGGTGAGTGTCCTAATTACCAAGAGGTACTAACTTATCCTACTTGTAATGGACTAACTGGCATATATTTCTCCTGAGGCATTTCTTTTTGTGTGAAATATTTGTGCTCTCAATCATAATTATTGATTCTATGTCCAGCTTTTTCTTATAAAGAGAAAATAAATTCAGCCAAAACAAGTAAATGTGCATTTAAGAGATCAACCCAAACATCAGAATAAATATCTTGAAAGTGACTGGAATCAAGCTGCCATGTGATGTACGGACAGGGGGAACTTGGGGATGGAGCACTGACTGTCTGTGCTTGGATAGGATTCTGATTCATAAACATGTAAAAGTAGAAATATAACCAACCTTGGTTTTTCAGCCAGAGTTCAGTAAGAAAACTGTAGATGTAATAATTTTGAAACGGCCAATTGTCCTTGGAACCAGTCGTCCCCACCCTATGGAAGTGGGAGGGAAAAGCCAGAAGACAAGAAACTGGGACAATTAACCATTTGTGTCCACATGTCATATGTCCACTGTGGAGCTGTTTGTGTTAACTGGAGATGTCTCTAGGATACCAAAATGTGGGGGACTTAATTCTTAAATCATTTTTTAAAAGGCAATGTATGTAATAAGATATAAGACATAGAATGCTCTCTATGTTCTAATGATTTTTGCAGGACTGACACATTGAATGCTCATAACCTTAGGGATTTATAGGTCAGGTCCTTAGGGTATGGAAAATGGGAAGTAATGTATCTAAGATCACATGACTACTAATTTAAGTGTTGGGAGCTAGGTTTGAACCCAAATGCTCTTAGAGTCACTGACTATGCTGTCTAACTGTTCTGCCTACGTTCACAGTGTATGTCTTCCTTAAGCATTAAAATCATGAGCTTGGCACCTGTTTTGCAAGAATAATTATTAGAAAGAGAGAGTCACCAGGTGGTGTGCCTAATTAATAAAATCTGAAAACATTGATGATTTGGAGATTTAGGTGTTGGAAAGATTACATTTGGATGCAAGCAAAGGGTTTATTTGTCTTGCATAAGAAGTCTCGGGATAGGCTAGGCAGTCTAAGGCTGTGATTGACAAGGCACCTGGACTACCACTACATTTCGGCTCCTCCCTCTTAGTCTGTAGCTGTCTTTCTCTAGGTAGCAAGGTGACTTCTGTACCTTCACCCACTAGGTTTGTGCTCAGGGATGATAGGCATGGGAAGAGGCAAAGGACAAAAGTCAAAAGTCTGAAGGGCACGGCAGATGAAGCTCTTTCTTCTTAAAAGCTTTCTTAAGCCACTTCTAAATCAATTCTAGAAAATGAATAGGGAAAAGAGTGCCGCAGATGGAAACTGGATCAGTCACCTATTGGTGGGTCACAGATGACTTGCTCTGGGAGCCAGGATTGTTAGTTAAGGCTCTGCTCCTAGGATATACTCTTGGTCATTTCAGGAGGGAAGGCCAAGTACTACTGCCCGTTATCCAAGGGATGGATAGACTCGCTTTCACTAGCCTGGGCTTGTCAATGGCAATATTCCCCTGCCAGAGTAGACCTGTAGCTGTTAGCAGCCAAAACCTTCCTAGGGGAGGGGCATCTACTTTTACCTGGTCAGCATTCATTCCCAGTCTTCTAGTAATATCACCCTCGTTCTCCTTTGGAAAGTGATTCCTGTCCCAATCCTGTCTCTGTGGTTTGCACAGGAGCTGAGGTCTGGGCCTAGCCAGTCAATTTCCTTGGTTGCAGTGATAGTTCAGGGATGGCTGGCTGACTCAATTTAGCCTGTTAGGACTCAAATCTAGAACGTCTGTTGGCACAATTGGGAAACAAGTGGTATTTTCTACATCTGGAAATGAGAGATCAACCATCAATAGAGATGGTTACAAAGTGTTTTGGGGACTAGACTTGTAAAGGAACTCATGAAAATATGTAAGAGAATGTGACCAATAGAAAGTCTTGTGGGTGACAGAATAGTAGTGATGGACCTCTTGAAGTTTACGAGAAGGCCTGGACTTCCCTTCTCGCTCCTCCAAGATGAACATTTGTTTTGAGGAAACAATTCTTAGAAGTGCTTCTGTTTGAGAACATTTGCTTATGGAGCAGACATTTGATTTTGAAGTCTATACTTAAACTATTAGGTTGTTGCCAAATAAAACACTTGTCCACCCAAACATTTGTTTGAATTGAAAAATGCTTGCCAGTGTAGATAGACAAGAAGAGAATGCCCAAAATATGGTCAAACTTAGTGACCCAAAATTATTTTAAAAAGTCAAATTGTTAAACACTGATTTTCAGAATGTTAGTTTTACAATCAATGTTCTAGTGTCACTTGTCAATTGCTGTTTTATAAAAATGGATTAAGAATGTATTATATGATCAAGCACTGCCTTTTTAAAGTATTATTCAAGAATCTGGCAGTCTTATCAATGAAAAAATGATTTTTTTCTCTAAGTCTCAAGAATCTTGTCATTTTTCTGTAATTTATTTATTTTTTCTTTCGAAGGGGAATTAACCATAATTAGCCTGATGCTTGGGAAATGTATCTGTCTATTCTAAAACACTTTCCTACACTGGTTTAACTTCAGAAAAATCCAGGTTACTAGTCTTTTAAATGGTCTCTCAGGCTTGTTCCATATATATATAAATGTTATATATATTATATATGTAAAACATATAAATTTTTACAAAACACTTTACAGTTAAAAAGAGAACCATGTCTTGTGTCATCCAGAGCCAGGAAGTGGCATTGCCAAGATTCCCAAGTCACAGTCCAGTACAATTTCTGTTGTGCTGATAACTTCGTACTAGAGCCCTCAACTGTTTTTCAGTTATCTTAATTGTGAGCTAATTCTCAGACCAAACTTGAGCATACTAGGTCAAGACATTTCTCATAAAAACATCACTCTGAATCTATGGAATATGACCACAGGGCTCCCAAGGAGACAGCCTATCCAGATGGAAATTTCCAGAGAGGGCACCCAGACATCCAACTGTCACTCTCATGAATGGAGGAGAGGTCACCTGGGCCCCCTGTTTATTTGTGTAGGGTCCTGTCTTTGGGATTGCTCAGGCAGGTCCCCTGTCCTACAGTGCCTTTCCTAGTTCCTCTCTGCCCACAGAAAATTTTAATGGCCCATCTTGTTTCTGAAGCTTTGCTTGATCATCTCCATCCTAAAGTGGTGATGGGTTCCTCTTTGGAACTCTTGGTGCTTACTGGCTCCAGATCCTGGGAGATGGAGAGGGAAAGCTGGGTCCTGAACTGAAGGATTTCCCAGATCACTGAAGGCAGGGGCACTGCAGTGTACTCTTTTGGTTTCCCCCCAGCAACCTGCATAGTCTTTATTTTGGTCTAAAGACAAGTTTTCCAGTTTCAGAAAGGAAACTGAGAATAGGTTCCTTTTTTTTTTTTTAAGTAACTGAGAGGCTCTTACACAAAGAGCACAGACTCACCAGGAATAATAAAATAACAACAAGCCTTAGTGTCGTCTTCTGACCCCCTAAGTCAGAGGAAGCTAGGACACCAATCCAGCCAGGAGAGTGTATGCTGAGAGGGCACACAGGTGTGCAGGGTTTCCACAGGTGTACATAAGGGGCCCTGTGGGACTGTGGGTGCTGGTTTCTCAGGCTGCCCTGGGAGGAAGGCCTCAGGGTCTCCCTCATTTATGGGATTAACTAGAAGCTCTCCTGGCTTTTAGAGACTGTGGCTAGGCACTCACGGGACCCCACCACATATGAGGAACCACCAACCATCAGAAAGTGAATCAACCATAGCATATGTTCCTAATTTCAAACAGATGCCCTGCAATATGATTGCTCATCCTGACTATAAAATTTAAGGCCTACAGGCTTCAGCTAATTTAGGCTACAATCTGGTGACTGAAGGAAGACTGTTAGGATCAGGTAGCATTTCCTAGAAGACCTGCAAAAGAGATTGTCCCAAAGATCCTTACCAGTAGTCTCTTGCACACAGTAGGTGCTCACTAGATATGTATAGCTGTTCATTTGAAGGTAACAGTTAAGCTTGTCTATTCTTACAAATTTTTGGAAAAACGGAAGAGCAGATTCCTGGGGGAAGGGTGGATGAGACAGATATAGTCAAGGGAATACATGAGCTTCGGAAGTGGCAGTTGTCCTTGTCTAATTATTTCTCTTTTTCCTGTCAAGACTTAAAGAAAGAAGAACAGCTGTTTTTCACTCAGTGGCTACTCATTAAATCTTTATGGAACTGAATTGTCCTGATATGTTTTAAACTCATGAGGCCTTTGTAAATAATAATAGTTGGTTTCCCTGCAAATGGAAAGGATATATTTAGAGTCTTTCCTGGGAGAATGACTGGCCCCAGGGATTGGTAGTGGACTGTAGAGCCTTTCACCTCCAGGTCAGTAGGTCACATCCAAATCAGGCCTGGAGTGGCTGAGAGGCATTGTGTGAGTGACAGCTGTTTGGTGGCCGGACTGAAAGGAGCTGGAGGGTTTGGCTGAATTTCAAGTGGAGTGAACAGGTGCTGTGTGCGGTGATTCTGGCACAGGATGAAAGACAATGGTCAGAAATAGGCTGACCTTGGTCTTGTCGTCCCAGAGGCCGTCTTTGACATGGCAAAGTAAGGAGTTTGCCCGCCCAGCACTGTCATGACAGGAGGAAAGCCTAGGAGACAGCCTGCAACGGCATCAGGAGGCTCCTGCTGCAGCATCTGCCAAAGAGCTGACTTCTTGCTAAGCTTTCTGGGATCTTCCTCCCCATGTGCTGCTCCTCGCACCCTTTCTTTCCTTCTGACAGTAGCTGGCACTGTTTTCTATCCCTAAGGACAATTGAGCAAAGATGCAAAGGGATCAATGAGAAGATAGCAGAGAAGAAAATAAATAATGTGGGTTTTCTGGTTTTCAGTTTCTTGGTACATTTTACACCCCATGTATGTTAGAACCGTGGCATCCAGGAGGGGGTGTTATAAAATAGGTGGTAGAGCGGGAAGCCAGAATTTGGTAGCTGCTTCCTAAAAGCCACATTAATCTCTTCGTTTCCTTTGGCTATTGAAGAAACTGAGGCCCAAAGAGTTTGGGGTAGGTCACTGTGTAAGGTGCAACAGAGGTGACTTTAGCTGGTGTAAGCAGTGAACAGATGTATTGGAAAGGATATGGAGTGGCTCAAAGTGTGTCGCAGGAACCAAGTGGGAACAGGTAGAAACAAAGGGAGCCAAGAGTGGCCAGAAGCCAAGGAGGCAGAATCCTTGGCTGGGGCCTTGGAGGTTCTGCAGGGGAGGCCACTCTCACCTGGTAACCCCTGGGCCATAGGTTAGGGCAGAAAAGCCCTCTCCAGGCACAAAACTGGCATCCTCTTGCTTTAAGTGTCTACTCAAATTCCACCTTACAGAAGTCTTCCCTGCCCACTGCAGTTTCAACAGTAACACCCTGCACTTACTGTCCTCCGCTTTTCTCCTGTCCTTTCTCTACTCTTCTCCTTAGCCCTTATTATCACCTGCCAAGTACTTGTTTATTGTTTACTTTTTGTTGCCCCTCCTGTGAGGCAAACTTCAGAAGGATTTGGATGCTTGTTTTGGTCTTGTTTAAATGCCTCCACAGTGCCTTTCTGAGGGGATAGGGGGTCCAGCAGAAGCTGCCTCTGCTCTTCAATTCCAGGTCCAGGCAAGTGGCAGAGCTCCTCCACTGAGAACTTCATAGGCGTGGGGGGAGGTGGAGTCTCTTTCCGGAGTTTTCCCCTTTGCACTCCAAGGTCCTCGATTAGACAGCTCTTCCCTGATCCTAAAGTGTGGAGGAAAGGAGCTTTGTGAACAAGTGTAAATGAACAGATGTACAAGTAGGAAACAGAACCACGGGAGGCCAGAGGCCCCGTAGTGTTTGGATGCCACGTTTTCAACCACGTTTATGATGCTGGGCTCGAGGGACCTGTCTGCTAGTCTGGCTAAACAAAGATTCCTCCCCGCTGTGCCCAGCTCTCTCTCTATTTTCCTTTTTCTCCTTCCCCTCTCCTGTCACCTGCAGCCCGACAGTCCCCCCAACCCCCCACCCATTCATTTCCCAGGAAAATAAATCTCTGGGAGGAGGCTGGGAGAGTGGATCTCAGAGAAGCCTTCTGAATAAATGTCTATATTAATGAATTATTAACTCAGCCACCCATGACCTTAAACCTAGAAGCCAGCGCCGAGGGCAGAGAGGAGAGCTACTGAATCCTTTATTGGAGTCCTGTCAAAGGCAACGGACCATTTGTTCCCCCTCCTCCGTCTGGAAAAAAATAATACGAAAGGCATACTTTAAAACTGCATGACAAACGAAATCAGACAGAGGGTTCCCCATCCAGAATCATCTTCTCGGTTTCCCGCCCCTCCCTGCCACTCCCTACTGGTTCTGGCCTCCTGTCCCCTTCTTCCCCTCCCCGTTAGGGGTACAATGGGCTTACTAAGGATAATTTTCAGGTGAAAAAAATTGTTCGAGAAAATGATGAATTTGGGTAGTTAATTTATCGATCCCGCTCTTCTTCCCACTTGTTTTATTTTAGAGGTCATTAATCAATGAAGAAAAACACCACCGTGTCCCCCCGTTTGCATTTAATACACTCACGCTCCTTATTTATTCCTCCTGAACAAATTCCCAGCAAATATGCACCCATCGATTTGGGAGCGATGGATTTTTATAAAGGTTTGATTGCTTCCTAAGTGGTTGAAGTGATTTGTTTCCGTGGTCTTTTTCTAAATAATGAAAAGGAGGGGAGAAGATTTGAGGGGTGCAGGCCCTTGTGGTCGGTGGGCACTCTTCTAAAAACCGCTGAGCCGTGCCAGCGCGGCGGTGGCTGGTGGGCGCAGGATCCGCTGGGTGAGCGAGAAGCGGCCCCCCGCCGCCCTGGGGGCGCCCGCGGTGGGCAGGGCTTCGCGGCCCGGGCCCCGACCCAGCCCCGCCGGCACCCCCCCCCCCGTCCCAGCAGCGCCCCGCCCCGCGTCGGGCCCCGCCGAGGGAGCGCTGCGGGTGCGCGCGTCCAGCTCCACCCCGCCCCCAGGTGACCTTCCCGCGCGCTCCTGGCCCCCCGAGCGCCCCCTCTAACTTCCGCTCACCTCCACGCTAGTTCCCTAAGGCCTCTGGGCCCCCAGGACCCGTGGCCCCGAGACCTGAGTCCGCCCGGGGCCTCTGGGGAGGCCTGGAATCGGACGAGTCAGGGCCACTACACACAGGCCTCTCCCCCGGTCCCCGCACCACGGGGAGCCACATCTCCCCCGAGGGGTTCGCACAGCCGTCCGGCGTCACTCCGAAGGTGAGAGTAAATATTTGACCAGGGTGGGCTGGGAAATGCACTTGGCGCCTCACTGACCCGGGTTTGCATCTGCCTCCATCACTCATTAAGGGCGTGAACTTAGGCAACCTGCCAACCTTTCTGAGCCTCAGTGTTCGCATCTGCAACAGGGCGGTTCATGAAGGGCTTTCTCCGCGTGGTCGCTGGGCGGACTAAATGTACTTGAAGAGCCTACTCGCCCCTGGCGTGGAGAAAGCTCCCCTCAACCGTTCGGGCTAATCTTATTACGTCCCACAGCGAGGGCCGCGAGAGGCCTCGGGAAGCGTCTCAAAAATCCTGAGATTTAAAAGTGCGTTTGCGGGGCGGTACGGGAAGGAATTTTTTGGGATAGCCAGTCCTGGGACCGAACGCTTGTAAGTAGACATTTGGGCAAAAACAAGAAGGCCGTGGGCCGCTACCACGGCGTCGGGCTCCCATTCCCGGTGCTCCCTGTGTCTCCCAGAAAACAGAATCTCCTCTTCGCTCAGCGGTGAAGCGCGAGAGTGTGAGAAAGCGAGTTGGCATCTTCTCCCGTGGCCCCAAAGCTGCTCTTCGGCAGCTGTGTGAGCAGAAGGATTGAACCGGGCCTGCAGCTTCATCCTCTCCTCCGGGTGTTGTTCAAAGCCCCCTGAGACTGCCCGGTTAGCCTGGGGGTCCTCAGCACCGTGGGGTTTCCCTCGTGGTGTTTGCTTTAACGATCCAGAGGTGACTGATGACCGTGTCACAACGACGCCAGTCAAAACATTTTCTGTCCAACTTTGTTCCAACCGGCATCGAGACAGCCTGCGTGAGACCCGGACAGTCTAAACAGCGCATTTCCCAGGCTCAGAAAGAGTGCTGGGAAGCCAAAAAGAAACAAGCAGAAATCAGCAAAGAATGGCTATTAATTGTTCAGAGTGGCGGGTGCTAAAGAAATTGGTTGGTTGGGGGGAAGACAAGCGACATTTCTTCTTTGAGATGTGGGCACAACTCCGGCGATGGGAAGCGCAGGACCGGTCAGTTTCACACACCCTTTGGGTGGTCTACCCCCGCCGAGGGCTGCAAAAGCCTGGACGAGCTGGGGCCTGATTCGTGGATGTGAGACCAGCATGGAAGCGCAGCCAAAGCTCCCAGAGTGTGCAAGGCGCGGGTGGGGCTGCGCCCGGATCCTGCACCTGGACGCCAGGTTTGGGACGAGAGACCTATACATGATGACTCCCCCGGACAGTCGGGCAACCAAAGGCAAATAACCTCGCCTGTGTTTGGGAGCAGTAGTTCCACCAGACGTAGCTCCGGATATTTGCCTCGGATGCCAACAAGAAGGAGCGAGCCCACAGGGCGACAAATCAGGAGTGGGTGGGCTGAGCGCTGGGCAGTGTGGGACTCCATTGCAGCCGCCTCCCAGACCTGCGGCCAGTCTGGAGTCCCGCCGAGCCCAACCACCGCCCTTGAGAGACCCTCGGTCCCACGCCGCCTGGCTCAGCAAGGCTGGCCTCCTGCGCTGCCGACGGAGGGTTTCATAACGGCAACCCTCTCCGCCCCCGGCTCCCCCCACCTCCAGGATTTAGGGTAGAGGTTGCGTGGCGGTCTACAGGACTCTAGCACCCAGCAGTACTCCCGGAAATACTGAGTCCGGTAAAAGTGCAAACCCGGTCCCAGGACTTGGTCCGTTCGCTCGGCCGCGCGCTCCTGCCCCGGAGCGTACGCCCGAGCGCGTGCGGAGATGCATTCCTGTTTGCGCGTTTCCACGGCTTTCGGAATCAGGCCAATGAGCCGGTAACTAAAAAAGACTTATCATGGGCAGAAAGAGACAACAGGCGAGCAGGAGACTCACGCCAAAAAAAAAAAAAAAGTAGTGGGAAGGAGGAGGAGGTATTTGTGCAGGAGAGGCGCCCAGGCAGTGTGTGGATCCAGCCGTTAGAACTTCCTTCTCCCCTCTCCCCTCCCCTTCGTTCTTCTGCCCTGCCTCTCGCCTCCCGCCAGCCCCCACCTCCCGCTCTCGTTCCCCCCCCCCTCTACACACACACACACACACACACACACACACACACACACACATTCACTCACTCACTCACTTGTGTTTTGTGCTGTCGTAAAACCCACGTGTCCAGCCGGGAGGCTGCCAGAGCGGAGAGCCCAGGAGCCGGGACGCGGCGGCCGAGCGCAGCAGCCCACGGCGGCTCAGTCCGGCGCCAGG
Source organism: Manis javanica (assembly GCF_040802235.1). Classification (NCBI taxonomy): domain Eukaryota; kingdom Metazoa; phylum Chordata; class Mammalia; order Pholidota; family Manidae; genus Manis; species Manis javanica. The sequence continues at coordinate 61,240,164 of NC_133169.1, read as the reverse complement.
GTCCCCCGCGCTCCCGCGCGCTCGGCAGAACCACTCTCGCGCCCTCCGCGGGCCTCCAGACCGTTCGCTCGCGGCCGGGGCGGGTTCCGCGGGGCCGGATCTCTAGGGCTCCCCTCCCACGCTGCCCAGGGGCATGTAGCGCCCGCGGGGGGCACACTCCCGCACGCTCGCCCAAACAAGCGCGCTCGCACCCGCCGCGGGCTCCGAGTTTTCTGGTAAGGCGAGGCTCGCCCAGGGCCGAGGGTCTTGGGCCCCAGGGATAGGAGGCTGGATGTCCCGGGCTGGGGGCGGGGGGCGAGACTGTCCCGCCTCCTGGCGCCGGAGGCCCCCGCGGCTCGGGCGCTGCGCCACTCCGGCTCGGGTCGGCTCCGGGAGCCGGCCGAGGGCGGGGGCCGCGTCCCGCAGCCGAGTCCTGCGGGGAAGCGCCCTCTCGCCGGGCTCCGACAGCGCAGGGTGGGAGCCGGGCGCCTCGGGCTGGCGGCAAGGCAGCGTGCACACAGCTCCCTCCGCCCAGCGCCCCTGCTTCAGAGTAAACTTTGCGCCCCGGCGGAGCTGGGCGGAGGGACCGCGGAACCGGGCTGCCGCTGGGGGGCCCAAGGCTCAGCTCTCGCTCCAGGGTCTCGGCGGCCGTGCTCTCTGTCCCTCGCTCCTGGCCCTGCGCCCCGCTCACGCTCTCCCTCTTCTCTGCCCTCTGCCCTGCCAGCTGGAGGCGTCGGACATGCTGAAGCCCGGGGACCCCGGCGGCTCGGCCTTCCTCAAGGTGGACCCAGCCTATCTGCAGCACTGGCAGCACCTCTTCCCGCACGGCGGCGGCGGAGGCCCGCTTAAGGGCAGCGGCGCCGGGGTTCCCCTGGGCGCGCCGCAGCCCCTCCAGCCGCCGCCGCCGCCGCTGCCCCCGGAGCGCGTTGAGCCTTCACCGGACAGCCTGCGCCCGCGGCCCGCGTCGCTCTCCTCCGCCTCCTCCACACCGGCTTCCTCCTCCACCTCGGCCTCCTCGGCCTCCTCCTGCGCCGCCGCCGCCGCGCTGGCCGGTCTCTCGGCCCTGCCCGTGGCGCAGCTGCCGGTGTTCGCGCCCCTGGCCGCCGCCACCGTCGCCGCAGAGCCGCTGCTCCCCAAAGACCTGTGCCTCAGCGCCGCCTCGGGCGCGGGGCCCTCCAAGTGCGGCGCCGGCGGGGATGGTCGGGGCACTTCGCGCTTCCGCTGCAGCGCCGAGGAGCTGGACTATTACCTGTACGGCCAGCAGCGCATGGAGATCATCCCGCTCAACCAGCACACCAGCGACCCCAACAACCGTACGTAGCCGCAGCCCGCGCACTCTCTCCCGGGGCGCGGGCGCCCGTCGGGAGGCGGGTCGAATGAGGGGCACCCGGTGGTGGGCTGGTCCAGGCCGCGAGCCGGCACCTTTCAGACCACGGTGGCAAAAGTTGTCTGGCGTTAGGGAAGAAGGCGAGCGGATGGGAAGGCCTTGTGGCACCTCGGGGTTACCTCCTCCTCCAACCCTGCTTCGAAGCCTCAATTCAGTAGGACCCGGGATGCTCTAAGCCCCGGGGCGCACAGATCTCGGCCCTCCCGCGTGGTAGCGTCCCAGGCCGGGCGGGTGCTGGCAGCGCGCGGTGAGATGGGCCCGTGCCCGGGCCTAAGCTGGCCTGGCCTTAGAGGGGACAAGGGAGGGACCCTTAGCATTTCTGGGGAGCATGGAGTCCAGGGCTAGTTTCTCCTCCTCTCTCTCTTACCTCTGGAGTTAACTGCGACAGCTCATTTTTGGGGCCCTGGCCTGGAGCCGCCGACTGGCCGGCCCCACTGGAGTAAGAGTTTGGGATGGCGCTGGGTCCGTCACTCTGTAGGCAGGCGTTATTCTTCGGTTTACTATTTATTTAGCAAAGGAGGCGTGGGGGGTGGGGGTGGAAATGCCAGCTGCTTAGTGAGAAAAAATTTCCGACTACAGAGCAGGGTCATTCTCTGCAAATCCCGCATTCTCCGTGCACCCTTAATCTGTACATATTTGCAATCTTGTAGCCACGCTTGTTTGCTTACTTATTTTTTTAAATGAGGGCAGCAGTCATTTAGTATTCGACGCTTGCTCTCTTTGTCCCCAAGTAAATGGCAAATGCCTAATTAGCCACCAGGTCTCTTTCTAGCTTCCGTTCCTGTATTCACAGTTTCAAACACTTATTACAAGTACAGTTCCATTTCGAGGTTTGGAGGCAGAGTTCTAAATAAAGACCAAGAATGTGTATTGCTTTGTATCTAATTCATTTTGGTAATTTCAGAAGTTATGATATGTTTATACCTAAGGTGTTGGGGTAAATGATAAATATACTTCCAGAGACCTCTAGAGAGAACTTTAACGCATGTTAAGAGACTCAGGTTTAAAGCAATATGGCATTTGAAAGAGCAGCACCCACTCAGCTATATTCTTAATCTCATCCCTTCATCTAGCTTCTGTAGGAGGAAAGTTGATCATAAACATGTGTTATCATTTTATTTTAAATAAGTCCCTTCTTGCAGAATATCTACCACTCTGTGGACCTCTTAATTCGTTGTAAAAGCAAAAAAAAAAAAAAAAAAAAAAACCACTACAGGTCATAGTTACTTAAAGGACTCCCAAGTCATTACTTTGATGAAATACACTGCCTGAGCCTAGTGATGGAGGTTTATCAATCCTTTCATAATGGTTGGAGATTATCGTTCTGATGGAGATAATTATTAACAAAAAGAGAAGTTGTATTTACTTTTCCCCTTCTACAGTCTGAGGATAAAGAACTGATTTAAAAGGAGGGTTTCAACTCGAATTTGCTCTGCGGTTAAAGAAGACTCTTGTTATTTTGGAGTTTCGGAAAATTTTATAAAATTGCATTATCTTAATGAAGTTTCAAAAATACTTATCTCCTACTGCATTGCTTGAATATGTCATTTTCAGAACAGTTCTTTAAAAATGTGAAATAAAAGATAAGAAGTGCTTTGGAAACAGCATTTCTTACAGTTAAGTGAAATATAGTCATGGTGGCTGAGACTACTTGATCAAGCTTGCAGTTTCTCTTCTGAATTAAGTCAGTGCTGGAAAAGACACCAGCATGTGCACCCCCAAAGCCCTGGCTTGCACTGTGTTCCTTGTACTGTTTACAGTGCTGTCTTGAGGTTCAATACATTTTAACCAGAGAAAAACCTAGACTAACCAGAGAAAGAGTTGGGATAGATTCCTAATTAATATGTGGCTATTGAACCAGTTTATTGCCTAGGTAACATTTTTCCTCTGGTTGGAGGAAATGAATTATGATTTATTTAAGTTATTCCTACTGTGTTAATCTTCTGGTATCTCCTTTTCAGTTGAGTGGACTGTGTCCATGTGCGTAGTGCAAGGGAAAAGAAGGGAAAGGAGTCAGATTGTGCTATTACAGTTATGTTTCACGTTGTTCCCTAATTAAAGGGCAATTGAGACAGAAAATAGAAAGCTGAGGTAACACTGTGTCATGCTGGGAGACCAGGAAGGTCTCCCATTTTTTCAGGAACTACCCAGGGCAAGAGTACACTCTGATTTGAAACCATGGGATGTGTTTTACAAGGATGAAGTGAAAAGTAATGTGAGTTTAATCTAACTAGGGACCAAAACAAATCAGAACTTGCAAAGGGTGGGAAATTCTTTTTTCCTTTAGCAAGAGTAGTTGATATGTTACATGAAAACTGAAAAACAGAGCTTCTCCCCATTTCTAGGTTGTATATGGGTGGGGATGGTGAGAGGGGGGTAGAAGGAAAGCACCTATTAATTTGTCATGCCTAGGTTTTCATAGGTTTTTTTAGTCTATTGCCATCTCCCTCTAAAAGAATGCTGTGAAGTGACCAGTTAGCATTGCTTCATTTTATTACATATATTGCTTGCATTGAGTCATTTTCTTTTTTTCTGGCAAGGCAAAGAAAAGGGCCTCCTTGCTTGCTGTTTTCCCTTAGAAGAGTAACTTTTTGCCTGGGATCAGTAACACTTGTGAATCAGCAACACTAGTTTCACCTTGAGACTTTATTGGCATCTATGACAGAGGCAGGGTGAAAGGTTTTGTAGTTTCTTTTTTTCACACAAAAAGATTTTAAAACAGCAGAAACTGTACAAGCTGCCTGGGTGAGCTCTTCCAATATATATCTCTGTTATCTAATTCCATGTATTAATTTATTCTATGATTGAAGTACACTTTGCACTGAAGCTCTCAACACTTAATTGCCTCTTCTTTCATCTCTGTTTCGTGGGTGGGGTGTTGTGGAATATAAATGGAGATTGGAACCTTTTCTTCCTCTTCTATTACTGACCTCCTTTGCTGCTGGACTGTTTGAAGCCTCAGATTCCCTCACAGTGGCTGCTGATGGGGTTCTCCGACCTAGTGGTTGTTTGAACCCTCGTTTCTCTGCTCTTGGAGGGCAGTGAGAGGCCGCCAAGGTGTGCTGGGCGTTAGTGTTTGGAAGGATGATGCTGGGCACTCCCTATGTTCCTCTCTCACACCTGGGAGCCGGGTGGGAAGCTGACCCGAGGATCTGTCTGCGAAGAGTGGGGCACTGTGCAGCTTCCCCAGCTGAAGGTCTCGGTCTGCTTCCATTCATGGGGAGCCCTGTGTGCAGGGAACAGCGTTCGGAACAGCGACGGAGTGTACACTAGCGTAGCAGTAGGACCCGAGGCTCTCACGCCGGTGGCTCCACCCTCCTAAGGGTTTGGGGAGCGGGGCCGGGCGAGAGATGGAAATCTGGGGTTTGTCCAGTAGACGGGTCGGGGAAAGAGTTAAAAGGAGGGAGAGTACTTTCTTTCCTTCCCAATCTCTTCCCACCCAGAAGGCAACACTTCCCTCTTTGGGAGGCTCCTAAGCCCACCAACCCTCCAGCGGGCTCTTCCTGCCGCCGAGGCGCACGCCGCGCTCCTCCCGCCCAGCCGCGCTGCTCTCGGGGGCCGGCGGGGGACTCAGACTTCGGACCTGGTCCCTGGTGGTGGGCACGTTCGGCGTCAATGTGCGGGCTTTTCTGTTGTCCTATTTTTCTTTTTCTCTCTTCTCTCTTTTTGTGTGCAAGCTCAGCCCCTCCCCGTTACACACATGATTTAGCTATTTTTATTTTACATCATTCGTTATCTAGCGCCCCGAAACTGAACATAGAGCCATATATTAGATTGAGGTTAGAAGAGGTGGCGACTGTTTATTTAAGGTGATAAAATGGTCCATCAGCAGTAATCTCCATCGATATGTGCCACCAGGAGATGAAGGATGAGGGGACAAGCCACAATTAATTGCCCTATAGTTTTGTAGGAGAGAGTGGAGCCAGCGCGGACCCGCTTCGATCTCCTCTCGCGCCTCCTATTCATCATCTCAGCCTCGCATACGGCGGCCTCGCAGGGGCAGGGGCCGGCGAGGTTTATCTCGGCGGAATATTCCCCCACCCTCACGCCCCGCGCTCCCATTTAATTTATTAATACAGTCATCGGGAGACAAAATGCACATTGCTTCCCTACGTCTGTCTTTCGCTCACCCTTTTGTCTCTCCGTCTTGGTCCCAGGGCCAAGCCAGCCGCCAGGCCAGGCACGGAAAACCCGGCGCGTCTGCGATTCGCGGGGACCTTTAAACTTGCGCAGGGAGCATCCTGGAGAAGGTTCTGCGCGACCACAATTGTCTCCACTTCCCGGCGGCCGCGCTAACCTGCCTCGCCTCTGGATCTGCTTCCAGACCCACCGGGGGAGCCTAAGGAAAGACCCCTGCTGGGTGGAGGGGAGGCCTAGGGCTGCCAGGGCGCGGCAGGGGGCTCCGGACGGTTGTGGCGGCGGCCACGTCGGGGCTTGTGAGAAAGCCCTTTGCCCGCAGGAGGGTGCCGAGGCCTTCACAAGTTAGACGTAGGTGCGGGGTCTCCGGCCGGCCGTCAAGGCCTGGCCGCCCACCCCACGCATGGTCCCGTTCCCGTCCCGTCCAGCCAACTGTGCGGGCCGGGCTGGGGGGAGAGGCCAGGGTTGGGGGAGGCGAAACCCTGGTGCGGGAAGCTCCCGGCCGCTGCGCTCGGCCTGCCTTCTGCCCTGGCGGGCAGCCCCCGGCGACCCCGCGGCCCACCCCGCCGGTGCACGGGCCCAGAGCGCACGCGGTACTGCCAGCAGGCGGCACTCCTGGGGTCGCGTCCCCGGGCGGGGATCGATGGGCGCCGGCCCCGCCGGGCTCGGCCTGCCGGACTGAGGGCCGCGACCTCAGCGGCGATTCCAGAGGATTTATGGTCTAGCTGTTACCCCCGCCCGGGCGGGGAGGCAGGCTTCTCAGCTGCGACTTGGTTTCCTTAGATCCAGAGAACTGGTGAGGGCAGGCGAAGAGGTTAAGGAGCAGAGACCTGGCGTGGCGTGGGTTCCAGCCCCCGTGGTCCCGGCTCCGTCTGTCCCTACACGCTCCTGTCCGCCTGTCCAAAAAATCCCTGAAACGTTTTACATTTCATCTTTCCTCGTATGAGAAGTGAATGCCAGAAAAGAAAACCACAGCCTGCTTTGTCCCCTTTACCTTGAAATAGATCTATTTGCAATTACAAAGGTAGCATGTGCACTAGTAAAAATAAACAATACAGGACAGGACAGAAGAGTGACAGTCTGCCTTCTACTCTACTCCGCCCGGCCTTCAGTAGGTGAGCGAGTCTCATTCAAGGACCATAAACAGAAGCATTAACAGATCTATTTAAACTGGAACAGGGACCATGATTTCATACAATTTCCTAATGCAGAAATAGCATTGCAAAGTATCTTGCTGGGGGAATTTGGTATTTCTCACAGATACAGAAAACTCTTATAAAAAAAATGATGAACTTGTACAAAACCTTACCCTGGTTTTAAGAGAAGTAAGAACATTTATTTGCCTCCTCTTTACAGATACAAATTTGTATGGAATGCTTTATGTGTTATAATACATACGTGTTTTTTTAAATGTGTAGTTTGGGCATCTAGCCCCTGTGTCCCTCAAACCTTTCATGTAGGTGTTTATGGCTGGTTGTCTAGAAAACACTTTCGTAGAATGTTTGTCTATTTCCACCACATTTGTCAACCCTTGAGTAATCAGTTACTTTGTTTAAACATCTTCAAGCTCCTTTGTTACTCTGAGACATAAGTCAGAGCCAAATATTTTCAGTGGTGGAGGTTTTGTGTATTAAAACGTAATAACTTTAGGGTATGACATGTATTTTGATGTAACTGGTCAACTTCTCTGGCAGAATATTTTGATATAGCATGCAGTGGCTTATGAACTAAGAAGACTCCTGTTGGGTGGACTAATTAAAGTGGATTGGCCTTCCCTACTCTGCCGTGGACATAACATATAGGTAGTCTACACATTAGGAGAGCCTCAGCTTTTTACTCTGCAAAATTCTATTAAGTTTCTCCAACACCTTGTGGAGACAAATGAAACTTAGGAGGTTGAAGAGGGCTTTAGAGGACTTCCTGGAGAGAGGAGTGGGCAGAGTTCTATCATGTGTAACAAATCCCAGGAGTGTGCTTGCTGACTGTGGGAATGGTGGCTGAAGCTGGTACTTTTGCTTCTCATTTTATTACTGATGCAGCTGGTGCAGTATGACATGTTGTACAGATGTTGGATTGACAGAATCATTGGTATGGACTGTTAGGGGAGTGAGCACCAAACGCTCTTGATTCTCACCCTTTGTTTCATTGAGCCAACCAGAATGGGAATGGTAGTTAAGCACCTCCCAGGGTGATTTCTTTTTATTTTTAGGGGCTCATTGCCTATGCGTATTTTCATTTGTTTTAAGCTATTTCTTGCTAAGGTGCTGAAAGGTGCCTATCTCTGAAGGCAAGCACTAAAATTCAAAATTATGGATGTAATCTGTTTACCTTCCAATTCATTCTCTTCACCTCCCCAAATACAAGAGTGTGCAAAAGAGAGAAATCTCTGGAATTCAGTCATGCAATAGCAATTTCTGTGGCCCCAAAATAGTGAGTTAGTGAACTATTTCAATTCTATTGATTGAGTTTATGCATTTGGCATTTGGATATAAAAGTCTCACAGCTTTCATTATTCTTCCTAGATTCTAGGGTTGGAGGCTTTGGAGTCAGTCAGAACCTGACTGAATATTTCTCCACCACTTTCTAGTTTCTGGCTCCTGGGCAAGTTACATTGTTCATGAAGTCTTAATTGCATCATCTGCAAAACAAGAATCATGATACTTAGACAACATGGTGATTGTTTGGTTCAAGACAGGTGTCTGGCACATAGTAGGCACTTGGTGATTATGAATTTGTATTGTCCCTCTTTCCAGTTCCCCTTTGTCTTGGAGGTTTTATTTTCACAGAGGCTTGAGAGGGTGTGTGGAGTATATATTCTGGAGGGGTTGACATATGGATGGGGTTGGCGTACCTGCTATCCAGGCTCTAAGGGTCAGATTCAGAGCCTGATGCTGTTTTTACATTAGTTTGTGTTGCTTGGGGGCGTAGGGGGAGCTTTATGTGTTGGAGGTTCCTGGGCCCTGGGGAGGACTGGGAGAGTAGCAGACTGGGGGGAAAGCACAGCCCACTGGACCCCCTGGATCCCTTCTGACTGACATAGGATGTTCACATGTCAGCCCTCAGCTCCCTGTGAAACAAATGGAGGAACAAGGTTTCGCTCACTGTGCTGAGCTGCCACGAGGTGTTTCTTAGTGGAAGACTCCTCAGTGACTCACTTTGTCAGGAGGTCCTTGGGCGGCAGACTGTTGCTGCAGGGGTAGGGCACACCCGGGGTGAGCCACCAGGACGGGTTACAACCAAGCCAGCTGCAGGTACTGGGAGGCCCTGAGGGTGACCCGCCGCCCAGCGCTGGTTCATCTGCCTGTGCCCAGCTCTGGCCATCTCCATCTCTGCCAGTCGGGACTCGCCGGATACCAGGCCCAGCACCACAGGGCTGGGTTGCACCGGCCGCCGCGGCTCCCCAGGAAGGTTGGGCCAGGAGGCGGGGTGGTGCAAGCGGGCACTGAGGCCTCCTCCCTGAAGCAGGTCCCCCTGGCCGGGCGCAGACATCGCGGCTCCGTCGGGCCCATTAATAACCTGGAGGGAGCTGGGATCCGACAGCTCGGTCGCCGCAGGCCCTGTTTCCCGCGGCTGCCCGGCCTCTTCCGGCCCAGTTTGTGTGGGGGGACCCTGGGCATCCGCAGAGACTGGCCAGGAAGATGGGGGACCCCTCGCACGCGGGCTGCTCTGGGGAACGTGGGAGAGAGCCTGCTTCATGACAGCTCTCACTTTGCTTATCAATTGCATTTAGCTTTGGGGATCAGCCATCTGGGCGGGAGTTGGGGCTCTCTCTCTCTCTCTTGAGCCATTATCCTGATCAGTAAAGACCCATTACTCCGACTGTTAAACTTGCTGTTGGTTCCTTTTTGGCTTCTGGGATGGGCTAGCACGCAGGCACAGGCACCCCAACCCCGCTAGAACAGCCCCACTTACCCACCCATACCCCCCTGGTGCCCTTGAGGGACCTCATTGCCTTTGCGCCGGGGCTGCGGGGGCTGGGGCTCGGGTCACGCGGGCCAAGGCCGGCTCCGCCTTCCCGTGCGCGGTCCCGGGGAGTGGAAATGGCGTGCCACGCTGATCGCCCACCTGCTTTGGTGATTTTTAAAGTCTCCACTTTAATTGTATAAAGAGGAAAGTCAATGTATACCCGTAAGACCAAGGTAGACTCACTGCGAGCTGTCAGAGCAAGGGACGGGCTTTTTTCGCGGCGTAAGGACAAACTCGCCTTGAACACCGTGTGGGGAGAGAACCCGCGGGAGCAGGGGAGGATCAGAGGGAGCTGGGGACGGAAGGGAGGAGGGAAAGAGGGAGCCCTTGGTTCCGCGGAAAGGACAACCGTGCCGACAGCACCCGGCTCGGAAGGCCTTTGGGGGCGCCTGGGGTCTCGACTCGGTACAGCTGGATTCGTGTGCGGCAGATTCCAAGGGAGCGGCGCGGGTTTCCTTCGCCCCATTCCCGGCGGCCTCGGGGCCCTCACGGCGTCTCCTCCCTCGCAGGTGGCTTATCCAGGAGGGGATGCTGTGGTTTCAGGGGTTTACCTGAGTATGGGCTGCCCGGAGCCGCCGGGTTAACCGTCTCCCCTCCCTCCCCTCACCTGTCTCCAACAGGTTGCGACATGTGTGCGGACAACCGCAACGGGGAGTGCCCCATGCACGGGCCGCTGCACTCGCTGCGCCGGCTCGTGGGCACCAGCAGCGCCGCGGCCGCCGCGCCCCCGCCCGAGCTGCCCGAGTGGCTTCGGGACCTGCCGCGGGAGGTGTGCCTGTGCACCAGCACCGTGCCCGGACTGGCCTACGGCATCTGTGCGGCACAGAGGATCCAGCAGGGCACCTGGATTGGGCCCTTCCAGGGCGTCGTGCTGCCCCCAGAGAAGGTGCAAGCCGGCGCGGTGAGGAACACGCAACATCTCTGGGAGGTAAGTCTCCCGCCGCCCAGCACCTTGCATCCAGCCGGAGCCTTGGTGGGTGGCTACATCGGGGAGAGCCTCCCTTGTTTCCCCAAAGGTAGTAGAGATTAGATTTCTCAGGTCATGAAAATGCTTGGTGCATAAGGAGAGGTGCATAGCTGGGCCTGGCACAACAGGCCCTCCAGGGCCTACAGGTTTCTGCAGATGGTATCACCTTGACAAGCTTCTGTTCCAGCTGGGATGGATTTGACCGTTGGTCTCCCTGGATCTTTAGAGAACGAGAAACCAGCTGAGGAGATGGAGCAAAGTATAGCCTTGAGGTGTGAGCTAGGTGAACTTTGTGTCCTGTTCTAAGCTCTTCTAATAAGCTTTTGCACACTGGGCAAGAAGGAACATAAGCATACACAGGAGGAAGGAGAGCGAACCTCATTTTCCCAGATAAAAAAGTTTTGCAAATGCTGAATGTGAGAGACTGAAACGTTTCCTAACGTTCAAAGTACCCAAAGTAAGCAAATTATGTTGTGAGTCAGAAATCACAAACTTGGCTTCCTCTCCGACAAAGTACAATTACGCAGTCTTCAACAAGCTAGGAAACCAAAATGTAGAAAAGTCCAATCACTTTGTCATCATCCAACTGGTGATATTGGCAATGGCACAATCTTAACCTGCTGTTATTGTTTAAGAATAAGCAACTTCCTTGACAAATGTTCAGGTGAAATTTGTCCTAGAGTGTCGTTGTTGGTTACTGAGGTCCCTTTCCAAGGAGACAGACCCTTAGTGCAGGTAATCTCTGCCCCAGTGTTGGCCACCTCCCACCCCTGGAGTTACTGATGAAAGTCAAGATGCTGGAAGTCTTACCCTTGAGGGCAGCATGTAAATCTGGCCATTTGAGTCCAGGCCATGTAACGGAGTGGGAATAGGCGGAAAAGAAAGTTTCATAAATGCCAGCGACCAAGTTGGCATGGACCTTAGGGCTCTATTAATGGGTAATTTCTGTGGCAGCTCACCACACACTTGTCTCAGTGGCCTATCAAAATGATCATTTTATGGTGAGGTGCTTCATATTCACTAAAACTCATTTGACTCAATAATGCCCTCAAATTTTTGCTGAGATGCACTTGGAGATACAGTATTGTGAAAAACAGACCTGGTCTCCAGAACCCTTCATAACTAGGGGAACCGTGCCTGCAAAGCCTCCTTTGGTGCGGGAGGAGCTCAGTGTATGAGCTCACAGGCCGGCCAGCAGGCCAGGATGACCACCGGGTGGCCGTGGGCTACGTACCCCCATGCTCAGGCCCCCAGGTTCCACTTCACTCTTAAATTGGAAAACAGTTACACACTTTTAATCTTTCAGGATAGGATTCTTGAATGAGAAAAAAAAGTTGTGCATATTTGTTACCAGTTTTTTTTTATACAAAGTTTTATAGGAAAACAGGCTAGGAGAAAATGGCTTGGTACCTAGAGGCAGGCTGGAAGTCAGAGGTCTTGGATAGGAAAAACTGACAAGTGAGAAATAATCAAAGGATCTGATTTTGAAATATCTCCTAGTTGGTTTTTGTTTCTGACTAATTAGTTATAACTTTCAATGTGGTTTAAAGTTTATAAAATGCTTCCAGGCACTTTCCATGTTAAAGTGGTGCTATTAGGAACTCTAATACCATATGCAGTCAGAGGTCGGCCAATACTTTTCTGAATAAATCATAAAACAATTGTTCAGTGGCGCAGATTTGTTCTATCTGCAAATGTTAAAACTGAGCACTACTATAGTGCCTTCTGATACTCAGGTTTAGAGCCCATCAGTTTTTAGAGAGCCAGGGGACAAAACTGTAAACATGAAAAAAAATCCCAAGGCTCATCTTTTTTCTTTTTCTGAAAGCCCTTGGATGGTTGGGATGTTGGCAGGAGCCCACTGCACATACAGAATATGATGATATATTTTAATAGTGAAAACTATGAAGCCTTTCATTTGTACCTTTACTTACTTGTATTGATGAAGTTAAAATTCTGTTGAAAAAAGACTGGATAATTTAATCAGTTTTGTTGTTTACAGTTGATACTTGAGTAGCTATAAAGTGAGTCTGACCGGTTGTTTCGGGTATGTGAGTTGATGTGTTGGGGAGTGCCTAGACTTGGTTCTAGTTCATAAAAGACTTTGCTGAATGTATGCTTGAATGATCTACAGGTCTCTACTTCTAAATTCAGGACATAATCTACTTTTGTCATCTGTAAGAACAGTTAGAATGACTTGCGTTTAGGGGATTCATGAAGGGGTATTAAAACTGTAGCCATGCAAAATGTATCAGTCTAGTGGGAGATCATGTAAAATATGACTGACCAGGGCCAGGTAACTAAGTTAGTGCCAATGTTCATTTATAAGATAAAACACTTTAATAGGTTTCAGATTTTTATTAGTATAATTATTTTTAAGATAGAAAGCATGAGTTTATCTTTAATTTTAAGTATTATGATTCAGTATTTTTATGAAATGTGACTATTTGAATTATGTTAAATTTACAACAGAGGATTCTAAATGTTGGATTATTCCTTAAATTTTAGGCTTTCCTTTTAAACCTGAATTCCCTTGTGAAAAATTTTGATCATTAGATTATTTATATTAGAAAGAATTAGTAATTGGAATATACCACAGGTCTATAGAAAACTTCTGGCAATAATTGCTTAATGACTCATGTAGTAATTATCCATTTTTAAAACATATTCTTTTAGATATCTTCCAGAATATCACATCGGCTGATATTTTAAAAAATTAAAAGCAATGGAATCATGACCATTTCATTTTAAAAGGCAACTGGAATCATTTCTCTTCCTCACATTTTTTCAAGTCACTTGATGAGTTCAATACTCAGGTCCTGACGGATCTTACCAGAGTTACTTATCTTTATTTCGGTACAATAAATGGATTGCTAATCTTTCTCTGCCACTGTTTCCAAGTAGGTGATGGATTTTTGTTTCAGTTTACAGTTCATTGTTTTTAGTATGGTTGTATTTTATTATACACATACAGGCATATTATAGAAACAATCAGATTCACCTTAGTTACTCCTTTTGTTTAATCATTAAAAGCTCTATATCCTTTTTAGAAAATGACTTTTTAATATTTAACATATATCAGCCATGGAGAGCTTGTTTGATTGGTTTGTAAGTGTGCTATCAGCTTTTAGTTAATATTTCTTGTATAATCCTAGCTCTTAAAAATATGGGAACTTAAGGAAGGAAAGTTAAATATCATTCACTACTTTCAATATGTTTTGATTCTTTAAGGTTTTCTGGAAAGTTGTAAGAGTTTTCCTTTTTTTTAGCAAGAAGCCAAGGTAATATTTTAAGGAGATTGTTAATTGTTAAAAAAGGAGTTTAAGGAGATTAACAATCAAAATGCCGAATTACTCCTTTTTTTGGCCAATTTTTCTTTTGGAATCAGAACTTTATGTGTTTTACAAAAAATAATAAACTCAGATAATTTAAAACAAAAACATTACAGGATGGATTAAATAGTCACTTGCCCTGCTTCTATACATTTATTCCAACAAGACTTGGGTGCATGATATATTTCTAACTATTTGGACATAATGGGAAAAATCTTTCTGAACATTTTGTTAAGAAAACATAGTCTTTCTCAGCAATTAGGTCTTATTGATGAGAGTGAGATAATTTTGTCCTAATGTGTTTTCTAATAAAGAAGTGAAAAGGGACATTTGATCCCAACATTTATGAAAACATTATCTCAATTATTAATGTGCTGTTTTTCCCTTGAGATAAATTAATCTAGTTAGCACATGGTTTCCCCCTTTCTGCTTAACATCAGAATTTAATATGACTGAACCTGAGGAATGTACATAGTGTATACTTAAGATTCTACTGGAATGAAATACAGAAGTTTAAAATAATGTTACGGTTTTAGATAGGCTAAAATTAGGCCTTTCAACTGAAAGTTTGATTTGACAAGAAATTTTGGCAACAATAACAAAATAGATTGTACTCATTTTCACCCTGGAAAAATTATTCTGCTAATTGAAATAATATAGTGACTTATTAGGATCATAGTCAAGAGACTAGAAAGGGATTTAATTTTATAGAACCTGTCTTCTCTGTGCCTGAGTAAATGTGAGCATTTCATTTTCATTTGTACCATGTAGAAAACTTCATTATTTTTCTTTAGAACATAAAGGGAGATAATGTCCTTTTTTGTGGTTTGATACTGTGTGGCAGTATTTTAGATTTAATAAGAAATTTGCTTTAAGCAAATGGTCTATTTTATATCACTACCATTTAGCTTAGGTCAAAAGACAATAATGAAACCAGTATTAAAAATATAGTACATGTTGCTAAATGTGTATTTATTTCAAAACCATCACAGATAATTAGTACTAGAAGGAAATGAATTGATTTCATATTTTAAATATATTAATGTATATTTCTATAAATGACCCAATTCCCATATAGTACTGTACCCATTTGTATATATTTAGATGTTGAGAAAAAAATAGCCAAAAATTAATCACTTTAAATTAAAATCATTTAAAAATTAAATTGCACTTATTTAAAAATTGTTCCAGTGATAGTACTGTAACTATCTACTCCATATTTTGCTTTGCAGACTTTGGCTCATTTTGGTTTGATTCGCCAAAAGCCAGGGGATGGAAATATGTGGAGTAAAAATTGTGTTACAGTTATACTGAAATAAAAATTGTGTTTCTTAGCAATTTGTCATATAATATATTAGACTGCTTGTCAGTGTGCTTTTGAATATTTGAGTTTCTCAAAAATCCAAATAATTTCTCCTTAAAAATAAACCATAGCAATGTTATGATTATGTTTTAAATTATTCAGAGTAACAGCTGGTGTATCTCTCTGGCTTTGCCTCATTTGATTTGAAGATGTCTTTTATAGTGGTGCCCATTTGATAGAGTGTGAGCATTTTGTAGTTTTACATAAACTGTAAAACCATCTGCTGCCTCTTGGAATGGTTTCCAGCTTTGTGTTAAAAATGAGAACTTAGTATTTAAAGTTGGCTTTGAAAAGGTCTAATGAAAGCCCTGGTCCTTTTTTATGCGCCACTCTGAACAGAGCCACCGTTGGCTCTCTAAGTCCAAAAGTGACTCTGCTTTTAACAAAAATTACAACAGCCCTTTGGAAATTCTCACGTTAGTGAGGTTTACTCCAAATGTGCGTGTGCCGCTATGGTGCTCTACCTACAGATTATAGAGAGTGATGTGTTCTGTATCTGTAGGACTCTTTGTTGCATTAGTCAGTTCAGTGTATCTGTTGTTTATAGATTGCTTTCTTCATTGATAGCATTTTGTCCATGTGAAGAAAACAGTTTACAAGTATTTCTTGTCCACGACTGCATATTTTCTTATATAATTTTTTCTTTTCCCCTGCTGACTTAAAACTAGGGTATAGAAAGTAAGATCAATCTCAAAGGTTGGTGGACAGATGAAATCTGCCCTCCCCACTCACTGAATGGCAGAAAACAATCTGATGGAAATGTTGATTGTGACAACACTGGGCTGAGGAACCTACAGGGGACCCTTTGTATTTACTGTGTCAAGTAAGGTAGTTTTAATTATTTGAGTAAATCTATTGTGTTACCCATAAATCACCTGCAATTGTGTTACCTAGCAATTGTCAGGTGTAGTTGTAGTATGATCTCATCGATTTTAGAAATTTTTGATTGAGTATGAAAAATCTGCCTAGTACTTAGCTGAGGAACTGTGTCCACGATGTCAAAAAGCCTCTTCTCTCAGATGGATGTGATTTGACACACGGGTAGTGTGGGAACAACGCTTTGCCATTCTAAGGAACTCCATGCCGGAGAGCCACTGCCTTGCTCTCTCTCTCTCTCTCTGTTTTAGTATCGTATATACTCAAGATTTCATGACTTCAGACATTCCTTGTGTATTTACACAAGAAATACAGACTCTGGTGTAACTGCTTAGCGTAAAAGCCAGAGAAGCCAGAGCAGAATATACTTTTCCTTGTAAGCATTTGCCACCTTGCTCCGATAAGTTACAGAATTCCATTATCCAAATTGTTACACATGTGTGACAGAGGTTGACCTTTCGTCATGTCAATCCTTTTTGTGTAGGCCCCAGGCTCCAGCCTAATGGCTCAAACCCTGATTTACTCACTGTAATAAGGGCAGGAGGTCGAGCAATTGTCAGGCTGCCTGTTCGAGCTCTTCTCGGAGCCTGGTTGAAGGCTGTTAACGCAAAGCTTTTCAAAGTGAATTTACAACCAGCACCACTGACAGAGGCCAATCAGTGCACCATAAATGTCAGGTTAGTGAGATTGAGCAGTAAGTAAAGTACTGACAGCCCACTATTGGCTGGAATCAATTGGCCAAGGTTTAACTGAGGAGAGCAGTCTGCGTGTGCCGGCCTTAGGGAAAGAGCTAAGCGTGCAGACTGGGTCTTCAGGCGGAGGCCATAGATTTACCCGTTAGTGGGAGTGTCAGGGTTGGGCCATCACGCATGTGATTCGGTGCCTCCAGCGTCATCCGTGTTGGTGTGCTTCACCATCTGGGATTTCTGAGTGGCCAAGCCTGCTGACTGTAGGGTTTGGTGACAAAGAGTGACCCGGCATTAGGCAGAAAGAAAGGGGAGAAAAACTCCTACAATGTGGGGCTGTCGGAACTGGGGGCATTGCGGTTTGTCTAAAAGGTGGTCTGTTCAAATTCCAACACTGTGATGGGGACTTGCACCAAGGCCTCGACATGAGCACGCCTGCTCTCTTGCTTTTCTTGAGGCTCAGCAGTGTGAAACTTTCATGGAAGTCACTTGTGAGTGATTATGGGTTGAGGGCCTGAATATCCATGAGATGTGGTTTCCCCACCAGACGGAATGTTTTTATCATTTTGGGTAATGACAGCTCAGACAACAATTCATTTAGCTCTGAAGGCATCAGCATTAAAATGGAGGAATCCATTAAAATGCTGTATGCAAGGATTTATAAATTAGGCAATTTCCTTGATTATTGCAATCATTTACAAAATTGATTGTTCCGGTGTGGTATAGACAGATTTCAGCAACTGTCATTGACAACAAGCACATTCTCTGATATCTATAGCTACTGGTCACTAAACCAGTCACTATTCCTCACCACCCCCTGCTGTTCTGGGTTTCAAGGTCAGGCAGCCATTGAAGAAGCTTGTAGTTACCAAGTTTCATTTGTCTTCAGTGGGTCACATGCAGATTGTTCTCAAGTTTGTAGCATTGTTTCTACAGTTTAAACCTAATTTGGGAAGAGGCTGTTGATGATCCTTCCATGTTTCAGATAAGTAGCACAGGTTTTTGAGATGATGCCAATTTAAAGGGAAATAATTTTTGCGAGTTGCAGCTGTAAATATTTGTTTGATTGAAGATCTGAAAGTCAATAATGTGTTTTATTTGTTGGTCCTTAGAGTTCTAATTATCCAATCGTAGAGTCACGGGATTTTAGATCGGTTAATTCTGGAAGGCATAATAAAGACATTGTTACAAGTGCGAAACGCTCAAAATGCTGCAGATTTTCCTATACAAGAGCACACACACACACACACACACACAAGTTCACTTGGTGTTTAATCACTAACCACAAACCACAAATTTGCCTTTATTCCTGAAATATCAGAGACAGGCAAGCCAAATGTGTCAGCAGAGATCTAGCCAATGAAAGCTAGCCATCAGTTTATGCTTAGTACAAAGTTAGTGACTTTAGACATTTGTTCTAGTCCTCATTTTGTTTTTAATTATAATTTTCCCCTTTTGGAACTCTAATCTAAACTGAGGCTTGTAAAATAATGGCACTTTAGAAAATTGTTGAACACAGGGAAGACAAACATTTTGGTTTGTTGTGATTCAAATACATACATAGTAATTTGATTTCAAGATAGTTATTTGTTTCAAAAGGGAAATGTGAAGTTTCAGGAAGTTCTATGGCTTGGGGGCACCTTGCATTTATTTAGCTATTGTTGCCTCATAAGTCAGAAGTTTGTTTTCATTTTTAATTAGTTATGAAACTCACTGCTTAAAAATTTAGTAAAAAAGCAATATTTTCACTTCAGTGTCTTGTTATTATCTCCTCATTTTTATTTAACACCTCCCCCTTCCCCCCGCTCCCACACACAATATTTATTTCAGATTTCTGTTAAGACTTAAAAGTTATGCAGCTTGGGTAAACTGTGAATGAGGCACTCAGTATTATAGATGTTTTTACCAGGGTCTTTGTAGGTTTATTTAATAAACCAAAACCTACAGTGTGCAATTGTGAAATATGATATGGGATTAAGCCCATCTTATTAAAATGAACAGTGTTTTTCACTCTCTGTGATCATTTTAAATTAAAGCTGCTTCAGATAATGAAGTGTCTTCTATAGAAACATTCAGTGTAATCTAATTCAGTAAAAACTTAAGTGCTTTTTAATTGGAATCAAATTAAATGTAATCAAGTCATGTTTTCAGTGTCTTGTAAAGTACCAAGGCCTAAGTGTTGTTAGCGTGCTTGGGATGTTTATCACAAATTTACAATAGTACTAAATTCTCAGATAATCCATGCAAACTCCAAAATGGTATATAACCCATAAATAAATTTTAGGTTAGAGTATAACGCTTTAAGAAGCTGTTGTTTTTGTCCCAAACTAATATTAAACTTCATTTGTTATATTAAAACTACACAAATAGTTCCTGGGGGAAAGAGGCCTGGAAAATACTGTGCTATCAAGGAGAGTACTTAATTTCAACTTATTGCAGTTAGTTGCAATTTAGAGTTTGACCCGGATAAGCTGCAAAGTGGAAAGTCTAGTTATTAAGCTTTAAAATTCTAGAAATGAACTTTTCATCATAAGAAACCCAAACTGTCTTTAAGTTTAAACCAGTGGTACCTGTTGAAGATTTTTATAATGGCCTTTTGAGAGATGACAATGTAATGCAATACATATTTATTTTATTGAATCACTGTTTTGGTACAAGATGTTTGCACTCTCTTCTTGATACTGCAAACTTTTAAGAGCAGCAACCAATGGCACTGTTTTCATAGGATCTTCTGCAGATGTTTAAATTTTTCTCACACATGAATGGATTGTGATTTTGTGTCTAGTCCCATCCTCCTGTCTGTACTTTTTTCTGGTGGGAAATTTCATTAACAGTCTGAAGAGCCTGTTTTTATAATTATATAGAAACACTTCTGCTATTTTCATATGCTTTATAGCATATATCTTTAATAAGACCAGATACCTGCTGAGGTTTAGGGAGATTTTAATGGTCCTCAGAGAGGAAGAAGAACTTTGTTTTCCTTTTTAACTTCTGTTAAAAAAAAGGATCAAATCTCTTTGAAATGTTTTTCTAAGTAGAGAGACTTGTTAATTTATCTAGCTGTATGGGAGGCTTCAAAGAAACTATTTAATTTTTTCATACCTCTTTTTCTCCATGTCAGAGAGAGTCATATTGGACTAGTATGCAAATTAGAGAGACAATATTTATGAATTTTTTTGTAACAAAGAGATTTTCCCTTTTTCACTTGGGATTTTAGTAGTAATTTTTAAGTTTCTCGTAGACTTTGTACATACAAAGAATCTTATTTTTTGTCTGTTAAAACAAAAGATTGTACACAGTAGACCATGACACACAGTTTGAATTTAATTACTTACTACAAAATCAGGCTTAAATAACATTACATGCAAATTTATTTAGTATTGCTTAATGTAAGAAAGGTCTATGTATTAAAGGAATCCTATACAACATGGATTTTTTAAAAAATCATTGGATGGCTTTAATTTTTAAAAGTACATTTTTAATGGAAGGCAGCCAAGGTAACTAAAATAGTGGGTACATAAGGAAAATTCTGCCAGTGTACGAGTTCAGTAAGTGAAATGATCACCCTTCATCCTCACAGCAGAGAACTGACATGCAACATGAAAATGTAAGGAGAATGACCTTGTAACATTGAGAAAAATCACAGGGAAGCCCTAAGCCCTGAAGGTCTCGGACTATGGACCTCAAATCAGGAGCATTTCGTTAGGTAGGTTTGACACGAGGTATTGAATTCTGAATAGAAGAACATCTCAATGTCTAATATATTGTAGCTTGTCAATAAATATTAAATGACAACAAATTAACATAGTAGCAGATTTGCTGCTGTGAAATGTGTGTACAACTGCGTGTGTACCAGTGAATACAATCATAACAGTACACTGTATGCATTTTGAATATGTGCCCATGTTGACTCTATAAAAAGCAAGAATTCCAAGTGACAGTCTGCAGTTAGAAAATTATAGATGAAAAAATAAACATAAACATCAGAACATGTCATAATGGACAAAAATTTAAACTAAAATTGATATTTTTCCTAACATATAGTTATTTTATATTAATCATTTCTCTTGTGGCATCTGGAGTTATTACTTAGGTAGGCTACGAAGGGGTGATATTAAAAATATTTGACAACCAATTCAGCTTAGACCTGGCCCTGTAAACCTGGAGGCCTGCATTCAAGTCTGTGCTCCAGGGATTGTATGTCAGCTCTGAATCTAGGATAGCTAACTGAGCTTTAGCAAAACTGTAAAATAAACAGTAACAATAGTAATGTATAACAGACTTATGACCCAGCAATTCTACTCTTGGGCATCTACAAAACAGAAAGGCATGTATATCCCCCCAAAAGACATGTATAGGAATTAGCAGAGCACCATTTGTTACAATAACCAAAAGATGGAAACAACCCAAATTCCATCAGTGGTTCAATGGATGAACTCTGTTCTGTTCATGCAGGGTTGGCTGCAGCAGCTCCCGACACCAACGGGGAAGCTCGAAAATATGATGCTGAGTGAAAACCCAGGCACAAAAGAACACATTCTATGTGATCCCATTTATATGAAAACTAAAAATGGGCAATACTAATCCATGGTGTCAGGTGGTCAACATCACAGTTACTCTTGGGGGTTGTTGGGGGGAGGGACATGGGGGCTCTGGGGTCCTAGCCATGTCGGGCTCTCAATCATGTGCTGTTTTCACAGGTGTGTGCAGTTTATGAAAATTCATCAAATTATATACTTAAGATTGGGCACTTTTCTAAATGTATTTTATACCTCAATAAAAAGTTCACACACTGGATATATTATAGCATGGTGACTCTACTTAATTACACTGTGTTGCATATTTGAAAGTCTCTAGGAGAGTAGATAATAAATGTTCTTACCATAAAAAAAAATTTTGTAACTGTCTGGTGATGGGTGTTAATTAGGCTTATTGTGGTAATCATTTCACAGTACATACAAATATCGAATCATTATGTTGTACACCTGAAAATAATATATAATGTTATATGTCAATGATATCTCAATACAAATAAGTAGATAAAGATGAAAAAATGAATAATAATGTATAATGGGTATAGAGTTCAGTTTTGCAAGGTAAAAATGTTCTGGAGATTGGTTGCATGACAATGTGAATCTACTTAGTACTAGTAAACTATACTTCAAAATGGTTAAAATGGTAAATTTTTTGTTACATGTATTTTCCTACAACTTAAAAAAAATGTATATTTTCAGTGGTTTTTTTTGTTTTTTGTTTTTTTCTCTAGTTCAGTAATTCTAAAATTCTAAAATTAATAAGAATCTCCAGGTACAGGGAGACAAGCAAAATTCAATCTGAGGACCTGCCCCTTAAAAGATTCTGATTCACTAGTTCTCCACTGGGGCCAGAAATCTATTTTTTTTAACAGGAAACTATTTTTTAGTACCACATGGTCCTGGAACTACAATTTAAGAAACAAAATGCCAGGCTCCTCCTTCCACCTCCTCATTCCCGTGGCTTTCAGTTTCCTGCTTCTTCCCTTGTCTTGGCTACTCTTGAGCAAATCTGGTCTAGTTTGCCTCAGTCTACACTTAATCTAGTCTGTTCCTGTGTTAATTCTAGTCTCAATCTTGCTTTCATTCCTGCTACACTTTGGCTAATGTCTGGACATTTCCAATATTCTCCCTAATCACCCCCCATCCAGATAGATGATGATAGATAGATAGATAGATAGATAGATAGATAGATAGATAGATAGATAGATACACGTAAATATTAAAGAACTACTAACATCACAAAATGTACTCCCATGACTTTCATCTCTGTATTTCGGAGTCTACCTGGCCAAGCATAAGGAAGCAGCCAAAAAGGCAGGAAGCTTCACACTGTGTGTTAACTGCAGTGTGTAATTAGCCCTTAAGTAATCCAGATGTGCTTCAGCAGGAGGTGGCCTCCTGGAGGGCAGTGGGTGGTGTTCCTGGGGCCTGAGTTCCAGCTTTCTCTGGGCCTGAGGTATGTGACCATGAGCAGACACCTTAACTCGCTCAGCTCTTACCAGCACTGCGTCTGACTGCACGGTCCTCTCCATTTCTCCTGCCAGCCCCTCCGTGCAGGCCTCTAGCATATAGAGAGGCCATATGTTCCTTGCACGATGTCTGTGATTTGCAGTCTGTAAATTTTCCATATGCCAACTGTATCTGCAAATTTGCTGATCTTTTCCTGCCTTCCTTCTCTGCTTGCCATTTCTGCCCGCTGGTGGAGGGAGTCTGTGAACAGGCTGCTGGTTTTCTGGTGTTACTGTCCCACACTCAGAGGGCTCACCTGTTATTATTTCAGTTGCTCCCAATGAAGGATGGCTCTTGGACTCTATTTCCCACACTGATCTCTCTTAAATCCTCTATTCTCAGTTGTCTGTGGAATAATCCTGTTTGGGTGTCCTGACATTGTTTCAAATTGCATCCACTAACTTCCCCCGCCCTGCACCTCCCCAGACAGGTGTCTCTCTGTCCTTAATGTATAAGTGCTCTCACAGTCCTTTCTGGCCTATGAGCCCAACATTTTGGAGTTGCTCTAATGGCTTTTAAAATGATTTGTATTCCTGGTGGCTAACAGAGTGTCTAGCACACAAAAGGCACTTAGGTAAGCCCTGTTGTTCAGCTAACAATAATACAAGCGCACACAAGCTGAGACTGTGTGCACTTTGCTAAGAGTTTTACAGGGGTTATCTTAATTCATCCTCAGGATTGCCCAGTGAGGTAAAGACTTACTATTCCCATTTTCCAGATGAAGGCACAGAGAAGTTAAGCAATTTGCCTGAGGTTGTTTGTAGTAAAGGTAGATTTCCACCAAGGTGCTGTGGGCTACAGAGTCCTTGCTCTTAACCAGTCTGTTTCTCTGCTGCCTGCCTGCATCTACCATGGGACCCGAACTCCTGTTAAATTACAGCGCTCCAGCCTCTGCCAGATTTCTGCATGCAGCTGACCCTGGCCTCTGAACCTGGATGTGAGCTTTCCCTCCTTGGTGGACACCACTTTGGTTCCTCAGACACAGCCCAGCCACAGTTTCACAGAGACCAGGTAGCTCAGGGGTTTGACATGATTAGTCTACTTTATGTTCCAGGACCAAGGGTTCCATATTTATTTCCCCAGAAAACTTAAAACTCCCCAGCATTCAGATAAATCCATTTATTGAGAGGAGTCATGCAGGTCATGGAGATGGGCAAGACCCACTCTGCTCTCCAGGACTGTAGAGTGGTAAGACCATGAATAATTGCCCCCAAGTGCTTTTTGTTGTACCCAGAGAGGGAGAGATGACTATCTGCTAGGAAGTCCAGGGAAGGAGGAGAAGATGGTCTGGGAGCATAGATGGTTAATACTTGGAGAGGTAGGGATTGGGAGGAAGGACGCTCCTGGGAGAAGATCAGCCTCACCAATGGACGCACCGTCCTTCCAGCCCAGGTTTACTGCCTGTCTGCTTCTTCACTCTAAGTCAATTGTTTCCTGTTCTTTTCCAATGTCTTGCTGCTTTCCACTGCTGTGATTCTGCTAAGCTGCTTCAGTACACAGAAGGCTGCTCCTGCTTATTCTGGTCAACTTACACTTTTTTACTTTTTTAAAGTCACATCTCCCAAGAATTCATTTTGGGCTAATTCCAGGTCTCCTCCACCCTTTCCATATTCTCTTTCCTTCAACCATCTCCTTGACAATTGTTGAAGTTTTGCTTTATCACCTGATGCTGTTGGCAGCCTCAGTTCATTGGTAAACTCATATTTGGGATATCCTGATACTAAAGAATAACTTGTTTATCTATAATTCAGTTTTGATTGGGTGTCTTGTATTTTTATTTGCTAAATTTGGCAATCCTATTAAGGTGACCATTGAGCCTGATAGAAAAAGGAATGAACCTTGAGCCTGTTGGGGAGACCAGTGTGCCAGAAGCCCAGTGAGGTAGGGAGCATGATGAGAGAGAAAGTCAGAGGCAGCCGGCACCAGAGAACTCAGACCCAAGAGACTGTGCATTTTACTCTGAGTGAAGTAGATCTTGACTGAGGAGTGGCATGAGCCCACCTAGGTTTCACAAGCATCACGTGGGTGTTGTGTGGAGGTCCGGCTGTGGTAGGGTGAGAGTGGAAGTTGTTATGAGGAACTCAGAGCACAAGCTAGAGAAATAAATTAGGAGTTGTGAGTGTGCAACTGCTATTTAAATCCATGGGGCCCTGGAGGTCAGCTGGGGAGTGTAGGTAGGTAGAGCTTTGACTCCAGGAGGGTTAAGATGTCTCTAGTTCTATGAACCTGTGTGCGCTGGATCGCAAGCTGAATGTGAAGGAAGTGCCATGTAGTTAGGCAGCGTTGTGAATACTTCATCTTGCATTCCTCCTCTGCTGTTAACAGGAACCAGCTTTACCTCTGCCTTAGGGGACGGGGCATGAGGCAGTAGCACGGTGACCTCAGAATGATGTCGCTAGTCCTAAATGTGTTGGAATCTACGTTCCATGTTCCAGTTAAGATCTAGACAGGAATCCTTTCCCCAGGAAAAGGATGCTTAATCTGACTTACCTACCTGTTTTACCAAAAATCTCATTTATCTCTTCTGCTCATAGAGGCACCCACCCATGGGAACACACACGTGGGCACATATACTGTTCTCTTCCATTTTTCACGGTGATACTTTGAAATCTTTATTTTTTTATGATTACCAAAGTTAAGTACATTTATAATATGGAATTTGGAAAATGCAGACAAATATTTTAAAAAGAAAAGAAAAATGGGCTATATTTAATTTGGTGTCATTCTTTCTTATTGCAGTTAGTGTTTTCTTTTAATATATGTATGAAACCATGCTCTTTGCCTCTTACCATAAAATCATAAGCATTTTCTCCATATTGAAAAGTCCTTTGAGTATGTAGCCATTGATTGTTATTAGCTATGCAGCAAACCCCCTTATCCTTGGGGGATATGTTTCAAGACCGCCAGTGGATGCCTGAAACCGAGGATAGTACCAAACCCTATATATACTATGCTTTTCCCCATATGTATGTACTTAGATACAGTTTAATTATAAATTAGGCACAGTAAGAGATTAACAACAATAACTAAAAATAAAACAGCAGTTACAATAATATATTCTCATAAAAGTTATATGAACATGGTCTCTCATAGTATCTTATTGGACTGTTCTCACCCTTCTTTTTCTTGTGATGTTGTGAGACGATAAAATGCCTGTGTGATGAGATGCAGTGAGGGGAAGGATGTAGGCATTGTGACTTAGTGTTAGGCTACCATCGGCCTTCTGGCAGTAAGCGGGAAAGAGGGTCATCTGCTTCCAGACTGCAGTTGTCCGCGGGTAACTGAGCCACAGAAAGTGAAACTGGGGTGAGGGTGGACTGCTGTCTTTCCTCCACCCCCCCTGCCTCCTTTTCTCCCTCCCTCTCCCCTTACTTTGAAAATGTAACGAATCATTGGCTATCCTGAGTGTATTGGATCATGCTTGCCAAAATACCTGCACGGAGAAACACCCACAGACCAAGTCCCTTTGATATTAACAATGGCAATAGTAAGAAAAGCAGCAGACATGTGTCTATCATATTCTGGTTTATGTCAGAGATTTCAGAAAGGGCTCCCTCATTTTGTTGCCATGCCCTGCAAAACTCAGGGAGCACTCTGTCCCGTGTGGCGCGAGTGATAAGGCGAAGCTGGATCCTGGAATCTCTGCTCATTCCTCAGAAGGTTGGGCAGAGCTGGGCTCTTTTGACCCGTGCTCTCCAGGGGAGCTTTCCATCTGTCCAAATGTGGGCCTGCAACTAAATGCCTCCACACGGTGAAGAAATCTTTAACTACTATAGTGGCAACACTGAACATAAGGCCTTCATTTTTTTCAAATCGCTTGCGTTTACAGTTAATTCAATTTGAGTTTTAAGTCACCTGCATGAGAATGACTCATGTATTCATTACTATGAGCTTTATTTTCTAAAATATACCAAACAGAAAGAAGTTGGTTTGCAAACTGTGCATAGCCAAGGTGATGTGAAACTGATTTCCAGCAGTCACATTGTTTCACACCTTCACACACCTTGTCTTCCAAGTATGGAGCTAAAATGGGGATATCTTTTAAAAGCACATTTGGACCACTGTTCACAGTGGCTCTTAGAGGGGATAAATATGCAAATCAAACTTACTTATGTAGCAAAGTGAATAAAAATGTTTTGTCTGTCACAGGACATTTTCCCTCAGGCCAGCTGATACCTTCTTCCAAGTCCAGACCTTTTGGGATCTTGGGCAGATTGGTTAGGCCTTGCAGGGTGACAGAAGTGAGGACATGGTTTGAAAAGCAAATTGCTTTCTCACTGTGTAAAAAGACTGGAGAGAAACAGTAAGGAAATGTCCAGAAAGCAACCATATAAATAGATAATTGCTGAAATATTTGGATAATTTTGAGAATAAATGCAGGCTAACATTTTTGGACAGTGAAATCAGCTTTTCATAATAACTCTGTCTCCCAGCCAGTAATTTCCTTGTTCTCCCTAATTTACTTCACTTCTCTGTAGCTGGCAAATTTCTGTGTTCTGTACTTCAGATAAACTGGCTCTCCAGCTACCAAGTTCTGCCGTGAGACTCTTGTCTTGCTTCCTGCTTTATGTACAAACTGTTTCTTGCCACCTGGCCACAGCGCTCTGGGGCCCTGACACAGCTATGGGTTTTCTGATAAGTCTCCCCTGGGGCCTCACGGGTGCCCAATATCCCAACAGTTCACTTCGTTTTGGACCCAGGGCAAGAGTAACTCTAGAACCGGGCAACTTGTAACCATCTAAGGGCTCCTAGCAGGGGGTGGGGTCCTGGTGAGGGCAGTAAACATAGCCAGGCAGTCTGTCCTAGAGGCTTTATGGCTGATGTGGTCAAGCCAAGGTTGGACTGCCTTAGAAGGCAGCGGGTCATTCAAGGTACCTTTGGTTTTTGGCATTTTTTTTCCCTAGCTGAGGGAGAGGTGTGGCATTGACTTCTACTTCTGAAAACCCTGTTTAGAGGCCTGGCATGATGGAAATTTTCATGTTCTTGATGTTGGATCACAGCAAGTTCCTGTCTGGAAAGTTTAAAATGGGTGTTTTAGGGACACATTAGAAAAGACTAGATAACCAGTAGGAGAAAGAGTAGGTTTTATTTTGGTGGCCTGTCACCTTTCCTGTTTGGCTGGAATCACTGATGGATTTTTCTCAGATTCACTCTGCTGGTGTAAAATCTCTAGTGATACAAGTTCTACTTAAATTTTGCAAAAGTTGCCAGAGCAAGGAGTTTCATTCAAAGCAACTATGCAGTGTGTTGTGTGGGGGTGAATGTGAAGTCCAAGCAGCATTTGCTGTACATGCATGGTGACTGCCATTGTGCGAACTAGCAGAAGTTGTGGAGTTGTGCGAACTAGCAGGGTTGATGGAGGCAGTCCCAACGCTGGTGGCGTTTACAGTGTGTCTGAGGAGAAACATGTATCCCATCATCCAGCACTTACTTGATAAGCTTCTCCTATGTACCAGGCCATGCACAGGGTCTTTGGAGGGTGGTGGTGTGTCTCAAGGACATAGTCCATGCCTGCAAGGAGGTTACATTCTGCGAGATGGAACAGACCAGTTACAATGAGTATAATAGAGTTCCTGGTTGTGAAAAGCCAGAGGGGTAACCAAGGAGGTGATGAGGGCCCCGTTGGGAAGGAGAGTCATCTAAAGCCTCTGGAGGTGGGTTTGCATCAGGATTTTTAGGGCTGAGTGTACGTGGAATGGTAACCAAGAGGTGGGATGGATTTTAAGATGGGAAGATAGCAAAAGCAAAAGCCCAGAGGAGGAGTAAGAAAGTTGTTTTTGTGGAAAAGGTTGACTTAGTCCCTCTCAGTGGGGTGACAGTAAGAAATGAGGCTGAAGAATGAGGACACGAGTGGGTTTCTTGAAAACTTGTTAGAGTATTGAGATTGGAGGTGTGTATGGGAAACTCTGAAATCTTCAGAAGGGTGACTAGAGGAGGACCGGTTGCAGAAGAGGACGTGGGTTTCAGTCAAGGGATAATATTCAACCAGTATGACTATAGGTAATGGACATCCCACTGACACTGGAGATCTTCCCTTCATTCAGACAGAGGATGATGCTGGTAAAAGCTGGGGACATCTCTGAGCCCCAGCATTTACTGTACACGGGAGCTGACAGGCATGCTGCGCAGCACCTTCAGGGAACTGGAGTGCTAGAATGTCTTAGATTTGGGAGGGAGCTCCAGGGAGCATCTGATGACGTGGGCAAAGGAACAGAGCAAGTCTGGGTAGAGTGGTGCTCAGCAGAGGAATAGGACCTCTCTAAGGCAGGCAGCTGTTCTCCGTGTTACAGGCTTTTGTTTTTTTTCCTGTTTCTCATGGTGATCATGGTAGGGCCACACACAGGTGCATGATCTTCAATTGAAACAAAGAGGAGTAGATTATGCTTTGTGACAAGTGAATGCATCTTGTTGGATTCAGGGGCTCATGGTCTCTGCCCTCATGTAGTCCTTCAACAAACAGCACTGAACTGTGCCAATACAGAGACAAACAGAAAAGTAGAACACAGAGTCGATAGATTGGCTGGGGGTGTGTGTGTTCCCATGACACGTCCAGGCAATTTGAGTAATGTGCCACTGGCTCACCTGTAGCAGCAGTAGTGTCACCTCGTATTCCGCACACCAGAAAACAAAAAAAGAGGAACTAACTGTAACCCACGAGAACACTAAGGAATGCAAATGTATGAGTAAGCAGAGATTTGAAGAAAATAAGGGGAGATTATTTTAAAGATGAAGGAACGAGAACAAGGTCGGTGATAAAGGTTAGGAGTTGAGGAGACCTGGGCAAAGGATGATAGTCTTATGGGAGGTGGAGAAAGAATTGCCAGGCGGGAGACTCTGACAGCTGTGGGCTGCAGGTGCCTCTTGCAGGTGGGGCTACAGCCCTGCCGCCTTCAGCGCCACTGGCTGCGACATCTCCACTCCAGCTACCGAGACCAGGAGCTTCTGCTGGTGACGCCTGGCCCTGCCCCCTCTTGGAATTAGAGGAATGCATCTGTTTGTGGGCTGGAGATTAGAGTTTCATGCTGGGGGACTATAATAAGAAAGGCGGTCTTTTTGGGTGGCCTCACAAGACATACTTCAGACCCTAAACTGATACTTCAAAACTTCCCTCTCTGATAATCCATAATTCTCTGTTTTTAGAACTACTGTTGTCAGCAGCGGCAGAGAGACCCTTCTCAGATGATTTGTCCATTTAAGCAGTTATATCTCTGTTTGGAAGTTAAGCAACAAAAAGGAATTCAAGAGGGCAAGCTAAGTAAGGACATTAAAAAATATATCTATGGCTCTATCAGCTACAGTTAAATCAGGTCAGCTTTATTCCAGACCTTCAGCAAGGCTAAAAAGTACTATTTTAATTTATATTTCAACATTTAATTTGAAATTGTTAGCTGCTGCAACAGTTTACCTACAAATACGTCTTTAAGGGCTTTTTTCCCACACTATGTCTTCTGCAGTGCCTGATACACATTAGACATCTTGTGAAGAGTTATTGGTCTGTTTTGTATATCTTTCATTTTATTAAAGGTCTTTGCTTATTCTCAGGGCACCTTGTTCCAGAAAAGCTCTTAGAAACTCTGAGCTTGGAGATGGATAAATGTTTTGAGACTATGAAGATAGAAAATTCTAAATGGAAACAAATGTGCATAATTGAAAAATATTCTGGATAATGTTGTGATGCTGGGATGTGTCACACCCAAACAGTGTTTTCTTGGCACAGTTATCTGGTGTCCTCCACCTCCAGGCAGTCTGCTGTTTGTTTGCTTGTGCATAGAATGGATGTGATATTTGCTCCATCATCGGGAAGTGGTGCCTTACAGTGGGCAGAGTCAGATGGGCAGAGCTGGGCAGGTGAAGTCTTGGTCTATGGGGTAAGCTGACAATTTGTGCAATTCTGGGTTTCTTTGTTAAATTTTTTCCCCCTTATTGAAGTAATTGGTGTTTATTACCAAATATTCAGAAAATACAGAAAAAATTAAAAGTGTCATAGCCTACCACCTGGAGACAAACTCTAAGATTTTAAATGTTTTCTAGAAAATTATATATTTGCCTTTATTTGTGTGTATTGTGCTAAAAAAATTGTTTTTACTTAAAATTATTACCTAAGCATGTCCTAGTATAATTAATATTCTTGTAATTGTTCTATTTACTGTCCATCAAATGAATGAGTCAGAATTTGCTTGTTTCCCTATTTTTTGTCATATAGCATTATTTTAGTAAACAAATTTAGGCATGCTGCTTATACTGTTGGAGCCATAGTTCTGACTTTTACATATTGAGAATTATTTCTCCCTTATAGTGTTATTATAATAATGAATAAGGCAATATATGATAAATACTAAATATGGACTCCATTTTTCTTTACCTTTGAACCTCATGGGGCTGTCTTAAGGATCTGTGAGTTGATGTTTATAAACATCAACTCGCTGATGTATTACAAATGATAATTCCAAAGTAAAAGTTCTTACTTTATAGAAGAGAGAGGGTCCTGAGAAGTTGCTTCAGGTCCAGTTTTGCAAACTAAATATTTTTTATTCACTAGGGCCATGCTTCCCAAGCCACCTGGATGCTTTTTTCCCTGACTTTTTATAGAATTTTAAACATAAGCAGTAGAGAAAAATAAGAGAGAGAAATAATATAATAAATCATCTTATATTTTGTATGCATTTTGAATAATTTTTTCTTTCCATTCTTGTTCCTCCATTCTCTCCTGCTTTCTTTTTGCTTTGTTTTTATTTTGTATTTCTTTGTTGGAATATTTTAAAATAAGTCCCAAATACTGTAACAGTTTACCTACAAATCCTTTAGTATCTATCTCTGAAAGATACAGGTTTTAAAAATATCACATAATTACAACACCATCATTATACCCAGCAATAAAAGCAGTAGTTTCCCATCTCTCTTCATTTCTTTTTCATATTTCTTTTTTCATACCCCAGATATCTTTTTTTATAGTTAGTTAGTTTGTATAACAGTTAAAAGCAAGATCTTCAGGTTGCATTTTGTTGAAATATCCCTCAGGCCTCCTTTAATCTGTAACAACTCAATGGTTGGGGAGCTTCTTTCTGTTTAAATGTGAAATCTTGAGTCTTACCTCTGACCACTGAATCAAATCATCAGGGATGCAGTCTGATGGTCTGCATTTTATAAAAGCTTCAGCAGTGATCTGATGGACAGACAGCTTCGAGAACCTTGGTACAAAGGAGCATACTTCAGATGATTTAGGAATTAATATTTTAGTAGGGAAGTAAACTTTTTGAAATATAATCACCTCGTAGTTCCCTAGTTCATTTATTTTATAGATGTGAACCTTCATTTATTGGGTTTCCCCCAGATGGGACACATGTCTTCTATGGATGATGATTGAGATGGTTTATGGCTTCTCTCTATAGTCACTTCTTTTTCTCCTACTGAATAGTCCTTGTTAGCACATTTTTACATGTTCCGTTGAGAATTCTATACTAAAATTCCTCTGTTTGCTTCATTTCTGTAGTTATCTAACCTGTATATTTGACATGTTTTTTCAATGACTGATCATTCTTTTACTATAGGTTTAGTGGCTGCCTAGTATTCTAGCATTTGGATATTTGTCCTTTTTAAATTGTTTCCCTGGTATGCATAACGTTCTTTTGGATTCCATATAGATTTTTTTTTGCATATCTATTTCTGTTTTCCTGATTCACGTTTCTATATTTATGAGTTAAAATGTTTATATATTTTAATAGCTTTTAACTTTGCCTAATTTGCCTTCAGAAGGGTTATATCAGTTTGTACTCCTCTGAGTGAATGAGAGAGTATTGGGTCCCTGATCCCTTGTCCACATTGTGCTCTTTTTCTGTTATAAACCATGTGCATGTTCTTCCTCCTTTCATATGAGTGGTTTTTAATCTAGGACCTCAGGTATGCTTTCTGAGGCAGTCACACCTCATGATTCAGTATGAGGCCCTTCGGACTCTCAGTATTAGGAAAACATGCTTTGGAGGTCTACAAAGCCACGTATGGTCAGTTCAAAAGCCCTCAGCTCTCACTACAAGGATAAAGGATGATCGGAACTATGTAGCTGGCTATTGTATTTTTTCCTCTAGTCTGATCATTTTAGGTATTTCATCATAAGCATAGATAATGAAATGTCCAGGTTCTAAAGGTGGCTGCATTTCATGGGTAAGCAAACAGAAGCCCAAAGAAATAAGTGTTGATTTTGTCAGGATCCTTGGGGTCCAAGATTGCAGAAAAAACATTTTACAGTTAGTTGTATTATTTTCATTTTTTATTCTTCGTTTCCCTTCCACATTTATACTGACGCTATCCTAGGCATATGATCTCTCTCTCTCTCTTCTCCGGTGAACTCTGGTACCACTCAATGATAAAGTCTGAAACTTTAGTGCCATTTAATACTAACCCTTAGATGTGCGCCCTGATTTCTTATCTAGATTTTTTAGCTGCGTCCAATCTCTTGTCTCAGGTGGGACCTCCGTGGGCTCTCATCATAGGGAGACTGAAAGGAATAGCATGGAGAAGAAAAGGAGAGACAGCTAAGGTTTGGGTGGGGAACAAGAGAGCTGGGATATTTTAATATTTTGGGAAACTGGAGAAATCCATGGTCTGATGTGGATTAAAGCCTTTACACAAAGCTCATGAGAGTGGAATGAGCAAGGTCAGGAAAGACAGGATCCCTGGTAAATTCTGACCTGGCCCAGGGTGGGCCGTCTGTGGAGTCTGACCTGCCAGGCTGGGTGGTCGGTTGTTCCTCCTGGGCTGGAAGCAGGTTGGGCTGTGCCTCTCTGTTTTGTGGGGCAGTTGTCCTGAACACCATACCCAAATTCTCTGCGTTTGCGACTGTTTACACAGCACAACAGGAAAAGCCAATCTGGTGGTTTTCTAAATAATTATTTTAGTGTAGATGGCCAGCAGGATAATTCAGACTGCAATGGAAATGATTTTATCTAAAATTGTCCACTTTAGCCACTCACATTGGTAGAATGAATGTTGCCAAATTTTAGTTTACTTTTGTGCTGTTTAGACACACTTCATATGGTGTGTTGTTAAAAGACCTCAAAGTCTTTTATGGAAGTATTTACAGGAAGTTTGGTTCTCAAGGGCTAAGGGGAAAATATTATTACTCCGTTGGTAAATGTGTTTATCCAAATCTGCTTTTAGAGACAATAGCCCAATTTAGAGCTGGCATTAGATAGAGTGATTCGGATATTTCACAGATACAGTGTCTAATTCAGAAACTTTGCTGTTTTTGGCAAATCACACTGAAAAAAAGTTGGTTTAGGTGGGACAGGGATCAGGGATTAAAATGGCTCTATCCGAAAGGAAAGTAGACAAGTTTGACAGTAGTGAAAACCAAGTCATTGCTGCATCCGGAAAATTTATGGTGAAGACCAGGGAAGTCTGGAAAGTTAGACAGTCTGTCATTTATGAATTTATTGGCCTAGGCAACATGTTTTACTTTAGAAGATTGATCTGTGACCTCTAAAAAGGATATGTCTTCAAGCTCAGTGTTTTCTTTCTTCATATAAAATAAAGATAGTCTACTTACACTTTTCTAAAAGAGAAAAGTAAAGGGGGAAAAAAGCCCTATCCCATTGCACCCATTTATGTGAAAAAAACGTACCTTTTCTTCTGTCCACATTTTGTGTACCCCAGATGTTTGATGCCAGGACCTCAGCGTTACAAATATTTCCCTAGAAGCTAAGTGTAAACAAGTTATAAAACATTTCTTTTAAACCTTGTGGTGTATTTTCCTGAAAACTTTCCCAATGCTCTGCTCAATCCATATACCTAGACACACACACACACACACACATGAACTCTTCAGCTGTGGGTGCCTTTTGCACTAACCCAGCTGAGCTTCTTGTACATTTTAGGTCTTGGTGACTCATAGTCTATTTGTTTTGTTGCCTCATGTAAATTGTGGTGTCATAAATCACTCCATTTTTTAATCATTTGAGTAGCAAACACCCCAAAGCATTAAAGTTAAACAATGTTAATGGGGATTTACATTGGATGCCATTGTTTTAATATGACAAATGGCCATGCATCGAGCTGCGTAGCACAGTTTATTTATGCAGACATAATTAGGCCTTTGAAATGAAATACACAGTGAGCTATTTGCCAGAAATTCAAAGCCTACGTGACAGGGTCCCTCCAATCTTACTCCTCCTGTGTGCTTCAGAGCTTTAAAGCAAAATGTAAGCTAGATGAACACTCTTGGCTGGAGGAAATTGTAATCTGGCTTGAAAAGAAATTACCTGGTACTCAGAACAGACGCTTCCTCCTCCATTTCTCCCTCTGGTCTTCTGTGTGTGTGTGAGAAAGTTTTTTGGCTTCAGACATCTGACAAAGAGGCGGTTTCCCAGAGTGGTCTCATTGACGACAGAGGGAGTTTCATGCTCTGAAGGACACAGAGCCCAGCGTACAGGTTCTGGAGAGAAGTGGTGGGATGCCTTTGCTCAGACAGCTCGGAGGACAGCATACCTATGGCCGTTTTCAGGTCCTCATGGAGACCCTGTAGGTCCCCGCCCCGATCACCGTGTGTTTATTCTGTTGGGCCTGTGCGCAGTGGAGCCGGTTAGGAGATGGCACGGTTCATTTATGGCTGAGCAGATATTATTTTAAGGTCTCAATCACTTATATTTTAGTAGCTAGAAGTAGGACCTAAATAGACCCTGCAAAATTCTAGGAATGAGGAAGCAACCTGAGAGGAATTCTCACAAATTCATTTCAGCCTCTTGCTCTTGTTCGTGCATGACTAGGCCTGATCTTCCTCACTCGTGGGAGAGGGTGTGGGGTGGCCCCACCGAAGGCAGAGAGGGGACCTTGGCGCTGCGGGCCACATCACACCTGTGGCGATCCCTAGACCTCTGCCTGGTGTGGGAGGTCAGAGGAGATGGGTGAGGGCTTAAAATCTGAAAGGGAGCTGCCGACCCTCACTGATCATGACTTTTCTGGAGAAGTTTCAAATGGAGCATCTCTGTAGCAATGAGGGCGCCCAGACCTCTGGTGGTGACCAGGCGACCAGTACGCTGGGGACAAGCATCTTCTCTTGGCTTAGCTCGTTAGTTACGGAAATGGTCTCCTGCGAACCACCACCATACCTGGGGTCGGACACATGCTCCAAACCAGTCCATTTCTTTAAAAGACCTTACCAGTGTCTTGGGTTCATTTTAACCAAGTTTTGTCTGTTTAAGTAAGATACACTTCTGAACAATAGATGATACATATTCCTACATTTTCTTAGAATGTAGGAAACAAGACTAATTTCAACAAAAATATTCTTAGGCAAATAACAAGAATTCCAAACGTTTTACATCACCCCTACCTTTGTTTTCAAGAAAGAAACCTTCCAGCTGCTCACCGATCATAATCACAATCATTAATAAGCTATTTGTGTTTTATAATATGATACAAAGTGGTTTCTTCTGTTCATATAAGGGAAATTGATAAATGTTTATTGTTTTTGTTATTTGGGTACAAATGACTTAGCAGTAAATTTAAGTGCAAAGCCAGACTACCGAAATTTAGACAAAGACCTCACTCCACTTACAACCCTTACTGTCTTTTACTCCTGTTCACTAGAAGCACTGGGAAAATTTGACAATTGAGGTGGAAGAAATAAAAATCAAGAGTTTGGGAAAAAGTGCCCATTTCTAATCCTTAGAACTGTTAATTTGAGGGTAATGAGATCTGTTCTCTCTGTACACAGCATCACTGGGAAATGTAAACGGGGAAGTGACTATTTGGGGTTAAAAAATGAAAAAATTGTTAGTTGTGAGACTTAACTCTTTTCAAGGTTTGCTAATTTTAAAATTTATTCCTGGAATGATGTATGGATGAAAACAAAGCAAAGGATTTTGATCCTAAAACAGAACTTTCAGAGAAATTATATTCTAAAGGATTTCTCAGATAATATGTTACTGTGAAGCCATCTAGGATAGTGTGGAATCCAGGACTTGGTATATAGATTACCATTAACAAAACGTCTTCAAATTCTAACTGCAGGAAGACTCTCCTGGAATGTTCATTAAAGCTATAGGTCTCCCCAGAACCACTGGATCAAGGTGTCTGGGAAACACCTTGCACTGTAAACAAGCACAAAAATGTTTGAGGACATTAAATGAAGGTGGTTGTGTGATCTTCCTGGACACCTTTCCTCCTCCCAGTGCTATGCAAATGAGCCTTAATGTGGGCAGAGCGGTTTGGGGTGCTGTGATGCATAAGTGCCTTAGCAATCACGTTGTTTGGTTCAAATCCCGGCTGCACCTCATGTGACTGTGGGCAAGTCGCTTTTACCTTTTCTTAGCTTCAGCTTGCTTTTTGTAAAATGCAGCATACCAATCTTTTCCAACTTTGGTAAGAATGAAAACTAGGTGATACAAATTTCATAGCATGTTGCTTGTCATATCATAGGTTTTCTGTAAATGTTTCCGTTTATTACATTCAATGAATTTGGCATATGAAGTTCTGCTTCACTTAGGATCTAATCAAGAGAGTATCAGAAAATCCAGTGTTTCAAACCTAAGAAATTCCTGTTTATAAAAACAGCATCTGAACGGACTGGCAGCCTGCTTTCTTCCCTCCCTTCCCCTCCCATCCCTCCTTCCCTCCCCTCCCATCCTTCCCTTCGTTCCCTCCTGTCTCTTCTCTGTCTCTCCCTCAACAGCAGTTAGCCCTGAAACACATTTTGAAAGGTCAGGACATTCTCAGGCATGGGGAATAACTAATCTCTCAATGCATGCATCAGTACACATGTGTTTTTAGATTAGAATCAGACATAGAAGATCTCTTTTTGTAATGGCTTTATTTAAATTCTCTCACTTATTTATGGGTCTTTTTAAATGATAAAGTCCATGTGTTCCATTAAAGTACTTAGAGTATTAAGAGATTAAAAATTGTATCTGAGTCAATAAATTACTAATTCTCTCAAGAGATGGTCTGAGAAGTTGCTACAGATGGAATTCTACTTTGTTTCTTTATTCTTAATAGCACATAGTATTCCTGCTACTATACTTTATTAATTATGTTAAAAAATCATTATTAAAATTAGCAGCATTTCTATGTGCCAGGAATTGTTCTGTGTACTTTGTACACGTAATCCATCTTAATCCTTGAATCATCCCTTTGAGGGTGGATTAATTATTCCCATTTTGTGCATCAAACACCGAGGCCTTAAGAGGCTGTATCTATCATAACACCATGATGCACGATAGTTTTTAACTTTTAATAACTGTCTTTCTCAGTAGACTGAATAAAGGCAA
The DNA here is from genome assembly GCF_040802235.1 of Manis javanica. NCBI lineage: Eukaryota > Metazoa > Chordata > Mammalia > Pholidota > Manidae > Manis > Manis javanica. Next base: position 61,202,167 of record NC_133169.1, on the reverse strand, counting down.
CTGGAGGATAAAGGTCATGTCTTAAATATATGTCAAGTTCTGATGAGTATTTGCTGAATGAACATGAAACATTTATTGATATTGAATGCTTATTATGTGTCTGGTGCAGTGTCATATGTTTTGTGTCTAGAATGTTCTAGGCTTGAGCCTCACTCTTTCGCCTAGTAGGAGTATGTCTCTGGGTGAGTTGCTTGTAGGTTTTTGTGTCTCGCATGCCTCAAGGGCCAATTGGGCATAATTATGGGATCTTTTCCATAGGCAGTTTGAGGATTATTTTGAGTTAACATATAAAGTACTTAGGACAGTGCCGGGCACAGAGCAAGCAGCCTGTAAATGTTAACTCTCATTATTTCCAATCCAGGTGTGTCTCATTCCAAAGTATGTGGTCTTTTTATAAAAATGCCTTTCTTCTTAAAAATTTATTTATATATTTTTAAATAAAAATTTTATACCTTTAAGGTATACCGCATGATGATTTGATATATGTATATAGTGAAATGATTACTACAGTCAAGCTAATTAACATATCATCTCTTCACCGAGTTACTACTTTTTTATATCCAATGAGTGCACTTGAAGTCTACTCCCTTAGCATATTTCCAGTCTCCACTACAGTATTTTTAAGTATAGGCATACCTGTACCTAAGCTTTCTTGATGTCCTAATTAAACATGTTCATGTACAGAGATCCAAACTTCCTTTGTCTATTCCTTGAGTTAATTCCCACACTGCCGTCTTTACAGGGCCAAGAATCCCATCCATTAACACATGGGGTGCATAAATGTGGAGAAACACTTCAGGCCACTCAGACTTATTGCTGGCTCCACCGGCACATAAGTGGGATAAACAAATTCCTCTGTCCAAGTAACAGCAAGCTGTGGGGTTTTTTTGTTTGTTTGTTTCCTCTTCCTAACTTATCAAAGAGAAGTTTCCAAATGCTGCATGTTCTGTAAGTACTTTCTAATGGGTTTCCTTGTTTAGCTTTTCACAAGAGCAGGTATATCATCCCCCTGTCTCTGGTGGAGCACTCTCAAAGTGTGTTGACATTTCGGGAAGCTTTGAAATGTTTCTAAATGCATCACTGTTTTGGGCCGAGTGCTGGCCCAGACTCAGAGAAATGTGTCTCCATAAGATAGTCTCCATGTGTGATTTCTAACGTGATGAAATTGTGATTGTACACGCTGGTCTGTATCTCATACCAACTCCTGTTTTTCTCTGATCACTATTTTAGAGGTTTTCATTATTAAAATTTTTCTCCCCCAGATAGATTAGCTTTTTATTAACTTTTTTCTATTTTGCCAGCATGTACATACTATACCATTACAGTTGTTCAAGTTTGATAAACTCATACATGTTATTTTTAACAAATATTATCTAGAATACCATTTCCCAATGAACAGGACATTTTGTCCATCCAATTCTCTTAGCCCACAAAGTGTACTGAATTCCTATAATTATCTCTCTAGTAAAGGACTGGGTAAGGAAAGAGGGCACATTAATACTGATAACACATTTTATGTTTTGGAAAGAAGATACAAAGTCAGCAACACCTAATGTAAGACAGCCACGAATATGGAAATAAAAAGAAAATAATGACTTGATCATATAGAAATAGTGTTAATGCCCTTTGTCATAATGTCCTTTTCCATTTAAAACAAAGTATTTTTATTATCAGAGGTTTATGCATTCTGCATAAGGAGGGAGTATTAGGATCTCATAAATTCTTCCTGTATGAACATGTGTTTCTCCAGTAATTGAGAGAAATAACCACCTTTGATAGAACTAGTAGTCTTCTTTTGAAATGGCATCAGAGTCAAAGCTTCTGTCATAGAAAAGGGTGAAAAAAAATAGTTTTGGTAACTTATTACACTTTCTTGAAAACAAAACAAAAAAAAGACAAAAGAACAAAACAACCAAAATAGCCTTTTTTCCATTAAAAGTAAGAATTAGCATTGCACATACAATCCAGAACTTCAGAGCTGTCACTTAGGATGAACCTTTTGATAAATTGAATCTTGATATTTACAAAATCTATTAAAATACAACCACTAGTGTGTTTGTTTATATGTTGACAAGATGATATACACCCTGAAGGTCAAGGGTGATGTGAATTGTTATGGTGTTCTTGTCAAAGTAGCTAAAAAAGGGAGGACTATTTAAAGAATTTTGATGGAATAATGGCTTTACCACAAGTGTGACAGCAAATGCAAGGATTATCGTGAAAAAGTTCATTTGATTCAAAACAAAAATCTGCGAGGTGTATCAATAAAAAAAAAAGAAAGTTTCTCTTCCTTCTGTAGCATGTTAAAAAAACTGGCAGCTCAAAAAAAATAGTGAAATTAAACAGAAAAGCATTGATTTAACATCTTGGGTAGTTTATCAAAATGCCACAACAAATTTTTCATTTTCTCTTGTCGTTTATTAATTACCCTCTTTTAATAATCACTTTATGAACTTTGGGGTTAGTTCTGTATAAATAGCTCCAACAACTCAGAGTTACTTTGTCTTTTTACCAAATGTCTTTTTCTAATTGTCAGCCAAGTTGTAGTTCTTTTCCCTTTGTAAAAACTTAACATGTATCTGAAAAATAAATGTGGGGTTTACGTATATCTTTCCTAGCATGACTTACCATTGTATTTGTATGTAAATGAATGCAAAGTCAGTTAAGTTTTTCAGTAGAGATCTTTATTTTAGTTCTGCAAACTAGCATCTGTAAGAGAGTAAAAATTGTACCTGTTAATTTCAAGGTAATAGAGTAAGTTTACTTTAATGAAGCGGGTTGATGCAGTCTGTACCAAAATACGAATTGGTGTAAGTAAATAAATTTAGATATTAGAACTGATCTGTCTATTTAGAAAACTTTTTATATTTTAAATTATAATAGCACACACAGAAAGCTAATTTATGGGCATGTTTGAATTTATTTTTGAAAGGAATTGAGCTTTTTCATGTGTTTGTCATAAAATGAATTAATTAAATGAAATTAAGCCAGAATAACTATAAACAGACATAGAAATAATTAACCACCTGTCTCCACCAGTCATTTGCTGTATAAGATTTCTGCTGACCAGTATGTGGTTTAGCTCCCAGGAATTAACTTTTTTGAATACATTTCAATGATTGGTCCATGTCCAGTTACTGCTCAGCATACTTCAATGTGTAACAGAACGATCTATAAGACATCAGCGTTTTAAGAAGCTAATTGCAAGGCCGTGTGGGGACAGTTAGCCTGCAGTGGTTGACACATTCAGCTTCCATAGGCAATAAGGACAACCAGATCTTTCTGAAATAAATGTACAAAAAGAGCAAAAATATTTTTGAGGAAAGATTCACTGATCCCTGTTCTCCTTAAGTAATTACAAAGTTTTGCTAAATACAAATCTCTGTGGTTATCTTGTTTTAAAAGATTGTATTCAACCCAGAATTAGCAATTGTTAGACGGTTTATACAGGCAGGAAACCACAGGTAAAATATATGAAAGGATTTTTAAAACAATGAGGTTCTATGCAAAGTGGAAAATGTTCTATGAACATGAAGGAAGCTGCCTTTGCCTATATGCATTTGAAACATTTTACACATCCCTATCAGATAAAGGCTTAGAAATCAACTCTGATAAAAGTGTTAGTGGAAAATCTTTAGGCAAAAATATCGTGAAGCTCACGAGGTATAAAGCTAAGGCTGTTGCCCCCCCAAAACAAAAACCAAATCAAAGAAAACAAGAGAGAAAGCATTGTTGGCCGTGGAGAGAATGCAGTTTTTCCCCGGCGTAGCTCCACTGGGTGCACATAGTCCAAGGCTGCAGTTCAGCTTTTCATTAAAGACCTGTGAATTTAATAAAACATAGGGTGTGTCCACTAATCGCTGCTATAGATGGGACGTTGGTAAGGCAGTATTAACCCAAACCACCCTCAGCTCCCTAGCCCAGAACCCCAGGAACTATACCTCAGCCACCAAATTATTATTAAAGCTGATTAATCACCCCTGACGGCTTTGAAATAAAACAAATGATTTAAGAATTAAAGTTTCTGTATCCTATTATCACACTCATTTAAGTCATCTCAAACTGCTAGATTTTGGATGAATTTCTAAATTCCTAAGAATCTATTCATGCACATCCACCCCCAACCCTCACACACACATATTTTATCCATGTTACACAGATATTAAAATACCCAGACCAATTCATCTGGACATCAGAGTTCAACAGAATTATTTTAGAGTTTCCTTAGTTTGTTTTGTTAACTTGTCACATTGCTTTGGGATATTATTTTTTAAAAGTTTTATTACTTTTTCACTGTCAGTAAAGGAAATTAAAATATTAAAATTAAGTTACAGATGGTCTAAGATCTTACAATAAAAATGAAACTTTCTCTTTAGGCCAAGTCTCCCTGTTCTGTTGGACACACATGGCTTCTGCGGAGGTCTCTGTGAAGTGAGTAATTAAGTCCTTGCAAGAGTTTGAGGGAAGATTTAACTATAAGGCTGTATCTTCAGCCCTATCCTACTCTGAAATCAGACCTTTATCTCCTTTTGGAAATCATTTCATTTACAAATTTCAAGACGATCATATGACTACAACTTTGAATGTATTCTTTGGCATGCTGCATGATGTATCATGAACTATGTAGGCCTAAAGTGAACTTCTATTTTATTTCTGCCCTAACCATTTTAATGTGTTTATAGGGTTCATGTTGGCTGACAACATCAGTGAGATATATGAGGTTATTCATATGACACAGTAGACTATTTTACTAAGTATATACCCCAAGAGGCCCAAGTGTCTCTTATTGTTATTTCCTGTTCTTTTGTAGAAAGAATAAAAATATAAAAAGAAAAAAATAACCTAGTTAGAAATGATTTAAGAAGCCAGTAAATCTAAGTGAATGCAAATGTATTTTATAGTACATTCAACTCTTATTTTGGAACATTTTGGCCAAAATTTTTAATTTTAAACCTTTTCTGGAGGGGAAGGAGGTTGGGGATGTAATCTTATTTGGATTTTTGTTTTTTGTTTTTTATCTTTTTTTGGTTGGTCCTAGTGCTATTTAAAGATTTAATGTTACTGAACTGATGTATGCAAAAAGACACATTGTAGTATATTTCTTTTCAGTCACCTTATCATTTTCCAGCTGCCATTTACTTTCCATGCTATTTTTCAATGTTCTCTGTCACTCCCTCTGCTCTCCTTATGTCCTTTGAGGTCTGCCAGCAAAATGTGCATGGGAACCTCAGCATCTGAGAGATACCCCAAATTCTCAGTGTGGTGCTGGACATATCCAGAAGCCAAAGTTGTGTAGCCATGGTCCTGGGACCCCACTTCCCAGCTACGTCACTTCTTAAGTAACCTGATAATATTCTGCAAGCTTCTTATCTGCAGGCCTGTTTCCTATCAGTGAAGTAGGTTAATGGATGGTTGTGAGAATAAAGTGAGATAATACATCCCTGGGACAAGGATATGTTCACTGTCATTTCCCAAGATGCTCATTTCCAAATGGCTTGCACATTTGTGTGCACAGTAGGTTGAGGACAGAGGAGCACTAAATTGGGAGTCCAGAAAACTAAGGTTTGGATCCAGTTCTGCTCTGACTTACTATGCAGGGTGACTGTGCACCTCACTCTAGGAGTCTGAGGTCATCACATTTTAGAATTGAGAAGAAACTTTTGAGGTCACCCTGACATTTTACTTAATGGGCAAACCAGGAGATTCACAGAGCTTGAAATTACTGGCCTTGGAAGCCAATGTGGTCTTCTTATTTCTTAAGCCAGTGTTTCCCAAGTGTGCTTGTGTTGTTAGTCAAAATAATTTTAGGTGGTATAGAGAAAAATGTTCTAATGTATATAGTGCATCAAACCCACAATTTTATAAATATTGCTGTTGGTGAGGCTAACATAAACAAACTGATTAGAAATCATTTAAAGAAGAGTATTAAGTACATAATGGTATGGGTAATACACAGAAAAAGTGAAAATCATTAATGCCGTGCTGAGGTTTGGGAAATCCTGCCCATTACGGGTTTGTCCTTCCCTTTCAGATATGGAGAGAGGCCACACTCAGTGGCAGCTCACATGGTTTTCTCTGATTTAAAATTTTTTTTCAATCATGATTATCTGTCCAAAGATAAGACACTCCTTAGGCCTGAGGAGTTTTTCATGTTAATAACTTAAAAAAAAATCCAGAAGAGCATAAGTGGGCACTTGTTAACCACAGGACATGCTGTTCTGGAATCCCAAGTGCAAAGTGCAACCGTAGTTGTTGGCAATTACATGAAGTTGAGGGAAGTGTGACACGCATTTTAGAAGGGAAAGACAGATATGGAAACCAAAATGTCAGGAGTGGTTCTGATAGCAGCTTATCTTATCACATGCATATGAAGGTTCACCCACTCACAGCAAAGATTGTTAAGCACCTCTATCATCTCTTCTCTTTATCTGTGTGTATAACCAGGTAAACCCTATTTCACAGAGTAGCTGTATTTTTGAAATGTAAATACCATGAACTTGTTTTATTCAAGTCATACTTGAGGACTCTGGGAGTTGGAGGTTTTAAGGAAACTAGTGAAGCTTTTTGTCAAGCAAAGTCTCTTGTAAACAGATTTTTTGAGGTATCACCTTTTCTTCAAGCAGAGCAGTGATTTTCAGAATGTTCAAGATTTGGGCATAGTGGACAGAAAGCACTGGTCTTGTGTCAGTGTTTGTGCTGTTTGTCGTTTGTGTTTGAGGGAATGGAGGGAAGCCACTGGAAATGTCAACTGGTCTGTAGAGAGGGGAGGCACAGGTAGCTCTTACTGACCCTTGTTAAGCACCAGGCTCACTCCCTGCCCTTTAAAGTAACTTAGGCCATTTTTATATGAATAAAAATTCTAATACTCAATTTGTAGTTCTTTGACAAATAAGAAAAAGGAGAAGTTTATTATCCTTCCAACTAGTAATCTAGCCCAGCTGACATGAACTTTAAGGTATAATATGGAATTTCTTGGTTCTGAAGCTGCCAGTCCTTTTTCAGGTAGTCTATGAGCTGTTCTTCTCATGTGGACAGTTCAGAAGGGGCACAGCTCATAATTTACAGATAGTACTTAGTGAAAGTTAGGTCTTGCCATTGTGTTATTCAATTAGCACCCGTTTTTTTCCTGTAATTTGTGTGTGTGTAGCTGGGCATCATGAACTTGGGAGGAGGAGGTGGGTGATGTGGACTGTAGGAATCATGTTCTTACTGGCATATGCTGACCTCATTCTTGGGGACACAGACTCACTCGGGGCATGCAGGTGCTCCTGGACCCTGGGAGCTTAAATTCAGTACACTGACTGTCTTGTTTCCATGGATTGATCCCAACCAATGCTTAAAATGTGGGGGTTTGGGGACTTGGGGTTTATATGCAGGCACTTAGTTGAATTGAAAGAAGGCAGAGATTCTGGAACCAACATGACTTGAGTAAATAGGAGGGGGAGGAGTACCCGGGCTGGACTGGGAGACAGGGGAGGACAACCTGGACAAGGGAAGGCTGGGTGGCAGAAGAGATGCTGCAGGCGTGGCCTCTGTGTGACATAAGCATTTTTTTTCTTTTTTTTTTTTACATAAGCATTTTCATAGTTTGTTTATGAACAGATACTGATGTAATTGAAAGCCCTTCATTTAATTTTTTTTAAGAAAGGAACTGTGTAGTTGGTAGTCATAGTTTATATAAAACAACATTCAAAAAATTTCCTAAGCACTTTTGCAAGCTCATAGACTTTCTAAGTGGCATCCTGATTTCAGATCATAATTGTATCATAATTACTGGATTAGGAAAAACATTGGTTAAGTTCTAAGATTTAATAACATCTTTAATCTGAAATTATCTATGCTTGGTCAAATTGGCTTGCCTGTATTTTCTTTCACAAAACATTTGGTCTCAATTGTAGTTTTCTGTCTTTAAAAAAGAAAAAAAACAGGTCAGAAAAAGTTCAAAATGACATGATGGAATATATATTTGTTTGGAAAAATGATCTGGTTATTGCCATGGCAGCTATATTAAATTTTTAGGGTTATATGATATAGTTTTTATATTAATACCATCTTTGAAATTTATTTACATGATATAAAGGCTCTGATGGCTACATTACATCCTTGAAAGCAAAAATGTATGAACTAGCCAGGATTTATGCAGCTTCTTAGCAGGACAAAATTCATTTTCAGAAAAAAAAAGATATTCTTGGATTTTAATTGTGACGTTTAGAATTTGACATGTATTTAATTTATTGCAAAAGAAATGCAAAGTTGGCTATAGAAAGAAATACTCTTACCTAATAAAAACTGGCACATGTCCTGGTAAGGATATATAACTTTGCTTTTAATGAAAGCAAAGGTTGAAAGATGGGTTTTGAAAGAAAAGGTCTGAGAAATAATTTTGCTTTTAGTGAAAGCAAAAGTCTGAGAAAGGGGTTCATGAATGGGACCGTGTCTTTATATTCATTCTTTCTTCTGGTACATGGAATTCTTATAGGTATTTACTCTTGCTGGGAATTTGGTTTGTGAATGGTTTCCTGGCCAAGAGAAGGCAAATTGTGAATTCTTAAATAAGTCATAATTACAGTTATTACTGTTTCTAAAGTTGTTTACAGGCCCATTCTTTCATCAGACATGTCTTCCCTTTTAAATTGAACCTCCAATCCTAAGTTTAAATTTTTTAAATAAAGTTAATTATTTTTTTAGGGTTAATTCTCATAGTTTTTCCAAGGGGAGTTATAGAAACTAAATATTTGTATTGAGATAGAGAAAAGTATAAATTCTGTGAAGCTTCTCATGATTATATTTCCTTGGTTTTATAACCTAGGTTTGAGTAATATACCCCAAGTTCAGAATTGTTCTGTAAAATAAATATGTAAAATTCTGATCTGATTGTCTTAAGGATATAGGAGTAATATTATTTTCCGCCTTTAAACTATTGTTTTAACCTAAAAAGAAATATGGTGTGATTCAATGATATAAAACTGTGGTGTCTGGGGAATTTATTTTCAAGTTTGAATGTGCCTCAATATTTTAAACATTATTGAATGTCTTGGCATTTGTAATAATTCAGAACAATTGTATAGAGGTTTTACAAAATGCGTTCTGATTTGGCACATTTTGTATTTAAGATAATGGGATCACTAAACTCAGAAAAAGTAATTCCATTTTCTAGGAATTCTCTTTTGTAGTTGCATGTGAGCACTCTTCCCAGTCCTCTCTATGCCTTATTTCTCTTAACTCTTACATACCCTGTGGGCTTATTTTTCCCTTTTTACACATGAGAAAATGGACTTGGAGAAATTAAGTAATTTCCCTGATGTCACACAGCTTAGATTTGATTCCTGCCCTGCTCAGAGCTGCTTAACACACAACAGTTGGAAAAACATCTGTCATGTCCATCTGTACTTAGTTCTTCAGGAATATCAAAGAAGAACAAAACTTGTTTTCAAAAGGAAGACCCAGTAAAAGTAAATGCTGATGGGGCTGTTTATTGAGCACTTACTATGTGTCAGGCTCTTACATGGTACTATCTTATTTCATCCTCACAGAAACCTTTGGAGTTGTGTTAATGTCTACCTCATCATATAAATGAAATTAAGTGCTATGCCTAGGACGACACAGCTCATAATTGTGAATTCCAGATTCAGACTCAGGCTGTCTGATTGTATTCCATTACCATGATCAGCATGCCGTCTAATTGTACCCAGTACACGTTTGTATAAATGAATTCACTTTCATTTATTAAATTGCAATTGCACGGAATTTAAAACAATATAACTGTTTAGAGTTTATTCTTAACTTAGTTATACTCTACAGCTTGTGAGGTATGTATTATAATTAAATTGGTACAGGCATAATAAAAATGCATGTGCCTTACTGTTATGTTATCCTACCCCCCTCATTGGGCATTGGAAATATTTATATATATTCAAAATGGCTTTTATCCTTCAGGCCCCAGCAGCCAAGTATTTATTCTTAAGGTAGATTTCACATAGTCATCAATCATAGGGTCATGGAAGCTGGCTGGAGGATCCCAAAGATCATCTAATTTAATGTCTGTGTTCCATGTTGGAGGACATGCTGAGTCAGAGTAAGTGACTTATCTGGGTCACAGAGTTGATACTGCCTGTGCCAGAATTAGAACCCAAGATCCCTAATTTTCAGATCATCTACCAAGGAATTAACTAGGAAACATAAAGGTACAAGCCAGAGGAAGATAAACAACTCCTTAATTTATAAACATTGTTCTGCTTACAAAGCAAATGGGTCTATTGGGTGGACTGATTTAATGTGATCATACACTTTCTTTTTAGTAGGAAAAAATGATGGCATCAAAGGGTTTGATTGAAACTGAAAGGGAGTGCTTTGCATTATTAATAAACCACTAACTCACTAAATGCAGCAACAGGCAATGCTTAATGTTCACAAAGCTGAAGCATTGAGCCGCCTGATATAACCTGGCCCTCTTGCATGAATCTCTAACCTAGAAATACATGTCTTCTGTAATAAACCAACCAAAGGACTCTATTCCAGTTTATTCATCTAGTGGTCCTGGAAATATGGTCAGAGATTTAGGCAAAACCAATACATCAAAACACAGTAGCAATCAAATGCAGAATGAAAGTGTAGTAAAAGGAATAGAGGAAGCCCAGGTCTCCAGCTCTGGAGAGGAGGAAATGAGAGTGAGATCAGGTGCTTCAGAGACCAAAGAAACCTATCAGAATTTGACAAGAATCTTCTCAAAAATACCTGAAACATCTCCACAATTCCAGTTTATCCACTGTCCTCATCTCCACTTCTCCATTCAGTACTCTCCTATCTGAATGTGTGGAGTTTAGTGGTTGTGTGTGTGTGTGTGTGTGTGTGTGTGTGTGTGTGAGTTAACATATCCCTTTTGAGAATCTACTTAAAGCTATGAACCTTCTTAGAAGACAACTCATGCATATACACCATTTTCTTGAGATTTCAAGCTGTTTGTACCTAGCCTGAAACCTCCCTGTGGGTCCCAGTGTAAGAGAGATTTTCGTACTCTTCCCTTTCACAGCCCACAGTTGCTTCCTGTGGAAAGAAGGGAATCCTGTCTTGTCTAATAATTAGAAAGCATACAGGTAATAACAACATAGGAATTAGATAGCTGCTTTTCTTTGGGTGATGGCGTCAGTCACACCTCTGTTAACGGGTGGATCTGCGGACACCCCCTAGACAGTCAAGTTGACTGGATCTTTGGTTGGGTTCCTGGGGATTTATGCCTTGTGGACTTTGACTGCCTATCCAGGAACACAGGGCTGTCTCTCTGTGGGAAGTGCCATGGCCCATCACTGGCTGCACACTGGCCAGCCCTCTGGACCGACTGTGTGAAAGGAGCTTTATTCACAAGCCCACACCAGGGCTGTTTAGGGGGCCTGGGCCACTTCCATTTTGTGAGGCCCTTGATATATCGAAAAATGAAAAAAAAATGCCAAATCAGGGTTACAAAAACAGTGGTGTACTTTAAATGTTTACCTTGAACAACTTTATGCCTTTAACACCAGAAACACATAATTGTGCTATTCATACATTAATTACAAGATTTATAAAAATGTTAATTGATAGCTCACTACAGGCAGTGTGGTCTGGTCAAAGGAGGCAGCTTTAGAGTGTGCAAAGGAGGCTGCCTCTCAATCCTGCCAGTCTGTTTCTGTGATTGTACATATAACCTCATTTGGAAATGACTTCAATTTCTAAATTTGAGGCTCTTTATGAAAGTGAGGCTGACTGGCCCTGCTGGCACCTCTGGACCTCTCTGCACTGAGCCCTTCGGTAGGAAGACCTGAGTTCCCCCGTTACCAGAATCCTTAGCTTCTCCTCTGAGCTCCTTCAGAAGCCTGTGCACTTGTCCTGGCAGTGGAGCAACCCAGTCATCAGACTCACCTGGATCTCTAAGTACCAGCTGTGCAGTAGGAAGGGTCCCACATTGTCATCTGTCCTCCCCAGAATGACTTCAACCCTTAATGCAGTACTTCAAATTCCTTTAAAAAGGCATCCCCCTTTCAAGCCTCATTTGAAGATAAAGGTCAAAATGCAAATATTCTTTCCAGTTGGAGCACCTTGACCTAGGTTCACAACTAGGTGTGAATTGCAGCTACTGGGATCCTGATGAGAGGAAGTACTTTGCCCAGAAAAAAGGTAATCAAGCATGAAGGAGGGTAGAACAAGAGTTACCAAAAAGAGATAGCAACGGTCTCCCTCAGCAAGGGGCAGTTTGGGGGCTTAGGATGGGAGGAGGCACTAGCATTCGCAGAGGGACAGGTATGTGCCAGGCTCTGGGTAGGTAGCCTCTGGCCTCGCCATTGACTGAAGTCTCCATCCAGCTGCTCTACAGTGCCTTCAACTCTGCAGACACTGTTTGGCATCTTTAAAGAAAGTGTTCATTTTAGCCAGTGAGGACTCCTAAAGGCAGCATCGCATCCCGTCAAATTCCCCTTGGATATCCAGCTCATCCTTATCTGTGTTGGTTTGCCCAGAGAACAGATGGACACGGTCCAGCTTGGGTACCTAGAACCATCCTGTCCTTTCATCTGTATTCTTCTGACTGTCCACCTATCCTCCACATCTCCATTCACTTAAGCGTCCATCTAACCAACCAGCCCACCAGGCACTTAGAGTATGCTAAGCTCTGTTGTTAACCCCTGGGGATACTGAGGCAAACAAGACAGATTTCTGTCTTTGCTTTCATTGATATAATAGTCTGGCAAATTTTAAAGAAATGTTTAATGTTGCCTTCACAGGGGAGAATTTGCTTAACTCCCTAGTTCTAAATCTGGTCCTTTTTGCAAAATTGTAATTGATTACTGTTCCCACATCTAGGAACCCCATCCTAGACATACAATGTCCAAAGAGTGGATGGGGAAATCTACAGATTTTCATGCCAGAATAAATGTCTCCTGATTTGATTATGTGCATCTCTCTCCTATTGTACTGTAAGTTACTTGAGGGCAGGGTCTAGGTCTTAAGTTTTTAATGCCTTGCGCCGAGCACAGCGGCTGACACATAGTAGTTGCTTATGAAATGTTTGTTGGAGGAATGCTGTCTGGGAGGTCAGAGGTCTATATTCGAGGCTCGTCATTACTGCCATCACTTTCCATCCTTGGTGACTCCTCTCCTAAATGTTGGTGGGAAGGAGATATATGGCAAGCTGTTAGGTTCATTCAGGCCACTGTGTAACAGGGCAGTCCTTCCTTCAAGAAAAATGGTTTTGAAAAGCCAAAATCCATCCCTCTCCCATGTCTTTTGATCCAGGAAAAACTTGGAATTTCACTGGGTTTTTCCTGGGAGGACAGCAACCTGAGGTTCCTCTCTTGGGACTGTGCTTGGTCTAGGCCAGCTGTGACTCTCCCACTTTCACTCTCTGAGCACCCTGGAACTGAGGGCTCACTGCTTTTCTGCATTGTCCTGTGATCTGGGGCACAATGGTATAAACTGGGAACCGAGTCCATGCCTGGCACAGTCCATGCCCGGCACTGTCCTGAGTTGACATGAGGAATCTCTCCTAAATTATTTAAGATCTGATGATGTGTTTTCTGCCCTGGACAGATGGTCACTTTCCCCTTACCAAAGTGTGTCTGAGAATCATGCTTTACTGGTGTGCTTAGGAAAAGAATGTCTTAGACTTAAGAAAACATAATAATTTAAAGAGTGACACATTTCAGTGAAGAAAGAAAGCTGTAGACTGCTCTGAAGAGAAGTAAAACCAGAGGAAACCATTATTTCATGGGGACAAACATTGTGTGTCTCCAGAAAGTTCTTTCTAAAAAAAGTGGGTGAGCTCTAGGACCTGGTGTGTGCTTGCCTACACATGCACAGAAGCAGTCTCTCTCTTAGCAACATTCCCTTTACAGACATTCCCTACTTAGAACCTTTTAAGTATTTAGTATGACTGCCATCTAACACTTCACTTTGCACCTAGACTTGGCAATTGTATGCTTCAGTAGCTACCATGCTGGTGTAAAATCAGTAATAGTTTTCACCAAGGTCTGTATGGTATCATGCACTCTAGAATTTATTCACCATAACTTTCCACTACAGGAAGGGTTGAATAGTACTTCTGAAGGTATATTGCATGAACCATATGGAGAATTCCAGTGTGTCCCATAGTGTGTGCAGTCATTTTAATGTGATATCTTACAGTTCTCAAGTGTAGAACTATTTCATATATTATTATTGAAAAGATACAAATCCTGTCCATTCAGACCAGTATTATTTCAAGGATGATTTTAGGACCATAATGGTTCTTTTGCCTGTTTGGTGGAAAACTAGGGCTCTGTTTTTCCAGATGCAGAAGATGCTAATTCAAATGTCCTGGTGGCTTAGTTTTCGAAGTGGATACCTTTTCATATATGGCGTGTTGTCATCATTGCTGTCATTTGTTTGTGTCCTAATCCACCTTCCGGTTACATGAGAAAGGGTGGTGTCTGAGTCTGAGACCAGTTGCAAGGCAGGATTCTCTGATGCTGAGGGCTGAAATCTCTTCCACCGATCCCTCTCCGTCTCAGCAAAAGTGAAAATGAGAGAGAAGAGCAAGAACGCCAGGAAGGGAGAGAAGCTGGAAACTGGTGTTTTACTCATTCATCTCAGTATGTGGAGAAAAACATGGCAATAATGTGAGCTGCCCTTTGTTTATAATACACACAATTCATGGCAGCAATCATTATAAACCCCTGATGGCACTGAATAAATATGAGAAGATGCAGGCTTTCTTGATTACTTAGATCTAAATATTTATTCAAGCTTCCCTGAGAGTTTTTCTTCATTTACACAGTTCTCTTCACTGAATGAATGTCCGTTTTCAAAAGTGGACTCTGTGCATACGGAACAAGTTTTCACAGGATCCAAATTCATTTTATGTGTCAATTTATTTAGGAGGTGAGGACTTGTTGTTGGTTGCTTTAATGACAACTGGGATTTTAAAAAACTGAACTGAAGCAATTTTTAAATGGGTGGGTTGTGCCAAAGAATTTTATACTTTGGGAAAGACATCAGTGCTGATAACTCTTTTAAGAAAGGAAGAAAAGAAATGAAAAAGAACTTGCTGCATGAAAATATTTCTGAGGCCGTTCCCAGCAATGCAGGGTTAGCAGTATTTCCCTTTTTAGTGTTGATGTTGTGTGGACACTGAAGACAGTTGTGCATGGGGGATGTTAATGCTGCAGCGGAGGGAAAAGAGGTTTGCAACAGAGCCTGCAGATGGCACCACGCCAGTGCCCTGAAAAATGGCAGACATGTCACAGCTAACAGCTGGATGCAGAAATATTTCTCTCTAATTTGGAAGGATAAAAATTTTTTTCACAGCAGGGCACTCTCAAAAGAGTACAACATCAAAGAGGGCGGGTCTCAGCAGTCAGACATCAGCTGGCTCCAGGATGGAGCAAAATGAATGAACTGTCAGGACTTTTCCAGCATTTATGCTTCTGCCAAGGGAAAAGTTAAAGGTTCAGTGGCTTGTTCAGATCACAGACACAATCCTGATAATGGAATCCTGATTCCCCAAAGTCTTCCTCTGATCAGCAGACAGAAGATGTCTGAAGAAGACTCCAGATTGATGGATGGCAGGTTTCCTATCGACGGCTGCTGCGTCCTCGGAGATAAGCAGGATTCAGCAAGCACTCTGCAGCTCTCGGGAGCTCCCGGGTCTCCAGGCTGGAATTCTCGTCCAGCCTGACGCTTAGCAGCAGCCGACCCACAGTGTGACCGAAATACCCATTTCCCTTTCTTCACGCGGCTGCTTCTGCCCCTGTCTGATGCAGGCTTCACCAACACGACCACGGGTGTTTTACAGTTTATTGACACTTTTCAACTGTTTTTCTGATTACCGTATTTCAGTCTTGACTTATATGTTAGTATTATCTGCAAACTCAACATAAACATCTAATGATTTTCTAATATTTCTGAAACTTGATGAATGTGAATTGACAAAGTACAGTATATAGCTTTCTATCAGCATTACTGAAAATACAGCCACGGTGTATATAACCATTACTCATTTATTTTATGGGGCATTTATCACTTGACCTTGGAAACCTCATCTTAAAATCTTGGCATTCCAAACATTCCAAAATAGTACAAGCCAAAGTGAGAGGAGAGAGGTTTCTTATTAGAAATAACAACAAAATAAATTTATTGTAGTGGGGGCAGGTGAGAGAAATTATTGAAATGGGGGAAAAAAAACCTCTGGTATTTTTTATTTGAGAAAAAAGTGAACACAAATAAATATGGGCTCATGAGCTAGAATTTGCTTAAACAAAGAAGATTTTATTGTAAGATGTACTTTTTCATCCACAAATGTATGCCTTGTCCATGTTTTTATGTTCTTCTTGGTCATTAGGCACATTGCCACTGGAAGGATGGTGATTTTTTACCTAGAGTTGGGTAATTGTATCTTTCTTCATTGTATGGTTGCTTTGTGTAAATTCCAGATTCAGGAATTCTTCCTAAATTGACATGTGCTCTGAAAATAGGAATGTGTTTCATAAATGCCATTATTAATCATTACGAATGTTTTTATGACCTTCATTTGGAGAATTGTGGATGCTTTTAAGGAAAAAGCTCCATTCTTTCTCCCTGATAGGACAAATGGGATGTGATGAAAATAGCAGTAACAAGGTGGCCTGTGATTCAGGAGGATTTCATCCTTGTCACACGCACTTATCAACTGTAGGACTGTGGACAGGCCCCTTACCCTTCCTCAGTCCAAGGCTTCTTATCTGTAATATGAAATAATATTCCAGTTACTTTCCAGGTCAGTTAAGATCAAATAAGCTTGTGAAAGTATTTTATTAACTGAAATGTCACATGAATGTGTGTGACTTCGTCGGCAGCTGCTGCTGTTTTGTGGGTTAAGATGGCAGCAGATGCTTTCAGTCATTTATAAAATACTGTTTTGTGGTGTCTCCTGAAGCCTTGATTTGGAAGTTGGAAAGCAAAACGGTTAGGAGACCCCAGTGGTCTGTTCCCTAGATGGGGAAGCAGTGCCTGGAATCCCCCGCCCGCAGGGCTCCCTGTTGAGCTGCTGCTCCAGGCTGCCATCCACATATGTCCCCTGCTCCTCCACCAGGTCCATTTAATTGCAGAGACAGCCCACCTGCCTTGAACATGTTCAGTGTCCAGGGTGGAATGAAGCACTCTAAGTTGGGGCCTCCTCCGGCCAAAACTGTCAGTGACTTCAGAGGTAGGTAGGTGGTGTTCACCTACCACCTGTCCTGTGTGGTAAGTGATGTTCGGTGACAAGGCATTGGGATCCTGAAGCCACAGTTAATAAAAACATACGTAACAACTACCTGTTAGTTACAGATGTGCTCCAGGAGTGCACCTAAGGGTGTGGCGGGTGCCTGTGTCTTTTGGATGACATTTTTATAACATTGCATTAAACTGGAGACTGATTAAATTTAGGAAATGGAAAACGTAGGACTAAAGAAAACCTTCCTTACCATTGGCTAGATGGCATTCACATTCATCCAGCATTTTAAACATTTTATTTTATTTTTTTACAAAGCTCATCTGGGAGATAAAGACTAAATGGGAATGACTATTTTACTCCTACACCTTACTGATATCATCCCAAATCTTTTTCTTTCTCTTTTAACAAAAGTTGATTTCCTGGTATGTACAAGGCCTTGTGTAAGGTGCCTGAAGGTGAATTTAAAGAATGATTAAAACGTATTCCTGACCTCAAGGAGCTTACAGTTCCATAACATCAGTCATAACAAGTTTGCACATGGTGCACGTATTGTGATCCAGTGTCCATGAGCGAGTTAGCAGACATACCTGGGCTGCTGTTTCCCATCTAATCATAGGGATGGCCTAAGGATAGCTAGTGCTCTCTGGGCTGGACTGTGTGTCCAGCACTGGTTTAAGTCCTTTACAATATACGAGCTCATTTGATTTTCCTATCAGCCCTTTGGCATATGGACTATCATTAGCACCATTTTTTCAAAGAGGGTCTCAGTTTCCTCAAGAAGTTATGTAAGTGCCCAAAGTCACACGGCTACCCAAGGCAGAGCCACAGCTGTAACACACACATTGGAGCTGACACCCACGGGCGTGCTCTTAACCTGGGCACTTGACCCTCCCTGTCACTCCCGACTGAGTGACTTCTATTGCACGTTTTCACTGGTAACATTCAAGAAAGTCTCCTTTAAGAACCATACTGTCAAGAGAAAGATATTTATTTAGCAATGAAGGAATTCTGTTTTTTGACTTTTCACAGTCCAAACAGCCCAGAGTCATCCTTTTGAGTCAACAGTTGTGTAGCTATCCAAGGGCTACACCGTAAGGGACCTCTACATCCTGACTCAGAGGATCGCAGAGTAAAACATTTTTATCCCTCTTGGGAAATGGTGTATTTTTCAATGGACTTTCTCAAATTACTAATAACAGTGAGTATTGAAACCCTAATTTTAGGAGTTTTACAGAAAGATGGGGCCATATAAAGGCACTGTGTAGAGAATAGGTAGAGAGATGTGAGAAACCATCTTTGGGTCAGTTCTTCCCTGGACCTTCCCTGTGTAGGACTTAGAATAGTGCTGGGTTCTCAGGTCTATACCTCAAAAACTCCCAAAGACTCTTCTCAGCTGTATGGCAGTTGTTTATTATATTTTAATCATCATATGAAATTCACCTTTGCATTTCATAGCATTGAAAGAAGTTAGTTTCAAGGAGGATGTAAAAACCCTAGATATTAGTGTTTAGAATAAAGTTTTAATTGCATTTAATGCTGATTTCTTCTCAAGCTTTGAATAAAGTGTAAGACCTTTAAGAAGCTACAGAACTGTTGTGAAAATTCAGTTCAAATCCTTTTGCTGTGTTTTGAGCTGCGTCTGTATGCTGGGCCCTCTGTTAGATGTTTGGACCTGAAATCCTCTCCCTCATGTCAGCTGCTTGGCAAAAACTGAGAGAGGCTGGCATTTCAGTGTACAATCAAATGCTGGTGTCTGGAACCTTGGCACAGGGACATGCCGAGGTGCAGAACCATGGGAGAAGGAGCCTGAGATCTCTCTGTCCTCCTTGAAAATCGGCTAATCCTTTTCATGTAAAACCTTTGGGGTTTTTTTTTTTATTTGTTTTTTCTTCCATGCCAAAATTCAGAGACCCAGGTCCCAGCAGGAGCAGATTAATGCTTACATTGTAATTCCAGTTCCTTCTGTTTAAAGTCATTGGCTCTCTTCAGGAAAGCTGTAGAAGTAAGTGAGGTGAGAGAGGCCCCAGCCCAGGGAAGGGTAGAGGGATGGAGCGTGTGGGGAGGCCTGGAGAGGGGGCTTCGTTCTGCCCCTGACCAGTAGTCTTACTTTGTCTAAGACACTAACTTCTGGAGATCCTTTTTCCTTACGTATAAACTGATCAGGTTGGAACAGATGGTCTCTGAGGTCTTTCCAAACCTGATTTTCCTGGGCTCTAACTTGAGCCAACGTACTCAACTTTCTCGCAGGAGCGTTAGTAACTGATACATTCACAGAGGCCTGTCTGCTGGAGGAAGTGCCCTGCCCTTGGTTTTTCAGAGTCCCCCAGTTCACCACAGGCCCTTGGTGAGGCCTCAGGAGCTGCTCCAGAGAGCAAGGGTGAGGTCGGTGGGGCTGGCGAGGGGCTTCCTGATGGACTTCCTTGTTTTTTTTTTTAAACTGTTTTTATAGTGGCATTACATTGAAGACGTCTTTGAATTAGAGGGTTTCCGTTGTTTAAAAAGATCATTAAAAACCTGTGCTGATAAAAATGAAAGACATGAACTCTCTTCTCTGTTCTCTCACCCCCGGAGCCCTGTAGCACAGAGAACTTGGATCTCAATCAGATGATGGCTTCTGGACAGCTCAGGAATGATGAACACCTGCAGGGCTCCCAGGCCATCAGTTCCAGCAGTTTTCCTTGAAAGTGCCCCCCACCCCCCAGTTGTAATAGACCAACTTTCAGTGGTAGCAATAATTCTTTCACAGCTGGGATTACAAACTTGCATGCTTAAAGAGACCAAGAAGGCAAGTAAATTAGTGAAGTAAGGAGCACATAGGACAATAGGGAGTGGCAGGGACTGTGGAGAACTAGAAAAGTACATGGTTGATTGAAAAGGGCCCACCTTCATTTTCTCAGTTGCAGCAGATTATTGCCAGAGATTAGGGAACCATCTTCTTTTTTTTTTTAATTTTTTAAGAAAAATTAGGAATTAGGTAGAATTTCTAAATTTTTTAAACACTGTGGGAGGAAAAACAAAGTTGGTCAATTGCCTGAATTCAGCCTGAGAGCCACTGATTGGCATATCTTGCTTTAGAGACCAGATTGCACAGAGGCACTAATGTACACACATGCCTGTAATTCAGAAGATGGATTTCTTGCTATTCTTTTAAAATGGGTCCGCATCATGGCTTACTTTGTTTCTATGATTATTATTACTGTTAATGCAAATCGGCAGCATTTATAAATGAGCAAGCTGTGGACAAGCCCCTCACAACCAGTATTTATCAGACATACTGATGTATGTTTTACTCATGCTGTTCTCATTTAAAGTAGATTCTTGTTCTAGAAAAGTAAGATTGTGGGACAAAGTGGTGCTTTCTGATATCAGGGATTGGATTACAATAAAATGCCTTTTGCATGTGATTTGCAGTTAATGCCACGCATGGTTTATAATGAGCAAGAATTTTAATGACACAGAGAAAAACTGAACTACAAAGAAATAAATGATTAGGTTGTCTTTTCATTTATTTTTCTCTTTGAATTTTTTGAAAAAGATTAGAAAAGCAGAGAGTATAATTTACACATTAAAAAATGCCAATATACAGGCCACTGAAAGTGTAAGTGTTAACACTTTGCTGTATCTGCTTCAGATTTTTTTTTTTAAGAAAAATGAAACATTTCAGGTAACGTGTTCGTCCCCTTTGTTTCCCTTCCATGACCAGTGCTCTGATGAGGTATATCTTTTCTGAATTTTATTATATGGATAGCTATAAAGATAGTTATATGTATATTACACTATACACTTATCAAATATACTAATAAGAGTGTTACGTATTTTGAAATGTTATTTTAACGTATTTTGAAAATGTTAACAAATGCATCAATCTGTAACCTGGTTGTCTCAATCAACATTATGTTTTGATATTTATCTTTATCAACTGGATGTTAATACAAACAGATCTAGTTCATTCACTTTAAGTGTTTCATGCTGTGTTACTGAATAAACCACAGTTCATTCATTCTTCTGATGCTGGATATTTCCATTGTGTCTTATTGATTACTTATTTTAAGCAGTGCTACAGTGAACTCCCTCTTTGGGCACACGTCACAGTTTCACTGGAGTAATTTCCTAGCAGTAAAACTACTGAGTCGTAGGATATGTGCATGGTCAACTTAATTTTGATATTGCCAAAATGTTCTCCAACGTGAACATGCCATTGTATGCTCCCTTTCAGCAATGTTGGAATTAGGTTTCTAAAACAAATATGCTAAACATATTTTCTGTACTTCTGAGGGTTTGCCAGGGCAGTATTTAACCCTTTTCCCACCCAGTGCCCTGTGTGTTTCTTTACATCTATTTCCCTATCTCTGAAGGATCATTTGCTTAGCGTCCTTAGAAAGAACAGAGCAGCTATTAAAACTTTGGTGGTTCTTGGTCATTCAGAAGAAAGCATGCTGTTTTCAACAAAACTGCAAGTGTTCTTTTAGAGTATATCTTCCCCTTAATATGAACTAACTCTCTTGTCTTCTTTCTCACTATTTGAATTAATAAAATTTCTGATCTTGTTGACATTTTCATAGGTCCTGAGGGGGAATGTCTAAATACTTTGTACAAGATTTTTGATGCTTCTTTGCTTTTTAAAAATCTTCTGAAAGGTAATGAAAACAAAATAACTCTTGGTCTTGACATTAATTCATCTCCTTAAATTCCTTAAATTTTTTATACCTATTAGGTAACTAACTTAAAATTGCATTTTAGCGTTACACCAATGTAGATGTTAATGCAACCTTCAAGAACAACTTCCTGAACTTGGATTGTTGTTTCTGCTCTGCAGGGAACCCTGTTGAAACATTTCCCCACCTTTAGTCCCTTCTCTCCTAGGAGGAAGGCGGCAGCCCCTGACAGTGCAGTAGATGGATGCAGGCACAGTGTCCACATATAGTTCAGTTACATGAAGAATTTTGCCCACCTCTCTTTTTTAAAAACTGAGCCCTTAAATGGAAACAAAGTTGAGCTTTACTCGAGAGTAATAATGGGGCAAATCAGTACCAAGAACTTTCTGAGAAGTCTCTAGTTCCTATTTAGCTTTCCCGTTTGGGTATCCCAGTTTTCCCAATTTTATTCTCCTTCTGCTAGAGAAATGAGCAGAAATAGGCATTAGTGCCTTCAGGCCCATTGTTTCTCTTTCAAAAAACATGGAGTTTAAATGTTAACTCTTAACAGCACAGACAACAAAGGGCCCAGGATTGTCTTGAGCCAAATGCAGAGGCGTTTTTGACCTCCCTAAATAACTTTGATAGGAGGCGCTGGCCAGGTTAGCATGATGAGCTAATGAGGACACCCCACGTGCTGTGGATATGTGTTGTTATGACTTGACATTTTATGACATTTCTGAAGCTTTTCTCTGGGGTAAGGGAGTCGGGTGAAACAGATAAAAGTAGATTGTGTCTTGAAAGAGCGCTCTGGCTCCAGTGAAGAGAACAGGCCCGAGGGGTCTGGGGAAGCTGCAGTGAGAGCGGTTCAGAGACCTGCAGGGCTTCAGGAGAGAACGGCGGCTGACTTGGGCTCCGGTGAGATGGATGGGCTTGGGAGGTATTTGGGGGCACCATCAACTGGCTTTGGTGACCACTGGGCTCCGAGGAGGGAGGGCGAGAAAGTATGATGGTGGAATGAGTTTCCTCAACTCCAAGTGGGTGCACAGCAAAGGGAGCCAACTAGCTGCACAGGATTTTCACCACAGTTTCATGTGAAGTAGTGTAGGATCAGTATTAGCTGAAGCCAGTGAGGCTCAGCCTTATGCTGTGTGCTGCACTGTGTGGTGTTTGGGAAAAGCCTGACCAGTAGCCAAGTACTTTTCCTTAAGTAGGCAAGTGTCAGTTCCATCCAACAGGCAGGAAGTGTAGGATGCCTGTAGTGCCAGTATACTTAGTTGAAGGAGATTATGGCTGAAACAAGATTGTAGGAGGAAACACTTCTTATACTCCTTCTCAAGACTGTTTGTGTCTGATGTTCAAATGGTTCAAAATGGTTCAAGGGAGCATGACTACATGTAAATATTAGAGTTTTACCTGCTGTTGAGAACACTGGCTAGAAGCACAGAGGAAAATCGTACTTCTCAAAGCGCTTCATAATTGTTTTCACCAGCAGCACCCCCAGGAGGTTTGTTCAAGGGGAAAGGATGGGGCAGAGGCCTCGGTCATCAACATTTTTGGCTCTGTTCTAGATAAACAGTGGCGTTTAAGGAACTGATGGCTTCGCTCAATGTCGCATCAGCTGTCAACAGCAGGCTCAGTACTGAAATTTTGAATCTTTGAACCAGCTTCCTTAAACAAAAATAAGAACAAGAAGAAAATAACTACAGTGTAAGCTAACCTGAATATGAAGCCTGTCCTTAGAGAGATCACCTAGCAGTTGTAGCCCCCACATGAGATGTTTCCATTCTCTGCCATCATCCCCAAACAAGGAATTTAAAGGAGTCATTCATCTTAATAATAATATAATATAATCCAGGAATCTATTCATTCTTCTAAGGCTATGTTGATTATCAGCTGTGATCACTCTGGCACGCTACCCAGTCTTAACTGGGAAACAATTGTCTTTATTAGATTGATGTCTTTTATCTGTGCAGGTTACTGGCAAGGTTGGGGGTGGAGATAAATGACTTGAAGAAAAGCAAAGAAAAAAATCAGCTGTTTTAGAATGACTGGTGATAATAAAAGAAACTGTCATCACTAAGGCCTTTGGCCCTCAGAATAGAAATACTGAACTAAATTAATATGAATGACCAACTAATTGTAGGATGTAAATGTAACCAGTGAGGCTTATTCTCTGCATCTATTTGGAAAGGAAAAGTGGAAAGACTGTTTAGCAGGAGAAAGAGACTTGATTTCTCAGTATGCTCAGGGGAGCATCTCAGAGGCTATCGGGTTTTAAAAGGTCTCGTCGATACCATGGTCCTCTGAGAACTGTAGCTGTTGCTTCCTCGATGCCCCTAAGACTGGGGATGTCCTAGCATTGCTGTGCCTATGTACCCCCTGACCTCCCACTCCTCTGTTACCACATCCTCCGAGGGGCCCGGGGCCACCCTGGTTCCTAGAAGTGGGAGCCGATTGCCTCTCCTGGCAGGGCTTCCTCCGCACATGCGTGCTGGGCTGGCTCGTTGCTTTGCATAAGACTTTTTGTGCCATGCTTATTGCCTGGTTTGAAGCAGATTTCATTTCCTTGAAAGTAATCTTGAAAGGAAATCTGCTTGAGATGACCTAAGGCAGTAATTACTAAACTGACCTCAGTGAAGATATTTAAAATCCATAGGAAACAGTTATTCTTTTTTTCTTTCCCTTTTCGAGGGTCTCTCTTTTTTGATGACTCCTCTCCTAATAGTTTCAGGTCCTGACAGCTGAAGTCCTCCATCTTCTGCGAGGTGAGAGTCCATTTATTTCTTCCAATCAGAGTCTGTTTTATCAGTTCTGTAGAGCTCCATAACTCTCTGCCTTCTGCAAGGGGTCACCCAGCTTGTAGAACAGATGGTTACTGCCTCCAGAATGCCTTCGAACAGCTATGTGTTGGGGGGCCGGGGGCCTTTTGTGTGACTGTTCCAGCCATGTCCATGTGGCCTCTCCTTTCAGCTTGCTTTGTTTATCCAGCAGCTCATTACTTAAGAGTAGCCTGTCAAAATAGGTTAAATATTCTTTGGAAAACATGGGCACTCACATCCTTCAGATACCAGAAATATGTTTAATACAGGGAAGATTGGCTTGATAAGGAAAATGTGCTCGACTTGCATCACCAAAATATATTTTCCTGTTATTCCAGTTGAGTTTCCACAAGTTTCACTAACCACTAGCAAAGGTATGGGCAATAAATTTCTGCAGCCGACACACAAGACACCAAGGGAAGCAGGGAAAATGATTGCTGATGATTCGTTCTAACTACTTGACCTTCTGACCTCTTCTCTAGATATATGACCAAGATGGGACACTACAGCACTTTATTGATGGTGGGGAACCTAGTAAGTCGAGCTGGATGAGGTATATCCGATGTGCAAGGCACTGCGGAGAACAGAATCTAACAGTAGTTCAGTACAGGTAAAGTATATCTTGATTTACCACTTATGGAGCTGGAGGCCTCTGGCTTGTATATACAAATTCAGGCTTGCTGCTAGTTCTGCAGGGTCCTAGGAATTCTGCAAAGACTGGCATATTTTTTTTTTTTGCTAGGCTTCTGAAATCTCCTTAGTTCTTGCAACAGCCATTTCCTGAGAATTCAGGAGTAAAGATGATAGTAGGAGGCTCTTTTCGCTCAGTGCACATGGTGAAGTTACTTCCACGTCATTGCCTGAACTTCCACAAAGGCCTGTAGCAGCCCAGCAAGCCCACAGATGTGGGGTGATTTGCCCCAGCAGTTGTGCACACACACTTAAACGGGAACTCCAAGATGCAGCCCCAGCTCCCTTGCTTTCGGTCACTTTCAAGCTGTGTCCCACAGGGAGCAGTTTCATTTGCACAAAGGCATGGGAAACCAGGACCTCTCAACCTTCCCAGGGCTGCTGTTCCACAACCATTATGCTCAGCAGCAATGGCCGAGCCTGAGTAACCTCTCCTGATCCCTTGAAAGGTGATGAGCATCTGACTTTCGCCCTTTAATGATTCAGAATATGTTTCAAGTGCTGAGGTGGGTCCAGAGCATAGGGAAGTCCCCAGTTTCCTGGGATGTTTGGGAAAAACCTATGAGTAACAAGGAGAAGGTGGCCCTACCCCATTTTCCAGAGAAGCCCTGGGGAGGGTTGGGGTGGGGGGTGGGGGTGGCGTCCGAGAAGCAAGGTGATTGCCAAGTGCTGAGCCGCATCTGCTCTGTGCACCTGCTGGCCAAGCAGTTACACTTAGTGTTAGAGAAGGCTGGAGTGGAGAAGAGAGGGTGACATCAGATCACATAAGGAAAAGCCTTTTCTCAAAATCCCTCGAAAACATGTGCCATATAAATATATGACCTCAGTTATAAACAGCGATGTTCCCTTTAGAATCAGAAGCAACTATTGAGCTTTATTAGGCACCAAAGACACTTCAAAGCAGAAGACCCTGTGCTTGGCAACTTGGAGTCCTGCCTACAGCTATTTATTTTCCTTTCCTTTTTTGGGGGGTGCGGGGGAAGTTTTAAAAATACAGCATTAAACACACACACACACACACACACACACACACACACAGCTGTATTTTCCCTTACTTACAGGTTAAAGGCTGCACAAATCTGGCTTGCTCTCTGCAGGTCTCCACTTCAAAAGGAACATACTGCATCATGAAATTGACTCACTGCCTTGATTTCATATGCAGTTATATTTCATTAAATAATGGTTTAAATGAAATTGTGCACAACGGTATTCAGTTACACTGCTGTGTACAGGCTTTACTCACCTTTATTGCAGTTGTATTTCTGTCATGAAGTCTTCATGAAACTTGGAGCTAGAAAATTAGTAACGATTGTGCTTGTCCATTGAGCAAGAGAGATAGTTAGACTAGTTCTGTAATGAGCACCCAGGGAGCTCTTGAGGCGAATTCCAAATTCGGGGGAAACAAGACACCCCTAAAAGGAAGGTGGGCATGAGTAAGTCATTACCTATCTGTCAATATTAAGTGGATTTTATAGCTCTCCTTTCATGGTGGCGCTTAAACGTCGTGTTCTCTCTGCTGATCTGTTTTCGATTACTTCAGATCTTTATAAAATGAACTACAAAAACACAATTTAAAAAACTGGCATCCATCCCCAGTGACCACGTCCAAGAGTAAGAAAATAGAAAAGTTGGACTCTGAAGAGCCAGCCTAATTTTTATTGTACATGAATGTCCTCTTCACAAAAAGTCAGCTGGTTTAGATTCATTCTGTTATGATTTGTAATATCTAAATGGAATTTTCTTCAAAGCGCCCTTGATTGATTGACCCTCAGCTGAACGTTTTGTTTTTATTTTGAGGCTGACAGTAATGTTTGCTGGCATGTGTTCTGCTTCAACTGCGTTGGGACGCCATGAAGCTATCTTTATGAGTCGTCCAACCACAATACTAAATGCATGTCAGCAGA
This sequence comes from Manis javanica, assembly GCF_040802235.1. Lineage (NCBI taxonomy): Eukaryota > Metazoa > Chordata > Mammalia > Pholidota > Manidae > Manis > Manis javanica. The sequence goes on along the minus strand of NC_133169.1, from coordinate 61,174,920 downwards.
GGAAATATTATCTGAAAAGGGAAAAATCCCTTTGATGTGCTTCAACATGCAGAGATTTCTGCGAGTTTTGGAAGCTCTGCCTGCTTGTAAGGAACGGTGTACGCTTACACGTTTCTTTCCCCCCCTTTCAGCCTGCACTGTGCCTCAGAAGACCACCCATTGCTCGAAAACAGTTCTGCTCTTTCAGCAGCAAAGTGTGTCATTTGGTTTTAGCACATTCATTTGCTGGGCGCTGTGTTTACATTAAGGGAAGCCAAACCGAGAGATGAAATGTTACAAGGGTGAAGTACAAAGTAGACTCAATTTTTCTCAAGTTAGGAGATGCCAGTGATTTATAGCTCGGCTCTCATTCTGATTTTTTTATGTAGCAGTGGAAAGAATTAATAAAATGCACAGCTCTCGGAGATGCGGAGGGAGGAAAGGGTGGCGAGGTCCGGACAACTGGCTGGAGTTTTTGTCAGATATTCATAGAATGTTGGGAAAAACATTCTGCTTAGCTAGCAGTGCCCTCGTGAGACAGAATGGCAGCAAGTAAGGAAAATAACAAGATAAATGAAATTTTTGCAGCTGCAAGTAAAATATTGAGAATCTGCACTTTTTTTATTGATCTTTATGATCCTATTGCCAAGAGCCACTTTGTGGTGACAAAATATGTTGACAAGTGCATATCTCACTGCCATGAAAAATGTGGTGAAGGATTCGCCTTGTGTCTGCAATGTTATACAAGGAACAAATTGCCCTGCTACAGCCAATTTCTTACACAAAGGCTAAATTTAAGGCCCACCAACCCTAAACACTTTTATCTGGAACTTGAGGCTAATATTGGTAGCAATTTCTCATTGAGAAAACCATTCGCAGTCTCCTTGTATGTGTTTATTTTTAAATCTGTAGATTTTTCTTTACAGTACCAAAGCTGTTATAAAAAATGTACGTTTCTTGGTAACTTCACTCTATCATTTCAGAGTGTAATCTTTCAGCTAGAGTGAAGTGCTTCTCTTGTATTTATTGAATTTCCATCTATTTCACATCAGAAGGTTTTTCTCTTCTCCTGTATCAAACTTTAGAAGAAAGTCAACGGGGAAGATTTTTATTACTCTCCGTCTCTCTATCACAGACTGGTTTAGTTTTATTACAAATTTGGGGACTCCCAAGGCCAAGTTATAAGAATACTTGTAATACTTTTCTTTCAATTATGAAGTCAATGGTATTAATTGATATATAAGGTTGAGGTCCTAGCATCTGCAATTCGCCAAGAGAAGAGATTTTTCTCATTAATGTGAGCTGCAAGTTTTGTTTTTTTTGAACTCTTCCTTTCTTCTGCCTCTTGGGCCAAACATCTGTCTTTTCAGCCCAGACATTCTATAGAGGGACACTGTGGAAATAAACTATAAGCTGTGTATCATACTGGGTTACAGGCTGTTATTGGCTGCTGGGAATGATAAGGTGGGTGCAGATTTTATGACAAACAGAAACTGTTTAGCTGGAACTGGCCAGAACTTTGGTGGGCCAATAAAAATATGGATGGGGGCACGTGGATCCTACCTATTACTAAGCTGGGTTTTCTTTTGTTTTGAATAGGTCGAATATATTCTACCGAGCCTGTATAGATATTCCCAGGGGCACCGAGCTTCTGGTGTGGTACAATGACAGCTATACATCTTTCTTTGGGATTCCCTTACAATGCATGGCCCAGGATGAAAACTGTAAGAATTTATTTTAGCTCTGAATTCACATCTCAAAAATACTATTTCAAAACTAATGTAATTTTTAAGAGTGTTGTTTGAAACTCCTGAAATGCAGTTCACTCTGATACGTAACACAAATGTACATGTGTCTGTTCCATCGTTTTCAGTTTCCTCTATGTTCTTTGCGTTTTCACAGGGCCTTTTGACTCACACAGGCCAATCCTTCTTCACCTGTTTACAGTTTCAAAACCTTTGTCATAGTTTTTAATAATGACTGGTAGCAACGTGAAGGCAGCTGGTATTTACTGAGCACCTACTACTATGTGTGTGGTTCTATGCCTGTCACCTTACAAATGGTGTTGGAAGAGCAGTGTAAGATACAACTTCTGCTCTGAAGGGGTGTGCAGTTTTCCTGGAGTCATACTAGATGCAGGCATGAAATAATGAGCAAACAATACTATTTAATCAGGAATCATGCCCCTCCAGTCGCTTGAATGTGCTTCCTCCTAAGGAGTCATTGGAATGAAAAGTGGTAGTGAAAATTTAGATACATGACTGAGGAATTTGTGTCTGTTAAAATTTCCTAGTCCAAAGTCAACCATGTGATTTCCTTCTGTCTTTATTAGTATGACAATCATTATCTTTAAGAAAAGATTCTAATGCCTAGGCAAATGTAGCAACTTTCACTTTTTTATACTTAAAAACTTTATACTTTTGTTGTATCAATTCTTTGGAAAATGTTGTAAGGTGATTTCCAATATTTGGAACAGAATTAGATGATTCTGATGTACTTCAGTGAGAAACACTGGTTTCCATGATGGTATCTTTCTTTACTTGTCACCAAATTGATCTGTGACCTGACAATTCAGGATTATGCAATAGAGAAAGAAACCGAGACAACAGATCTATTTTTAAAACTTTGTTTTGAATTTGAAAAAGGCGTTATTTTGCTTTTTCCTTCTCTACTTACTTTCCCTCAAACATACACAAACTCCAGTAAAAATGTTCTGTTACTCCTGATCAAAATGCTGATGGTCAGATATTTCTTTTCCATTTTGCCTTTGTTTTCTTTGTAAAAAATATAATCCTCAAAAAAACATATTCTAACAACTTTCCTTTTCTACTTTACCCTAACCCCAAACCAATCTCAAATAAAAAAATGAGTCTTTGGACATACAGTACATTCTTCTTACTTCCCAAGTTTCCATTGGAAAGTTTCTCTCCTGCAGCGATACCCCTGTTTAAGGAAGTATCTGTTTTCACAGAACAACATCTTAGTGTTGGACATGAGTGTGCAGTTGGAGGTGGAGACAGATACAGACGTGGAGACCAGTATGCTCTGTCTTCCCACGATGCTCCAGGCCCCAGGTCCGCTAAACTAGATCTAGGTCCATGCACAGAAAAGCACCAGGGGCAGCCCTCAGTCTGCTGACGTGGGCCTGTCTGTACATTAGAACTCTGACATATAACTTTATCTCTGAGGTATGGAATTTGATCCACAACGATTCCAGAAATTCTGTAAGGCCCTCTGTTTCGTCCTTTAATACAGCCTGCTTCAGACTCTGAAGACATTATTGTGGTATTGAGAAATGTCTGGGAATAAACATATCCAAGTCTAGAGTTCTAAAGTATGTAGCACATAGTCCAGATATCCATTCATTCATTGCTCAGATATTTACTGAACACCTACTGTAGGTCAGTGCCATGGGAGGTGCTGCAGATAGAGCAGTGAACAATGCAGACAAGAATTCTCTACTTGTGGAGCATACATTCTAGTGGAGGGAGACAGATCAACAAGTAAATGGGTAAATAAAGGGTTTGTCAGGTAGGATAAGCACAGTACAGATAACAAAGCAGAGAAGGGCTAAAAGTGCTGGGAGTTGGGAGTTGCAGTCTTAGAGAGTGGTCAGGCTGGGCCATCTGGGAATGTGGCCCTTCGGATAAGCCTTAAGGATGTGAAGGATCGGCCATGCGTGTTTTGAGAGAACAGTGTTCCAGATAGCTGGACTAACGGTGTAACGGCTCCAGGGTGGGAATGTTCCTGTCCTGTTGGAAGAGCGTCATCAAGGTTAGCGTAGGTATTTCAGAATGAGTGAGGTGGGGAGAACTTAATTTAGATATGGTGGGGTGGGGCTGGGATCGTGTACAGCCCAGGAGACCACCAGAGGACCCTGGAGTTTATTTATTCTGTGTGGCTCCGGTGAAGGCAGCTGCCACAGAGCTTAGAGCAGAAGAATGATCTAATCTGACTGCAGTTGTTCGTGGATTACCTGTCTTCGGAGCGAAGCCTGGACAGTAAGGGTGAGGGCCAAGTAGAGAATCTAGTTAGAGGCTCGTACAGGGAGCCAGGGGCGAGGTGGTGGTAGCGGGGACCCATGGGGAAGTGGTGGAGCTAGTGAGAGGCAGTTGGGTCATCCTTATGTTTTGTAAGTAAAGCCAACAGCATTTTGCTGATGCATCAGATGCTGAGTGAGAAAGAAAGGAGACAAGGATAACTCCAAGGCTTTGGTCTGAGGAATTAGAAGGATGGTGTGGCTGTTCACTGAGTTATGGGTCAGAAATGGAAACATCTATGGAACGGCTACCTAGGAAGCACATTTCTTCCCCTTGCTGTGGATCTCTGGGGTGGAACAATGCTTCCACCTCATGATGCCGTTACGCAGATGAGAGGGCTTTAGGGGTTGGGCTGCAGGATGTTGAGGGTCCCATGTGCTGTTCCCAGCCACCTGACAATGGGTGCCTAAGCCTGTACCATCTGGTCTTCAGATTCAGTGCCTCACTGACTTCAAAAATGGTGCTTTCTGGAAACACCGTGTGTTTTGCACCTCAGTCCTATCTCCTAGAGTCCAACCCTTGTGAAACGTGCTTGAGGTTGTTGATTAGAGTATTAAATTAACTATACCAGAGCAAATGTGGTATCATTTAGCACCTGAAATCCTTGGAAGAAAATTAGAAAGCCATAGCCACTTGCAGTATTGTGGATTCATTAGGCAAATTAGCAGCTCTTTGGGGTTGCATTCAGAGTGCTAAACTAGAGTGGAGGGAAGTTGACAGGGAATTAAGTCATTGACTAAAAGGCTCAACAGTGACAATCCCCCTTCCCCCTAAGGGCATTATAGGCATTCTATTTCAGTTCCTGTCTCAGAGTCATATATCTGTCATGTGATTGGCTACCTAAGAAACCTGCAGAAAGTTTCATCAGACAGTGTGCGGGAGATATATGACTTTAACTCTGAGATAGATTCACATTCCCCATGATTCACTCAGAGACCTGGGAATGCCTTCTAATGAGGGTTCCTTATTCTGTACCGGGAAAATATTCTGTGATTTAAAAGCACAAATGTGTGAAAGGGCATGCACAGATCATTTAACAGATAGCCTTCTGCAGCCCTGAGTAATTTAAATCATCTCAACTGGTTTAGCAATTCGAAGACAATTTTTATCCTTCTGCGCTAGCCACAAAATAAATTAGGTACCTTAAAAAGAAGCTTCTTGAGATTAAAGACTTATTTGACAAAACACCTCCACAGAGCCTCCTTATAGTACTAAGTACACAGGAAATAGTGAATGCTCAGGGGACAAATACTGAGGATTTTCTTGCCATTCTTAGAAGGGATTAAGTGTTTCAGCCAGATTTTTCTTTGTTAACAAAATTGATACATGGTCCAAGATGTTCAGGGAAAATATGATTTTACTTAGTGAATAATACTTAGTAAGCACTTTTTATTTATAAAAGTATCATTTCCTTCCCATGGTTCTTTCAACATCGAAAGTACACATTTCCTATCGGGCATGGTGGTGGGTTCGGGCTTCAGTAGCTGCCCCTCCAGCGGCGGCCGTGCAGCAGTGGGGCACAGGCACGGACAAGCCATTGAAAGCCGCCGGGCCTCAAAGAGAAGGCGGCATTTCACACAGGCATTTGGGTTCTGGAAGCAATTTCTATGTTATTTTCTTTTTAAAAAAAACATAGTTATAAATGTAATAGAGCCCCAAAGACAGAGCCACTCCGTCCACTGTGGTCCTTTCAGAAAAGCTTGAAGGGGACCCTGTGTGGACATATTCATACACGAGAAGGAATGAGGCTCCCCAAGCTTCCAGTGAGGGATTAGCTCCTGCAGAGTGTAAAGACCGTCGTGTGTTCATATTCATTTCAGAGGAAATTAAAAAAAAAAAAACCCTAGGAATAAATGTTCAACAAATCTTCCTGCTGTGTTTTCTGCCTTGGCAAGCGAAGGTGAAGGTGAGGTAGTGAACGTGAGACGTGATGGCGACGCGGGAAGTGAGTGCTTCCTCCAGGAGGCCTGCCTTATTCTCTTGATTTTAAAGAGCAGAAAATAAAAAGGGGCACCTCTACACATCCCCAATAATGAGAAATGATTCTCGGGGTCAAGAAGGCCCTAACTCAAACCTTATGTCTGTGAACATTGAGGAGATTACAGTATAGTTGAGTCCAACAAGAGAACATCAAATGTGCAAGACCCCGTAGGAAGCATTGTGATGGGGTCCAGAAACCAAGGCCCCGTCCTCAAGGAACTTAGTGTAGAAGAAGGCACATGAGCACAACTGCAAACAAAACGAGCGCAGGTGCCATGTGAGATGGCCATGCCAGTGAGCCTGAGCTTGAGGCTGGCAGGCTGAGCATCTGTGCAGCTGGGGGTGGGGTGGGGGGTGGGGGGCTTCAAGCTCCCAGGCCTCTGTGCACAGTAGGGAGCTGGGATTAGACCCCTTTCATAAATCCAGGAACCTGAGGTTCCTTTTTGGTCCCTGAATGACAACTAGGAAAAGGCTACCCTCAAGCCCATCAGCCAAGGAACTGTCCATCCTGGGCCATTGGTGAAAACTCTAATTAGAGTCATACTCTAAACATCAGCCCTAGCTATGGTGGGGGGCTTGATTTCCAGTTACCTGCCGGGTTTGGAAACCCTGGGCCAAGAAACTAATACAAAAATTGGTCCAGAACTGGAGAACCTTGCAGAGTCCTGGAAGAAGCAAAGGAGACAGTCACCTCACAGGAGGCCTTGGTGTCCATGCAGGATTCCAACAGAAGGCAGCTTCCATGGAAAACGTGTCCACAGAAATAAATGATGAAAGACACGGGGAAACCTGCCCTCATTAGAGACCGGACCTCTTGGGTGCTGGAGGGTGCTGCAGGGTGCGGCCCAGATCCCCACCAGGCTGTAGGACTGAGGCACTCCTTGCCCCCATTCTTGGGAATGTGAGGGGCTGACAGCTCTCAAGTGAGTTTGTGTCCTGGAAATACCTTCCGCTTAGGAGAGCCACATTACCGGTGGTCCTGCCCCCTCCCCCTGCAGCTCACATCCAGTGCCTGGTCAGTGTGGGGGTCCTAAGGACTGGTTTGCTTGTCCCAGAGCAGGGAAACTCCGAAGGATCATCCCAGCTCCAGATCTGACACCCTTCTTCAGCATGACCCTCTTGCCTCACTCACTCCCAGGAGCACTCCCGAGTAAGCTGCACACAAAACCACAAACGTCCAGTTCAGAGGCTGTTTCCCAGGGGACTAAGGTGGGTACTCCCAGGTTTATATTTCCAATGCAGACCCCTCTACTGAGCCCCAGACCCCTACCCAGCTGTCTTCTCCACATCTGCACTTGTGTGTCTCCAGGCATCTCCTGCTGAACATATAAAACCAAAACCATTCCTCTGGGCCCGCCAGCTGCCTCTGCCCCACCTCAGAAGCCCTCCCTCCCATTCACCCAGTGGTTCTTTCTGGAAACGCAGACGCCTCATTCGTCCTCACTTTCCTGTCTGATCAGCTCTCCAGTCCTGTGGACTGTCTATGCTTATGTGCATTTCTTTTCCTTTCTGCTGCCACCACCTGAACCTTAGGAATGCTTCCAGACATGTTTTTGCCCTTCAGCATGCAAGGAAGCACTCCCTGTCTTCCCCTTCCTCTCGTCGGTCCTTCTGCTTTTCTACAAAGAGCAGCGCACCGTGTACGTCGTTCTGCACCTTCCTCTCACTGAACAGTGCAGAGTGGTGATATATCTAAAGCTTAAATCTGATCATCACACACTCCCTTGCTTAAAACCTGTTTTTGGCTTGCTGTGACTCTCAGAATAAACCCCAAGTTCTTAATATGGTAGCCTACAGGCCACATAGAGTCTCCAGAAATATTTTGTGTTGCTCACAGTGTTTCACAGAATAAGAATTCATCTTTAGACTGGCCATGCCCTATTCAACTTGCTACAGACCCCGCACCCCATATTGTGCTAACCTGCCCCCCATCACTTATTTTTGTGCACTGCCCTGCCCCGCGGGCCGTGGGGGCTGTGCCCCCTTCCTCTCCAGCCCAGCTGCAGCCCCTCTCACCTTCTCTCTCTGGCCCATGAGCCTTCTTTCTGTTCCTTTGGTGCCCTGAGCTTCCACCACCTCAGCACACCATGCAGATGGCCAGGCCGCCGTGCTTGTCTCTGCGTTGCCTTGTCCTCCCTTCACACCTGTCTGAGCCTGTGTGCCCCTCAGGACTCACCCTCGAGGTCACTGCCTCAGGGATGCATCCCAGATATATGCTTTCCTGGTACCCTGTTCTCTCTCAGAGCACTTACCACACCTGTCGTAACTGTGTCCTGTCCATCCTAAAATGCATCTGTTTGTCACATTTCCATCTTTCTGAAACTGACATCTTACAATTAGTGGTAAACTAATGGGAATTTCAATTTGATGAAACTGAGTAGATCTTTCTCTGTAAAAACCCTTGTTTAGTACCTGTCTCTCTCACTAGTGTTGCAGGGGCGCAAGGGCCGGACTGTGGCTTTCTTGTCCCCCCTGTGTCTGCAGCGCCAGCACTGTGTTAGGCACGTGATAGCTACTCACTGAGCATTTATGGGCTCCATCAATGGACAAGGCGGTAAAGTAGGACTTTGTGTTATGGATCCTGCATTTGTCTCTCACAGTGTTTTAGTCATCCAGTGACCATGTTCTTTCTTGGCTGTATTCTTTCAGGCTTTGAGAGTTTGCCCTCTTCCCCTTAATCTTTGTCATGCAGACTGGAGAGGTTTTGTCAGCTCCGTCTGTGTGTAGAAGCTTTTTGATCATATCAGCTAGTCATCTCTGGGCCCTTTGCAATTGTCTGTAAGGCAAGCTGTTGAGTTGGGATGAGTGTTTGCTGACTCATACCCTGTCCCCTTTCTGATGATTCCCTGTGTTTGGTCAGTATTTTTGATGGTGGGTCCAATCAGATTGGTATTTAGGAAGAAGAATCTTCTGTGTCCTTTACGTCCTGCTTTAAAAACTTAACACTTTGTAGATCTCTAGGGTCCCGTGGGAGTGTGCAGGAGCTCTGCCAGACAATTTAAAGATCACATATGGTTCTTTTCATGAAAATTATTCATTCCTATTCTTACCTTTTCTTCTCTCAGAATTATATGATCATTTCATTCAATAGGACTGCATTTATTCACAGGTGCAAGAAAGGACCATGTCAAAGGTAGACTGTCGAGTGCAGGTACTCCTACCTGCATCTTGGAAGCATATTACATTTGTTTTGAGTTGTGTGCTTGAGAAGAAAATAACAGGACAGAGAATAATTTTATTCCAATCATCCCCACTCTTATATCCCCTAAATGCTATTATTATTATCATTAACTCAGATTCCATGTATCTCAGATCATTATAGAAACTGGTACAAATTTTTTTTATTACCCTTTTGACATTGATCATTAAACTTTCAACAGCTCATTGGCCGCCAAATTCTTTGGTTTAATAAAATGGTTACATGACCTTAACAGCGTTTGAAAATTGATTCGTTAGGTTACTTTCCAGGAGGAGCACAAATGAGAAGTCAAAATTTATCATTTATACTTAGAGTAATTATTTGAATTATTTTCCCACAAAGGGCATTATATTCCTCTTTCCAACAGGGAAGCTTCTGGTCCATTTTCCTGCTCTCTTGCATGTGGATGACGTCTTCATTCCGCAGCCTCCCCCCATGCCTGCCTTCCTGTCAGTCTGGCATTTCCCAGCCCGCAAGAGCTCCGTGTTGCCTGAAAACCTGTGGGTTTCCCTCTGTTTTGTTTCTTCTGGGTTAGTCATAAACGGAATAAACGAGAAGGGTTCTCCCCTAATCCCTTTCAATGCTGCTGTTTTTATTTCTTATTTAAAAATACCAGACATGGTAAAACATTCTTCCTTATCTTTACCGACTTAAAAAGTAACAGTCTGTGTGCAAAGATTTTTTTTTTAAGTCTTAAATGTAGGGGCAAATTTCATATTGACTACATGCTTTTGCCTCAGAAGTTGAAATTATGCATAAATAGCTATATGATACATATATATATATATACAAGCTCAAAACAGTTGTTGTAAAATGTCGTGAAATGTCCTTTTTATCTTTGAAACACAGCTAGTGAACAAGAGTCAGTGTAGGCATGTAGTCAGAAAAAAATACCCTGGAAACAGAAAGCTAAAGCTTCCAACCTAGCTGTGTTCTTAACTAAAGATATTATGCTGGGCAAGTTATTGGACCTTCTTGGACTTCTGTTTTTTTTTTTACTCACAATAAGAGAGGATTTGATTAGATCCATGATTCTCAATTCTGATTGTACATTAGAAGCACCTAGGGAACTTTTAAGAAATGTAGATGGTGAGGCCCTACATTGGTCTGATTTAATTTTTTTAAATCTCCCCATGAGTCTAATAAAACATATTATTTTTTTATATGTGCTGTCAGCATAAAACAAGGCCTACTTGACAAACTCAAGGGTCTTTCCAGGTCGGTGAGTCTCTTGTTGTATTTTTCCTCCCTAAGCCAGGATGGGCCATGCCGACCGCGCTCTGCAGACAGAGACGTCCCTTGGGTGGGCTCGTAGAATACCTGTGATTATGCAGAATGCTCTCTGGCTTGAAGAGTCATCAGTGGCACCCACCGAGCCTTGTGTGTCTGCACACGTGGCATCTACGTGTCCACCCAAAGCCTTCTGGCAGTCATGGGCCTCTACCATTCTTTCTTTGTAGCTGGGCACACTTGTCATGCTGTGTAGGAATCCTGGTGAAGGTCTGTGGCCGGGCTGAATGAGAGTGTCCAGCTCATGTTTCCCTCCCTGTGGTCTTGAACAGGTGGCCAAAGGCCATAGTTGACCTCTTATCACCCATCTTTTTGTCCGCCAGCCTTTTCAAATTTTTTTGGTCTCTAATTTCCTTTCCTTGACCACCCTGTAACCTTTCATCTCTGACTCCTGAAATTACCAATAAATACATTTTATTGGGTTAGTAGTTACTTAAAAAAATAATAATAGTTTTTAAGCATATTAGATTCTAATAACCTCTTATCTGTGGGTCGACATAGTGAGCATATGATATATATTATATATAGACTAACAACTAAAAAAAAAAAGAAAAACAAATTTCAAGGTTTCCCTCCTCAAAAATGTGTCTTACTTCTAGCTCTTTCCCCAGCCCCACCATCATCCCCTGAGGTCAGATCTATGTCCCTTCATTCCAGTCTCCTCTATAGTGATGAGGATGGTGGCCATTGTGGATGGTAAGCCCAGTGATGAATACTGGCATCATCTCATTTAAATGTCACTAAAGGGGTTTAAAGATGAGGAAGCCAGAGCTCACAGAGTTTACCATCTAGGGAGGGGCCACCATGGATTTACCAAATGCTCCTAAAATCCTTAGGATGACCATTACAATCTTACCAAGGATTAAACTGTGGATATCCATGTTCCGTTCTTGCCCATGGCAAGGCCAGTAAACAGTGGAGTTGAAATCTAGGCTGTCTCTACTACCAAGCTATATTCTGTTACTACCACTGTCCTCAGTTTACAGACGGAGAAACAAAACCGAGGCACCCGGAGATTGAATGACTTGCCCAAGATCATAAAAGGCAGAGGCAGGTCTTTCTGATTCCGAAGCCCGAGGTGCAAGCACCTCACTCTGTTGCCTTCCCGTCTCACCTTATCCACTGCTGCTTCCTGTATGAAAATCAATCCTCACTCAAGCCCTCCCTGACTGATTCTTTTTTTTTCTTACTTGTTCAGCTTGGAAACAGGCTGTTCTATTTCCTAGGCCTGAAGTCTTTGGTTTATTTGTTGATTTGGACTTTAAAGGCCCTTGAAGTCTATCCCACCTCTCACCCCTCATTCCCACAGTGTCGAGAACCCATGCCCTCCTCCATCAGCCTGTTCCCCTTGCTGTCCCACCGACGTGCCAGACTTCTGTCTCCAAGTGGTTTTCATAGTGTTGCCTTCATCTCTTCAGCTGGTTTTTCTTGAATAGCTGCCCTGTGCTGACAGAGTCTGGTGAAATCCTGAAGGACTGAATCTACCTTCTCTGCATGGCTCAAGGCCACCCCCTCTGGACAGCCTCCCGTTCTCCCCCTTTTGCTCTGCTTGCCATCTAAGCTCCCTCAAACCCTGGGTGCGCTGTGGAGTTTCATTATGGAGTCTTTACGTCTTAAGTCAGAGTGAACTCTGTGATGGCAAAGATCACAGACAAACAATCCTGAGTCTATAGTAGCTGCTTAACAAATAGTTGTTGAATGAGTTATTAATGGGTGCAAATAATGCTTCCCCCCTCAAATCAAAATATTATTATGTTAATTCTGAGTCTAGAAAAACAAAAATTTTTAATGTTAATTTATAGGAATTTTCTTTAAAATGGTTGCTTAGTTTAAGTGCTAATAAAACTGATCTCTAAAATGATTGTTGTTCTCCCAGTAAATGTTCCCTCAACCGTGATGGAAGCCATGTGCAGACAGGATGCCCTGCAGCCATTCAACAAGAGCAGCAAACTGTCCCCCACCACTCAGCAGCGCTCCGTCGTTTTCCCACAGACCCCCTGCAGCAGGAACTTCTCTCTCCTGGATAAGTCTGGGCCCATCGAATCAGGTTTTAACCAAATCAACGTGAAAAATCAGCGAGTCCTCGCAAGCCCGACTTCCACAAGCCAGCTCCACTCAGAGTTCAGTGACTGGCATCTCTGGAAATGTGGGCAGTGCTTTAAGACTTTCACACAGCGGATCCTCCTACAGATGCACGTGTGCACACAGAACCCCGACAGGTAACCCCGGCTTCCACTGCTCTCTGTGAGTTTGCTTAGCGAGACAACTGCTTGTCTTCCCACCTGGGGGCCAGTTGCCTTCTGCAGCCGCACCTCATGGGAAACCCTGTGATAAGAGGTGTCCACTTTCTGGAAGGCCAGAGAGTAATGTTAGGCTACTGCCTGGCATTATTGTTTAGATGGGCTGCACAAACAGTGCTCAGAGGCTGCAGAGAGGAATCTGTGCTTGTTTGCCAAACAGTTCTGTCCAGGTCTAGAGGGGAGCAAAATAGAAGGAACATTTATGAATATCATAAATGGAAAAATTAAGTCAGGATCATTAGAATCCTCTCTGTCTTCCAAAGATAATAGAGCTGGCTGCTCTGCTGCTGTCACAGTTTCAGGGTTCACCTCCAGTGGGCTATGGGTATGAACTTAATTAAGTACTCAGAGGTAATGAATTGGAATTTTTTGCTTAGTACTATTTTTCTTCAGAGCATGCAAACCCATAAATCCTGCAAAGCTGTCAAAAGGAAATACCTACTCTGCTAGTGATGTGGAGGAAAACAGATGCCACTTATTCAATAAACTAATATCCACACAGAAGAAAAATGTTGACTAGATACCTCAGAGTCAAAGTTGGTTTGAAAGTTTGTCAATAAAGAATTTTATGGCCATGAACTGAAGATGAAATTTAGCTGAACAAGTGAATTAAAATTTCAGGTACTCTGATGAGTGGCACAGTAGATATAATGGAACTATTATTTATGAATCAAAACTGGTTTATTTGACAGTCTTGATATCTGGGAGCGCAAAAGACAAAAATCAAAATAATTCAGTGAGAAAGGATTGTGTTTTATCTCTCCTTCACGTCTTGTGAATATTTGGTTAAACTCAAAATAGGTAATAGCTTTGAAAATGCACTTTGAATATAAAAGCAGAAGATGAGTTTTGGAAGTAGGATGGGAGACTCAGAAGCAGGACTCCTGAATTATTTTCTTAATTTGGCTTAACCTTCAGCCACTCAGCTCTCCGTGTCTTATACACCGAAGCTCTCCACTCCCATCTCTGCAGAATAGGGTGCTAGAAAACCCAGGTCAGGATAGAGAGGATGGAGGTGCAAGGAGGGTGGATATTTTCTAACATAATAGTGATCCATTTTAGTGTACATATGCACATTTGCATGTGTATGTTTCCATTTGTGTCATTTTAGAAGTCATTCTCTTAATGCCAAGCATGGTAGCTGATTAATGTTGAAACATTTGCATTAGAACTATTGACAGCAAGTATGTCTACAATCTTTCACCTTCAGTAGGAGAGCCCCGTAGTGAAAATCACCAGATTTATGCACATTTTAGACTAGTGGCTTTGGAGGTGAAACAAACTTTTGAAAGTATTTTCCTTACTCAGGATTTTTTGTGTGTGTGAAAGTTTGCCTTCCTTACAGTTATACATGTAGCCTCAAGATGTATCTACTCAGTTTGTAAAACATTTTAGTAGCTTTTTAAAATATAAAGTCTGCATTACAATCATTTTATGAACTTGTTTTTTAATTTGAGTGAGTTCAGATGCATGAATCTGTTGTTTGTACAGACTGGTTGCCATCATAAGTGAACACGCAGAGGTGAAATGACATGATTGTTGCAAATTCCCAGATCCCGGAACTCACAGCTTAGGTTTGAGTATGAGAGACCCTAATGGGCTTATTTGACTCAGATGCCCAAACCAAGTGTGATGTGGCCAGGCCTTTTCAGATGAGGTGAAGTAGTGAGTGCTTGTTACCTAGCTAGATAAGATAGCAGAGTGGGATCACATCAGCTAAGCAGTAGGTTCTTACTTCTTTCCCTGTGTTGTTTTGGTGAAGACTTGAGAGGTGGCCATCATTTTTGATGAATAAATCAAAACTAAGAGTTGTGACTTCAAAAGAAGTAGTTCCTTTATAGGCAAAGTAATACGGCCCTGTGACCTTGGAACAATGTGAGGTTTAGGGGTACTATGCCCCTGTGCAGTGGAAAATCTGCATATAATTTTTGACTCCCCCAAAACATTACTAGTAGCCTGCTGTTGACTGGAAGCCTTACTGGTAACATAAACAGTCAATTAACACATAGTTTTAATGTTCCATGTATTATATACCATATTCTTATAATAAAGTAAGCTAGAGAAAAGAAAATGTTTTCTGAAATTGTCACAAATCTCCAACAGAAGCTTTTCCAATTTATTTTTTTTAAATTGTGTATGAGTAGACCTGTGCAGTTGAAACCTGTGTTGTTCAAGGGTCAGCTGTACAGTATTTCTTAGTAAAGACGGGAGATGCTTGAATTGCTCCATCACAACTGAATTGATTCTTGGAGAAATGGGGAAATAGAAGGAGATGCCCATGAACTTTGAACCTACTAGTTTCATTCTAGATACCTAGTTTGCTTTTATATGTGACTGGCAATTAACTTTTTTCTGTTTCTATCAGCGAGTTTGGAAGTAAAAGATACTCTTGAGTAATTCTTAATCACATGGCTGAATTGCTAAATAGGAGAATACAGAATTAAGATGGAACTAAATCTGTTCATGATAGTCAAACAATATGGAGCCCTTTCTCTTATTATCCATGTGGGGAATTACAACTGCTAAATATATAAATTTTCTTTAGTGATTGACTTCATAAATCAGCTGGCTTTTACTCTTTGGAAGTTTGTGGCCTTTCAGCCACATACAGTGAAAAAGCTTAGAACCAACGAGTCAGAAACCATCTCCCTAGTAAGGGAAAAACTCAAATGCCTTTATTTTGATAGGAAAATCTTGCTAGAACCAGAGGCAAGAAAGAGACAGACAGAAGACACAATCAGAAGGTAAACAGGTTAGAGTTTGAGACAGGTCCAAATTTGAAACAGGCCCCTAAAACTTAGGTCCAAAAGATTTTTAACTCAGTGAACTGAATATTTGGCCATGAAACCCAAGACATTTGAACCTTCATCAAAGAGACTGTGTGTGTCTAATATTCATAAGCTTTTTCATGTGAGGGACCATCAAAAAGTCTGTGCCTTGATACAATGGAAAGAGATCCAAGCATTCACAGGGTTGCCAGCATCACCAGTTTTTACTACCATGCTATTTACACTGAATGCAGAAAAAATTCCATTTGACCTGGCAAGGTAGGCATTAACACTCGAGACAAAAACACATCCATGAGGGGCCAGGAGTCCCTGCATTGTTGTTTCTTGATTTTTTTCCTGTTAATATGAAACAAACCCAGAGATATCTTTTTCCTTTTTCTCAGACTGCTGTCCTTTTCTTTTCCTGAATGAATTTAAAGGGAAGAAGCTGTTGGAGTCTAGACCAACCAAGATTTTATTAAGGACTCCATAAACATTTGGGGTTTTGCATAAGCTTATGACCTAGGCCAGGCTAGCTTGAATCACTTTTGTTTGAACCAGGAGTTAGAAATCCCTTTTCTCTTCTGTTTTTCTGCTGCAGAAACTCTCAACAATCCCATTGGGGGGGCTCCAGAAAGGGGTAAGCAAAGACTTCAATCACAGTGGATTATTTTCTGATGAATATACTCTCTTTTGTTTTCTGCAGAAAGTGTCTTTTTAATGCTTATCTTTATTTTGCACCCTCTTCCTTTTTTTTGCCCCCCTCCTTTTTGATTGTTTGTGCCACATGGGGAAAGTGTACCTTTAGCCTCCTGGGCACACTATCAGCTGGTCACATGTGTGTGTTGAGTGTCATTGCTTGTAACTGGCCACGGTGGTACCAGAGGGGAAGATGACTCTAGAAGGTACTATCTGGTGGGAGGAGATAATCCATTATCATAATAGTTTCTTTGGAATGTGTCAGTATTCTTGTATCCCACTGTCCTCCCTCCCCCAAGTGTGAAGGTTATCTTCTTTCTAGAGTTCCATGTTCTCTCCAGGACCTTTGGCTCTGCTTTTGTGCTGCTGTCCTGAAATCTTTTTCTCCTAACATAGAGCTCAGTTCTTTTCTCACTCCACGCAGCCAGCAGTGACCTAAGGCCTTTTGAAGTCTTGGGAGACTTGCACTCGGGCCGACTGATGTGGGGCAAGGAGAGAATATGGCCCCAGCTGAACAACTTCTGTCCTGGAGGCTTTCATGCCATGAAAGAAGAAGCAAAGAAAGATGAATAATATTGTAAACCAAAGCACACTTAATTTTGTTAAAGGTTTTATCCTCTTCCTATGTGCACACCAAGCCAATTACAGACTCACAGGAGATAAACTGCATATTTTATGGGAGTATCTCTGGCAGAGGGGCTGCCAGTTACAGAGAATGCTGGGGAAGGGATGACGTTGTCTTGCTGCTTTCTTTCTGTTGAAGAATTGACCAGCATGGATACGTGCTACATAAATCGCCCTAGGCTTTGTCTATTTTTCAGTTATTTCATTGTTGAGTACGGAGCACCTTCCAGTTTTTCACGAAGCTTGATATTTTGTGTTCCAACTAGCCACCCCTGGCTATTTCCATTTAAATTAATCAGAGTTAAGTGAAGTAATACTTCCATTTCTCAGTTGCCCTAGCCACGTTTCAAGAGCTGAACAGTTGCATGTGGCTAGTGGCTCCCGTATTGGGTCATGCAGATGGTTGATCACTGGATACCGTTGCTGGATGTCTCCAGCAGTAACAAATAGCTGTAAGCTGCTTCTGGTTGTGAGATGTCACCACTCCGTGAGGAGTGCTTGCTTTTGTTCTGGGGCTTAACCGAATGCTGTCTGTGTATGATGACTTGGGGAAAATCAAAGCGCTTTAGAAGGGAGATTCCTACATTTAGTGATTCAGTGACATGAGATCCTGGAAGGAGTAAAGGTAAACACAGCACTTGAGGTCAGGCCTCCCAAACTTCTGGTATGAAGACACATCAAAGGGAGTCAGAACTTTGGAGTTGAAATTGATCCTATCTCAAAGTTTAGTAAAGTTGGTCTTATCTCCTGGCCAGACCTTGACAAATGAATGAGAATGTTAGTCATCAGAATAAAAAGCTGAGTAAAGGCAACTGACTCTGGCCCCAGAGCCTCCAGCTGCAAACTGAGCAGTGAGGAGTTAGGGTGTCCTAATAGAAACCTGCACACAGAGTCTTCACTCCTGGGGCCAGCTTTCCTGAAGGAAGTTTGATGTCTGAGGTTCCACAGCAGCCATATTGCTTTCTAAGCCCTGCTTCTTGGCCTTGAAGATCTCATTTTGTCTGTAATGTATCCCTATGTCCTGAGATGAGACCCTAGCATGCATGCATTAATGTTAATTACTTTGTGATCATTTCCTTTTATTCATTTTTTAGGAACTATTGAAAATCCAGGAAAAGAAGGAATCTTGTCTACTTGCTGTGTAACTTTTATGCTTTCTGAGGGCTAACTTTCTATAAATTTCTTGGCTGAGAGAGACAGTCTGCTCTAGTGGCAAGTAGAGCACTCATTTTAGTTCTAAATGCTACATAAAATCAGCCTCTGCAGAGGTGAATGGGACCCTGTGGTCTAAAATCTTATGCCTCAAGGTACCTGAGGATGGAAGGATATCATTGTTTTTTGAGAACAACTAAAAACTAAGGTTTAGTCCTACATGTTGGGATGAGGTTTTCTTGTTGCTCTGAATTCTCAACTGCTAACTCAAGAAGTTTAAATGGTCCATGACCTATTAGCATGTGCACACACACAAATCCACAGAAGGCTCTGTGCACCGGAGACTGGCTAGCACCCGTGATGAGGGACATCACACTGTTGATGCCGTCTCCCGGCGGTGCTTTGAGAAGATCCGCAGGGGGCGCACGTCTGTGGATTATCTGGAAGCAGGAGCAGACGTGACAAGATGTGAGGGAGCTTCTGGTTGCTCATCCCCCTGACCAGAGGAATGAGAAAGGGGGACTCAGGGAAGTACAATGACTTGTCCAAGTCCTACAGCTGGTGGAGGTGAGAGGCTGAAGCAGGACTCACCTCTCCCGTCTTCCCTGATCTAGGCCTTTCCTTTCAGTCAAGCAAATTTTGGGAAACTTTTAAAAGCTGTGCCATAGCCACTGGGTACCCAGCAAACACTTTTTCGGCTGGTGCTGGGATCCTGTTGCCTTTCACGGTTGTTAGCTTGATAGAAGAATTCAGCACAAGCTTCTCTCTGGTCATTTCTGCCCTTAGGTGTGTAAATCTTTGCCACTGTGACTGTGAACATAAAAAGGATGGATTGACTTCTGACTATAGGAAATAAATCACCTGAACTTTTGACAGCAGAGTTAGAAAAAAAAGAAAAGATTAATTGGTTTTATTTAGTGGCTTATTGTTTATTGTGATAGCTATTAAAAATAGATAACCAGAGGCTAATAACTGTTAATGGTCCCCTCACTATTAAAAAATCAATTGTCAGTGGGTATAGCATATATTTATATATTATTTTATTTCTAATTTTCAATAACATTTTAAAAAATTCACCCCTGAGAAAATTATTTCTTGAGGAACACTTTAAGTTTCATGGTTACCACAAAGACCTTGTTTGGCAGAAGAACATTTTTATCTACATACAATTTTATTGGCTTTCCGAGCATTATTTTATAATTGTAATAAAATGCATGTGTAATTTGTCAAGATCGATAAACTCCTTACCAAGGACTCTTATATATTTCTTTGAAACTTGTTTGAGAGCAGTTAAATAGATTTCTAAATGCAAGTAATTAAAATTGTATAGTATTGAGTTATTGATCACTCCTGGACTATTAATCAAGCTAAAAAATTCTACAATCAGTGCTCAGTGTGCTGCAGCCTGGTAAAATAATAGTATTTGTGTTCAGTGAGGCAAGTAGCCACAATTAAGCACTTCACTTGACAAATGAGAGGGTACACTTTATTTTGTACTTAATTGAATTGTACATGCTGGCTCACTATTGTCTCCCAGCCCTTGGTTTTGGTTTCTGATCACTGGAGCTTATGCATATGTTAGAGGTAGACCAGTTGGCTTTCTAATTACAGCCAGGTCTGGGCCACAACCCAGGGCTTTGTAAGCACTGTTCATATCCCTCATGACAGATTATTAATTTTCTTAACAAAAATGTTGATAAACAAATTAGAGGCCTGTCAAAGAGTGATATGAAATAGCTTTGAATAGGGAAAACTCCCCATGTTTTCTATCACTCACCAGATTCTGCTTAAGTAAGCAGAAGAACTTCTGTAGAGGACAGAATTTTAATCTATTTTATGAAAACCAAAAATTGATTTACTTTTCATGAGCTGGAAAGAACGTGCTCCCATAGTCTTGCTAATTATCAGGTATTTGTCATCACAACTTTCTTCCACTTGCTTTTTGCTTCACAGTCCTCCTACTGCAAGCGTAGTGACAGCCCGTCATTTCTGTGCTGCTAAAAATCATCGCTGGCTAGCAGATTTAACTGGGGAGTGAAATTCAAGGAAAAGATCCGATGGATAAATATTAGTCAGGGCTGGGGGAAGAGTAACTAGCACTCAAGATATCCTTACCAAAGACACCAGTCTGGGTGCACACCTGTGTTCATCTGTGTACTAGCAGGGAACCCCAAGACAGTTTCCTATTAATTAAAACATGCAACCTGCTAACTTGCCAGTGTGTTTACCTGGCTTTTAGAATAGAGTCCAAATACCCTGGAGTGACCTTAGTGTCAAGAACATATTTCATCTGAGGAAAGTTCATCCCGTTTTCTAAACTGACAGGGACAACTGCTTTCCCTGCCCCAGAGGATCATTGTAAAGATTAAGCTAAATCATTGATTGTAAAGCATCTCAAAAAGTTAAAAGTGCTGTGGAAAGATGAAAGTCAATTACCAGTTTTCTCTTGTGACATTCTACTCCATCAAGTCTGTCCTCTCAATGCTCCCAGAAGGACCCTAGTATATGCCTAGGGGTGGGAACAAAAAACAGGGACGTAGAGGTTCCTAAAATGATATGGTTAGTATTGGACAAGAATGTTCTTTTGGGAATAAATGTGTTTTATCAGCTCTGTGAATTTTGTTCCTGCAACAATAAGTAAATTAATGGGAACCCAGTGGCCCAAGCTCTATATTCTGTTATAAAACCTGAGCAGGTGCCACCAGAAAGTTTTGGCCCCTGCCTCAGGATGCTGATTCCCACTGCCTACCATAGAAGATAATGACCAGGCGGCTGCTTTCTCCGTTTCAGGCCCTACCAGTGCGGCCACTGCTCCCAGTCCTTTTCCCAGCCTTCTGAACTGAGGAACCACGTGGTCACTCACTCCAGTGACCGGCCGTTCAAGTGCGGCTACTGTGGCCGTGCCTTTGCTGGCGCCACCACGCTCAACAACCACATCCGAACCCACACTGGAGAAAAGCCCTTCAAGTAAGTAGCGGCCAACCCTCGGTCCCCTCTTTCTCTCAGCCTTTTCCGAGAGCTGGCCGACGCATCTGCACAGCCCTGCGCACTTCAGCCAGCTTGTGGAGAAGGCTCTTTGGAAGTCTCTGTCCAGGCTGCAAAAGGACCTGCTTGTTTTGGAGGCTGACATTTGGAAGATGGACTCAGGAACCCTATATGCTGATCTTGGCTCAGGTGCTGCAAACATGGACATGAGACAGTCTGTCTGAGTCTGTTTTCTCATCAGTAAAATAGAGAAGCAGGAGTAAGTCATTTTGAGAATCTTCTGGTTCCTGAGGGTCTGTCCTTCTAGAATGTGAGTGTTATCTTATAGTCGCCAGTAAGTCCACGGACACCAGCAAGGTGGCCCCCAGGTTAGGACATCTGAATAATCGTCTCCTGGGGAACTTGAACCCTTTGGGCTTCTGGTGAGCTATCTCCTCCTCTTTTCTACATGTTTGAAGTTATTATAGCAGCCAACTCAGCAGCTTTTCTGTGTGCCCTTTAGATCTCAGAATTACCATGTTGGTGGGGAAAAAATATGCACACAACTGAACACAGGGCGTGGCTGAGTCCTGAAAGATTCCAGGAATGAGGAAAGAGGTGGAAGTGAATCCCAAGGGCTTTGGCAAGGCAGGGCCACCTGAGCAAGAGAGTGTGTTTCTAGACAGAGCGCAATCACAAGGAAAACAGACATCCGAGTCATGCAGGGTGGCCTGTTCATCTACTCGCACATTCATGTGTGTGCTTGTTCATTCAACAAACATTGAGCACCTGCTTTTGTACTAGGCACCCTGCAGGGCACAAAGATACAAAGGTGAAAGATACAGTCTTTGAAGACTTTACAGTTTATGGGAAGCCCAATTAATAAACAGGTATTATACCATAGGGTGAAAAATGCAAAAGTGAGGAATGCTAAGACATGTACATACAGTGTTACAGGATAGCATGGAAGTGGCATAGTCAGTGATGTCTGGGAGAGATGATGTTTAGATGTGTTTTGAAGGATGAGTAGGAGTTTTCCAGACATACAAAGCACAGAGGCATTTGTGGCGGCCCAAACAGCATGTGGAAAGGCTTGGAAGGTGAATCAGCAGGTATGACTCGGTGGGTCGTTTCAAAGCAGTTTCTGCTGGCTATGTGATGGACTCCTTTCTGTTCAACCCTTTTACAACTCTTTACTCATTTGCCACACTCGCTTTCCCTTGCTTAAGAAGGACAATCAGAAGGGCTTAGATGTACAGCCTAATTACCTTCTGTAGGACAAGATCAGGCAAGAAAGGAAGTGATTCAGGCAGTAGGAGATGCCCTTGCTTAGGCTCAGACAAGGAGGCTTCCCAGAGGCTCAGGACCCACGGTTTTCCCTTTGGACCTGCTGGCATAGCGCGGTGTCCCTGCGGTGCTCAGCCTGTGGCCAGGCTCAGCCGGGGGCTGGCTCCCCTCCATCTGCCAGCAGAGGGAGGCTGTTACCATCCCTCACCTCTCCATGAGTCGGTTACCTGTATTTATTATTCTTAACTTTTTTCCATCATGGCTTAATTTGTGATATTAATTAATAACAAAAGTAGTTTAAATTTGTGTCTGTGCAAGAGTACAGCTTGGCCACTGCACAAAAGTACCTGGCTAAGGGGACAGGCTGGGGTCTGAAGACAACCCTGTGCTCTGCCAGCCAAGCTCTGCCTTCTGGGGCTGCGACAGCCAACGGGGTCACTGTTTTCTGGTCCACCCTAAGGGCAGACGGCTTAGCACAGTACCAGAGGGCCCTATCCCAGGTGTTTGGGTCCTGCCCAGTGGACTTTGCTTGGCCCACAAGCCTGACTCTCGAGGGTTCAAAAATTCTAGCTTCACCCCTCCTCTGGATGTGGAAAATGATGATGGCATGTACCCCATGCCTTTTCAGAAGCAGAGATGCAGGAGAACTGAGGATCCTTCTGGCCCTTATATTAGAGAGGGCAGCCAGCCAGACAGTGCCAGGAGTCAGATTGATTTCTATCTTGGTTGCTGTGTAAATAGATTTTAGTAATTAATTGAAGAGGTTTCAGGGTCAAAATGGGAAATAGATTTCTATTAATGTTAAGGTGTTACTTATGTGTAACCCATTGACTGTACTCAATTTTTTCCCCTTATCCTGTTTTTGTCATGTTTCCAATGCAGTTGCCATTTTAACTTTTAATTAATCAAATTAATACTTGAAAGGCTTCAGTAATTGTATCTTTTTCCTTTTTAGAAGTGTATTTTTTTGTGTGACCATAACCTAATTTCATCTGGGAAAAAAAAAAAAGTAAACAACCAGAATTGGCTGGATAAGATTCTGTGTGCATGTTTTAGTTCCTTCTTATTGTATGAAGGTGGCACATGCTATAAGGTTTGTTTTTTAACTTATCAAATATATATTCCCAGGGAGAATTGAGTGTATGTTCATTGTAAAAGTGCCAGAATTAAACATCTTCTAGAAAATGGAAAACGAAATCCTTTGATGTATACACCCAGATCATTCAGGATGGAACTATCCCAAGGAAGATTTGGGAACTTCTAACCATAGCTCATGGATATCCATCCCATGGACATTTGTAAATATTATGAAGACACCCTTTTATAAGCATACAAAGCAAACATTCAAAAACACTTTTGTTACAAATTAGTCAATAAAATGAGTTTCACCACAACAGTTAATTTTACAACTTCAACTAATGGGTATTGGCTTAAACAATGTTGCAAAGGAGGAAAAGAACCCTGTAAAGATGCACCACCCTAAAATGTACCCTTGGGCAACTTCCAAATAGATGCCCCAAATGGCTCATTCCCCAAATTATCCCACCCATGCAAGGGCCCAGAAGGCCTTCACAGGATTCTCAGGGGTGAGGCGAGCGGCAGCAGGGGAAAGCCCTCTCCAGCTTCTAAGATTTGCACTGAACTGTGGTTTTTGAAGGCACATCAAGATTAAGGCTGTCCTGAGAAGGCTGGAGAAGATTTGGCAGTAAGAGATCAGTGAGTCATTCCAGGGTTTGCCTCTCAATCTAATTGGCTGGAAACCCTCTGAATGACTCCATCCCCCAAGCTTTAGGTGGGCCTCTCAGGTAACCTGTCTCTAGACTTAGAACTTGGTTTTTGCTTTATATCGTGAGACTGGAAGTCATGGAGAACAAGGAACAAAACAAGACATCATTTCTTGCAACAGCAGTTGCCAAGCACTTTGCAGAAGAGGGAGGAAGGGAGGAAGAAAGGCAGCTGGCAGTCTAAAACTTATCTTTACAGTGAGGACTCCTTTCTGCTCTTTCACTAAACAATCTCTGAAGATCTCAGGGAGACTGCTCCCTCTGCCTGGAGAATCCGCGTGAAGCTGCCTGACTGAAGCCTGGCTGAAGCCTGGCTTCAGAGCCAGGGAAGACCAGGACTGTGCAGAGGAGAGGTTCTTCTCTTCATCTTTGGTAGAAGCAGAACCTAAGACAGTTTGGCTCCGTATTAAAAAAAAATCCAAAGGCTATTCCAAAGAACGTCTAATATTTTGACAAGATCGAGCCAAAATCAAAGCAGATAAAAAGAGCACATCAGTAAATATTTATTGAATGCATGATATGTACAAAGCCCTGCTGCAATTTGGTTTAATTCAAGGACTATTTTTGTGATGCCATAGAAGCACAGAAAGAAAGAGTCTTGTGGGTTTCCTGTGTGCCAGAACTTGACATCCTTTGGTGCCTCTTTCAGTTTGAGGTGGTAATTGTTAAGCTCCCTGTGCCTGTAATCCAGTCAGTCATCCTGTGAAGTAAAGAATGATCCCAAATCTAAAAGGAAATCAAGTCTAATTACAATACCCATACAGGCAGGAAGGCAGGAAGGTCTTTGCTGGTGTGTTTGTCGACTTTCCACTTCGGCGTTCCTGTGGTGTCCCTTCAAGGCTTGACGTAGCGCGGTGAGAAGGATCTTGTGTCCCAGAGCATTTCTTGCAGGAGCAAAGACCATTTCTCTGCTCCTGGCTCGTTACCCACATCTTTCTCTCATTATTCTGCTTCACTTCATGAAGTCCATGCTTTGAAGTACCCAGGCCCCATCACTCAATTGCCATGCAGTTGAGGGTTAATTAAATGCCAGCCCAGTTTTGTCCATCTTGGACCTGCCAGATGAGTTTCGTCCTTCTGATGAGTTTCGTTAAATTATGAAAATAATTTATGAATTAATTTGTAAACAGTTTTTGTAAAAAAGATGATGAGCATAAAAACTGAGGCTCTTCTTTATTTAAAAAGTATTTGTATATCCAACCTCTCTTCCTTCCTCAGTTATACACATTGTACTTTTATAAATGCCAATTCACGTAGTTACTAATTCTAGGAGCCTACTTTCCTCAAGAAGGGGAAATTCCCTGGGAAAAGGCTCTACACTAAGGTAATTTGGGACACATCTGCATGTGTTTTTATTCACACTTGGTGAGCAGATGGCATTAGAAATGACTATCTCACAAGCCCCAGAAATAGGACTTTGTGAATTTCCTGATTATTACAACAAATAATTCCAATAGCATAAATGTCTGTGAGGAATTTAGGCAAACCCTTGAGGAAAATATAACTCCCCTGAAGGTCTCTTTCCAACCTGGATGTGTGAATACTGCATGTAGACATAGCCTTTTGCCTTGTGTGAAGCACTTCCCACTTAGGAATTCTTTATAATCTCCTGCACAAGATTAGAAGTGCAAAAGCATGACACAGGTAAATAGTCACTCCTCAGCATTGCTGAAGCTATTCTGCTCTCTTTGCAATTGATTCTAGGGCTTCAGAATTTTTTTCAAAAAAGGAATATAATAATTTGAAAGTTTGTCAGGCAGTGAAAGGTAGTATATTCTGACACACTAATCCAGTAACTAATCCGTTTCCTAATAAACAATCAGCAATTCACTAACATGTCATCAGCACTTCAAGAGCTCTGGAGAGGGGATGAGCTGCCCATGGCATTAATGAATACACCAAAAATCATTAACTGATCAATACTTCTGAGTTATTTTCATTGAGCTGATAGGTCTGATACATTAAGGCTGACATTATACATTTGTCAAGATCACAGTGCAGTTTTTAACAGTGAAACAGGCTGCTAAAAATATTCCCTGAAAGACAATCGGAGGAATACAACTTCTTCACCCTGACACGTTCGGTGGGCAGAGGACTCCTGAAAAATCTCAAGCATGATAACCCTGTTCCGGCACCCCCAACATTAAAAAATGTGCAAGAATCCCCAAATGTGGATGGATGTGTTCTATTTTTATGGGTAATTACTTCCATGGCAGGGCACTTCATATAATGTACTAAAAAGGAGAGAGAGGGGGCTGCCCCCAGATCACAAGTCCTGCAGCACGGGGCCAAGCAGTGTGGACTTGCTCAGGATGGCTTTGCCACTGCCCCGGGGGGTACAGGGACCCAGGACCAGAGACTGCATCATTTGAAAGGGCCACAACTGTCTCTAGCAGTCCTGAGTACCTTTTCCTTCAAAGATGTGAGGAGAGGACAGTAAGGGGACAGCTGTGGTGGTTGCTGTGCTCCAATGGGTGCTCAGCTGGTGCTCCAAGCAGCCCATGCAAGCAGGGTGGGGACAGGAAAGCTGGTGCCATGCCCGGCTTTCTACAGTGTGTGTGGGTGATGTGCACGCACGCAGCCGTAGACATCCAGCCAGGACAACAGCTACCACAGAAAACCCAGAGGCTACCGCTGGTGTGTGTGTTTGCTTCTGCAGATTGAGTAGCCACTGAACTAGGAAGTGTGTGTTGCTTGGGATGGGGAGGGCCTGGAATATCCAGATTAACTTTTTTTTTTTTAAGTTAAGGAGAAGAGGCATTTTCTCCTTCTCAGAGATACACCCGCTTAATTATGCCCTGCATGCACATTGTTTCTACTGTGCCTTCTAGAAAGATGAACTTCTTAAACCACACAAATGTTGGTGGATTCTGGGGTTTTTCTGAGTCCTCCACCCCAGTGCAGACACCTTTTAAACCCGAAGTCTGGCTGGGCTGTGATCCCGCAGCTAGCTTGTGCAGTAACAAAAAGCGGCCACCCACCCCCACCTCGCACAGTCTCTGCACACTAATGTACTGCTTCCTCTGGTTCCCAAATTCAGAGATGATTGCTCCTCAGCTGCTATGCTGAGGGGAGAACTCCTGATTTTAAATCAGCAGCAGGTGAAATTCTATTTGTCATCAATTTCTCTTTGGGGTTACGGAGCAGAAAACTGCAGACAAGCTGCTGCTTTGATGGCTCACTCCTAAAAATCTCTTTTTGTTCTTTATCTATTTGAACTGACAGTGATCAGAGCTGCAGCAGGACAGGGCTCTCTGGAGAAATCACCTTCCCCCTGCCTATTGACAGATCCCTCTGTTCTGCATCAGCCGGGCTTTGTCCCATCCCAGGCATCCAGGCCTTGGAAGGAGCCACCAATTAAACCTCTTGAGCCGGTAAAATCTGAAGCCACTTTGGAGTGTCTGTTCTGATTAGGCAGGATGAGAGGAAGCCCATCACCCTGCAGGCCCCGCTCCCCGGTCTCAATTTTCTCTCTTGCCTCCACCAGGTGCGAGAGGTGTGAGAGAAGCTTCACACAGGCCACCCAGCTGAGCCGACACCAGAGGATGCCCAATGAGTGCAAGCCAATAACCGAGAGCCCAGAATCAATTGAAGTGGATTAACTGATTGACTGGTTGGAATTAAACTGCAAGGAAAGTCATGATTAAATGTCACGGACACTTAAGCAAAACCAAAGATTTCCTCTGAGCAACTTTCAATCAGTCCCAGAAAACCAAAAGCAGTAATAAAATAAGTAAGATGTTAAGAGATATTGATCCTGGCATGGAAGTCAGACCAGGAAAGAGATTATTTATTTATGACTAGGGAATGAGACTTATTTCAGTGGACAACTGACCTGGGATGATTACCATTTCCTGTCCCACCACGTGTTTGCTTTGTTTCTAAAAAGCTTTTTTAAACTGTTATTTAATACCAAAGGGAGGAATTGTATGGGTTCTTCTGCCCACAGTTGTGACTATGAATGCGCAGGGACATTTTTCTCATTGCACCTTTTTTTAGTAGCATGAATCAGGGGGCTCCCCCTGTCCAGCCCTTCCTGCTGTTCCAGTATGACCTGGCCTGATGCAGCTGCCCCCTTGGGGACGGAAGAACCAGATGCAGAACCTTCCCCACGTCAGCACCATCTTCAGCCCTGCGGGCACTCCATTCCATGTTTTCCACACTCAGTTCTTGTGCACTTTCCACGCGCCTCCTTCCATCCAGCAGCCTGGTCTTGGCGCAGAAGAGGCTGGAAGAGGAAGAACATGGTTTAAATTTCAAAATTCAAGGGGAAAAAATGGGGAACTTACTTTGTCCTGTCAGGATTTCAGAAACATTTAAAATGTACAGAGCTTCATAATACAGTATATTGTTCCGAAGCAGCTAGTTGAGAAAAGTTTGTTTTCAGTAACATTTTAGCTTAAAAAAAAATAAAGTTTGTTGGTATGAGGCTGAATATAAGGTTTTGGGCTTCAAGGAATTTTTTTTTTTTTTTTTGTATCTGTGAAGGTGTCAAATGTCTGAGCAGAAATGGTGCTAAGCGACTCCGTCAAGGCAGTTTTATCTTTATTCCTGATACGGGTGAAGCCTGGAGGGGGCCCTTTACTCACTGCTGAGTGTGGGGGGAGCATTTCTGTAAAAATAAGTGAAAACAGCCCAGGCAAGGAAACATTGAGAGGAAGGAGCCGTGGAGAGGGCTGTGGTTAGAACAGACAGTCCAGAACAGCTAATTTGATCAAAAGGAATTAGCTTTTCATCTCTGGCCCTGGGAATGTTCTTCTCTCAAACTTAATCCATTAAAAGAGAAAGGATTATGTATGCAATGTCACTGTTTTCTGAGGGCAAGAAAAGTTAAGTATACCTTCATCTAGCCTTTTGGCAGTTCAACAGCGATGCTCAATGAAAGGGGGTCACAGTCCATGAAATGATCCCACATTGAGGAGAGCTGACAGCCTCTGCCTTCACTCATGGCTGAGATGAGTGTACCTCATTGGCCGGCACAGGTAAAGCTCAGCGGTCTGGTCTAGAGCGCTTAACAGCAGCAATCTGGGTAGATTTCTTGGGCACAGGAGAGCAGGACCCAGCCTTCTAAAGAAGCTCCTTTGTCTTTTACCCTTACACTGTCTTCTCTTAACAAAAATGTGAGACTCTTAACTGAAGTAGCCATCAAAAGGCAAGGACACTGTGTTTCATTTTAATCTATTATCGTATGTTTGGTTCATAGAAAATTTTCCTTCCCTTATAATTTGCTTTTGTAGACCCAAGAAGCCAACTGCCACATTTAAAAAACAGGGCCTCATGAACTGTTTGTACTTTATGTGTATATTTATATATATCTGAAAGTAGTCACTAAGATTATGGGCTCCAAGGAGGAACTTGATTTAATCCTGACCTCTGTTACCCAATCTCAAGTCATTCAGAATTTCCCCCCACTTGGTGTCAGCTCCTCATCGTGGAAGTAGCGGTCTGTGCTGCTGTGTAACTGCTGCTGATTGAAAATATTGTCTCTGGTAGATAGCAGTGTGTTCTGATTTTATAGTTCTGTGCCCTAAATGATGGAGACATTTCCCAAAAATGTGTGCTAAATGGGAAGGGGGAAGGAATATGTAACGGTATTAATGAGAAACCTGAAAGAAACTGACAGGTGGACCACCTGGATGGGCAAGCCGTTCCATTTATTAAGGTTGAACATTTGGTTGTACTTTTGGAAAACGATAATAAGAGACTCACCTGTATGTTCCTAATTGTTTTTTCAGTGAGAAAAATCGGTTCTGCCATTTGCCTCATTTCCCAATTGAACACAGTGTGCGCCACTTGGTGCTCATGAACTCCACATGCCTGCCCTCCTTAGAGAGCTGGCACGGGGAAGGTTTGATGACAATGGTCTGTGCCACTCTAATGGCTTTATCAGCCATCCCAAACTCCCACTTACTATGGCGGCAGCCTCCTAACCAAAAGATTCTCTAGCCTTCTGCTCCATTTAAGTCTTTTTCTCCTTTATTAGTAAGGGAGATTTTTGGCATGTGTTTTGCTCCAAATTTAGTCAGGAACTATTTTCTGTTTAGCAAATAGAAAGTTGGAGACATTCACTGTTTTTGCATGGCTGAGTCACTGCTAGCTTTGAGCAGGCCAGGCTGGGTCATCTGTCCCTAAGGCAGGCCTACCCCTGCAAACGTATGTGAGGCCCTAAAGCAGGTCCTGAGATCACTTGGGCCCTCAAAGCTTATACTTAAAGTATGTGCTGGGCAGGGGGTTCCTGCTTTAGCCTTTACTTTTTAAAGTGGACAGACATTGCCTTGGGGCCCTACAAATGGGTGGTGAAAACGGCAGTCATAAAGACTATCCAGTTCCCATATTAGCATCTTCCTTATTAATCATGGCGTAAAGAGAATGAAAGCTCTAAATAGTCGAGAAAAGGGAAGGTTATCTGAGGTGGGGAAGGGAGACTATCAGAGCTGAATCAGTGTCTGGCTCTTGAATCCATCCCTTTTTGCCCTTTTCTGTCAATGGGGATTGAATTTCTTTAGTAAGAATGAGATTCCATCTTAGCACATGCTCATTTGTCCAGCTAGGAGTCTAAGCCAAAGGGTAGTGCCAGGTGGGCTTGCACACATCACATTTCTAGAAAAATCTCAGTAACCTTAGTTAATGCTGAATACTGTGTCCTTAAGATAAGCTTTTCATTTCTGTTGTCTTTATCTTTAACAATTACATTTTTCAGGGAGTGTGCTTTTCATAGAGTTATTGTATGGATAACTAAGCTGTAGAACCAAATCTTGTATAATTTATATAATTTGATTCAATTAGTAAATATTTATTGACTGTCTACTCAAGTGTAGCCTTATAGGGGGAGTCAGAGTGTGTGTACAACCTAAAGAAAAAGATCATGATGCCCCTTCTGCCCTCACAGGGCTGACGGCTTATTGGATTGTATGGTGGAGAAACTTCATTCTAATCCAGATAACAAAGATGTACGAACATTTACCAACTCATCAATTTTTTTCATCAACTGTTTATTTCATTGTTTCATTCATTTCCTCAACAAATATTTATTGAGCTCTTGTTTAGGTGTTTGCTATAGGCAGCATTATTCAAGTGACTATTGGTGAGAAAATATTATTCTCCTTGTGAGCGGCTGGTAGTAATGTTGGTGTTTCAGTCCTTTAGGCCATCATCTCAGTTCAGTTACAGAGGTTGCTGCAAGTGGTGGGGACTAGAATGTAGTGCATTTCAAAACAAATTAAGATGCACATGCTGATTGTCTTTGGTTGACCCCACCAGGCTAGTAGTTCTTAGCAGCAATATCTGGATACCAGTGTTAAAAAAAAAAGATACCAGGGTTAGGGCCAGGGCTTTAGGGTTTTTATGACCCCATTCCAGCGATAAGGCAACAAACAGAGACAGGACTGGAGTTGCTCAGAGATGGGGCTCTGCAGACCCTGTGGGGGTCTGAGGGGCCTTGCTAGTGACAAACCTTTGCAGTACAACCCCTGCCCCAGGGTGTGGCTGAGGTGCTCTCATAGGTGGGGGCTCCTAAGCTGCACTCAGGTACTTCAGTTGCTGGGTTAGATTTGGTTCTGAACCCACTGTCAAGCTCTCCATGGACTAAGACTGCAGGGTCTCCTTCATTGGCACCGCCCTCCAAGGCCCCAGGTCTCTGGTACTTCTTTGCAAAACTAACTGCTAGTGATTGGTTGTAAGAGACACTAACATTTTATTGCTTTTCATAGTAGAAGTAGCATCATTACTGTATTTTTTCTGCACTAATTTAAAAACTCAACTGCAAGTATGTGTTGAGTTGTTTAAAATAGGAAACCTGGCACATCTCACAAAAGAGGGCGTTTCCAGAACAACGTGGGGTCCATGGGTTGCTCTGAGCAGCCCTGTGTTTAGGAGCAAATCTGTCCTTCTCACATTAAGGCTGCATATGCCTGCAGAAATCAGGCCAGGAATAACAAATGAGCTAAATAAACACATTTTCAAAAAAGTTAGTTTCTATTTTCCTTCATTGATATGACTTCAATTTTATTTTCTATTAAATAATTTAATTTTATTTCTTTCTTTGATATGACTTTAATTTTATTTTCTATAACCTTTACCAGATCCTGACACCAAATCCTGGAAGTACTAAGAGATACGCTTCTTTAAGTGATGATGGCTGCAGTTTCCACAAATGTCATTAGTTTGTCAGGATCTTTTAAGGTGAAGAGGTTTAGAGACATTTTACAAAGTGACTAGGTGTTTGGGTACTTACCCACCCAAGAGTTTGAGGTTTTCCCATCACTGCCACTTATCTGAACTACCACAAAATAACAACATGGAGTCCCAGGAAGAACCACATACTTCAAGCCTTCTTAAGATTAAACGCTACAAACCCACCCATCGGCTGTCAGGTACAACTAGTCAGAAAGGGCCAGGCTAGAAGGAATATTGCTCTATCTGTGGAGGCCTTGCCACAGATGTTCAGTCTGTAATTCTAGGTTGTGCTTAGCATTTAAAATACTAATTTAATTTCTTTGCTTAAGTAATGGATGTAAGATGGTTCATCAGATCAATATGAAGAATGATGAAAAATAAATATGTCAGAATAGAGGGCAAACACATAGAACTATTGAATTATCTTCCCTCTATATTGAGATGCTGGCATCGTACTCAGAAAAGAATCTGTTGGGTAAAGTTGAACAGAAAAGTAAAGTCTGAGCTTATTGCCTCAGATGCTGACAGCAATATGATATCATTATATGAAAATAACAGTAACACCTTCTATTGTGTTGTCAATGCCAGCCACTGTTCTAACTGCTTGACATGGGTGATCTAATTCTCAGTAACCCTGTAACAAAGATACTGTCAGTATTTCTTCTATAGCCTCAGTCTTCTCTTAACCAGCTTCTTTACTCCCCCCTGCAAACCACATGACAGGAATTTTTTAAAAGTGATAATACTTCTTTTCAAAGCTTCTTTTTGAGAACAAGAGCTTTTAAAAATAAATACAAGTGTAATTTGTTTATAAGATGTGTTTGTGGAAACAATGCTAACATACTCAAAATATGTATCATTCTAATCACTGATTTTGTGATCTCCAAATCTGTGCTGCTGGGCAGCAGAATTTCAAATAGCCCATTGCTGGCAAGTTTTTTTTTTTTTCCTAAACAGGCAACTAGAATTCCACAGTAGGAGAAAAAAGAATCCAGTCAAGTGTGTGGTAATGGACAATGGAAAATGGGCAGAAAGGCAGGTTGTGTTGGGCAGCAGCCAAAAAGGAAGAAGGAGGCTTTTGAAAACTATTGACAAGCGAATACAAATCCTGAGTGGGGCTGAGTGCAATCTAGTTTTCTTTCTTTGTTCTGACTGAATGCTAAGTGAGTTACTCTTCAGGCATCAATGGAGTAATTACGCAGTTGCGTCCGTTAAGAATATGAGGTTACATGGTGAGCCTGCTGGTTTAAAGCAGTGAAGGAGAAAGATCGGAGTCATTACGGGTTTGGTTTGTCAGAGACACAAGTAACGTGGTTACATGCGTGAGGTGCTCAAGGACCCAGTTCCAGTTCTTAGGCACAATCTAGATGAGATTATTTGTGGGATGTGCTTAGAAAGTAAGCTTAGGAAATTTCCTCATGACCTGACTTTATCATACACAATTTTTTACCGTGGCATTGAAAAAGTGTGCTACTTTTTTCCTGAATTCAGCTTCTAACAGGCACATTTGTGTGTCAAGATGATGAACATGTTTTCCCCATGCATTTCCTGTTTCTGCTTTACAGGACATCTCTGTTGCTGCCTTTCTCTCCCAAAGATTGGCTCATCACTCCTGACTGAAAACAATCTTGATAGAAACTTCAACAAGTTGAAGATCTATTTCTACAGCAGAACTCTTTGTGTGTGGGGAAAAAAAAATCCTGTCAGCAGGTCATCACCACATGTCGGAGAGAGCGGCACTTCACACCAAGTGTCCACCTCTGCAGTCCCTGGTCACCCCCATTCAAGCATTGTCTCCTGCGAAAAACCAACCCATGCAGATTCGCTTCCACTGAACCATCTAGTACACATACTCATGTACTCCCAACTTGGAGAGAAAGAAATAGCAAAACAGAGGCAAAATTCTCCTCCTGGGAAGTTCTAAGTACCCTGTGAAAGAGGCTACCCCAGGCATAAATGCCAAAATGGTGACTGAGATATTAAGGAAAATTTTGGCTCAGATCAGCAAAAATTATTTTGGAAATCTGATGTCCCCAAGTTAGTTTATTTTGTTATATCAAGAAGAAGATGTCCAATTTTGCAGCATGCTAGTAGAAAGATAATAGTTAGATGCTCTCAAGACACTGTGTAAATTTCCTAAATACGTTTAGTTAAAACTTCCTGTGAATGTTCCCCATTGGAATAGATACATGTCCCTCTCTCTCTCTCTCTCTCTCTCTCTCTCTCTCTCTCTCTCTCTCTCTCTCTTTCTCTCTCTCTCTCTCCAACTTTGTACCAAATAAAATGGTTAGGTTTAGCACTCCATTTCAGTTCTGCTTTTTGAGGTCTGAAAAGTTTATGCTAGTCAGTCATGGAAATGAAGAGAAGCTCACTGTGGGTGGTGAGGAGCGCTTGCTATAAGTGAAGTGCTGATACGGCAAGAATGATTATCCTACAATTAGAATAGCAACCCTTTTGTTTATGGTTTTGAACTTCATTAAACTCACATCTTGAAACTACAAAGGATCAATGAGATCATGCATGCAGCTGTGCTCTTATGATACAATCTACCAGGAATATGTTGTGTTTAAATGAAAAGCAGGCACACGTGTCAAGATAATTGGCCAAGAAATGTAAATATATTTGATTAATAAAACATTCCTGTGCTGACTTAATCTGCCCCTGGGTTCTCTCTTTCCAGTCCCCTGTTGGTCATTTTCCCAAGTGCAAGCTGTTCAATTCTAGTGTGCAGCTTAGGTAGTAGGCAGTCAACAAACTCTTTCGGGGAGAGAATAAACTAGAAAATGGAGTGCGAATGCTTGGAGAGCTAATGAGCACAATGCTGGTTAGAATTCAGGCCTGTGGTCTATTCAGATGTATTTGAGGCGGCTGTTTTTCTCTCTCCTCTGCTTGCATGCTCAGTTGCTCAAGTCGAGCCCATTCTCAAGGGAGCCTGAACACACAAGCCTGGCCACAATTCTGTGGCAGGCTGGACTTGGTATTTAATCTCTGGCCTCTGGAAAGCTGATGGAAGAGCAGAAAGCTCTTGCCCAGAGAGTAACCTGGGTCTGTGGCCCTTCAGAAAGTCCAGGGCTCCAGGGCTCTTAGGAAGCCAAAGTCAGCTGTTTGGTTTATCTCAGGTTCTGTTAGAAAATAAAATTCCACTTGACTCTGAAAAAAAGTATGTGAGCTTCAAGGACAGCAAGGAGGACACAGGCTGGGGTGGCTTGAGAGAGGGTCAGATTGTAGGAGGTGAGGTCAGAGAGGTAAAGTGGGGCAGACTGAGCCATGGAGCCCAATCGTGAGGACATAGCTCTTGCCTTGGAGTGAGATGGGACGACAGGCTTTGAGCAGAGAAAGGGCAGTCGGCTGGAAAGGACCATTCAGGCTGCCTGGTTGTGCACAGGCCAGGAGAATATGGGCTTACCATGGGAGATGGTTAGGAGGACGCCTCAGTGCAGGTGAGAGATGATGGTCCCTTGGGTGAGGGAAGCAGCAGCAAAGGGGGCAGGATATGGTTGAATCCTGGGCATGGTATGAAGATTGGCGGGATGTGGGAATGGGTTGGATGTGGGGTGTTAGATAAAGAGAGGAAGCAAGGATGACCCCAGGGTGTTTTTGGCCTAAGCAACTGGAAGACGGAGTTTTCGGTTTAGGGGTTCTTGTCCCTTCCATGAGTAGTTCCCCTGTAATATGTGCAAATGGTCATGCATGGCAGGCAGCTCTCCATCGAGGCTGCTGACCTCCCTTGTGGTCTGGCTTGACAGCCAGCCCCCAACCTGGAAACAAGGAGTTGAATTTTATGCCGCTCCTTTTGTCTTACTACATGGGTATCGTTGCCTGGCAGTGACCCACAAATGTTACTTCCGGAAAAGACTACATCAGAAGTGAGGATCTACTTTTGAAACAGGAATACCTCATAGTCCCAGGAGATTCTTAAAGGGTGCTCTGGGCATACACAAGGGACCATTTTCCCATGTACCGGTTTGTCTGGTCTGGCTATATATCCAGTTCAGTGCCTCATGGGGTTGTCAGGGGAGGATGACCCGGGTCCCGTTGTGGTTTTCAGCCTCCTGGTTGGGACGGTTCTAAGCAGCTTCAATGGGACTTCCAGTTCTTAGATGATTCATGTCTGTCCTTGATCCATTCATTCACATACTCGCTTAACAAATCTCTTTAAAAGTCAGTGTGCTCCGACGCTTGTACACAAAAATGAATGGGACATGGAGGTAATAAAGTCTGGAAGGGAGAGAGAGATTGCAATTGAGTAAAATATAGAGGAGGCCATAGAGGAACAGGAGGGAACAGAGATGAGGGAGTGATCAGTTCTCCCTGGAGGAGGAAGGAGTTCAGGCCAGTCCACAGACTCGCTTCCTAAGCTGAGTCAAAATGAAAAGAGTGTTTGGATTCCCTGCTAAACAGCTACCACAGAGCCCCATCCACGTGGCCCATCTGGAAGATCTGCCACCCACCCACTCAGTGTGTCCTCTGCTGGGATGCTGATGTCACGTTGGAACCAAAGATTTTTCTCCCATTGAATCTGTATCATTGTCACCATCCCCTGCATGGGTACTACTTTTATACACAGAGACTGAAGAACTTGCCAATGGTTGACAGCAAACTGATGGTTCACAGCACTGAGACAACCTGTGGATATTCTTACCTTTTTAGGGTGATGGCCTTTTTGAGAATGTGAGTACTCCACAGAAAAACTTAAACACACCAAACTTGACACTGAATTTCAGCAAGTGAGGGCCTGGATCTCAAGCTAAGGGCCCCTGACTCCAAGATCTTGCATTTGGAAAGGCACCTTTCGGTTGTTAATTCTGTCTTCAAAAGATGAAGTGGAAATGAAAGCAGAAGATTCCTAGTAGGTAACCGGAAGGGATATGTATTTTTTCATTCACTACATAAAGATGCTATGTAATGAGGAAGAACAAGCTGTGTGGATTGGTTCACTCTTTTAGCAGAAATGACAAAGGGCTTGGGTGCCTGCCTCAGAGATGAGGAGTTTCTTTTTCTGCTTAACTCAGCAGGAGGCCCATAAGGACCCAGAAAGAAAGCCAGGTGAACTCAGCAAGTTAGAGAAGTCACTTGTTTACCATTTAAAAGAGTAACTCACAGCTAGCCAGGGCTTTTTCCCACCTGTTACCCCAGAGTATTCCCTTTTCCTAACCCCAAATATGGAAATTATGCACACTGTGCATACAATTAATTGTAAGGGAATACTAATTATTTGGAACCCCAGTCACAACCAGAATCAATTGTTTCGTTATCTATCAGACCAGGAAAACAGAACTTTTGGTCCCAGACTCACCATATAAGTGGGAAGTGATCTTACAAATCCTTTCTGTCAATTTTCCCTGCATTCAGGTAGCCGGTATACACATACACATTTTGTAAGAGACAACACTCTATTTTGCCTTTAACACCCTTAATAAAAGAATTTCAAGCTTCTATTTGTATTCTCTGCTGCGTTTGCATGGCACACCCCCTGCCCCTAAGAGAGAGAACCTGCAATGTGACCATATTTTGGAAAAGGGTCTTTGCAGATATGATTAAGGTTCTCAAGATCAGCCTGGATTACCCAGGTGGGCCCTAAATCCAATAATCTGTCCTTATAAGAGACAGAATAGAAGACACACGGAAGGAGAGACTGGAGTTGATGTATCCACAAGCCAAGGAATGCCAGGAGCTCCCAGAAAATGAAAGAGGCAGAGAAAGATTCTCTCCTAGAGTCTTTGAAGGGAGCATGGCTCTGCTGACACCTTGATTTCAGACCCCTGGAGCCTCCAGATCTGTGAGAGAATAGATTTCTTTTGTTTTAAGCCACCAAGTTTGTGGTAATGTGTCACAGAAGCCAAAAGAAACTAACTCACCGTGGAGCTCATAACCCAGCATCTTGCGAAGAGTGAGTGGGCCATCAAGTCTACTTCAGGGAAATTCTCTCCAGAAGAATATCATTTGCCCTTACTCTCATGGGTCAGTAAGGCTTGGCAGGTTGCCTTTGCGGTGCAGAATCACAACATTCCCTAATGGCAACTGCTCTTGAATCAGTTAAATGCTTGGATCTCTACAGAATCTATATTCTTCTGACTCTCAGGGCTGACAAGCTCCTTTTTAGATGTTGACTAACCATTACTTGTTTCTCAACCTTTTATCATCTGCAGAGCATACCACGTAGCCTACCAATTTCAGGTATATTTTAAAAGAGTTGTTGTAAGTTTCAAATAATAAATAAAACACTTAAACATTCATCATAATTTTTTTCATGTAAACTATAGGAATGGTAGTGTCTGTCTTTCCCCACATTCGCTTCCTGACGGGGGATCTGGTCATCTGGCTCCAGGATGGATAGCTTGAGCTCTGGGTTTGTTTCCACATCTCGTTTCCTTTCTTTTGCTTTGTTTCTTTTAATTGAGAAACCCTTAATTCCCACTTACAAGTAATTGACAATGGCAGAAGGTATTTGATGGCTCTGTCACAGAGTCCTCGACATTCAGGTTAGGCACAAAAGCCAGGAATTAAGAATTTCTTGACTGAAGATGACTTTTGGTCCGTGTCAGAATCTAACCGAAAGAACGTACACTGTTTCAAAGTTGGAAACTTGAAATTTCAACTTGAGAATTAAAGGCAAGTGGTTTTTTTAGTGCTAACTCTGGTCACAGATGGATGTGGGAGGTATTTCATCCTGTTCTGTTGTGGTATTTGTTTATAGTTTTAAAATTTGTCCAATAGAACATCATTGATTTTTTTTCTCCAACAAATGATAAAAATGGTCAAGTATCAAAAATGCACTTGGTAGTTAGATGTGTGCATTGCAGTTCTGTCTTATTAAGCAATTATGGTTTTAACTTAAACATCATGATATTTTAGGACTTACTGTAGAGTCAGAGTGTTCTCAAACTGCAGAACACATTATGAGCACTTTATAAAAATACAGCCCACCAAATTTAGATACATTTAAAATATGCATCCCTCAGAGAGTAAATCTTGGGGGGAAAGGTTTTGAATCATTGAAATGGCCTTTTACTTTACCTCTCTTTGTATTCATTCCATTTGCCATGGGAGTTTGTAGTTTTGGCCACTAAAGAGGTGAAGTCTATTTTCCCACATCTCAAAAACTTGTTGGTCGATGGAGTGAAGGAGAAGACTGTGTGCCAGTTCTTAGCCTGGCCCTTAAGAGGTTTTGCATGTGTCTGTTGCTCTCTTTCCCTGCCATGAGAACATGCCCGGGATGGCCTGCTGGAGGGGGAGAGACTCTTGAAAGTGAGCCAAGCTGCCCCAGCAGCTCCAGCCAATAGCCAGCCCACCCCTCGCCATGTGTGAGCCCGGCTAAACCCAACAGGGCTGCCGTGCTAATCCGCACATGCTCTCGGCTCAGGAGCAGTACAGGGACTGTTATGTGCCACAAAGGTCTTGTGCTTCTTTGTTACAGAACACACTGTGGCCGTAGATAACCAATACAACAGCCATCATAGCTCAGTGTGGAGAATCGGAGCGTTTGTGATCAGCGCTGCCTTTTTGTACGGCACATCGCGAGGACCTTCAGTGGCTGTGAGTTGGTTATATTGTTGGTTATATTTACAATTTTCATTATTTCCTTCAACATTTAATTAAGATTTGGAGGCATATTTTTGACCACCGCGGTGCTTTGTGAATGTGGACATTCAATAATCAATTATTTTCCTCTTTTATTCTAGTGCCCACATGGTTCAGCAACCCTATCACTGCTCAAACCAGCTCACCTTT
Organism: Manis javanica; assembly: GCF_040802235.1. Lineage (NCBI taxonomy): Eukaryota > Metazoa > Chordata > Mammalia > Pholidota > Manidae > Manis > Manis javanica. Next base: position 61,134,948 of record NC_133169.1, on the reverse strand, counting down.
TCTAGTTATGTCCTGGCTCATTAAATAGTTGTTAGCTTAGTCAAAAAATCTCTTCTTCTGTGCTATTAGGTTTCAGTGTTAATTAGAACAAAAGTCATCATACATTTCTCCCTCCTATTTGTATCCGTATGTATCACATTGTGCATCAAATGCGGGGTAAAGTGTCTGTGAGCACGCATTCTATTTACTTATTTGACAGACATTTATAGAGTGCGCCAAGAGCTGCCCTAAATGCTTCACATTGTTGATTTACTTAATCCCCAGAGTAGCTCTGAGGCACTTCTGTTATTGTTCCTGTTTGACACATGGGGAAACCAAGGCACAAAGACGGTAAGTGCCTTGCCTAAGGTCACCTGGCCAGCAAGTGGCAGACAGAACCAGGGTGTGGACGTAGGCATTCTGGCTCTGGAATCCATGTTCGTAATCACTACACGCAATGCTAATTGCTCCTTCGCACTTGATGTCACTGTTATGTGAACCCCTGGTGCTGTTAGAATGGGAGCATCTCCCGCCCTTGCTCTGCTGTCTCGCCAAGCAGATGCCCACCAGTAAACACGTAGCTGGCTCTACAGGCTGACTGGCAGCAGCGTGACTTCTTTCTGTACAGAGTGCCACTTTAAATGCTGCCTCTCTACTTCAGCAGCACAATTGTAAATTTCTTACTAGAAAGTGTGATTTCACACTTGTTCTGTAAATATTGTTGCTGGCTTTTCAGGAAGATTGTTGTGCTGTGTTTAAGAATAAGAGGAAGACTTGGGTTGCTTCATGAGCCTGTATGACAGAATTTGGTAACATAAGGTACTAGAGACAAGTGGGTAGATGATCTTGTAAAATCTAACTTTCAGATGTATACTGGGATTCAGTCATCCCAGCCCATACAGATACATAATTTATATTTGCACTTAAGTTCCAGTGATTGTTTACATTTATGACATTTTCCTGAATCGTGTATTTTTATTTCTTCTTTTGTGCTTCAGGGTATACTTTGGAGCTGTGTGTATGTGTGTGTGTGTGTGTGTGTGTGTGTGTGAACTGGGAATAAAATGCGTAATTGAGAGCAGCACAGAGTCAAAGTCTATGGACTCAAGCCAGACTGCCTGGGGTCAGATTTCAAATCCAACACTTAACAATTATGTGACCATGACCTAGATACTGAATCTCAATGTGACAAAGTTTCCCCATCTATAAAATGGGGATAATAATAATAATCCCTTCCTCCTGGGACCAATCTGAAGATTAAATGTATTCACTTGAAATAGTATCTCTCATATAGTAAGTGCTTTGTAAATATCTGCCATCTAACAAATAAAAATGTATGCATAACAAAATGAAAAATACAAATTTTATTACTGTAAATATGAACCATCAAATATAACAAACGGTACCTGTTAACTGAGGTCAGCCACACCATGCTGACTACATGCAATCCTAATAGTGCATGTGTAACTTGTACGAATATAATGGTTTTTGTGAAACAGCATGGGATCTTGTAAAAACCCTAATCAACCTTATATTGCAAATTTGTGACATGTGTGTAAACAAAGCTGTCGCCTCACCTTTTCCACTGAAGTCACCCAGCTGCCAAGGGACCGTACTCAGGCCACCATTGCTGCGTGTCCGATTACCCAGATTCAGTCACTCAAACAAGCTTTGTATATGGCTCGCGATAGGTGGATAAGGAATTTGGAAAGGGCTCAGCTGAGTGGTTCCTGTTTGGATTCTCAAGCAGTTGCAGCCAGCAGTTGAGTGGAGGCTGACTGGGCTGCATGCTCAAGGTGGCCCTATGGCGTGGCTGGCAGTGGTGCTGGCTGTCAGCAAGATGCTCAGCGGAGAGCTCAGCTGGGGCTGTTGATCAGAATGCCTCTCTAGCATGGCAGTCTTAGGGAAGTCCGGCGCATTACATGGTGACTGCCTTCCCTACGAGTGGGCATCCCAGCCGGACCCAGCCTTGGAAGTCACAAAGCATCATTTCCACCCTAGCCTATTGGTTGAAGCTGTCACAAATCTGCCCAGATTCAAGGGAGGGGATGTTGACTCCTATTTCTCAATGGGAGGAATGTCAAAGACTTTTGGGGCCATGTTTTTAAACTACCACAGCCACTTAATTGGATTCCAGCAACTCCCAATGATCTGCAGAAGCATTCCTCTGCAATGTGTATGTCTAGATTATTCAATCCCAGTTTCTTAATTTTTTTCTTAAAGGCCTAATGTTTTAATCTTTAAGCCACAGAGATTTATTCTGGGCCTTTCATATTAGAAATAGCCCAGGTCTAAACCAAAGAGAATCTGAAAATCAGCTCAAACTTGAAAGCATTAGGAGAGTGCAGTGAAGTTCTTGAAAGACATGGATAGCAATGTTCACCTTTCTCAGAGGGTGGAGATGTCACTCATCCTGCAGCCACAGGACCTTTAAATAGCTCCCTTTATAGACACATACGGTTGATTCAGCAGTATCTAAACATCACCTTTCCTTAGGCTCAGGAAATGAATTGCTGTTTCTTGGTCCTGCAGCTTCTCCAAGTGAGTTTTGTACATGACTCTGGAAAAAAAATTCCTTCTTCACGCTAGGCTCCAATTTGCCCCTTCTCATGCACTGCCCGCCCCTCAGTGGGCACCTCCTGTGCCCTGAGTCTTGAAGTGCCTCTTGGCTGGGTCCTCATTTTTAGGAGCAGGGAGGGACCAGATCCATTGAATCTCAGATATGAGGGCACCACCCACAGAAAACAGGCCAGAAAGCAAGTACTCTAAGAGAAATTATTCTTAGTTGAAAACATACGGAAATAGGCCAAAATCTACAGCTAGATGATTTTGAGTTTAGAAAAAGTTTGCTTTCTTAAAGTTGACATTATTCATGGGACAAATGTATTTGGTATCTCCCATTTGCTATGGACTAGGGGCAACTTTGATAAATGTGCTTTGGGCCAAACAACAGGCTGCTCATCCCTCAAATGAGACAAATAAACTGGATTCAGTGTAGAAATTTTTTGAGTAATTCTTGCAAAAGTGAGGTTAGAAGAATCATGAATAGATTTGGCTCCTTTTCTCTTAAAAGACCATTCCCTACAGTGAAGAGCTTCCTTCCAGCATCCCGAGCTTCCTCCCCCTTTCTAGCTTGTTTCCCATGTAAGATGGCTTTCCTAGACTGAGCTCTTTTCACATGGACACCTGCACTAGCCTGGTGGGGCGTGCTGCTCTTCCACGGGCTGTGTCTCCGTGAACAGGAGCCACGCAGCCAAGAGGCAAGGCCTGGATCCTGGCCTCCTGCACTCCCCCTGCTTTTGGCAGAAGCCTTTAAGGAGTTAGAGCTCATCCCAGCTCACTTTTCAAACACCCAGAGTTCTGCAGCTTTAATTCTGCAGCATGTCCTTACAACCCTTTTCTTTTGGGCCAAGTTTTGAAAGTGTTCAAACTCCAGGGGCCTGAGCTTTGGATGTGAATTGGAGTCTGGCTGGCTTTGTAGTCCTCCAGACAATCACTAAGGCCTCCTTCATTAAAAACAAAGGAGATAAGAAAAGGCTAAGGTTTTCTCACACATCAACAAGATCTTCAAAGCAACATTTCAAAAAGTGCTAATGTCTCAGACCAGATGGAGTCCATTTCCCTGCAAAAGACAGGAGTTTCTAAGGAAGCAGGAAGTGAAGCTCATGCAGACCAGTGTCTTTGGGTTTTCTATACTCCAGCCTTGCTCCAAACACCAGCAAGCTACATCCTACCTTCTCTCCTCACCTGTCTGCTTGGACTAACAACCGCCCTTTCAGCCTTTCAGAGAAACCATGCTTAACCCATATGGAGAATAAACCTCAGACTTCAAATCTGGGGTGGGATTCTCAGCATCTTTTCATTGCCAAAATGCTTCCAGTTTAAAGTAAGTCTCTTACTTTTTAAGAAGTATTTCTTAAATGTGATAATATACATGACAGAATATTTACCATTGCCAAAATGCTTTTAGTTTCCAAGTAGATCATTTATTTTTTTTAAACATTTCTGAAGTGTAGTAAAACACACATAGTATTATATTTGCCATTATTAATTAATATATTAAGTGTAAGCTCAGAGGCTTTAAGTACATTGACATTGTCATACAACCATTACCACCATTCATCTCCAGAGCTTCTTTCAACTTGTCAAACTGAAACTCTGTGCCCATAAAGCAATAACTTGCCATTTCCCTCCCCACTACCCCTAGAAGGGACCATCTTACTTTTCTGTCTCTCTGAGTTTGACTATGCTAAGGACCTCGAATTAGTGGAATCACACAGCATTTGTCCTTTTGCAACATGCTTATTTCACTCAGCATAATGTCTTCATATGTCATTCACGTTGTAGCCTGGTCAGAGTTTCCTTCCTATTGAAGTTAATAATATTCCATCGTATGTACGTATCACATTTTCTCTATCCATTCATCCATCAAGAGACACTTGGATTGCTTCGCCCTTTTAGCTATTGTGAATAATGCTTATATGAAAACATGGGGTTATACAGATACATCCTTGAGATCCTGCTTTGAATTCTTTTGGGTGTATACCAAGTGAAATTGCTAGATCATATGGCAATTCTATTTTTAACTTAAAGAAACTGTCATGCTGTTTTCCATAGTGGCTGTACCATTTTACATTGTCACCAGCAGTGCACAATTTTTCAGAACCTCTCCAACATTTTTATTTTCTGTTATTTTGACAGTAGCATCTTAATGGTGTGAAGGGATATCTCACTGTGATTCTGATTTGCATTTATTTCTGTAATGATTAGTGATGTTGAGGACCCTTACTTATCGTCCATTTGTTATATCTTCTTTGGAGACATATTCAAGTCCTTTGTCCATTTTAAAATCAGGCTAGTTTTTTGTTCTTGTTCAGTTGTAAGGGTTTGATATATTCCAGATATTAATCCCTTATCAGATATATGATTTGAAAATATTTTCTCCCATTCCTTGGGTTGCCTTTTCATTCTGTTAATGGTGTCCTTTGATGCACAACTTTTTAGATTTTCATAAAATCCAGTTTTTCAATCTTTTCCATTTGTTTGTTGCCTGTGCCTTTGGTGTCATATCCAACAAAATGACTGCCAAATCCAATGTCATGAAGCTTCCCCTTATGTTTTCTTCTAAGAGTTATATAATTTTAGCTCTTATGTTTAGGTCTTCAAACCATTTGAGTTATTATTTACATATGGTATAAAAAAAGGGTCCAAGCTCATTCACCCTTTTGCATATCTAGTTTTCACAATGTCGTTTGTCAAAAAGACTATCCTTTCCCCAGTGAATGGTCTTGGCTCCTTTACTAAAAACCACTTGACCATCGATGTGAGGGTTTACTTGTGAGCTGTCAAAGTCATTCTTGACTTACTGGATTGTGTTGATCACAAAACTATCTCCTGCACCTTCAGACTGGAGGCTAGACATTGAGGCCCCCAGGATGTCCTATAATACTTGATGCACCTCACAATCAGTTCATTAACCCATGGGAAATTTTGGGGGCATAGCAGTTCTTCCTATATAAAAAGTTTATACTGCATTCTCCAAGTGAATGAATGAACAGCCCTGAAAATGCTAGTGGGCTGAGGTAGGAGGGAGTGTAACGAACAAGCCACTATGTACGTGATGAGTATTAAAAAGTTGGGAACATGGGGTGTGTTCATTGTGGATAACAGCTTGGAGTTTGAGGAAGCTTCCGTCATCAAGTGAAGTCTGGTTTGAGAGCCAGAGGGCAGCAGGAGTTCATTTGGGGAAGAGCTGGAGGAAGGTCTTTCAAGCAAGGGAACAGTAGGTTAACCAATCTTCTCTGGTCTTCTGAATATGCTTTGACCATTTGAGAGCCACAGAGAATCAAAACGATGTTTCCTTATGTGCTCCCTTCTCTAGATTTGAAGTTCCTTGAGGTAGGATTGTGTGATAAGCACCCTTGTATCTTCAGTGCCCAGCACGAAGCACCTGTTTCCCATGGGGATTCAGAACATGCTGCTTTTATCAGACCCATAAAAGTGGAGCATTACCTTGGGTTTCTGACACCTTCTAAGCCAGACACCCCCTCAAATGAAATATTTTCCTGTGTCAGACTTTCATTTGGACCTCAGAGCTACCTTGTGAGATAGGCATTGTTATCTAATTTAGAGATAAGAAAACCAGGGCACATTGAAAGGATTTTGCCCAAGGTCACAGAGCTAGTGACTAAAGAAGTCAGGATTTGAATGCAGATCTGATTGGCATCAAAAGTCATGTTCTTGTAATCATTCATGCTGCTTCATTTTGTATGTGCCCAGGTAATTCAGAATTATGGGTAGAGAAGCTACCTTTCATTGAGGGCCTCGGTATCATGATAGGGGCTTGAAACATGTTATGATAATAACTAACTTACTGAGCACTTAGTATGTACCAGGCTATTCCCAACACAGTGAGTGTCTTTTCTCATTGAATTCTCACAGCAGCTCTCTAAGATAGGGAGTGGAATTAACACCTTTTTATAGATGAGAAAAATTGCACAAGAAGCCAGGATCCAACCTGGGCAGACTGGGAGACTGGACATCATCACACACCATGCTGGGCGGCTGCCCCAAGTCCTTTCAGGGACCCTAGGAAGCTCTCATCATTATTTTTATTTTAAAGAGGAAGGAACTTAGAGGGGTCGGTATTTATTGTCTTTGTTCTTGGTTTTAAATCATTTGTATTATTTGGAATGATCTCTTTTTCTCCCTTATCGGTCCCTCATCTGCCTCCAAATAATCAGAAAAAGCACTTATGATGGGGTAGAATCTCTAAGAAATTCCTTCTTTTGAGCAGAGCAGAGCAGAGTCACTTAAACCGCCAGTCCTTCTCAAGGTCTTGCTTGTTTGATGTTCTTTCTGCCTTTGGAGGGTTGATTAAGAGCCCAGCAAAAAGAGAAGCTTCGGAGCTAAGCTCTGAAAGGGTCCCTTGACCCCAGGCACCCCAGCGACTGGGTCGGACATGGTGACCGTGATTTATAGATCAACAAACAGAGCCTTCCCAAACCGTATTTCCCCTCCCTCAGGGAGTGCGCAGTGAACTCTCTGAGTATGAAAACTCCTTTTTGTGAAATATTTTTCTTTGTTATCAAGAAAAGCCTTAGTATTTGGGGGTGGGAAGTAGGAGTTAGTAGGAATGAAGAATTAGACAAAAAAGAAACTAACTGCGCATTCTGACTGAAGCAGTTGCGCCCAGTCAAACACGTCGCTTGGCCCTTTTGCTTCTGACCCACCACGGGCCCAGCGACTGTGGGTTCACTCAGGGCTGGGGCCTCCCATGTTGCACTGAGATGCTCCCGCCCCCACCAGGCCACCAAAACACCCAGAAACCCACCGGCCTGCTTTTGAGCTACGTGATGCAGTGCGATTTTTTTTTTTTTCTGGACAGAGAAGCAGCAGTTGTTTCTTTCTCATCTACTTTTTGTTCCAAGACCTCACAAGGCGTGAGGAGAGTAACTTCCTGAGTGAGGAAAGCCTTCGGGTGTCTGCATCTAAAGATACACAAATCCAAGAACTTAATGGAAATAGGGAGGAGACTACAGAGAATGAAAACAAGGAAGTCATTCCTGCTAAGGGAAAATCAGAAACCAAGACTTTGTTTTGTTGTGTTTTGTTGTGTTTTGCTCTGTCTTTTCTTTCTCTAGTCCCTACATCTGTAAATAACCCTACAGACTAAATACGTTCAGCTTTCTTCAGCTTGAGAAATATTCTAGGGCATTTTCTCTTTCCCTTTTAAAGATCTAGGTCACTGATTATGGACATTGGGATATGGAAGATACTTAGGAGATGTTATTCCAATAAATTCCAGTCTGACTTACTGGGTTGTTAAATTATAAATTCTATCCAGACATATTTTCCTCCAGTTTCAACTCCAGCAAGCTTTCCCCTACATAAAATACTCAGATTTCACACAAGTGAGCGCTTAAGTGGAGACGGTGGGAAGAGGGTAGATAAGGGTTAGGCGTCACATCCAGAAAATTCCTGTAGCCATGAACCTTAGGGGTGCACAATTAGCAGGCTTCCTGGGAAAGTTATACATCATATCCAGGACTTTACATTAAAATGACTTTTTACTTGAGTCATTACCAGTCCTCATATCAGATTGCATTTCGTGTTGTATGAAGTCAAGGTAATCTGGCATGTAAAAATAGGCTCCTTCATTGCACTTCCAGCTTCGGGCAAGGTGGAGATTCCTACAGTACTGTGCCTCGTGCTCTTCCACGAGGCCCACCGAATTGCAACCTTTGGCCAAAAGCAGTCGCTGTTCATTGAATGCCCAATTCTCCCATGGAGACATGCAATGGACAACTGAAGGCCAAATCGTGTGCTAAATGCTGATTTTTCTCTTTTGGGTTCAACTCATTCTCTTCCAGCTATAGTCCTAAAATGATCTGAAATTGAGTGACTTCTGTTGCTAATCCAGCAACTGTTACAAACACAAAAAAGCAGAAGAGAGAGAGAGACCCAGGACTAATGACAAAGGAGCAGAGAAAACCTGCAAAAAAAGTCAAGTTCTCACACTTTGAGGCCAACTGGATCTTCCTTATAGGATGACTAGCTCCATTTCCAAGCAGTATGTCCTTTTATGGGGGCGAGGGAAGGACTGCTTAATTACTAAGACTTCACTGGGAGGAAAACCGAGCCTCCAAATAATTCACTTTATTTATTGCATGAAGGTACTGTTAGGTTTTTGTGCCACCCGTGACACGAAAGGCTGCAGTGTTGGAGTGAAATCCTGCCCTCCACAGGCAGGACCACATGTGTCACATCAATTACGTTCCTAATGCTCTTCCCTGTATCCCTGTGTTTCCAAATGCTTAATGCACCTAGGAGTAAATGATTTCTTTCCACTACCAATTCAAGTGCCAGAAGGCAAGAGAAATTTAAACAGACCTAAGATCAACATTGTGAGTTTACTTGGCCTCCCCTTCTAGCAAGATTGCCATAAATTTCTTCAGGCTTCTTAGTTGGGAATTTAAAAGGCCTATAGTCTTGGCAAGGTTTATATAACAATGTTTCTTCTATATGGATTACAAACTTGCAAAATCCTAAGCAGTGGTGGGGTATCGTGTTTGGTCAGTGGGTCAACCTGCAAAGCCAACAGAAAAACTCAACACCCTGTCCAGCCCAACACTTTTTCTGGGTTTGGCCCTGTGAGTGGAAACATTTCTGACAGGGTCAGGAGCCTGAGTCTTGTGGGGTTTTTTTTTTCCCTTTGGGCCTTTGCTATACTGGAGGCCTATCTTCCACGGCCCTTGAGAGTCCGGGCCCTAAGCCATTCTATAGCTGGCAGAGCCCTGGGGAGGTGCTCCTTTGGGGCGGTACAGGCCCAGCTGCCCGAGGCGTGCTCAGAGGGCCTCTCCTCAAAGGGCAGGAACGCACCGACATCAGAAATCGGGCTGGTTTGTGCCGAGGTTGACTGACCCTAAGAGGCCTGGGGCTCATCACCCAGTCAGGTGTGCTTGATTCCATCAAAGGAGCCTTTGTGTAAGGTGCCCCGCCTTTTCTGTCTGACCACATGTTCCTCTTCACATTGGGCAGCACGGGAATCATATATGCCTTTTTCCCGGGTGCACCGTAGTGGGCATGAAACATTCTTGCACAGGACGAGGGGATGGATCTTGTAAGTGACTTAGCGCCAAGGGGAGTGTTAAGTCCCTTGCTAAAGCCAAAGAGCATTTCCTTAATGTAAACTCATCTCCTCCGAGTGAAGCTCTCCCCTTAAAGCAAGCATCAGGTTTTCTGCCTCTTATGGGGCCACTCAGTCAACAGTAAATCTCAACATTGAACCTGACTCCTCATGTGCAAAGAGCTATGTGTCAGGAGCTGGAGGCCAAAAGTGGTATAAGAATCAGCCAGCAATGGATGAGCTCCAGTATTCAAGAATCAGAGAGATATGTGCACACACACATGAGACCTTTCTCTTTCCCTGCTGCAGGGAGAGTACAAACTATGCGACTTTACTCTGACTTTGGAGGGATGTTTGCATTTTACTTGTAGCTAGAAAAATTGTGAAGATGGCTCTCATAACTCTAATTTACCACCCAGAATGGGCTGACGAAGAACTTTTCTAACCAGCAAGATGAGGAAGGAAGACTAGGAAGGTCTTGGGTTGAAGAGCCAAAGGGAGCTAACTTTGTCTTTTAAGAGGACCTTGTTAGAAGGATACTAAAATATAAAGACATGAAAATGATGCGGACCAACTGGAAGTCACTGGTTTGCAGTATTTAGCCGGAATGAGACACGTCAGGGGAGAAATGACCGACATTGAGGTAATGCGTAGTCACCTGGGTGTTTCTGCTTTGTCCTGTCATAATTCAAGGCCCAGACAGCATTCAATTAGGTCAAAGGCTGCCATTGAAGACTGATTCAAGATTACACTCTTTAAGTCTTATCATCCATCTATGAAATTCCTCACCTTGGAGTATTATTTAGGTCTGAGTGAAGATGAAAAAAATTAATTGTAGGGACTGCTGTTTAGATCAGTAATTTTTAAGCCTTTCTTAAAAAACAGTAGAACCTTAAAAAAATGAAATCTTAAAATCCCAATATATAAAAGAGATAAAAGATATATATTGGTAGAAGGGGGGCTCACTGCCTTCTCTTTGTCCCTTGAAACACCCAGGTCCCCATAGAAAAATATGGGGAAATTTGTGTTTTCAAGTGGAAGCAATGGGCCAGGTATCCTTAATAAACCTGTTTGCAAAGGGCCACATTTAGGGATGCTTATAGCCTCAGCATTTCTGGAGATGAAGCTTCCAGGCTTGGTTTTGCCATCAGTGATGATGTTAGGAACAGAATGGATGCTAGGAGCAGCCACCATTTTCCACTCGTCTCCCTTGTAATATGCAAGTTGCTCCGTGCACCAACACCCAAGTGCATAAAAAACAGGGAGAATCCATCTCTTGAGTCTCTCCCAAGCTGGGAAACACGTGTTACAGTCACTCTCTAATTCCTGAATTCACTGGTGTTAGAGGTAACCAGTCTGAAAGATCTCAGAAAGAACAGACAGACTTCATCACAATTTTGCCTGTTGAAAACATCAATAATAATTTCATATCCTTGCGCCTGCAGAATTATTCTCACCGAAAATTAGTTTAGGTCTCCAGCGAATGTTAGCACAAGCAAAAGAGGACGTGTCAGATTATTGTCTGACTTCCTGCCTGCATGATCCCTTCCTGAGGATTGCATGTCTAAGTTGGGAGGTGATTAAAATGGACTGATTGTCAAATCAGATACCCCTGCTTATGCCAGCCCTTGAGTGTGAGTGAGACGCCTCCCCTTACCTCCTGGTACCCTGGTGAGGCCATGGCCCCTGCAAGCCAAGTTCCTGCGGATTTTAAAAATAGTATTAGCCCGGCAAATGAGTTAGCTGGAGGTGAAATGAATGGGCGAGCAAAGGAGACCTTCTTTAAAGGTCTGTAAATCTAAGACTGATTTTACTTCCAAATAAATTTATAATCAATGTACTTCTCCAAAGGTAGGTGAAGATACATAAGATGACTCTGCAGTAGAGATCTGCGTGATTCTTTCATACTGAAAATTTTGTCCAACTCAGCAAAATTGACTAAATGGTAATAAAGTTACACTTTATGTGGAGATTTGATTCCAAAGTCAGAATTTAAGGCCAGAAATATAGGTGTAGTCCAGTCATCCATGAAAACCCCTTACAATGCATGTAAACTACAGTCATATGTATACATGTAAATGCTTCATTATAAAGCACGCTATATAACAAAGATGATGTATGCAAGAAACAATTTTATAATATTTCTAACTGCATGAAAAGACAGACTTTATCTGAGTAGATGTGGCAGAGCTGTTGTCAGTTAGCATTCTGGTGTCTGCCCTCCTCTCACAGGCGTGCGTGAGCGTGGCCATAGGGCCCGTGTGGAATAGTCCTCTGTATTCACATACCACCACTCCCAGACTTTGTTTATCTATCACCTGGTCCTGTTTTTTATGGTCCCATTTCTTTGTAGTATCTCATAGCCTCTTGACGTCTGATTTACTTTCCTTAAGAACAAGCATAAGAGGACTGACATTTTTTAATTTAGATTAGTTGTCTGCTTTTTAATGCATTCTTCTGATAAGAAGAACTAGTTTGATGGAGTCAGAAAACATCGTTGTTAAGGAAAGAAGAACACGTGTTTGGCCAAATGCAAATAGGTTAATGCCAATGTCAAGGGCTTTACCCTGGCATTTGGGGTGAAGGTGGGCTAAGGAAATATCATACCTTTCATACTTACTGGATTTAGATGTGACTAAAATCACAGTGCTGGAACATAGACCACCAGCCATTCTCCTCATAAGCCAGCTAAGAATTATTTGAAATCTCAAGGTACTTTTGTGCCTTGGATCTTGAGGGCAGGTTGTTTGAATGACCTTACAGGCTCCCGAAAGCTCTTCTTGCCTCTTGGAACTGACCTCTCCATGACGCTGTTGTGCACAAAGAAATAGTTAAAATGCCTTGCAGTTAACAGCATTTTGCAGCCTTGGAGGCACACTCACATACTTTTTCTTATTTGATCTCCCCCATAACCCTGTGCAAGTCATTGTGAGGCACAGCAGTGTTATTCCCAGTTTACAGATAAGAAAACAGAGTCTCAGAAAGACCAGATGACTCACCTGTTTATGTGGTGCTGCTGGGACTGGAATCCCAGCCCCCTGGAGACTTTCCAGTCACCAGGTAAATTCTTCACTTAGGACCTAAGTCAAGGGGTCCTTTGTTCAGTATGTTATTTATGTTTGTGTAGATGATAAGGACAGTATTTGTTTCACATGACACTAAGGGAGAAGGTGCGTTTCTCCAGCTACAAACTTATAAGAATCATGGCTCCACTCCTTAGATTGGGTTGCCCTCTGCATCTGGCAGTCAGAAGACAATCTAGTCACCTGTAACATTCGGTCAGTCATTTTAACATTAGGCTCAGTCACTTAGAGGTTTCTTTTGCTTTCCTTCCCCTGTGAGGGCTTATGGGTCAGGAGCCTTCCTTAGCAACAGGGCATCAGCAGGGGGGCTGGAGACCTTCCTTAGCAACACATCATCCAGGTATATGTGAGGGGGGTCTTCCTTAGCAATATGGTGCCTGGGGAGGGTTCAGAGGGTGAAATATCGGGAAGGTAGGAGGTGCACATGCCCCTTTGTATCTTTATCTTCTGTCTTCTGTTAAGATGTACCAAGTACTTTGAATCTTAACTGGCTTCCACCTTTCCAAGTCAGCATCTGCTACAATAAATGCCTCAGCAGACCCCTGGCAGGAAGCTCCAGACCCTGTCTCCTTCTGCAGTGGCTGTTTGCCCTGACTTCAAGACTTCCCGAGTCCTTTCTCTCTCTTCCCTCTTTCATTCCCACATTCGCACTCCATCTAGCTTGCTTTTGAGGGGCACAGAGACAAAAGGAATTCTGTGGGGCTGGCCCCTCTCCGTAACCACAATAGAAAACAGACCGAGTCCTCTGTGTCTGATCACCCATCCCACAGCCGGGGCAGAGTGTCCGTCATCTCATGGCCGCTCACAAATTCTCAGCTCTCTCTCACACCAGCTCTAAGGATCGCTCTCTTGGATGGAGGTTAGTCAGTCTGATTCCCATCACTTCTGTCAAAGGTAAGCAGCTTTTAAATAGAAAAACTCATAGTTTGCCCCTTTGTTCACCCGTTCCTTCTGAAATTGCTCTCCAGTGGGGGCCATATATCTAATGGTCCTACTGGGAGATGCTCATAGTGTCACAGGGCTGAAAAAAAATGCAAAGGAAGAAAACCTCACATGGTTAATATATCAAATTATTCTCCCACCACACTAAAAAGCACATAGAGATTTGATACATGGCTATTATATAGAAAACATACATGATCCCATAACTTCAGTTCTTTCTCCAAAAGCCAATGACAAATGGTCCATCAAAAGGTCTATAAAGTAACAGCTGAAACAGGTCTTGCAAATCATATGTGCCCAAGGAACCATTAAAACATGCATCATTTAAAAGGGCAATGTAAAAAGGGGAACCCTGAGAAGTGAATTTCGCATTTGGCGAAACCTCAGTATTGAAAGTGGGAAGTGCGCAATTCCAAATGTTCAAGCTGCAACAACACCTTTGCGGTAGCAGTGTTTAAAAATTGTTAGTAAGTTGTCAACCATTACAGTGGACTTCTGATAGTCTCTTTCCCAACATGTAGGGATGAAACGTGTAAAATATGTATCACTAAATAAAAAACACAGAATGTCATCTGTGAAGCATACTGACTGATGCAACATTGACTTAAATAAATGCAGTTTATGGCTATCTGCCAGCAAGTGCTTTCATTGCTGAAGAGTTCCATACAATAGATTTCCATTTTCGGAATCACATCCATTTTTACTTAGAGCTTGTTGGAAAACAGGCACAGCCACTTCCAATTAGCCTTCTGGCGATCATTTCAGATTCTCTTTCCATTAAGTTATAAAAGTTTGACCACCGTGTGGCAGAAGTTCACTGCTTGGTGTCTTGATCTGGAAATCACCGTTTCCGGGGCTGCCAAGATTTGTGCCATCAGTTGCTATAGGATGAAGGGGAAAAAACCACCCAGAACTTTTCCTGGAGTTTGGAACTACATCATTTGGAAAAGAGAGAGAGGTCTGGGGCCAAGCTCCTTTCCGTGACTACATGTTTGGACGAGGAAGCTTCTCTATGGCTGGAGGAATGATGGATTGCTTGAGATTTATGGAGGACCCATGGTGCGCTTGGTTCTCAGTACCTCTGAACACGTCCAGGGCTTCCTTTCCCAACCAGAAACATGGTGCCACAAGATGAAGCCTGAAGTGCTTTCCCAAACCATTCCACCTGCAGTCCTTCCTTGATCCTTTCAGGATGGATATAACAACAAACTAGGTAAATGCAGCTTTATCCGAAGTTTCTTGTCCTTCATCTACAGACCCCAAGTACTTCCTGGTACTGAGCCCAACCTCTGAATAGCCTGTCATCATCAGTAAAGTCTGTGGGAGCCATTCCCTCCCTGACCTCCGTGGCAACCATTCTGTATTTCAGAGCAAACATCATGTGGAATCGGGACGGATCCTACCAGTGCTGTCACTGGCAGGACTAAAAGCCCCAGGCTTGCAAATCTAGTGGATGGTCTATGCTTCCAGAATGACTGCCCGGGAGGATTGCTCGCCTCTGAGCTAGATGATTTCATTAATTGGTGTCTAACTTATACATCTGAGCTATTCATTGTAAAACCAAATAGGGACCATATGACTTTGAAGATCTGATCAGACCAGGCTGTGTGGGCCAGATACTGAGCAGATCATGCCTCCCAGCATTAATCTGTCACAGTCCATTTTTCACTTGCCAAATCAGCTTTATGCAAATATTCCCCTAAGGGGACTCACCTATTCAGGAACTCCTCTGTCTCATCTCTACCTCCAACATCTGTGGATGTGTTGGAGACAAGGGCATGTAAACTTAAATCTCTTGATGTGTACTTGGAATTTTAGAGTGGAAAGAAATATTAGCAGTCATCTTGTTTAAGCCCCAATTTAACATATAGTGAAACAGAGGTAAAATGACTTGCCCAAGGTCTCAGAGCCAGAAGGACAACAACAGGAGAAAATTATTATTATATGAGTTATGCATAAGCAGCGTACAAAGGAGCCCAATGTCTTATCTATGCTTTGGAAAAGCTCCTCCTGTTCCCAGATGCTTGCCACTTTTCCCACTCACCTTATTTCATTTAATAGGTTATGAAAGAAAAACAGCATGTAAACAAACCAGCAAGCCAGAGGCAATATGTGTTTTGGAAAATTCCAACTGTCCTACTCAGAAATAACTACCATTAATATGTTCATTCATGTACTTCCACTCTCTCTTTCTAACCTAGGCATAGAAGACATATGACTTTGACAAAACTTTGCATTATTATTGGTGAAAATCATAGAATTAGTAACGAGACCTCTTTACTTCATTCACAAACACAGGTTAGGATTTTGCCCTGGTTATGTAGGGAACCACAGGGCTGTTTAGGATATGGCCCTGACACAAGAATATGTAAACATGGAGTTCTGACTTGGGTCCTGATTCCTTCATGGGAAACTCAGGTCTCCAGATGGAGAAATAGCATCTTTCTGTCCAAATCTTGTCCGGCGGATAGCTACTACTCTGCTGGCATGACCTTTGACACCAACTGCCTGGAGTCAGGCTTCATGGCTGAAGGCGCTGTTCTCCGCAAGGCTGCCCTCACTTTAGATGCCAGCCACACAGTCAGGGTCCCCAGACCATCTGCATTTCTGACCAACTAGCTACAAATTTGAGGGTTTCCACTACCCCCTCAGGTTTGATAATTTGCTAGAATGACTCATAGAACTCAAAGAGCTTTAATTATGATTACAGGTTTACAGTCTAGCAAAAGGATGCAAATCAGAACCAGCACAAAGAACAGCTACCCAGGATGAGGTCTAGGAGGTTCTTAAATGTAAAGCTTCTGTGTTCTCAGCGAGCATCACCCTTCGGCACATGGATGTGTGACAGCAGGGGAGATTGCCTTACCTTCAATGTCCAGAGTTTTTATTGGGGTTTCGTTACTCAAGCATGACTGGGTAAATCATCATCCACATGGCTTGATTTCCAGTCCCTGTCCTCATACACGGGGCTGATACCGCATGGCATCACCAGACGCATCCTGACTCATATCACTGGCACACACTGGGCTGTGATGGGTGTGGGACACCATGAATAACCACCACCCCATGAATAACAAAAGACACTCATGTCACTCAGGAAATTCCAAGGGTTTAGAGGCACCCTCCCAGAAGCTCGGGATAGGGACCAGGCAAATTCCCTGTTACAGTGGACCTCTGCAAGTGCCACCCCTTCCCTTCACCAACTCCTCACCTCCGAAGTATACTTTTAAAATTGGTGAAGAAGTGGGGTTTACTGCCGGGACATGTGTGTGGGTATAGGTAGACATCAAGCCTTTGGATTACGTGAGAAGCCAGCAATCTCAAGCTTTTAAGTGTCGTCAGCAGTATTCCTCATCTCTGGAGAGGGAAAGGGGGGTTCTTCCCATCCAGGGTTCTCATTCAAGACCTCTCATGTATTGACTGCAGCTAGTGTTTGAATAGCCCAGCCCCTAATTTTCTAGGTTGCTGTATTGGGCTTATCTAAGATCTGTACTTCTCTCCCCCACTGGCGGCCTTGATCATTTATTTTTTAAACTGGCTGCTAGGAAAGCCCTTAGGCTGAGCATGTGGTAGAGAGAGAGAACTCTCCTACAGCTTCATTCCTGAGCTCCTGCTGTATTTTTTCTTTCCAGTATCATCCCCCTCTCCCTACCTCGCTCCTTCCAAAATACTAAGAGGGAAGAAGTGTATGTTCAAGGAAAGGGTGGTGCAGGGCAGATGCTGAAGATGGGTAGGGGTGTTGGGGATGCCAAGGAACACAAACTCATCTCTGTAGTCTGAGTCACCCACATGTCCTGGAACTTTGCATTCTTTTTGTCTAGCACTCTCTCTAGTGACACCAGAATTCTCTCAGGTTACAATTGGACACACAGTGGAAAATGACAAGCATCCTTAAAGGGGCGTAACATGCTCCAAGGTTATAGTGAGAGGAGGGATTGTTTCCATTCGGAAGTCACATGACCTAGGATTTCAGTTTGGAGATGCTGAAGGTGATGGAGAGGAACATCACACTAGCCAGGACCTGGAAGGAAAGCGAATTAGGTGAACAAAGAGTTAACCATTGTAATGGAGACTTCGGGTTCATGAAGAGGAATCGTGGAGGATAAATCTGAAAAGGTTACACATGTCAGGGTCCATGGAAGGCAAGGCCAAAGGCAAAGGGGAGCCAATAATCGTGGCTGGGCTCTGAGACCTAGTGTGTGCCTTCCTACCTCTGAGGATCACTGGGCCTGGCCATGTTTGTACCCCATCTGCCAGGCAGGAAAATATGCAAACTGTTCTAGGCAGATGGGTGTTTGTGCAGGGACCTCAAAGCTCTTCAGGAAAGAAAGTACCATTTGATTATGTGCTGCCTCTGAATCCATGCTTCGGGTTTGTATCTGGGCCTCTTCATTTGTGTATGGGAAAAGGTTATATAAAACAGGGCACTGATAACATTTGGCCGTGCCCAAATGCTAACTTGAACATGAAAAACAAGCTTTCACAGACTTAACTCAAAATGCCTCTCGTGTCTATGCAAAGAAAAAGTGGCCAGCTTAATTCTGTTTTGATTTTCTCTGATGTGTGACTTGATCTGTGGGCTGGATTTCCAGAACCACAGTTGTGCCAAACCCCGTTGGAGTTTAAGGCATAAGTCATGCCCAAATATGGATCTCTCGTGTTTTGTGTTGACCATGTGCCTGGGTCCAACTGTCCAATCCAGGATGGACTTCTCGCCAGGGCTCCAACAGACACAACATAGACTAGCGTTATGTGATGTATAAACAATTTTGCCTGAAATGATAGTATGTGAATAGCTCAGCCGGTAGATTTGTGAGCAGGATGTATGATGTGGCCTGTGAATGGCTGCTCCTGAAACTGCATTCTAATTGTTCCCTGCCAGCTTTAATCTCAGCCTCCAGAGCAAGGACAAGGAGATGCTTAAGTCCTCTTTGGAGCTTCTCAACTCCACTGGCTGCTAGACAGAGGCTGATAGAGACTAGTATGATGAAAAAGAGAAGAGAGATTACAAAAGAAGATACAGAGAAGAAAGGAGGGAGAGAGAAAAGAAGAGTAGGAAGGAATAAAGTAGGGAGGAAGGAAGGGAGGAACAAGAAAGGGTTTAAGTAGCAGCAGGAATGGGGAAACTGCTGCAGACAAGGGCTGCCCGTTAAGAGAGTCAAACAGGACTCCCCACCTGGTGGATGCGGCATTCCTTCCCTCGTGTCCGTTTCAGGGGAATCTGGAAAGACCACAGGTTCCATGGCATTGAGAGAGGCTGGCTGGACTGGCTTCCTATCCACCCCCTAGTATGGTTGTGCTTCAGTCATTCCACTCCAATGGAACATCTGCCAATGTTGATTTAAGAGGATCAACACCCTACACTGTGCTAAGTCTGGATATTTGTATTGGGTTTAAATGCAGGGCTTTGAGAACTGTGCTCTGCGTCTCTCCCTCATGATGCTGCTGGCCTGGGTATAGCTCAGCTCCACAATACCCAGGGAAATTAATCAGGGTAGTTAATATCTAAGTACTCTGTGTGTGTGTGTGTGTGTGTGTGTGTGTGTATGTGTATTTGGATTACTTCTCCTTTCCCTGAGCCATGCCCCACCCCTCCCAATATCTTATATATAGTAACTGCCTGATAAATGCTTGTATGAATGAAGCATTCATCTCGTGGAGAATTTGATGTCTACCTGCTAAGGCCCACATTCATTGACTCATTTTACCAAGCAGCTCTGAGTCCTCCCTCTGTGCTCAGCAGTGCTCATAGGACAAGGCTCTCTGCTCTCAGAGACTCCCAGTCTAGTGAGCTTGGGCTCCATGTATCTAGTTGGTGCCTTCTTTCTGCTCCCAGTATTTATTTATATGGACTCATTTACTACATACATCATTTACTCTGTTTAAAAATCTCTTAACATTATTGCCTCCAAGTTTCACTGTACCAGTGGATGGTTGTAAGGATTCAGTGAAGTAGGGTGAGTAAAGCACCTTGCATAAAGTGTGCACTTAGTAAATATTCATTCTCTTTTCCTTTAGGGGAAAAAGTGTTCATAGTATATGAGCTACTGATTCAGATCACCTGGTGATTAGGGCTGATGATGGGCTCTGCGTACTATGTGATCTTAACCACTCTAAAACCTACTTTCTGCATCTGTGAACTGGGTATGAAGGAAAGATTAAGTGAGGTAAGGATGTAAAGTCCTCAGTGCTGTGACTGGTCATAGATTCCAAAGACACTGTCTGCTCCTCACTCCATCCCAGTGTGGGGTGGTCCCAGATGGGGTGGTCATCTGGCTGATTCAAGAAAACTGTGCTCTCCTGAGCTGGACACTGAGAAGCATCTCCTGCAGGCTCTTTAGCTCCCTGGTGGTGTAAATTTAGGGGCTGAAAGATGTTTAACATTGAAATAGTCAAAAGAGGTTTTGGTTTGTTCTTTGGTCTAGGCTCAGGGTCTCTCTGGCAATAGAATGTTCTCAGAAAACTTAGGAGGCTTCCTATTTGCTTCAATCTATTCCTTGTGCTTAGTAACCACACATGGAGTTCTTTCTTAGCTGTTATTCTCGAACATTCATTTGTTGCTTTCTTGTCTCTGTGCCTCTCTCTCAATCAGATGGCAGCTTCGTTGAAGTCATGATATGTAGGTGATGTGCCTTTAATCTGGTTTCTGCTCCAGGACTGAGTCACTTTGCTCAACTGGAAAGTCTTCATGGGCCGTTATTGCCAAAGCCTTCTTCAATTTCATCTCTTACTCCCTGGGGTCCAGAAGCAAGTCACCTTTCCCACCTTGAAAGATCCTTGATCCTAGACTTTCTCCGTTCCCTGTTCCCTGTTCCAACCTTGCTTGAAAACCAGCCAATTCTTTCCTGAGCTTATCTCTTTCCACAGTACCTTCCTAAAGCCAGCTAGAAGCCACCATGCACCATCCTCCTGACCCTTTCTACCACTTCTGAAACTTCTAGAACTGGCTGCTAAGGTGTGGCCACACATGTTTGGTTTTGTTAGGGCAGTATCTGACTTCACTGTATTAGTTAAGGTAGTACTTGCTGTAACAGATGAACTTCAAATTCTCAATGGTTTAATACAGGAAATTTTATCTTTACTCATATCACAGCCTCATGCAAATGTTGTGGTGGCCATCCACGTAGAGGGGCCCAGGTTCCCACCGTCCTCTTTGCTTCCACATACAGCTTGGTCCTCAGGGTCCTGTCCACTCAGCAGGTGGATGGCGATGACATCTCACACAGCGGGAAAGACATTCCTACTCCCTACAACACTCACAACATGCAATAAATACCAGTTGCTGTTTCTGTTACTACATGTCTGGTGAAAATAATAGATGAAAGAAATAATGTAGAGTTTTAGCCTAGAGTAAAGATGACTTAGGACAGACATGATAACAGCTTTCAAATGTAATATAGAAGAGGAATTGGATTTACTCCGTGTAGCTCCAGAGGACAGAACTAGGAGTGGTGGGAAAAGGGGGCAGTTCTCTGTGTGGGGTAAGGAAAACTTCCTTAGAATTAGGAATGAATCCCAAATGCAGTCTCCCTTCAGAAACAGCAGGTCCTGGGGGCCTGGGAGTGCAGAGGCAGAAGCTGCCCACATACCTTCGAGGAAGATCCCCGCTTTATGCCACACTTCTGGCTACAGGACTCCTGAGGGCTCTTCCAACATGAGTATTTGAGCCACTGGACAGAAAGGACTTTGGTGATATCTCCAGCAATGTGTTGACCACTGAGCTTATATATCCTTAGCTAATAGCTGCAGCTTCTGCCTTCAGGAGCATTTACTACCTCCTCATTCATACACTTTCGGTAAAATGTTATATCCCCTGTATATAACTGCAGCACATCATCCCAGGAAAATCTCCAGGTGGGCGTCTCCAACCCCACTGTGCAGGTAGCCACTGCAGAAAATGGCCTCATTTATTACACCATCACGCACCTAATTGTTCAGGCCAGAACATAGCCTCACCCTGGACTCCTCCGCCTCACTCTTTGCCACGTCTGACCAATTGCCATGTACTCACTCTTCTGTATTCTAAATATTTTGCAAATCCATTCACTTCTTTTCATTCTCACTTCTAGGACTGGGGTACAGGCCGCTGTTATCTTTCACCTGCCTCTCTGCGATCCATTTTTCACACGGGAGTCAGACCCAGCCTTTCAATATGCAAACGTGGTCTGAGTCGTGGTCTGCACTTCAGGAGTGCAGAAGCTATGACAGCACTTCATTTTTCATGCATTGCCTCTCTGTCCATTTTGAGGGCCCATCCTTCCAGGCCAAGAGAAACATTATCTTCAGATGTTCTTGAGGTTCTGGACTCCTTGGAACTGCCAAGCTTCCAGGGTCTTATGTGGTCAAGCTATTAGGGGCATCCAATCAATGTCTTCTGGGATGACCACTGCCATCTAGATTTTATTTGAGGAGCTCCCTAGGGTCTCCCTGCTGTTGCAAATTGTCCCCATATGTCCACTGTTCTAGAACATACTAACTCCTCCCTTCTCTTCCCCAGCTTCAAGGAATCTATTTTTCTAACCTGGAGGGAAGCCCCTATCTCCATCTTCCTCCCTGTAACCTTTTTGGAAATCTTCAAGTTCTCCTAAGTGCTTGTTGTTTTTTTTTTCAAATAAAAGGCTAAGATTCTTGGAGGGTATAGTTCTTCCTGCCCTGCAAATAACACACCTCCCCTAAAACAATAGAAAGAACAGTCAGACATCTGTTTGGAAAGGAAAAGATATAGAAGAATATGGGAAGAACTTACAAAATGGCTAAATGACAATTTCAAAATACTCTCAGGCCCCATGTGCAAATCTGCTGTGGCATGTCCCCACATAATTACTCCCTGTTGCCTTTTGGATCAAGTTCAAGGATCTCTCCTGGTCTTGGGGGACATCCATTGCTGCAGCTCCTCTCACCCCATTCCCTATCTGTGTTAGACCTCCCGGAAAGTCCTCGCTGCCTGCAGTCAGCATGGCCTGGGGGCTCCAAACACACTGGGCTGGGCCTGGAATGCTCTCCCCCGACCCCACTCCCCACCTGGCCAACTGCTGGCACACTCCAGGTCTGGATTGAATATGCGTTCCTCAGGTGGCTGCCCTGGTCCTGACAAGGTTTGGTGCCCTTGTTCTGGGGTCTCACAAGATACCTCTCCTTTCCTGCCCATCACACAGAAGAACTCTGCTGTGCGCTTGCTCAGCGTCTGTAAGTTCTATAAGGCAGCTGACGGGCTGATGTGGTTAGCACAGAACCTGGATACTCTTGCTGAGGCACTTTCCCAGGGCCTCAAATAGGGCCCTGGAGTGCCACCTTACTACTAGGTAACACGGTACACTGAAAGGATAGAGAGTGTGTGTGAGAGGGAGAGAGAGGGAGAGACAGAGAGAACTTCCTGCTCTGGCTTATCTGTGCCTCATTTTCCCCCCAGGGATCTATAAAGAAGGATTTGCATTTAAAGCAAGTTCATTTATGAAGCATTTTACAGACTGTTGTATTCACCCTTATTAGAGATTTGCTTTCATTCAGAATATTCTCATGTTTATTCTTGGACTTCTTCCTATGAATGTCTCCACAGCCTCTTTCTGTGGGAGCAGAGGGGAGGATGGGTGTGCCAGGCTGGCTGCGTTTCCGTTCGGAAGCAGTGGACCCCAGAGTAGCAGCGATCTGGGAGTGAGGACATTGAAGCTTGACAATTTTGAGGAAACGTGTATTTGTTTATAACACATTGGGAGCTTGTTTCAGAGATATCTACTGTATGCAAGAAGGGAAGAAAGAAACAGGAAATGAAAAAGTCAGCAGACCTAGGGGCAAAGTTCTACAGGCTTCCAGCGTCAATATTTTTTTTTAAGAAGGAAAAAAAGCCAACTTTGTTTAATGAAAAGAAAACGCTGTTTTATTAACTGATGATAGCTTTATGACAGTTGTATGATCTGCTCTATAATTTCGAAGTCATTCTTGAATTTGTCCCTCTGGAATCTCTCCTACAGTTGCTCAGGAACTAAGTCTCAATAGCATGATTTCTATGCCGCAAACTGACATCGAGGGCTCCTGGTGCAGTTACATTCACATAGTAAAGCAGATGTGAACTGTGCGTGCATAGACAGTCTCACACCCTGGCGTCACACCCTTCCAGGGAACTCTATAACATAATGGTGCAAAAACAAATTAAAATCACTCTGGTCCCGCCATATAATAATACTTTAATACTGTCAAGAGAAGTTGTCTCTCTCTCTTTTTTCCCTTCACATCTTTAATGAGGTCCCTTCTCTACACCAAACACTGAATCAAGCCCTAGATATTCCCAAAACCCAGCATGGAAATTTGGAATTTGAAAAAGGACAGTGCATTAATTTTTGGATGTGATTTTCCTAAAACAGGGACATTTTGAAGAGGGAATCCTCTGCAGTTATGAAGTTATACACTGCAACCTGGCAGAGAGTGAGTGCTCCCTATGGCCAGGACAAAGATTCTATTAAATCAAATAAGCTGTCCTTGAAACAGTCTTGTAAATACAAGAAACGTATTTTTACTCTCACTTCTGAGTATTTTTTCATTCATACTTCTGAAAAATGTATCCAGTGAAAATTAATCCTAAAGATGGAGAAAGCTCCATGCACAAAGATGTCCAATGTAATGTTATTTCAAAGAGGAAAACAATCTAATGCTTTAAGTAAATCATTTGCATAATGCACTATTTTGCAGCCACCTAAATGTACAAAGAATTAATAAAACATGGAAAGTTGTCATGTTGTAATGTTAGGTTATAAAGTTTTAAATACTGTGTATATACTCCAAGCATTTGCACCCCAATAACCATGATTAGAGGAAAGCGCAGACAAATTTACCAACATTGTAACTTGTTCTTTGGGTATTTATGTTATGGGTGGTTTTTCCTTCTACTTTACTGTGGCTCAGTGTGCAATATTTGCAATGAAGGAGGAAAAAATATCTTTCCAGGAAAGAATTGTCTTAGCTTAATCTTTTCTTCTACTCAATACTTGACTATCAAAGTAAATTAAATGCATTAAATAACAACTCATCTCCCATATATTGTTATTTAGTTATAAAGTTGAAGAGCAAAAAGTTAATAATATAAAAATGATATAAGACCAGCTTCTTCTCTTGCTGCCCTGGATGAAATTATACATGCCCATTAATTTTTTCAAAAGAAGAAAAATCTTATTGGTAGTTTAAATCTGGTGCAATGGATCTGAATTGCACATTCACTGGTGGAGAATGCCCTGTCTGGGTTACTTGATCTAGTGTCTAATTTGTAGATGGAAGAAACAAGTTCAGCCAGAATAATTGTAATAAAAATCAGGACAATAATAGCAACAAATCCCCAAATGCCACTTGTTCTTAACCAGAAATTTCCAAGTCCTTTCTGTACAACTCCTCTCTTAATATTATAAAATCTTCAGAACTCTTCCGATTTTGTAGGTGGAAAGATGAAACCACAGTCTACGAGTTATCAGACTTCCAGAAGAATTTCATTTATAACAACATTGTCCGTTTTTTTTCTATACGACACCCACAAATGTAATCCAAACATGTGCTGTCACTACATTATAGAAGCAGAACATATTTGGTTTTAATAAGTGATCACATTAAAAAAGAATTGTGAGTCAGATGGCTGTAGAAGTGGGGCGCATGGAAGGATGGCAAGCTTCCAGCAAAATCAGGGAGTGTCTTGAGTAACTCATGCACTTAAAGAATGAGTCCTTTCTGATCTTGGCTGCTCACGTGTTAGAGGTCTCATTTTATGTAGCTGAAATGTTTTCTTTCAAACTTGGCTGGTTTTGCCTGTGAAGTTGTGAAATCTTTTGGACTATGGCATCATTTGCCTTTTTCTTTAGAAAAAGGAAAGAAGAAATAGTAGCTTGCTTTTGATAGAAAAATGTATCTCTGTGTGGTGTCATTTGAGGCTACCATGGGCAGAGGAAATTGTAGGATGTGGTGAAATAAGAATTTGGTACAAAGCAGATATTTCCTCTCTTGAGGCGATCCTTGGTTAAGGCCATCCTTTTCCCTGGTAGCTGTGGGAATGTGAAGTGGAAGAACAAGCAGGTGCCTCTTGGATGTGTGACCCCAAATCAACAGGAAGAGTAAAGGGGGGTAGCCTGAGGTACAGGGAGGCTCTAGAAAGAGACCTCTTGTATCAGGGTGGACACATCAATTTCTAAAATGCATCTTCCTGAGAAACTGAGTAAGAAACAACCATCTCTGCTTTATGACTTGTGTGCTTTCCAGACTAAACTTCAGGGGCTGGACTGTATCACCTGTTGAGATTCCTTTGCCCTCCAAGCTCTAGGAGGCTGACGGTGGCCTCTTACCCTGTCAATGCTACTGCCAAACCCCGGGCAGACCAAATGCCCTTAGAGGCTTCTTTGTGGACTCTCAAGATGGGAGGAAGGGATGACACATGTTTAACAGTGTGTGAGAACGCCTTGTTGGGGTCATCTGACTGACCCAGAATGGTGGGGAGGGCTGGCTGGTTTCGTGTTTCCGGCCCATCCCAAAGTCTTTGCTGACCCGGCGCTGCTGCTGTTCAGGCTGTGGTCGGTCTGTTACTTGCCCTTCCTGTGGTCCTGGGGTGGGGCATCTCCCAGGTGAACCGAGGAGGAGCAGCAGCAGCAGGAAGAGGGAGGGAGAGCAGGAGGGCTCCGTGTGGAACATGCGCAATCCTGATTCTCACTTTACACACCCACGGATTTTGGGAGTAGGTGAAATAGGCCCTATGTGGGAAAGAATTATTTGGCAGCCTGACTCATAAAGTCATCATGTCTCTCAACATTTCCAGGACTCACCCAAAAATTTGCAGTGCCTGCCTCTGCCCCCTGTCTTGGCCCATCAAATTCTCACCGAACTTGAAGGCCTAATTCAAATGCCCTCTCCTCTTTGGAGCCTCCTCTGATCCCCACAAGTCAGAATGACCGGTTTCTCTCCCACTTGTTCATTTGCACGTCCTGTTTTGTGTATTATGGACATCATACCTGATGGCGTCCATCATATTCCAGGCACTGGACGGCCAGGGAGTCTCTGGACAGGAGAGACTACCTGGCACAGACCTGTGTTACCTGCACCGGGCACCCTGGATCTCGTCACAGGGAAGTGATGGAGCTTGAGGAGGTCCTTGGACGGGGCTGACTTAGCACGTGGGTTTTCAGTGAATTCTTCCAATAAGGGGCCTTTTCACTGAGTTCAAGTTGAGCTGCCTCTAAATGATGGTCCAGGGCCTGGGAAGCCAGACAGTGACCCGCTGGCTCCTGGCTGGGACAGAAGCTGAGCCCTGCGGTGTGAATGGATGCTTTTAGTGTTCTGCCTCACCAGTGCACCACCAGGCTGTGAAAAATGTCCTGGTTGATGTTGTAAGCTCCCAGAGGGTGTGAACTGCGGCTGCTTTATTCACACAGCCCAGCACCCCAGGCCCAGAGCTATTTAACAAATGCAGTTTAATGATGACCACTCTCCCAGCAGGGGTGTGGGGTGCAGCCTGGGCCCACAGACTGCCTGCAGTAAATAATACTTGCTGAACCTTCCTTTCCATGCAACCCCGCACCAGCGTTTGTGGGAAGTGAGAGCAAAATAGAATTCATGGTGCTCCCCATCAAAGTCACTTACAGTCTCATAGAAATCTTAGTCCCAGAGATTGCAGAAAATGAGGCAGATTTGAAGAAATATGTCTAGGCAGGAAGAAGTTGAATAAAAATTGCAAAAATCCATGTGATCCATCACTGTGAGTCTTCAAGCCACCCATGTTCGCTGTCTCATTACGACATAGGAAAGTGCTTGAAGGCCTGAGAATGGAGAACCGCTAGTAAGTATGTACTCAGGCTTATTGTAGGGATGAAGTATCCAGAGGGAAGTGTCTTTCTATGAATTAAATTCTTCCACCAAAAAAAAAACATACAGGAGTTTCTAAGTTTCTGCTAAAAGCATCTCCATAGAAATCTTCCAAGTTATGTTTTAAAAAGATAACTCACAGGGATAAAAACAATGTTCATTTCTTGTGCTCAGAAAGGCCATGCCCTCATATCCACCCAAAGATCTGGGAAAATGGAATAAGATTTCTCTCTCTTGGCTCATCACAGGTAAGTCCCCTCCAAAAGGAAAATAAACCCAGGGTTTTCTTAGTCACTAACCTCACATTGGCTCAACGTTGTTCAAAGTCCTGCTTTCTTATGTGTAAATTCAGAATCTCTGGGAATATTTGTTAACTTGGCTGGTGGGAACACAAAAAGAACTTTTCTCACCTGTCTGCCCCATTTCCTGGTCAGAATATGTTCTATTGTTCTTCCCAAAATGCTCTTGTGTCCCCTGTATTCTGCCCTCAGGCTGCTCAGCTGAGCTCTGAAACTTGGCTATGCTCTGTGCCCAGTGCTTCATGGTCGTGAGCCATTTTACCTTCTTAGTAGTCCTTCAGACAGGCATAGTGGACATACTTTGTGGCCAGCCAGCATCTGAACTCCCATTCTCTTGGAGAGCATCTCTGGTCTGGGTGGAAGCAGAGATCCACCTCCTCTCTGTGGAAGCTGCAAACTGACTTTACCAGCCTCCCTTGCTGCTGAGATGGACAAGTAACTGATGCTCCATCATCAGCTGTACCTGTTCTGGACCTGGACCAGAGAACTAATGACACAAAGACATGGGGACTGCCTGGAACATATGCTATTCCAGAGAGCTGCCTCCAGGTTCCAACAGCAGATGTGGTTCTAGTCTGAGTGGCCAGTGAGCAGCGCTGTCAGTAGGCACAGTGGGACCAGTGGGACACGTGACTTTGGACATCTAGGCTGCAGCATCCATAGCTACTCAATACCATGCATACAGTCCCCTTCTGTTTATGTTGGCCAGAGTTGGTATCTCTTGCTGAAACTAAAAGTCTTGACTGAAACACAGGTATTGTTATTAACCCTATTTACAGATATAAATACTGAGGCTAGAGATGTCAAGTAACTTGCCTAAGGTCTAACCGCTAACAAGAGGTGGAGCTTGCATTTGAACACATTCAAGTTTGCCTGACCTCATGTCCACCCTGCCCTTCGTGTCCACGTCACAGCACTAGTGGGACACCATGCATCCTCAGGTCTCTGGTATCACAAGGGGTGCACGGCTGTAGGACAGAGGCCCCAGTGCACTCTGGGCCTCATACTTTAGAGCCAATGAACTACCATTTTCTAGGCCCTCGGTGTACCTGATCTATGTAAATTCCCGTTAGTGCCTTGGGAGGAAAGCATTTTATCCCTCTTCTCCCGCTGATGGAACCAGGACTGAGTAGCTGAGGTTGTGCCTGGCCTAGGGCCCACACCCAGTTCCAGGCAATTCCAAGACTGCCCTTTCCCCTCTGTTGTCTGCTCATGAATCCTAGATCCATACTAGCCTATAAATTATGGCCGTCTTCTCCCATAATAATTGGGAAATAAGGATGTCATCACTGAAGGTTTTTGGCTAGAGACAGTTTCTTTTGTCCTCGTTTACTATCCTTGATCTATCATTTAAGCCATTTGATAACATTGTCCTATTTTCCAAGTGGAAATATTTTCTGCTGCCAAACAGAAATTCATTTTCTGTATATGGCATGAGATAAGATTCTAACTATACATGCTTTCCCCATGTGAAAAGCCAGTTGTCAGCATTGTTTAATGAACAACCTACTCTTTCCCCACTAACCTGACACGCAATCTCTGTCATACACCAAGTTCCTATGTAAGTCATATGCCTGTCTCTGGCTAATTAAAGCTCTACGTTTTGTCCCCAAATTTAATATCTGCGTTTTCATTTTTGTCCAGTTCTAAATATTCCATAATTTCCATTTGATTTTGACCATGAAGTATTTAGAAGTCTTAAAAATTTTCTAAATATCTAGATTTGCAATTTATTTAAATTTATCACTGGCATTTCCAATCAGAATCTGTTATTTTTTAAACTATCTCTTGATTTTGATTTCTAGCTGTACCACACAGAGGCATGAGTGTGTAGTCCATATGACGTGGTACTGCTCTGTCCATTGCAGCAGTCATTAGCAGCATGTGGATAATGAGCACCTGAAATGGGGCTGGTCCAAATCGCAATGTGCTGTATTACTAAGGCTTAGTATGAAAAAAGAAATAATATTTGGATATATTAGGCAAAATTAAATATATTATTAAAATTAATTTCATCTGCTGCTTTTCACATCTTTAATGTGGCTCCTGGGAACTCTAAAGTTACACAATGGCCGCCTCATCTTTCTATTGGCCAGCACTGGTACAGGTCATTTGGTGATTTTGACCCTTGCTTTGTGACTTAGTGTTCGATCAGTCTTGCAAATTTTCCAGTGTCGTTAAAAGGAGTGCAGATTCTATTAGCCAGTACAGGGCTCTCTGCATGCTCGGCAGGTCAAGCCTGTTATTGAATTGTTCTTAGATCCTCTACCCTTACTGATTTCTTGCTCCTTTGTCTATCAGATTCTAAGAGAGATGCGTTCAAACCCTCCTACTAGAAATGTGCATTTGTTAATTTCCTCTTGCACTTCCCACCATTGCGGTTTCCTATGTTTGAAGGCTGTTTTGTTAGTTGCATATGCTATGTTTGGAGTCTGAGGGTTCTTGTACACTTTGGGTGATTTTTTTTTCCCCCTCCATATTTCCAAATATTTCTGTTTTTTTTAGGGATTATTCAAAATGTTCTCATGTGATCCCTTAAGTTCATCAAATTGTTGCCTTTTCCCCAGGGCCCCAAGCACTCCTATCACCGGGTTCTCCTCTCATAAACCAGATCCCCACCTTGTCCTCCATATGATTGTTTTCCAGTATCTTTAAGACACCTTGTTTTTCAAACATTTAGAATTAGATTTTCCATGACTGTGTTTAATATAGTTAATGCAGCTGTATGCTTTTTTTTTTTTTTTTTGAGGTTGCATCTTGCTTCTCAATTCTTCCTTCTGTCTTCACGTTCTTGTTGAAGAAAATCCTTCAGGAGTTCTATTCTCTCAGCCACAGTCTGTAACTGCCAACTCTCCACCTTTGCCTGAAATATCATTTGAACTTCACCCTTTAAAAAGTTTTGTTTAGCTGGGTACAGAGTTTTAGGATATCTATCCTTCAAAAGGGAAGGTGAATCAGCCACTTTGGTAGACAGAATAATGGTCCCCAAAGACATCCACATCCACATCCTAATTCCTGGAACCCGTGCATGTTACCTTCTGTGGCACAAGGTGCTTTGCAAATATAATTAGGATCTTGAGGAGAGGATCCTGAGTATCCAGGTGAACCCAGTGTAACCGCAAGAGTCCTAATTACAGGAAGTCAGGAGAGTCAGAGGCAGAGGCAGGGGGGAGATTTCATGAAGCTGAAGTGTGTGTAGTGAGTGAGAGAAAGGAAAGGAGGAAAAGAAGGGAAGGGGAGAGGGAGAGAGGGAAAGAAAGGGAGAGAGAGTGAAGGGTGCTACACTGCTGGCTCTGAAGATGGGGGAAGGTCCACAGCCAAGGACTGCAGGCAGCCTCCAGAAGCTGAAAAAGGAGAAGAAATGGATTCTCCCCTCGGGGCCTCCAGTAGGAACCAGTCTTGCTGACACCTTGACTTCCACCCGGTGAAACTGATTTTAGACTTCGGACCTTCCGAACTGTAAGAAACTAAATTTGTGTTGTTTTCAGCCACTAACTCTATAGTAATTTATTATAACAGAAATAGGCAACCAATATAACTACTACAGACTTTTATATTAAAAAGGAAAACAGGCAAATTGAGTTTAATATAATGAGATCCCAGAGAGTATTAGTAGCAAGTTAAGTATCACAAGGTTTTTTCAGTTTCAAATATTATTCCGTCAACTTCCGATCCTTTCTTTCTTTATTTCTGACTTCCTGTCAGTTGTGCTTGCTGATTTACCTCCAAGCATCTACACCGATGTCTAGCAAATTGTTGGTGTTTCATAAATATTTGAGGTTTCTGTTGGACACAGTAATGATCAGTAAGTTTTATGTCACTGTAATTGTTGTTCCTTGGTACACAATCTGTCTCTTCACTCTGGTCATGTTTAAGCTTTCTGTGTATATTCAGTGTTTTGCAATAGCCTGTGGTATGTCCAGCTATGCAGCAATGCTTTTTATCTCGCTGGAGTCATTTGTGTCCTCATATAAGGAGTCATGTCCTTCCTCAACTTCAGAAAACTCTCCAGCTACCCACCTACATAAGCTGTGGGCAAATGAGATATGTTTCTTGTGATTTAAAATAATCTTTGAAATAACTGCATTCTTTTATTTTATTTGAAAAGACCTGTTCTTTTCCTAACTTAAGAAAATGGGAAACATTAAAATCGCTAAAGCCACTGTCACAACTTCCTGTGACATAGTATGCAATTTAAAGTGAACAAAGCTCCCTACAATAAATGATCTAAAACAGAATTCCCTAAAAACAAATGATCATGGCCTCAAGGCTACAAGTCAGCAGTCCTTGGAAACGCTCAAAGGAAATTTCTTACTGTTACCGGAAAGTGCTTTGCTTAGTAAACTGAGTTGGAGGAAACTTGATTCTAGAGCCTTATTTATCTGAATGAAGACTCCTGGCTAACCTAGTCCTCTGCATTCTTAAAAGCTCTTGGTGCTGATTTCTCCTGATGTTCTTCATTAACTGCTAATGAAACACGTGGCCTTATGTTTTCAACTGTGATTATAACAGACGCTCTACTCTTAAGTATTTAGGGCTGATAGTTTAGTCCCACCCTCCCAGTCTTTCCATTATCAAATCTCTCAAGCTTGTATTCAGGCTAGACTTTTGCTTTCTTTTCTGTGTACTTCTTAAATTCTTGTAAATATATATATATGTTTAATCTCTCTGTGCTACTCTCTAGGTCATTTCCCCAAATCTACCTCTCAATTCATGAATGCTTTCTCTACTATGGGCCTATCTGCTTTTAATGCAGCTATTAAGTTTTTTTTAATTCAGTGTCTCCATTTTTATTTCTAGAAGTTTGATTTGGTTTTGTTCAAAATCTTTTAATTTTATTGTCTCCTATTATTTCACTGTAAAAATGTCCCTTTACTTCTTTAACCATTTTAAAGTATACTTATAGTTCTTTTAACATTATTGAGCTGTAATTATCCCATTAACTATGTCTCACTCACTTTCACTTACTGTGGATTATTTCCTCATTGCTTTCTAAATGTCTAGTAGGGCCTCAGTAGTAGTAAGGATTTTTTTTTTTAAGCGAGTGTGCCCAAGATTATGGGACTAATAAAGAAGCTTGCTTCTGTTGGGGGTTCTTAGAACAGTTTTTATACTAAATTTGCAGATGATATCCATCACACATGGTGACATAAATTCAGACTCAATATTTGCAGGTGTCCTAGGCTCCCAGCTTCTGTTTTTTACTGTTAAGACATTTGAGCTTTCTTAACTGATTCCTTTTGTCCCTGGGAAGTTTTGTTTTTAATAGAAGGACAATCCTTTTGGGGATCCTAGCTTTATAAGAAGTTCTCACTAACTGTTCTTCAACCCATACAGGCCAATGTATAGGCTTTAAACGCTTATCCTAGTAGTTAGAGCCAGATACATTATTTTTCCAGGTCAGTACGGTTTCAGATCAGGCACAACGGGCTAGTATCTGTCTGGCATAAAAGGACATGCCCGTATGGAGTAGGAGATGGAAGTAGTCGGCATCTCTCCAACGTTCTTACTAAGTGCAGGTTTTTTTCTCTGATGATGAGTTATTGATGGGTGCTCCAAGTGTGAATAATGCATTCCATAATTGAGTTTTTTATTTGAATCTAATGGCATGTAAGAAAGAATTCATTTATGTTGTAGCAAGATTAGAGTGTCCTTAGGGTCTGAGCCCCTGACCCAACAGAATAGAGCCTCTGACTGGAGAAACCTCCGTGTATGCGAAGACCTAACATTAAAACCTAATCTTCTGAAATGAGGGAAAGAACCAGCTTACTTAGAATCCCAAAGCTGTGGTGTTTCCATCTTTTTTCTTTTCTTTTCTTTCTTTTTGTTTGGCTATGGGAGGGTAAATGTTGAAGGTTCTTTTAAATTCCCTTTCCACTTTTTCTAGCTCATATATTCGCTGAAGTTCTGAGTGGTTTGCACAATGCTGTCTTTCTTGTCTTTATTGTTTGTGTTTTTGTTTTTTTGATCTCCTTAAAGGATTGTGACTTCTTGGATTCACCATTTGTAGGATCCAATTATTTTCTTCCTTTTTTCCCCACTCCCTTCTCTGTTCCTCCTTCCCTTCCTCCCTTCCTTCATTTGTTCCTTCCACTGAAGTTCTGATTCTCAAGTCTGGGTCTAACTAAACTATCAACAGCAAATTTAGAAATAAGAAATCATTGGACATCCCTCTCTACACCCACTGGAAATGCCTTCCCCAGTTTGTGGAAGAGGTGAAAATAGCACCATTGCCAAAAAGTGAATCTCACAGTCAGCTCACAGACCAGATCTGAGAAGAATTTCCTTTAGATTCAAGGCCAATTATCCTAGATTTAAAATGAATAGCCCACCTCCCTGGACAGTGCTTATGGAAAGAAGGAAAAAAAAAACAATCTCCCTTGGCACTCATAATGTCATATGAGATATTTCTAACGAAACATTGCCATGTTTTTCAACATTATCTATTCTCAGAAAATAAAAAAAACAAAATCTTTACTTGGTTAAACAGTGTCCCTCTGACTCCTGCTATTAAAGAACAACAGCTTAATGAAATAGTAACACCAGAAACAAAGTCCACCAGCTTTCACTTTTCCTAGCTGCATGTAAATACCCCTAGTCTAATTATAACAGAGAGGTCATTCCTAAGGAATTACTAACCTTCAAATGATATGAGATAATTATTCCCAAGAGAATCAAACAAATTTGTAAGACAAATACACTTGAAATTTCAGACATCAATCTCTTTTTTACCATAGCCTGGGAACGAGGGAACTATGAAATATAATTTTACCCCAAGGTCCAACAAATGACTGCATTAAAATGATTTCCTGCAGCCAAAGAAGGAAAAAAAACCTTTATTTTGGTACATAGCCTAATACTTGTGCAGAGTGTTGTTTTGTTTAAATAATAAAAATTCCCTGCTGGAGAAAAATCGTTTTCTTCCAAATGAAAAGTTTTAAAAATAAATTCAGCATGTATTTTAGGAACCATTTGCTCTGTGTTTGTTCCTCAACAATACTGACTCAGTGTTGAGTCAGTTCAGCATGTAACCAATAGAATATTGGATTGGGCTTCTCATTTAGAGAAGTATTTGGCTTGTTGAGTTTCTCCCAACTTCCCACTAAAACACACATGAGATATTGGAAGAGGTGAAAATAGCACCATTGCCAAAAAGTGAATCTCACAGTCAGCTCACAGGCCAGATCTGAGAAGAATTTCCTTTAGATTCAAGGCCAATTATCCTAGATTTAAAATGAATAGTCCACCTCCCTGGACAGTGCTTATGGAAAGAAGGAAGAAAAAAAAAACAATCTCCCTTGGCACCAAACCCCAAACCTTCAAAGCAGCCCATTTATAGCAGTTTCCCAAATGGGTGTGTGTCTTGATTCCTTCTAGAAAAGATCACATGGCCAAAAGTTTGGGCACTTCTGCAAAATCTCTTTTTGGAGATTCAGAAAGTACATCAGAATATTAAAGTTTGTGAGAGTTCTTGCAGAATAGAAAGTTATTTAATTATTTGTAATTTAGAATTTCTGAAATACATTTAACTACACAGCCCTATTTTTGTGTGTGCATTAAAACCTGTCAGCATCTCACAGCACCAGCGTTCCAAGGAACGTGCCTGGGGAATGCTAGCAAGGGACATACGTACGTCCATTATGTTTCTGAAGTGCCAAGATATTATTTGCCTTGCTCTCTTCTCTTTTTATATCATGGTTGAGATAAAATGCTTTACAAATAACTGAGTAAGTATCAGGGCTAAGGGAGACTGTGATATAAAAAAGCCTCAAGAATGGAATAGCCTAGGTATAAATAAAGCAGCCTCTAATGAAGATGGAGAGCAGTCAATATAGGAGGATTTGCAGGCCCATATATTCAGATATCCAGCAAATACAATTTAAATGCAAATAATAAGAAACAAATTTAAGCAAGCTATTCTAATGTTCATAAGAAAAAATGGACAAAAAAGAATAGGCGGGAAAATTCTGAAAATTACTTTTTCTTGATAAGGGGAATGAGCCTGATCAGTTTGGCCTCTTGGTGTAAAAATGTTAGGTAAAACAGAAGGTTGCTTTTGCACATAAACATTCAGATTGTGCGCAGGGGAAGGAAACAGAAGACCTAGAAGTTCCCAGACCTAAACAAATAAGGGAATTCAGTATATGACAAAAGTAGTCTTTTAAATTAGTGGAAGGAAATAGCACTAAATGCTTATATAGTGGTCACTGTGTGGGGAGTCTGTATGCACTTCCTCCCCACAACCACCCCTAAGAAAATACTGCTATTAACCTCCGTTTGTAGGATACCCAAGGCTGGTAAGTAAGCAGAGTCTGAATTCAAACCTAGGCTACAGGTCCCATCCTTAAAACTCTTACAACTCATCGAACTGTTATATGAAAATGTCCATCAGATAATTACTGTTAGGTAAATGGAGCAGGATATAGCCTTGAAGATAGTTATAGGATGATCTCAAATTGTAGGTATGTATGTATTTACATAATCATATATTTAGTATTAGTGTGTGTGTGTATATATAAACATATGCATGTATATATATATACACATATATAGGTATATAAAAATGTTTATGTATATATGTATATAAACATACACATATACCCCTAGAAGGGAAAGCACCAGCAATAGTTAGTAGTTTGGGAATTAAAGATGAGCCAATTTTTTTTTTTTTAGTTTGTAATTTGCTAATTTCCTACAATGACAATGCTTTCATGATTGGAAATAAATAGAAACATTGAGAAATACAAAACAAGATATGGAGAGAAAATAATACATAGTATAAGGTGTAAAATAATATTAAAATAAATAGAGTTAGCTTATGGCTTAGACTGCCACATTGACATTATTTTAGGAGAAAATGTGAAACTTCAAAACCTGCCGGGCTTAGGGAAGGCCCCCGGCTGTTGATGTAAAGACCCAGGCCCTTGGCCCCTCTGGCTGCCATCAGCAGCCCTTTAGAGAACAAGTTTGAGAAGCCCAGGGCTAAGACCCATATCCAGGGTGTTAAAAATACTGATTACAATTCCGTAACTCTTTCTAGCTAATGGTATCAAATTATGAAGGTATCTCATGAAAGAACGATCATAGACACCATTTTCTGAGGCCTCTTTCAGAAAGCCCAGTTTTTACTCTGCCAGACAAATTGTATCTGAGGTTGGTGGTGAATTCTGCAGGTGCCGGCATCCTTTAGGCCCACCTCATGGGGTGACAGCTCAAGGAAATTAGGTGGGAGGCCCTTGACCATTGCCTTACTGTAGAGCAAACTGTCGTGACACCTTAGATAGACATGAATGCGCGTCTTTTTAAAAGGTACACGGAAAAAGCGAGTTTGACTGCACTCACCATGAGTTGTCTGGGAGCATGTGATGTTGAAATGGTGCCTCCCACGAGGCCTCCTGGGGCCCCGAGTCTGCAGCTCCCACCTGCCCCCTTCAGCTCCACTGGTCACAACACTTAGGTTACTGTGTGGGTAACGTTGGTTTTCTCCCCTGTCTTGACTTGCATGTTAATTCCACACAAAAAGAGACAATAACAAACTCGGGAGTGGATCTCAGGAGACTGACCAGGGCTGAGGACCAACTCAGAAGTCATAAAAATGAAATCAAATTTCTCTGAAACTTATAATTCAAAAATTGTTTTCTTTTTCATATATATTATCTCTATTGAGCTTATGAAGTAGGCAGGGGTTAGCATAAATAATTTCTTAGGTTCAGAGAGGTGAAGTGGCTTGGCCAAGGACACTGAGCTAGAGAGTAAAAATAATGTTAAGAACCAAGACTTAGGGAGCACTTTTTGTATGTTATATGTGCTAAGCAGGTTATTTGCACCAAGTCCTTTAGTCCACTCCCAGCTCAATGAGGGTCTAACCTCATTTGAATGACTCTTAGGTGGAGATGGGCTGGCAGAGCAGGAGGGCCCCTCCTACCTTGCAGTTGTACTATGTATGGATCTGGGAATTTTAATCAGACTCTAGATCCAGTGCTGTTTCCACTAAAGTACATCACTTTTCTCATCTATCAGTTCTTTGCCATCATATGCATGTCTCATGGATTGGGATGAAGAAATTAGATAAATGCAAATTATGTATAAAATATATACAGTGCATCAAATGTATAGCTCATAGGTTTGGATAAATATACTAGATATCCATATAAAACACTAGGTGGAATACTTTTCCCATTGTAAACACTCATAAATGCTGTCTGCTGTTTGTGGACTGTTAGTTACAGGAGAGCTCTCCAGGAACTCTGAGTTTGAGAAGAAAGATGAGACTCTCTTTGGTGCCCTGATTTTTAAGTTAGTAGTAATAATAAGCCCCCTTTGTCCCATGGTGGGTTGCTGGATACATAAAACAAGTTAATAATTTGGAAGCAATTGGAAAAGTTGAACCTTGTATGCAAATGAAAGATGGTTTTCAATTATGTCTTATATGCAATCCAAATTTTCATGCTGTGACTTCAACTCATTTCCTCTTGTTCACCCTTTTTCTTTTCAAAGGAAGAAATTTCAGGAGATCAAGAGACACAGGGGACAAGGTGAAGGGTTTCACCTGCTTTTTTCCATATTCAGTGCTATGTCCAAGTAACACTCAGATATGACCTGCGTTGCTTTGTCAGGAGAGGGAGAAGCACCCAGGGACCCGATTCCCTGTTTGGGTGACGTTGGGAGGCACATGGCACCAGGTACCCGCAGGTGGACCTAGGCTGTGAAGCTCTCATCACAGCTTCGGCAGCCATGGAGGGGAGAGCACCTTCCTTCCTTTCTTTTCATAACCACTCTGGGGCCCTTTGAGGACTGAAGTTGTGGCTTCACGATGAAATCAATTTAATAGCTCCCAGGTCTCAATGCCATTAGACCTTCGGGTAAGTCCCCCCCAGGGAGACACTATTAGGCCTTAAAATAAAGGCCATGTCTCTCCAGACATAGATAGGGAAACAGACATTCTCTTGTGCAAACTAGTTACAGTTTTAAAAACAGCACTGTGATGTCACGGTGTGAGTTTCCCAGTGGTTAAACCTTCTGTTCTCTTTCGTGCAGCACTGAGTGATACACACAGGCCATATCTCACTTGAGAGCAATGGCTGCAACATAATATTCTCTATTCCAGTAAGGAATATTGCATGGCATGTCTGGCACCCCCAGGTCCCCTTGAGGTCCCCTGGGGAGGTTTTCCCGAAAATCCCCTCTATTAATCAGCCTTCCTTTTTAAATATCATTTCTCTGTGGGAATCGTAGGTTCAGTCCCATGTCAGTAAATGGTCCCCTAATAGCCCTCTGTAGCAAAGTTATAACTTATCCCCAAAGAAAAATGTTGCCTTGTGAGCATGTTTTATCGAGGCTAAGAGTCAAGTCATAAAACATCAGTCTTCACATCTGAGTGCCTGTTGGCTAAAACACTGTTTATTTGTACATAAATATTTGCAGGGTATATTTGCTTCAGTATTCAAGTAGGCCATATACGTAAATTTAAAATGTCCAAAGTGTTATAAAGGGAATGTAGATTAGGAGCTGATTATTTTGGCTGCTAATTTTTCAAATATGTTAAACAGCTCATTGCTTTATCTAAAGAACACATACAAAAATAGTTCTCATGTTGAAAAAGCATATACAGATCTAAGTGTTAAATTAAACGCCGACAAGCCGTATAACTCTGTACTGGATTTGGCTTTTTATGCTCTGAAATTTTTAATTTTTTAATTTTTTTATTAAGGTATGATTGATATACACTCTTATGAAGGTTTCACATGAAAAAACAATGTGGTTACTACATTTATCCATATTATCAAGTCCCACCCATACCCCAATGCAGTCACTGTCCGTCAGTGCAACAGGTTGCCAGAGATCCACTATGTCCATTCTCTGTGCTACACTGTTCTCCCTGTGACTCCCCCCCTACACGATGTGTACTAAACATAATACCCCTCAGTCCCCTTCTCCCTTCCTCCCCACCCGCCCTCCCACACCCCTCCCCTTTGGTAACCACTAGTTCATTCTTGGAGTCTGTGAGTCTGCTGCCATTTTGTTCCTTCAGTTTTGCTTCATTGTTATACTCCACAAATAAGGGAAATCATTTGGCATTTGTCTTTTTCCCCTGGGCTTATTTCACTGAGCATAATGTTCTCCAGCTCTATCCATGTTGTTGCAACTGGTAGGATTTGTTTCTTTCTTATGGCCGAATAGTATTCCATTGTATATATGTACCAAATCTTCTTTATCCATTCATCTACAAATGGACACTTAAGTTGCTTCCATATCTTGGCTATTGTAAAAAGTGCTTATGCTCTGAAATTTTTATATATACACATTAGGTTTGTTTCTTGGGAAAGAAAACATTTAGCTTCTTTCCATTTGATATCCCAAGCATTATGGCAAAGTAAAGCTAATGTGTAAATATGTGCATTAAACACTTTAAAATAATGCATGCTAAAATCACAAAAGGCCCATAAAAAGTTACATGTGTCCATCTGCCCACCTATTTGCTATCTTATATGACCTTAGATCTCTGGGGTTTTTTCCTAATGCATATTATATAATTGTCTTCTCTTTACATCACAAGTTTCTCCACACTGTGTAGTGAAGCAATTTTTCATAGAAACTCTTTGTATATTGCTAAGGCACCAAGGTAGATTATGAAAATGATATGCATAAAAAGTAGACAATCTATACTGTGCTTTCATAAGGAAAGATATAGCAGTCTTGTGAAGAGGGTGTTTGAACATATTCATTATGTTCTTTGCTGTCAGGTGTTGATAACAGGCTCATTACACTTAAGTTTGAGCTTGAACTTGGAATGTAGTATTTGAAAAGAAGGTGCTGAGAGCAATTTTAAAACGTCTTTGTGTTTCTGCTAAAAATAATTAAATAGAAGGGAAGAAGAAAGGAAATGCTGTCAGCTTCGTGTCAAATCACCTTACTGTGGGCTCTCACAAAGTGGAAACCGGAAACTAAGTACTATTTAGCCCCTGAGAGTGAAATAAACTTGGTGTCGGGTCATTCCGCACCCTTCCCAAGGATGCTGACAGAAATTGCACGTGAGATTCTAATGTGAGTGTGAGCTGCAATTACCTCTCTATGGGAGAGCTGTGTGAAATCCACTTACACAAAAAGATTAGTAAATTAAATATGAATTTCAGAAGGTTTGGATGTATATTTGGGGCTTAAAAATGGAGTGAGATTTCTATCATAAGAGACTATACTATTGTTAACTGTTTCCTTCCAACTGGTTTGGAAAATAAGTGATAATGTACTGATTGAACAATAAGAACCTCCCCCAATTAGAACCTAGGAAACTGAAGTCATCTGAAAATAAAAATCATATCTAAGGAAGTGGCTGTCCTTAAAAAATAATAGCATTTTAAAGTCAGAGAAAGACAAATACCATATGATTTCACTTATATTTGTAACCAAAAAGACAAAACAAATAAGAAATAGACCCATAAATTCAACAGACTGGTGGTTATCATAGGGGAGGGGGTTGGGAGGCAGGTGAAATAGGAAAAGGGAATAAAGAGGTACAGACTTCAAATTATAAAATAAATTAGTCAGAGGAATGGAAGTACAACATATAGAGTATAATCAATAATATTGTCATATCTTGGTGTGGTAACAGGGTACCTCCCCTTACTGTGGTGAGCATCTAGTAATGTGTATAATTATCAAGTCACTATGTTGTACATCTGGAACCAATATAATACTATATATCAACTATGCTCCAATAAATAAAACTAATAAAACAAAAAATAATAATATTTGGGGAAAGACTAAACTATAGGGCAGACACAGATCGGTGGTTGCTGGGGTCAAGGATTTGACTATACAAGGTGCTAGAATGGTTTTGTGTCTTGACTGTGGTGGTGATTATAGACTGTGGATGTGTCAGAACTCTGACCCATCTGTCCCAAAGCATGAGTGTTAGTGCATGTAAATTAGCAAAACAAATTCAGCATTAAAAAAAATCACCATAACCAAAAGTAGTTTTAAGTTAAGGTGCAAAAGTTCATCACTCCTTTTTTTAATCTCTTGACTTGGTTTCTGATTTAAGGCAAGTGGAGCCAAGAAAGACAAGTCAGAGGGAAACCTTGTGCCTTGGGGTTTATTTATCCCGTGTTCTCAGCAGAGGCATTTTTATTATTTTGAAAAAAGTTAAAGTAGTTTAAAAGCAGGGAAAACAAATATAACAAACATCAGGATAGTCACCACCCAGAATTAATGAAAAAATTAACATTATGTCTTTTCTGTATTAGATTTTTGTACATAAATAAAACAGAACTTTATGGATAGAACTTTGGCAAGCTCTTCTACCTCCTGAAGGATTTTGAGGAAGAATAGGGTGGGCCAGAAATGGGGGATGGGGGGGAAGGAATTCTGAAATGGAATGAATTAGTCACATTTATGGTTTTTTATCCCCACAGTGGGCGCCCTAGGGAAGACAGGATTAACACAGACATGTTCGCATGTAAAAGACACATAAACACATGTCGACTG
This sequence comes from Manis javanica, assembly GCF_040802235.1. Lineage (NCBI taxonomy): Eukaryota > Metazoa > Chordata > Mammalia > Pholidota > Manidae > Manis > Manis javanica. The sequence goes on along the minus strand of NC_133169.1, from coordinate 61,092,709 downwards.
ACTGGTTACCAGAGCTAAATGCAATCCTGGAAAAGTGCATATTTGGTTTCCTGATTAGGCTGGGTGGGATTAGTAAACCTGGGCACACTTCACAAGCATTCACTTTTTCCAGCTTTCTCATCTACATCTCTTGCAGTGGAGTCAGTCCAGTTTAGGGGAATATAACAGGATACAACAGGTCTGAACTTAACAGGATTAATAAAGTTTTTAACTCTTAAGAGTATCAAACCAAAGAAAACCACAGAGAAAAACAAATTTGGTGCTAATGCCGAATCTGCCATGTTACTTTAAAAGAAAATCACTGTAGATGACTTTTCACATGGCAAAAACTGTGTCGGCTATCCAAATGTCCCCACTCCCTCTCTACTGCATGCCTGTCTCTGACAAGAAAATTGCTAGTCTTAATCTGAAATCAGGCAATTACCAAACGGAGATGTGTCATATTTATAGTCTGCCTTCGGCTACGGGAATAGCTTACTGGCAGCAGTGAAAGAGTCACTCAAACTGGCTTTCTTAAATGTTTTGTGGAATTATCAGGCCCCAGAGTGGCATATTAGCCTAACTTTAATGCGACTCTATTTGTACAGGCACCGGGTGACTGCATGAGGCTGATGTCATCTTGCCATCGGCTACACGAACAGCTGGATCGCCCAAGACCGTCCAGAGCAAGAACTGCTTCTCGAGTCCAAATCCTTTTAAGCGGCATTTGAGACCCATCACAACCAGACTCCAGCTCTGAGTTCCTAACTATTTTTTGCTACCCTCAAAAGGAGCCTTTGGATCCAGCCCAAATTTGCGCTGTAAATGCACCCTCAGCTCCGCCCTCCTGGGTCCTCTCTCTTTGCACTCACTTTCTCGGGGACTTCAGTCAGTTTCATGGCTTTAAGTACCATCCATATGTCTGCCACTCCTCAGAGTACAGTATACTTCTCTCCTGAGCTCTGAGGTTGTACAGGATCCCCTACCTGGTCCCCGATGCTCTGACATCCAGCATCACTTTCCTCAAAGTGCGATATTCGCAGATCAATGTCATAGCGTTGCCTGCGAGCTTGTTAGCAAGGCAGGACCTGGACATCATCCTAGTTGAAACGGAGTCAGAATCTGCCTCATAACAAGATCCCCAGGTTCAAATGTACATTAAATTTCGAGAAGCACTGGTTTGTATCATCGTGGGGACTACCTTTATGATATTATTTACTTTAGGCAACTCTCCTATCAGATTACAAACCCTGCCTGGTTTGAGACCAAGGTGCAGTTTGCTGTATACTTCTAGCACCCAGCTGAGGAGGCCCTAACAAAGTAGATACAGGATGTGTTCAATTATAATTACACTGAAATGCAAACGGACAAATTTGCCCGAAATCCTATTGCGCTTGAGTTGGAGAGGAAGGATGGGTGGCTGACTCATGACCTGCCATTCGCTGGCCTTCTCACTGCGGCCTCATAAGCATGGAAGTGGGACTTCATGACTTGTTCCAGAAGGTGTCGCTTGAAGTTTTAGGATGTCAATTCAGTAATAGTTTAGCAAGAAGTTGCTCCTACCTGATGGTACAACAATCTTACCCTGTCTCTGACTTATTCAAAATTTGAATTTGTCCAAGGAGCCAATTAGAGTCATTGCCGCATTTGTCCTGCTCTAATCTGGACATCTGCACAATAATTGGGGCATGTGTGAGGCTTTTCCTTAAAATATGTGCTCACCTACATCGGCCTGGGCTTATGCTGGATCACACCAGGCCTGTGTTTTTCAGCAGAACAGACGAACGTTCACATTTTGCCCTGAGCGATGGTGTTTCCTATTCAATTTCCCAGTTTTGTTCCTGTATCTGATACTCATTTAAGAGGATTTCACAGGACCCACAGGATTTCTGGAAATCAATGGGCAGTAGATTTACGTGTCAGACAACCTCAGAATGGCCCTCATTTGCACTGGGAATTGAAACAGGGAAATGGCAGTAGGTAGGAACAATGAGACTAAGGTCCCCCAAGCTCGGACACCAGGGAGGCAGTGGGGCTGTGGTTCCCTGTGCACTGGGTGGTCAGATTTTGAGTGACATTGCCCCTCTGCAGGCAAGGCGGGCTTTGAAACAGATCTTCTGTGTAAATGATTTCCAGCATTATCTTGTTTGCTTTTTAAAATATGTTTTAGGTGCCAATGCTTATTGTTCATACAAATAAGGGCCCCAGATAAAACATTCCTTATTTTACAATTTATCTTCTATCTGTATTGCTGTTTTACTGTGGAGCAGAGTTTCCCAAATGCACCTGATGGTAAGAGCTGCCTGGGGAGCTTGTTAAGCACTTGCTTCCCTCAGACCCTCCCCAACCCAATAAAGCCTCAGGGAGCCACCTGAGAATGAGCATTTAAAAATAGCTCTCCAGGTGATTCTTAACTGAATGACCTCCTGTTAAGTGTGTATTTCTGTAAGTTTTTATTTTCTGAGGCAAATTAGAAAAGCTCCTCTTTCCCTGTTCCTTCATCTATTCAAGAATGTTTGAGAATTTCTGGATCCTGGCCCCTGTGCTAAGCCCTGGAGAGAGAAAGGTGAACAAGACCCGGTGTCTGCCTTCAAGGAGATCAAGACACGAGGGACACAATACACATAGTAAGATATGCAGAACACCATCAGGGAGGACCAGGTAAGAACTAGACAAGAGACAAATCCCACAGTTTAATTTGTTTGAAAGAAGTAACAGTCCTTTTAAAAAATAGAACAAGAATTTCATGGAATTAGCAGGTCTATCATTCCATATGACAGTGACATATTTTGTTTTTAAGATAGAACCAGAGCAGCTTTGCAGCTTGCCCAGCACCAGGCACAAAATTGGCACTGAATCAATATTTATTGAATGAATGCATGGATAGGAATGCCCACAAAATTATGTATTAAAACAAAGCAAAGGGATTCTTCCAAACTAACCACAAATGAAGAGCACTGGCAGGGCCTCAGGGGGCTTGTCCCAAGGGCCCACCCGAGGGGTTCCCGACTCCTCACACTCTCCTCTGTGTTCCATCACCACCGAATACCTAGTTGCCATGACGTGCAGTATGTCCCTCCCATGGACCACTTCGTTCTGTTACCATCAGCATGGCAGACGGAACTTGCCCTTACTCAGGACTTCTGCTTTTTGGGGGAGTTTGGGTGGGAGGGGGCTTGCTGTCCCTTTTTCTCCCAAATGCAAACTATTTAATACGAATGTTATTTTTTCCAAGCAGGGCATTATGTCTAATATTAGGTTTCCTACCAGGGGGAATACCTTACTAAATCGAGCTTAGTGCCATGTATGTTTCAGGCCTGGATTGACTTTTCCTGGAAAGTTTCTAATCTGCTCTGCAGTGACTTCAGGTTGAAAGCCTTCTTGACAAAAATAAATACATCAATAATAACATAAATCTAACACTGGTTTCTCTGCTATCTACATTCCCATTTAAAGAATGATAGTTGAACCAGAAACAAACACAAGAATAGTATTTGTGTCCTGTCATATTCTCTCTATTTTTCTAGATACCTGTACTCTGTGTCCTAATTATAACTGGAACGCAATTAAAGGGAATGCATGCAACTCCAGGGGCAGCTTTCTAGAAGCTGAGATTGTAGGTAGAGGTGCTCTTGTGTTAAAGTTTCGTCCCATGTCTGAGGGTATCTGGCTCCATTCATTACTCATGAGCTTTATGAACCAGTATTTCTCAAGCAGGAATATTTGTAGAATAACTGTACCCTCGGTCTCCAGGAAATCATGGCAAAGTGCAGTAAACAGAGCCACGGAGCTCTCGTTGTCAGTCTACGTGGCAGCCACATTGAAGTCAGGCGAGCTGACCGTCTTGTGTCTGATGTCTCAGGGGTTCCCTGACATAGTTCAACTTTCCAACAGGAAGACCATCAGCCTGCTAAAAGGGTATCTTTCCAAGACTGTGTGGTCACCACATTTATTCCCATTATTTTTGAATAGCAAAAAAAGAAAAAAAAATCCAAAATAATAATGAAAAATCTTCACAGGATGAAATGATATTGATGGTGATGATAGCAGTTGGCATTAAGTAAATGTGGCCCAGCACTGTGCTAAATACTACACATCCATTATAGCTATAAAATCTTAGAGACATAGTATTGCACAAAAGAAGCAAGGCATAAATGAATATGATTTTATAACACAAGTTTCTAGAAAAGGCAAGACTAACCTATGGTGGTTCAGACCAGTGGTTGTCTGGGTCAGAAGTGAGGTAGAACTGCAATGGGGCTCGAGGGATCTTTTTAGGGGGGACAAAAATGCTCCACGTCTTAGCTGGGGTGGGTTGTTTCACTGGGAGACCTAAGCATCGTGAACTTTCTGCGCTAAGGATCACACCTCTGACAAGAGTAGTTCTTGGCCTTTCTTTTGCATGCAACTCACATGGAATGTTTGCTTATAATGCAGATTTCTAAGCTCTTCTCAGCTTGACTAAACAGGACTCTCAGGGAATGAGACCCTGAATTCTGGACTTCACACCATCAGCCCAGCTGATTCTGGAGCAGGGACCCAAGACCTGCGCCACCTGCTGACCGTCAGACAGGCCTCCTGCCTGTGGCTGGGCGTATTGAGGACCAGATACATCTATGTGTGACGCTGCACAGTTCCATCCCTGTTCCCAGAAAAATCAGAGCACATGGGAATGACAAGTGGCTGCATTTGTTGTATTTAAAGACAAGAGTTTTATCTAAAACAAAAGAAAAACTCCCATGCCTTTTCCTGTGCAAAGCTTCCTGCCACTTCTTCTCATGATTAGTTCTCTTTTCTTGCCCAGACGATTCTTTTTGTTTACCTGGGGTAACTGGTTTTTAATTGATTTTCTAATCAAGGTATTTCTTGCTCTCTTTCCCTCTGATTAAGAACCATAGCATGATCTCATCAGGCCTGGACAAGTATTGATGAGCTAGGGTATCATGGGGCTAATAAAGAGGGTTATCCAGTATTTTTTAGTGACATGTAAAAACTCCCTTATCAGAGATACAGGAGGCAGAGCATAATATAAATGTCATCCTAGGAACAGTGGTATTAGGGTGTATATGGCCAGACATTAGTGATTTCATTAATGCCCTGGGACAGGTCCCTCCCAGGAGGAGTGGTGGGGAGCAGGCACTGGGGCTCAGGATGAAGGCAGAGAGAGGGCATCACAGAGCAAGGGGCCAGCCCTGGAGGTCTCCAGGTTTGTCTAGATAAGCTGCAACTTATAAGCATCTAATAAAATGCTTCAGAGGAACAGGAAAAGAACTGAATTCAACTCTTCATTTACCCATCTTCTTTCCCCAAAATGTTACTGAAAATATTTCCGAAGGAATGAGGTGTTGAAAGCCATGCTTTTGGGGTATGTCTTCTTTTACTCACCCAATCCTGAAATCCACTGCCATCTCCTCTACTTTTCAAATTACTGAGGAGAAGAAGGACTGAGGGTCTGTGAGGGATTATTTGGAGCATTTCCAGCTACTGCTCCCAGATCCCATTTCAATCAGTATTTTGTGCAGAGGAATGAAAACTGCCCAGTATTAGCATAAAGAGCCCCAAACTCACCACAAGATGACTTCCTGGCTCTGGAGAGTTTGGGAAATCCCACTAGGCTAAAGGGTAGGAGAGATTTTGAAGCCTTTTTTCTCAAATTAAAAATGTGGTGTTTCTGTGGTAGGGGCCCAGCGCTGACCTCAGGCTACGGAAGAGAGGAAACATTTAGACCGTGCATTCCCATCTGGGCAGACATGCATTCACGCCCCTCAGATTTCAGAGAAGCAAACAGGTAGGAGCCTTTCCAAGGAGAACATTTCGAAAGTTATTTTAAAAGCCCAATACGTTAAAAACCAACTGAGAAAAAAACACCTTAAGGAAACAACAGAACATAATTCTCTTTTTACATTTGTCTCTGCTTTCTCATTATCCATTGACATCATTATTTTCAAAGAATTCTGTGTTAAGCAGATAGGGGCAGGCACCAGTGGAATCTGAATTATTGACATTAATGTAACTCCGTATGTACCCAGAGACTGTAAGGCCTGGGGAAACCTGAGGGGTGTGTGTGTGTGTGTGTTCCTGCAGAATCTGAGCTATACTGTGAGTATAGCTGGATCTCACTCTGTGTCCTGTCCGTTGCCATGTCATGCACATTCTACCTACAATATCATCTAGTTCATTCCGTCATTTAACAAATAATTATCATGTGCAACCATTTATGTTTAGTTTCTCACTGCTACTCTACTCCTCCAGGTTTTGTTTGGTTTTGTTCTGCACCTAGAAACAGTTGTACGAAAAATTCCAAATGTAAAGGTACAAAATAGAATGACTTAGGGTCCCAGATGATAGATAATCTGTCCATATAATAAAGCCATTGACATAAATTTGATTTAGTTTCTCCTTTTTCTCTGACCTGAACATTAAAAAAATTGTTTTCAAAGATTAATATGTTTAGTGAACAAAGTTAGAAACTACAAATAATTATAAAAGGGGAAATAGACACCACAGATAGTCCGATCATCTCCCAGAGAGAGTCGCCGCTAACCTTCTTTGTACACCTCCTTCCCATCCCTTACCTATACATGTATTATGGGTTTTGCAGTGAATTTTGCAAAAATGAGGTCAAGGTGTATGGCCAGTCTGGGAACCTGCTCATTTATTGATGTCCTGAGCACCATTTCATTTGACGTCACTTAAGAACAGGTGGCTGCTGAGGAATTACCCTTCTACTCTGTGTAAATGACCATGACCTTTGACTCTCTGTGGCCCAGGTCTTTTCTGTTGTCCTGCACCTGTGTCAGAAGATACTGAGCACTTATTATGTGCCAACCACTTTAATAGAGAAACCCTTGTAATCTTCAAAACAACCCCATGAGGCCCATTATACAGCTGAGGAAATTGAAGCAAAAAGCCATTCAGAGCGTACTGGTAATGTATGGGAAAGCCAAGATGGGAATCTAGGCAGTCTGACTCCACTATCACAGGCGCTACTCCCACTGCCTGAAAATGCTTTCAGCTCTGTCAGATTCGAACAGGATTCAAAATCTCTGAACCCACTCATTAGGCAGGTCGTCGGCCTGAACCTCATCTGGTGTGACCCTCTCAATTTCTATGGGGGTCAGGCTCCCAAGTCACCTTCTGTTGTTCTTTCTACCCCACAACACTGCCTCCCTGCCATCCCACTTTATTTTTCCTTCTCAAAGCTCTCTGACTTGAGTGTTTGGGGACATGAAAGATTAATAACCTTGGTCTGGACCAGGCCGACTGTGGGCAGGCCTTGTGAGAACTTTTCCCACACTTTGGTGCCAACAGGTCTCGGGCCTGAACTGCACACTCCTGTTATTCTTTCTAGCTGTAGGCCTCTCCAGAGCCAAACAGGCCCACTGTGACAAACCGAACCAAGGGTTTGGGAGGGAGACCCAGGGGACACCGCTACTCAGCTCGTCAAGGAGCCAGCGCTGGATGTCTTTACCTTCTTTCTAAAACTAGTGTCAGACCGGAGACATGCTGGAACCTTGCCAAGCTGACACTTTAATCTATGTAACTAAATCCATCAGGGAAGTACTAATGCTGTCTACATTATTTTCCCTTTCCTACTCAGTTCTTAGCAGCCCGAAAAAGTTTGTCTTGAGGAATTCACTTTCCCTAGGACCTTATTCAAGTGCTGCAGAGTTCAGGAAGAAAAATGTGAGGGCCCATCTCTGGGCCCACAGGTGGGTCATGCTGGTGAGCCCAGTGACTGTGGACATGTGCTTCTCCCTTCTGGATCCATCCTTCATTAGTAAACCAACTGGCTTGGCTTAAATGGATTCCAAATGTCTTCCAACTTTGAAGTGTCTACGGTCATGGTCAGCCTTGGCCCAACAAATTTTAACCTAGCTTCAATGTTCATGAATTTGTGCACGTATTCATTTATTTAATAATATTTTTGGAGATCTGGCTCATGTCCAGTCCTTGGGGTAGAGTGGTGGACAAACAGATGTGTTATCAATTCATTTTTGTTGGTAAGCACCAACAAAATAGGGTGTGGACTGAGTTGGAAGCTTCACTGGCACTTCAGCTGAGGCATAAAGGACATGTTGGTATCAGCCAGAGACAAGGACATGAGCTTTGAAGGCAAAAAGAACCTCCGATTTGGATAGCCCTGTGCCAGGAAGGTGGTTGAACCTTTCAAAGAACTGGAAGGGCCCCAATGGGACTGGTATGTAATCAGGGAAGGAAATGTGGTTTTCATTGTCCCTAGAATGAAGTCCCAACTACTTCCCTGATGGCAGCTATGAGGCCCATGCCTAGTTCCCCAACGCATGTCATGCCACTCCACCTGTCACCTTTTTCCAGCCACATACTCTTTGCTTTCTCTACCTTAACATTTATTTCAGCCTCCACACTTCGCAGATGCTAAAACACCCTTCCTTCTGCCCTCGCAATGTCTGATACCTCCTCATACTTTTGAAATCAGCCTAACTATTAGCTCTTCCCAGAGGCCTCTCCTGATCACCCCATGTCAGGGGGGTCAGCTCTTCCCACCCATTCGTGTCTATCCAGAACTTGTTCATTCCTGTCATAGCACCTGTCCTGGTCACGGTTATGTAGATTACTTGTTTATTCCCCTTAGTACAGGTACCATCTCTGTCTTGGTCTCCTCATTAAATGTTTGAGTTATGAAGGAGGCTAGAATATAGACAGGTGGCAAAAATCCCTCTGGAGCTGACCAAGGAGCTTGGGCTTCCTCCTGTGGGTGAAGACATGCATTTGAGGGGTCTCAAGGAGGATAAGATTGTAGCCCCGTGTTATGCACCTAGGAATGCTTTATGGAGACCAGACAGGCAAGAGGCCCGAGAAGATGAGGGAGACCAGGTAGAGGTGATGGTGAAGGTCTGCTTGAGATACGAGAGTGGCTTAAGCTGGGATGGTGGAGTAAAGATGAGCAGGGTGGCTGAACCCAAGGGGTCTTCAGAAGATAAGAGTCCATATGATTTGGTGATGTTTTGGATATGGGAGTGGGGGAGAAGGAAGTGTGGAGGGGGTCCCAGGTTTCCAGCATGAATGGATCCTTTCTCCAGCATGGAAAGCACTAGAGGAGGAGAGTAGGTTTGTGGAAAGAAAATGAAGGTCCAGGTTGGGGATACGTGGTATGTTATTTGTGTACAAGACATTCCAGAAGGAGATCAGCTGCAGGACTGTGCAAAACATGACCCTTCAGTTTATGAGAGAGGTCTGGGCTGGAAGACAGTATACTTGGGAGTCACAGCGGTTGGGAGATGGCAGCATCCTGAGACGCAGAGGTGGGCCTGATGGATGGGGTCTGAGGGAAGTAGCGACCTGCCCTTGAGAGGCCTAGCGGAGAAGTCTGCAAGACAGCCAGGTTTGATGGTGGCAGGGAAGTAGACGGTGTTAATGAAGATCTAAGAGAGCTTTAGGTCAGAGTGAGACCCATGTAAAGATTTGAGGGCACCTGGAGAAGAGCTGGGGGCTGAGAGAATTAGAGAGAGACTGGGAGAGAAATGTGGGCCATGGTTTATGCAGCAGAGAAGTCACTGAGAACAGCATGGATCTGAGGCCAAGAGAAATGATGTGGTTCTCAAAACTGCCAAGATGGACAGCTGGTTCCCTGGATGTTCAGATGAGACCTTTCAATGGGGCTGGATGGCCAGGGTGCAACCTCTCCTTTTCCTCTCGATTTCAGGTTTCTGGGGGAGCTGCAAGCTGTCACTCAGGTCTGCTCTTCACCAGCCTACTTCTAAGTGCACGTGTGGAGTTTCAGTTTTCAGTTGAAGTCAGTTGAGAAAATTAGTATGCTTATTTTATTTTGTTTCAATCAGTTTAAAATGGGAAAGGCTGTGTAAGCAGTTCACAGAAAATTTAGGTAACAGAGAAGAACATTTCCATATAATGCCGTCCCTGAATCACAAACTACGATGATCTGAGAGCATTTCTTTCCTTTTTTTTGCTGAATGCGTTTTTACTATTTTGCAAATTCGATTTTGTTTCCTGTGTATTACTCAGCATTTTGAACATTTTTCTTAACTGTCACTTAGATCTTTTATATTATAAAAATAAACACATGTTTGAAGCTATCAGGGTATGAAATTATAGAAAGCAAAAGGTGACCTCCACCTGCCTGTCCCCCCACATCTCATTCCCCAGAGAGCCAGTGCCTGTAGCCCAGCATGCCTCTTGCCACACACCTTCCAAGCATTTGCAGGCATAAATGAACATATGTACAGACATTTTTTTTTGCTACACAAAAGAAATCTGAAATCTCCCCCACCTTACTACATTACAGACATTATTTCATGGCAGCAAACACAGAGCTTTGTCATTTTCATGTGTGGCTGCATGTAGACATGCCATAATGTACCCTACTAGACCCCAATTATGGTCATTCATATAAAAAGGCTGCTCATACATCCTTATGCACCCAGAAAGGTGATCTTCAGAATTATTAGCAGTGGAACCCCTGCTAGTAATTGTAAAGGAAAGGGGATGTGCATTTATAATTTGAGGGATATTGAGAAGTTGTGCTCCATAAAGGTTATATTCTGTCTTTCTTGAGGGTTTTGCCCCCAGGCAAGTTTACTATGGATTCAGTGAGACTGAGAAATGACAATGGAAAGTTCTTGGGGTAAAAGGGTTTATACTAGGCTTTATTCTCACGGCTGTAGGTCACATCTGCATCCAGCAGTCTACAGGTCCTTAATCCACCTCCATCTCTGACGCCACCCAGAACAGTGGGCAGAGCTCTTCATATAGTGACTCAGTCAATAATAGCTCATTGCTAAGGGGTATGGAAGCAGTAACCTAGCAGTAGGCCAATTACATCATCAGGTAGTTTAGGGTCAGGGGAGGATCCTGGCCATAGGAACTTCCATTTTTCCCACAATTCATTTATATTTTTACCAGCAGTTCATTCTCCAAACCCTCTTCTCAGTCTTTGGATCTTTGCCACAAGATGAGACCTAATATCTCACTGTAATTGTAAGATGCTCTCTTCAGTTTTGAGCACACTGTGTCATATGTTTAGCCACTTGTGTTTCCTTCTCTGCAGACTGCATGTTGTCATTGTTCCTTCTTTTACTGACCTTTTGGAGTTTGCTGTTACTGTGGTTGATTTGTAAGACTTGCCACATATTAAGGAAATGAGCTCTTTGTGTATATATTACAAAAATTTTGCCCAGATCTATCTGTATTCTGACTTGTTTTTTCCCCCTCTATCAAAATTTAAAATATTCATATAAAGAAATATTTCAAGATTTTCCATTATGATATTCTCCTTTAATGGTTGTACAATTTTCCAGCAATTAGATGTGTTATAATTTGATTATTTTCCCATTAAACATGTATCTGTTGTTTCCAACTTTCAGATAATCTAAATACTACTGTTATGAACAACTTTGTACTTGTAATTTTTTTCCATTTTGGGGCAAGCATATATTTCTGAAGTGGGACTACTAAGTCATGGCTCTTGATCATAGATTGTCCAACTAATTTTCCAAAAAGAAAACCCACCAGTAATCTGAGTATGCCAAGAAGACTGTCTTTCTCGTTCTAAAAGACTGACACTTGGAGGTCTGATATTTGTGGTATAAAATGTTCAGGAATGGTCCTTGGGTTTGCTTGGTGAGATGGAGAGGGCCAAAAAAAAAGTGCAGGATGGAAAAGAAGAATGCGTGGTGGGGATCAAGAAATCTGTTAAGGTTATGGAAGGAAAACGGGAGCCAAACAGATGCAAACAGCACATCAGCCCGTGCGTCCGGCTCTGCGAGAACCGTGCGGCCCCTCTCCTCTCGGAATGCAGATGCTTCCCAACCTTGGAGTGATCTTTGCAAATCATAAAACACATAATCCTCCTCAAGTGGCTTCTAGAGTTTGAGGTCTGCTGTGTTTATAGAGTCACTGAAACAACTCGGCTCACTTGGATTGTCGTCAGTGGCAGGTGAATGGGTGGGAGAGGAGGGGAAGCAAGACATCAGGCTCACCCAACGTTGTTTTGTGTGTTAGCAGAAAAGCTGCCCGTGGTAAACTGTCTCCTGCATAAACTAATATCTCTTTTACATATAAAACTTTTTATTTATGGAAGTGTTCATAGGTCCCTGTTTTGCCAATGGGTTTTAGCCCCGGCCAAGTTCACTGTGGTTTCAGTGAGACCAAGGAATGACAATGGAACGTTCTTGGGGTAAAAGGCTTTATTACCTGGCTTGTTCTCCCAGTGACAGGTCAAGCACTAGAACTACGTCTGCATCCAGCAGTCTGAAGGTCTGTGGTCCTCCTTTGTCTCTGCCTCTGCCCAGAGCACTGGGCAGAGCTCTTTATATAATGACTCAGTCAATAACAGCCTATTGCCTATGGGTGTGGAAGCAGTAGCCTAGCAGCAGGCCAGTTACATCCTTGAGCAGTTTAGGTTCAGGTGAGGATCCTGGCCATATGAACTTCAGTTTTCCCCACAGTACCTCAACAGGCTGAACTGTGCCCCCACCCACCTCATCAGATCATATGTTGAACTGCTAACTCCCACCCACTACACCAGACTGGGACTGTATTTGGAGAGAGAGCATTAATGAGGCAACTAAGGGGAAGTCAGGTAGTCAGGGTTGGCTCTGATCCCACATGGCTGGTGTGGTCTGAGAGAGGAGGAGACATACCCACAAGAAGGACCCTGCAAAGATGAGGCGGAAAGCACTCATCCACAAGCTTCAGAGGATGGCCTCTTATGAATAAAATGAGAGTTCCTGTGGCCAGAATTCTCACCTGGCCCTGGATGACTAGCTCACTGCACACCTGTGAGCAATACATGGCTGTTGACTCTATAAAAAGAGCTCCACCCAGTGCTCTGGGCATGACACAGTGGCAGGGCTGCAAGGCTGCAGGAGAGCAGAGCAGAGGCTGGAGAGGTTGCAGCGCCAAGGACAGAGGCCCAGAGGACGTCTGTGTGGGATGGCTGTGTGGACAGAAGGGCCCAGAAGCAGAGACTGACTTGCTGCTTACATACTCGCTCTGAGTGAATGGGATTCTAGTGACTGACCTGCCTGCCACCTGGAAATAAAGGTGGGTATAACCCTTTCACCCCAAAGAACGTTTTTCTGTCAATTTCTTTGGTCACACACACATTGAATCCATAGTGAACTTGCCGGGGCTGAAACCCATTGGCAAGACATTTGAGCTCCTGAGTTGTCCAAGCCACCTGTGGTACTTGTTATGGCAGCCCTAGCAAACTGATGCAGTTCCCAAAGTGAAGAGAATAGTACAGTGACTCCCATGTCCCCACCACCTACCTAGCTTCAACGATTTCCGATAGTTTGCTAATCATCTTTATCTCCTCCAATATTTTTATTTTTGGCATTGTCTTGCCAATGGGTTTCAGCCCCAGGCAAGTTCACTATGGATTCAATGTGACCAAAGAAAATGGCAGCAAAATGTTCTCAGAGTAAAAGGGTTATACCCAACTTTATTTCCAGGTGGCAGGTCAGTCACTAAAATACTGTTTACTCAGAGCGAGTCTGTGTGCAGCAAGCCAGTCTGTGCCTCTGGGCCCCTCTGTCTGCACAACTGTCCCACACAGCCATCCTCTGGGCCTCTCTGCACAGTTATCCCACACAGCTGTCCTCTGGGCCTCTCTGCCTGCATAGCCATCCTGCACAACTGTCCTCTGGGCCTCTGTCCTTAGTGCTGCCACCACTCCAGCCTCTGCTCTGCTCTCCTGCAGCCTTGCAGCCCTGCCACTGTGTCATGCCCAGAGCACTGGGTAGAGCTCTTCATATAGAGTCAGCAGCTATGTATTGCCCACATGTGTGTAGTGAGCTGGTCAACCAGGGCCAGGTGAGAATCCTGGCCACAGGAACTCTCATTTTATCCACATGCATATTCTGAAAAAAATCTCAGACTTCATATCATTTCATTGATAAATATATCAGTATACATCTCTGCTTAGGACCATTTTAAAAAACATATCCACCAGGCCATTATTTCACCTAATGAAACTAATAATAATTTATTTTTTATCACCCAAGCTGTATTCAAATTTTTCAGATCGTTTCAAAGATGTTAGTTTGTTTGTTTACAGATAGTTTGAATCAAAATCCAAATCTAATTCATATATTTGTAGTAAGTTTCTTTTATTCTAGAACAAACTTCAGTTTCTACCTTTTTTGTGGTATAAACTTATGGAAAAACCTGGATTATTTGACCTGCAAAACATCTAACTTTTTGATTTGGCTAATTGCTTCTTCATGGTACAGTTTAACTGAATCCTGTCTCTCCTGTACTTTCTGTAATTTGGCAGATTGGGGCTTGGTTAGATTCAGGTTCAATACTTAAGACAAGATTATTTTATTGGGGGTATAATTCTGAATTTTAAAATGCTGAAATAATCAATTATTTATTTTCTGTTTGAACTACTATGAACAGTAGATAAAAACTGTCTTGGGTAACTAATAGAGACAGTGACTTTTGCATAATAGACACAAAATAAAGAAGAGGAAAAGAGAGAAATAAATGGAGAATATACAGAGTACACCAGTCACTAAAATATCTGTCCTGGAATGTAACTTCCTGATTTAAGGAATGACTACCATACACTTTTGAGGTCCCATAGAGTCAAATTATTTCATTTTTCTGATTTATTTTAAAACTGTCCATAACAGCGGAAGACTTAAAATCACCTCCATGCCCATCAAAACAGGACTCTTTAAATCCTAAGCAGGTTTAAAAAATATTTCTGTAGAGCTATAATACTGATAAGATGCTATTTCTAAAATGTGTTTGAAGAAAGCTGTATTTTAAACTGCATATATAGTAGGCTATGATATGTGTGACATGATGTTTATTATATGCACGAATTATTGTAAGGATACACAAGAAACTAAGAAATTGTACAAAGGGCAAGTGTAAAAGGTAGATTTGCTTTTTATTGTTGATCCTTTGTGCTTTTTTGAGGTTTTAGCGATGTGTATGAATCACTTTTTGTGAAAAATTAATTAAGTAATTCCTTGGAAGTTGGATGGACTGAGTGGCTGTTAGTGACGCTACAGAGCTGAGCCGTTTTTAGTTCTCATGCATGTTTATCAAGCCCGGGAGAATGCAGACAGCAGTGGAGTTTTCATCTGAAACCCTCTTCAGGTTGCATTTGATCACTTTGAAGAGGGAAACCAAGCAGACCTGTGGAACAGTCTCCAAGTGTCAAAAGTGTTCTGTGTTTCAAGAGATTTTACTTCACAAAGAGACCTTTCTCTGTACTGACATTTCCCACTTTGAGGAGCTAAAACAAGTAGCTTGTACCAAAAAAAATGTATAAATTATGATTACTTCTGATCAAACATGTGATGTCAAGTCTGAAAGAAAGAAAAACTTCCAAAATAGAGTCTGTGTTAGTGTTTCCATAAAACATGCCATGTACTATACATTGCAGGGCACCAGCTAAGTCTATTAATAGAACTGAGAAAACAATAATCAGGGCCCACAGGGCCTGGTCAGTTTTAAAGATAGGAGAATGAGTTCTTGGCTTTATAATTTTAGATCTGTTAAAACACCTGCCAGCCAGACTTCTTATTTGTGTGGATTTTTTTTCCATTACACTGTGTGAGGAAAGACATTTTCAAACAAAGTGTACAAGTCATTCAAGAAAACTCAAAGTCCTAGTTTGATAAAGTGGTCCAGAAAAACTGTGTTTACAAGTTTGAAAACAGTCAGAGGGCTTTTATTCACCCTCAAGCTCCCGGGCTGTGGGGAAGCCCAACTATGGAGGCAAATCTCTGTAGAAAGGGAGCTTATTTGTCAGTAAGCACACAGCATGTAGAGCAGAGAAAACAAAGACCAGGTATTTTTCAAAATGGTTCTCACAGATTTCATTTACCAGGGTCACAGACATCATCTGTCAGTGTAACAAGGGTGTGCAGCCACTGAAGGCCATGCTTCCTGCCTGTAGGCTGCTGGAATGGCAGCCAGCTTAGATACCATGGCCCAGGATTACCCGAAGGAATTTACCTCCTCCGCCTTGTCTGGCCCTCCATTCTAACATCTGAGCCCCTTCTACCCCCAGCCCGAGTATGGGAGCATCGACACAGCGGGACCTGGGAACCCCTAATCAATTCCTCTCCCTAATCACTGATCAAATGCTTCATTCATTCTTTTGGGTTAAATAACTGACAGTGGATATACCAAAATGTTAGAGCATGGCAAGCACAGAGCTGTGGTTAAAGGCTCCCATTTTGGAGCCAGGATATGGGTGTGAATCTCAGCACCCATTAGCTGTAAAACTCACCTCAGAGGTAGGTCGAGACCCCTCTCCAGAATAGACCCACCTCTCCAGGGTCCCGAATTCAGTTGGGAGGATGGGCATGTGGGCTAATAATTACATGGAAGACCAGAATGTAAGTGAAGATGTGACCCAAGTTCCTAAGAAAACTAAATGGAAAAGCAGGTGGCTCACTTAGGGAGGGCTTCAGAAAGAGGGTACATTCCAAGCAGGTAGCAAGAGAAGGCATTGTAGGCAGAGAGACTAGTGTGCGGGCCTGGACCCCTCGCTCACACTGTGACGATGACTCACCTGCCATCTAGCATTAGACTGCTGCTTGAGGGACCTGATACCTCCAGGAGGGCCGTGGTATACGCAGTGTTCCTTTGAAGCAGGGCTTGCACACCGAATGTAGCAGGGCACGGTCCCCACCACCTTCCTCTGCTATGGGGCACTGTTTGCACTTTTCTTGTCTGCCCATCTCCTTCATTTCATCTCTTCCCAAGAGGAGGGACTTTTAATCTGGAGAAATTGGAGATTATTGATTAGCTATTGATACTAGTGGGCTTGACTGCTGTATATAAAATAATTACAAGCCCTTTCCTGATTCTTGTCCCAGCCCCAGGTGTGCCAAGCAGAGAGTGCTTTCCTCTGACCACCCGGCCTGATTGTGAGGTCCCTGCAAGGGCCCTCTGAGGCCTGGCCTTCTAGGACAGGCATTGTGGGGAGGAGAATCTCAATAAATGATGGCTAGACTGAGTAATACTCTGGCTAAGAAAAGCTCCATCCTGCTGCTTCCATGGGCTTATACTTGGCTTAATACTAGATGCTGACATTAGTCTTGACATAATTATGATTTAGACAGATAATGAGTTCTCTTGGAAGCCATTCCTGGCATCAAATTTGGATTCCAGATAAATTGGATACCACAGTTTTTACCACTGTGGAATGATTGGCATTGGTCAGTATCATTCAGTCATTTCTTTCCAGCAATGGTCGGCCCATGTTTGAAGAAAATGCAAGTCCGTTTTGGGGCCCCTTGCAACTCAGAACACCTGCTTTTATGCAGGCTGACTGGGATGCAAAAAGACCCAGGGGTTGCCAGTTCAGGGTCTGGGGAAGATTATTTCCAATGAGAGGTGGGCCCCATGGTTTACAAGGCGCCTGGAGCAGAATAACCATCTGCTAGTGCAGATTTCTCCAGATGTGGACGGGTTCTAGAGGCAGCAGCTGTGGCGAAGCCTCTCCGTCCCCACGGCCGCTGCTGCTTCCTAGCACAAAGTGTCTCCATGTCATAACTGGGGAAATTAAAGAGCAGTAAGAGAGCAGACAGGCCAGAAGACACAGAACAACTCGAAAGTGGGCCTGGCCAAGGGACAGTGAATTCTGGGCTCCCTCCCTGCGTGTCCTGTGATACCTACCCCAGCCTCTCTGTTTTCTGCCAGCAGCCCACGGCTTAAACAGCAGAAAGACCTCCTGTTTCAGTAACTCCTCTTCCCAACCAGCATTACTCTCTCCTCCCTCGGATTGGTTTCTTCATAGCACTTACTGCCACCTGTCATGTTATTTGTTCATGTATGTCTGGCTTGGTACTCCAACTAGAATGCAGTCTTCATGAGAGCAGAAACTTTTCTCCACTGCGACTTGCCCATACCTGAAAACAGCACCTTGCACATAGTAGGCAATAAACTCTTGCTCAGTAAAAGAAAGTGAGCTAACAGTTAGGAAGCCCTTCATCACTGTTAGGCATTTGAGATGCCTTCATTCATCAGTCTTATACTGATCTCAGAAGACACATGATGATCCACATCTTACAAAAACAGAAAACTGCTGCTGGGAGGGTTAAAGAACTGTCTGTGGCTATACAGCTTATGAAGTGGTAAAACTTCACTGCAGCAGACGGGGTCTCAGCACAGGCCCAGGTGCTTCATGGTGCTCCAAGGCGCATGCAAACCCCGTCTTCCCAGGTCTCCTCTGAACCTCTAGCTGAGATGCCTCTAGCACTGCCCTTACTGTTGGAAAATATCTTAAATGATCTTTTACTGCTATGCTCTAATTTTAAAATTGCCCCAAAACAAAAGGCCCCCCAAAACTGCCCCCAGATATATTAAAATGCACAGCGAAGCAAAGAGTAAGAAGAGAAATCAATTATCAGGTCTACAGGGCTATGAAGTGAAGAAAGCTGCTCAAAGACTTTCATTCTTCTCTCTGTGCTCACTTACGTGACTTCAGAGCAATACTTTGAGATCAACGGGTTAGCTGACACTGAAGAAGTGCAAGCAATTTTAAAGAAATATTAGGTGTTTGTTAAATCAGTACTTGTTGGGATATTTGCCTGGGGATGTGGGATGTGACTGCGGGGAGGAGGGGAAGCTCTCTGCAGCCCCTCCCAACCACAAGCCCTCTCCTCCTCCCCAAACACGCCCCCCACCCAAATTGCCTCCTGGGCAATCTTGCTGGTACCTGGAATAACACCATTAGTTATGACTGTCTCCTGTTAAAATACGTCTCCTGAGGGAGACAACTGTTTAGTCTTAATCTTTTATGTGAATTGTTGCTCATGAAAACAAAATTTTCATAGGGAGAAAGGTAGAGAACACAGGAGGACCCACATTCCTGGACAGGGGTCAGAAGGTAGGAGGAGAGAGAAAAGCAACCAACAGCTGTTGCCCCCTGCCGGGTACATCTAAAGTAAGAGTTTAAATGAGACCAGTAGCAAAAATACAAAGACTTAATTCTATTAAAAAGTTTTCTTTTAAGCTCTGTTAGGAGATAAACTGAGGGATAATAAAAAGTAAGAGTTTATCTGAGCAGAAATCTATTCAAATCAGGTAGCATCCTATCTAGCAGATAAGAAGGAGCTCTGAGGAGTTGTACAAAATGCAGGACTTTTACAGGCAGACGGAGCAGGAACAGGGAAGTTATATGGGGCAGGAGAGTGGGCTGGTTTACTACACAGTTCCTTTCCTTCAGGGGAGGGCAGGGGTCTGTCAGGCAGAATTACCTAGCCAGGGCTGATCAGGTGATTGCTTGAGGGACTAGTTTAAGATTCCTTTTCTAGAAGCCAGAACTGTAATTGAGTCTCAGTTTGGTGACGTGGGGCTCAGCATAAACGATGCCAATTGGGGCCAGTTGTCCTGTTTTTAACAGCTCAAACAGAGCAAGGACTGGACCTGTTTGCTCAGCCTGTACCTCCAGCACCTCATAAATGAGCACAGTGCCTGGCATGTAGTAGAAACTAGATAAATACTTGCTGGTGGACGAATGTACGGTTCTTAATGCTCGCCTCAGGCTCTTCCCTCCCCTCTTCCATCCCTCCCATCCTTCGAGCAAAGCTCTACATTCTCCCTGTGACTCTCTCCCTGGGAACTGAATTTCTCCAGCAAATATCATTTCACAGTGCATTTTATGAAGAACTAATCATACACAGACAATGAAATCTCTTCAAAACTATTGTAAAATGTTTCATGTGTTTCTATCTTAGCCCCGCTTTGGGATTTTCAGCCTCAGAAAGGTAGAAGCTTTACAACTTTGCTTCCTGAATGTTTTTAATACAAATATAAATATTGCTTGGGTTTTTATAAGAAAACGTCATTTTTAAATTCAAGTAAACTAAAGGGAAATGGCAAAACCAAGACACCAGGGCACATGATCTTACTGGTTTGGCGTCTCAAAAATAGAATTCAAAAGGGCTGAATTAGATGAATATATTTATCATTAATAACAGTGATCTCAAATGAATGACATAATTGATTTTTTAAAATGAATCTTTATTTACCTGGTCAAGAAATGTCCCACGATACACATACACACTATGACTTTACCTGGGAAACTTAGAGAGGAAGCCCATTAACTGCAAGTGTCACCCAGTACACTAGCCTCACCTTTCTGATTTCTGTAGAAGATCTGCCTTTGATAGCAGTGAGACAAAGGAAACAACACTTTGTCTTTGGGTCATATTGAAATTGTTTTTAATATTCTTCCAAACTGCATAATTTTAACTTTTTTTTTTTGAGGCTGTATTGTATATTCTTCAGATCTATTTCCTTCCCAAGAATATGTTCTCTTAAACTACTGATAAACTATGTCTTCTTTCTATGGACAATTCCTTAGAATTTTCTTTTTTTTTTTTTTTCATCTCTGAGAAGTGTGAACATACACTGAGAAGTGTATCACATCTACTTAATAAAACAAACTCCCCACCACCCACCCCTGTCTATTTGATTACTATGGGGTTGAAACTTCATGAAGGGTTCCCCCCAACCACCCTTCCCGATCAAATAAATCAATGAGGAAAAAAAGAGAATCCGCATCACCTGTCAGCAGCATATTGCGAGCAGGTGAATGGGGAATTTCAGATACGGCTCAGGTCTGACTTTGAGCTCATCGGTGCTGACATTGTCTTAAAGAAGTCAGGCTTGAGTGCGCCACCATTATGACAGCCCCGGTATATGGCCTGGCTGGGTCTGTGCTGTGCTAATAAAAGAGAAGGCGCATCTTAAAAGACAGTGCAATCATATGCAATAACAGTTCGCTCTGGCTTCCGTATATTATGGTTCTGAGGCAATGTGGGAACAGACATGTATTTACCCTTCCCGTCCGAGACCAGTTGAGAATACTTTCGCCCCCTCTCTCCGGGAAACCTGGCTTTCAGGTTCCAGAGCAACGTTAACTGTTCTTGTCAGTCGCTACCTGTCACCACCTTCCAGTGAAACCACCCCTGCCTGAGGTTTTCTTCACGCTGTGTTCAAAGGCATGTGGAAGGGCCCTCTTTCTGAGTAGCCGACTCTTACTTCTTAGGCGCTGGGCACCATTTAAGCACTCCATATGGGTTTAATCTTTGCAGCCGCTCTCGGAGGCTCATGCTTCTATCGTCATCTCATTTTACAGATGAGGAGACTGAGGGAGAGAAAGGTCTCCCCCAGGCTATTCAGCTGAGAAGCATCCAGGTCAGAATTCCAAGCCAGGCTCTGAATCCCTGACCCCATTCCCGGGCTCCTCACCGCAGCGCGGCAGGGCGCCCCCAGGCGGCCCAATCCCCCACCCCCACCGTTCTAGTAGTCATACTGCTTTTTGTTTGAAGCAAATAGAAGGATGTTATTATCAGTGTGGAATTTTCACTTCAACCCAGACAAAAAGAAGTTGCATCCTCTTTTTAAAACTATCTTAGATTTTTGTGTAACCTGACACCTTAACAAAGAACTGTTTAAAAAAAAAAATTAAAGCTATGTGTTACTGTTACATTACCCTCTAGGACGCTTTGGTTCTTTTTAAGAGCTTATCACTTTCCCCATAAGCCAGTTTGGGGAGGAGGCAATACGTCTTTTGGCTCTTGAACGTTGCTGGCCTCCGAACCTCATTACAGCAAGTCACTTTCTGAAGCTGGACTGGAGCTCTAGACAAATGATTGTACGCAGTTTTAAATAAACATACAACATTTACGTTATGCTGTTTCTTAATGATTTATCGTCATTTTTTTCTTTTAGTCCTGCTCTCTGGACATAAAAGACATGAGCTTTTGCTGTTTATACAAACCAAATCCTCTGTTTGCTCTGATTAAGCGTTCATGGGTCTCCAGTACAGCACAGGCTTGAGATTCGGGATTATTCCCTTTGGGAGTGGTGGAATTAAACACATTAGCCAACAGTGATAAGCGGGGGCACCAGAGTTTAATTGCCATTAAAATAGATATGGTGGGTAACAAAAATAGAAGGCAGGAAAACAGTCTGCAGTCTCCTTTTCTGCCTGGTGGATGCCGTTCCACAGCCTCTCAAAGTCTAATGGCCTGGAAGATGGAGGGAGGAGGTGAAAATTGTGTTAGGAGGCAAGTCTCTTCCTGAGTCCTAAGAGGCTTTGTGCCTGAGATTACTTTGAAGAGCGGGAACCTCAGCGTTGCCCACTGCAGAGAAACTTCTGCTCTACCGGGACTGGACACAGCTGGCAACCCGTGGGAACCAATTATTTTACCCCAAACTCGCCTGCCTGCAGAAGGCATTTTAGAAATGTGGAGAGGGAAACCACCTTCTTCTCGTGGATTCCACAGAGAGGAAATGTTGATAGCTAATTCCAACTGGCAGCTTTTTATTTTTCACTATTTTGTAATTGGCTGATCTGTCAGCATTTTCTTTTTCATTCTATTCATGGATATTATAAATGCATCTTGTCACACTCCCCCAGAAGCCAACACTTGCACTCAGCCATGGCCACGGGTTGGGTACATTTCATATGTCTGGTTAACTCATATGGAACAGATATGTTGGAGTGGTTTTTGTTTTTGTTTTTTTAACTATCACTATGTCAGTCAAATGTTTTTTCACTTCCATTTAGAAATCTTTAACTTTTCAACTTTTTTAGTTTGAAACCAGATCAGAAGTACTCCCTTTGGGGGAAATAGATTAAAATAGGAAAAACCAGTGGAAGAAAAACAAAACAAAATCAAGTCCTGCTGTTTGAGCAATGAGCATCAGGAAAGACCGCTCAGAAAATAGTTTATCAGAATGGGGAAGACCTTGAACGAAAAATATTTTGGCTGATGCCATTTATTTGAAATTCTGTAGATGGCAGGAGTAATCTATGGTGACAGAAAGCAGATCAGAGATTGTGTGCCCCCTGGGGCACTGGGAAGGAGCAAGGGTACTTTAAGGGGTTCTGGCAAAGTTTGACATTCTAATTGTGGTAGTTACACGGATTAAACTCATAAAACCGTACACAATATGAGTGCATTTTAAAGTATGTGAATTATACCTTCAAAAAGTTGGTTTAAAAATATGTACTGGTATAGGAAGCCATGGGAAATCTTTCTAAATCATCTTTTATTCTAATATAAAGGAAAATTGTTGAGCTAATACTCCAGGAGTCATTAATGGTAGAATGGCTTTTTTCCCCCCCAAACAAAAACAATATATATCCATCAGCTTTAAGTACTGTAGCCGACAGGCTGAGTTGTTACTGCCAACTGCCATCTGGGAAGTTTGGGGCTGGCAGAGCAGCAGGCAGCCTGCTCCCCCCGATGCTGCACACAGTGGGGTGTTTCATTCTTGGTAATGAATGAAAAGGCAAGGCATCCAAATTAATTACAAGATGTGATCTAATCTCCCACTTGCAAACCTGGAAATAAGTATCCGTCGACTTCGTGCCTAGAGTGTGTTTTTCATCCCCCAAGGGGCTGTTGTGGCGCAGTTCAGGAACCTGACCTGTGGTCTCATTCACCGGGGCCAGGTGGGTGCGCAAGCGGAGCTGTCAGCCGGGCCCCTGGACCCGAGGCCGCGGTGGACCAGGTGACAGGTCTGTGCAGCCGCTGCAGCCTGGCCCCCGCTGAGGACCTACCTGGGCTCCCAGGACCCAGGGGCCCTGGTCGGACGAGCCCTGGCCTCCCCCTGACCCAGATCCTCTGCCCACCGCAGGGCGCAGCGCCCTTGGTAGATGTGGAGAGTTCGGGCTCTGTGCTGAACAGTTGATGGTGAGCATTGCCCCCTCTTTCTGTCTCTCTCTGTGGTCCCTCAAGCTCTCGGAGTGTTTACACTGAACTCCAGGCCAGGGAAGAATTTACAGCCTTATCAAGGAATTAAAGGCAGTGTTGGCTGGGGGGTTGTGTGTCTCGCTTACTTGTTTCCAACGGAGTCTTTTGGCTTCGTGCAAGTGGGTGGTTATTTTATTCTTTCCTCCTCTGCTCAAAGTTCCTCTTTGAAGATTTTCTGTCATGTTTATTGGGATAATGAGGATTTATTTTTTACTTCTATTCCAGTATTAATGTCAGGATATGATTACTGTAGGAAAGTATGCCCTTAAAAAAACCACAAATTAGATTTAATCAATATGAAGATTGCTACAGGTCAGTTCCTCTTTTTAAAAACTTACCAACTATTAAGTTGATACGAAAGAATACTTCAAGTATGTGAGGTATAAAGAATAAGGATATAATGATTACATAGCATAAGTAAAGAACCTGTTTCCTTTTAAGATCTTTGAACTCCCGGATTTCTATCCCATCCCATTCTGGATTTCCAATTAGCAGTCCCTTCCTATTTTAATATGTAATACCATGTGTTTTCCTCTGTAAAAAGAAAATGTATATTTTTAGATTTCAGCATGTTTTTTTAACTTTTATATACATAGAATCATATTGTACATGTTCTTTGTGGCTTGTTCAAGTACCATCATGTTGCGAAGAGTCTTCCATTTTGCTGCATGTGGCACAGTTTTGCTCCGGGTAGTATGATACCATTTACTCGTGTTTAGTGCTGTTTTCACCCATTCTGTTGTTAGTAGCTATCTGAGGTGATTCCAGGTTGTTCTATTACCGATAGAGCTGTTGTAAACATTTTTATACATTGGTCCTGGTATTCACTCTAGAGTTTCTCTAGGTCTAAGAGATATGCTGAGAGTGGAATTACTGGGTCATAGGTATGTATATCTTTATTAACTGGTAATGCCAAATTGTTTTGCATATTGGAGCATGGATTTACCCTCTCACTTGCAATACATATAGAAATTATGCATACCTTCGCTGATGTTTAATATGGTTCTATTTTATTTTTGCCAATTTAGTGGTAACAAAATGGAGCCTTATTGTGATTTTACTTGCACTTCTCCAACTACTACTGAGGTTGCACATCTTTTCATTGGCCATCTGGATTTCCTCTTCTGTGAAGGGCCTGTTTTCCATTGCCCATTTCTGCTTTTTATATATTTTGCAAATATCTTCTCTTGATTTGTGGCATGTCCTGTCATGGTCTTAGTGGTAAATTTTAACGAACTGAAGTTCTTTTAATGTAGTTTTAATTTATCGACCTTTCCCTGTGTAGTGTGTGAGGCATTTTTGTGTCTTATGTAAAAAACACTTCCCTAATCCTAGGTAGTAAAGAGATCCTCCCATATTGTGTTCCAAGAGTTTTATAATTTCACCTGTCACATTTAAGTCTTTAATCCACCTGGAATTGATTTGCAGATGTGGCATAATGTACAGGTCCAATTTCATTTTTTTATTATATGGACAACCAATTGTCCCAGCATAATTTATTGAAAAGTCTCTGAAAAGCAGTGACTACGCTGCCATAAACTGTGTCTCTGTGTGTGTGTGTGCATGAGCACACGTTTTCTGCGCTTTCTATTCCTTTGATCAGTCATGTCTATTCTTACCATATTGTATCAATTATTATAGTTGCATTTCTATTTCATTTCTACTAAACTAAGTTCCCTCTTGCCCTCTTGATTTTCCATATAAATATTAGTATCAACTTGTGAGTTTCACAGGAAAAAAACTCCTGGGATTTTTACTGAAATATTATTGAATCTAAATATCAATTGGGGAACACTGACACCTTAATGATGTTAAACTTTTCAATCCATGAATATGGTATATGATTTGACTTATGCTTTCTCTAATGTATTTTTAAAAAGCTTTATAATTTTCCTCATAGAAGTTTTATACACATTTTCTAAAATTCACTCCTGAAATCTTTATACTTTTGATGTTAAATTAGTGGCATCTTTTTAAAAATTATGCATAAGTATTCATTGCTGGAATATAGAAATATAATTGACTTTTGTACTTTTTTATATCTAGCAACTTGTAATTGTTTATCTATAGATTATTTTCTTCTACACAATGATTTTTCCTGGGAAAATAGATGATGTGTTACTTTCCAATTCTTATACTTTTAATTTATTTTTCTTGTCTCAACCTCGCTGGAGAAAGCTTTAATAGAATTAATAATAACAGGCAACCTTGTCTTATTTCTGACTTTAAAGGGGATGCTGTCAACATTTCACCATTAAAAATGAGGTTTGCTGTAGATACTCTTTATCAATGTTCAGGATGTATAGTTCTATTCCTTCTTTGATAAGAGGTTTCTATTATGTAAATTCAGTTTTGTCAAATACTTTTTCATTATTGAGGTAATCACATGGTTTTTCTCTGTTTGAATTTCTGGAATTGATTTTCTAATGTTAAATTAACCTACAATCTAGAAAAAACTCAGCTTGATCATGGTATATAACTTATGTTACATTATTGGGTTTGGTTTGCTCATATTTTTGTTAGTTTTTTTCCGTCTAATGTTCCAAACCTTTATTTCCTAGAGGCAAAATAATTTTACCCCTGCTTGCCCAGTTTCTGTGATACTGAATCTTAGAAGAGTTATTAAAACTGTTTTCCATCTTGTGATTTTGAAACTTATGCTTCCAAATAAAAATCTTTTATAAGCACCCTGCAAGTACCATATAAGGTTGGTATTTCACTCTTCGAATATAGTCTGCATTTTTAAATTTTTAAACCTTGAATTCATTATTTGAGTGACTTTACAAACAGTACGAGAAAAAACTAAATTTCTTAGACTGCCTGAAGGTGATACATGGAGATAAGGTGACGTACTTTCACTGGATTCCTGAGTACCTTTAGCATTAAAGAAGCTTGCAGATTTTGTATCCACACGTATGATACAGTCAGTTTACTTCTGTGCTTCCAAAGTAACTACTCTCATTAGATTGCTGTGCTTGCCTGGCTTCTCATCACAATTGAGCCCTCAGCTTTTGAGGATAGGTGTTGCAGGTTCTCATCCTCCCGTATCAGTCCCGCCCCAGTCACATGTTCTATGCTCCGCCTACCCCATAAATAGGGACCAGTTGCCTTGTTGCTGGATAAAGATGCAATGTGAGGCAGTAGTTAAAGCCAGCAGGCCTTCATGCTTCTCCACAATCACTTAAGAACTCAAAAAACATTTGTCTAGCTTTGTAGTCAGGGTTCCCACAAGGGAGAAAATAACACAGTTAAAGATGCACCTTCTGGAAAACAAAGTAGAAGATCCTTCATGTAAATTCCTGAGATAACATATGGTTTAGGGGATGCATTCAATCTGAACTGTCCTTCTATGTCTTTCTTTCTGTACCTTCCAACTGACTTTTAAGAGGAATCAAACCTTCCATTTTGTTCATAACCCCTTATGGTCTGGGATCCCCTTTTATGGCAACAGGGCTGATATCCTCCATGTTATTGGAAGTGTCAGTGGACATGGTTGTTTGGAAATGAGAATGATTGAGAGGGCCATTATGTGGAAGAATTTTTGAAAAGTGAGGGCATAGCTAAAACAAACACTATTTTTAAACCAGGACCTATGGGCCCTGGGAACCACAAAGTCATCATTTTACTGAGTAATGCTCCACAACCTGCCATTGTTCGTCTGAGCACTGGTCGCAAAACACACTGCTCACTAGGGACCCTACAAGGCTTTGCTGGCAATGGGACCCCACTGCTCGCAGTCTAAATCTAGTTCTGAACTTCTTGGTTTCCTACTGCAGGATGAAAGAAAGCATGGTGGGAATTCCTGGTCTGAAGGTATCTTTTCAGCAGCCCATGAGAAGCTCTTGAAATGAGCTTATGGAGCCAACGTGCATGCTATATGTTATTGATACTATGATTTAAAATAATCTAATAATGAAAGCCTCTAAGATTAAAGACATAAATGGACATCCTATATTAAGTTTAATCAACCATAAGCAATTATTAGAATATTTGGAGTCTGCTTTAAGACACATTAGTAGAGAGGAAAAATGTAGAAATGGGGACTACGCAAAACAAAAATAGCAGAATGTGGACCATTACTGATGGTGGAGGATGGGGTAGATGGGAGTTTGTTATATGATTCTCTCTATTTTTATGAAGGTTTGAAAGTTTCTGTACTGTTTCTCTTGATTCAGTGAATAAAAGGAAGAAAGCTACCAACCTTATGTTATTAACACAAGTAAACCGGCCCTATCCATGGTGGATGCTGTGAGGACTGAAAGCATGTTTCTCCAGTTGCTGGAAGTGTACCACACAGAAAGCCCTCAGCCACCAGCCGCTCACAGGGTCGCCATTATAGACAGTTTGCCCAAGGTGGCACACTGTTCTGGGGCAGCCTTTCCAGTGACCCATGGATATAATAAGGCCTGACCTCCTCACTCCACCATCCCAGCTTCAGCTCCAGGGAAATTGCACTGCAGCTCTTTTTCTCCCTTTGACCAATCCTGCAGCTGTCCCACCTGTCTGCAGGTGCTGATCCGAAGAGCACTTCCTCATAAACCTCCTCCAAGCTTAGCTGATTCACAGTCTGCTTCCTCAGGGAATCCACCACTTGGCACTGCTGTAAGCACAGAATCACAATGTTAGAGATGAAAAGGACCTACATGCTTTCTCAGTGCAAATTCCTCACCATATGCATAAGGAAACTGCACATGAAAGAGGTTATGTGACTTGCTCAGTAACAGTCGCTTTACTAGTTGATGCCAGAATGGGAATGATGGAACCCTCAATTCCTAACCCCCACAGGCCAGTCTCTTGCCCTGTTCTAAACATTTTAGTGATTCATGTGGGCCCACTTTAAAATAAGTAAGTTGCTTAGTTGATACTGTTTGGTCTTGCATTGTCATGGCCAAGGGATACAAGGGATACTAATAAATCACATAGTTTTGACTGCTTGTAACAGAATAGTCAATTAAAGGTCATTAGCAACAAGCATGTTTGGTTTCTCATACACCCAGGGGCTGAGTGCAGCAGTTAGAGAGGTCTTCAGTAGCCTAGATTCTTTCTGTCTTTGTGCTATATGTTCAGTATGTTGACTTTGATCCTCAAATCTCAAAAAGGTTGCTATGGCTCCAGGCATCACTTTCTCCCAAAACAACATCAAAGCAAGAAAAGTGTTATTTATTTATTTACTCATTTGAGAGAAAAAGCTTTCCCAGAAAGTCCTTAGCAGACTTATCCTCAGATCCCCCTGAGTCTTATACCCATGTTCGAGGTGTAAGGGAAGCAGAGGATCTAGGCATTTGGGGTTTCTCTAGGGAGATGAGTTCTGCTAACAAGACAAAGGGCTTGAAAGGTTGCTGAGGCAACATGGTACCTACCCCCTCAGGCCAATTGTCTTCCTCTAAATCTATCTGCTCAACCAAGAAAAGGCAATGATTGGATATAATACAAGCCAATTAGCACTTTCAGGATAGCTCCTTGCCTAGGACACTTTATAGAGACTGATGAAGTGATCTCCCTTTAAACCATAAATTTGAAACATACATTTCCTTTTTTAAAGACTTTTCATTAAGAAGAAGTATTAGGCTTACAACAAAATATCCCCTTTGCCCTCACACAAGCATAGCCTCCATTGATCAACATCACTCAACATCATTCACCAGAATGGTGTATTTATTTAATTTTTTAACAGAAGATGAACATACACTGACACATCCTAACCACCCAAAGTCCATAGCTGATTATAGGGTTCACTTTTATTGTGCTATGGTTGATGCATTGGGACAAAGGTTTGAGGGCACATCCATCTGTGATATTTAGCACATCAGCTATTTTCACTGCCCCAAGAATCCCCTGTGCTCTACCGACTCATGTGCTCCCATCCTGCCCATCATGTCCCTCCTCCTCCTGCAAGTACTAGTCATTTTATTGTCTCCATAGGTTGGCCATTTCTGCAGTATACATTTCTCTTTATAGTTCTCTGAAATGGAGACCCAAATCCTTAAAAATGATGTATTTTATATGAAACAAATTAAACACAACTTATACTTTTTCAATGGGAGCTTTTTTTACATTTGAAATTAGTAAGATACATTTTTTTATTAAAACTAAGAAATTGTTGCTGTGGAAATGGTTCAGGGTAACTTGTCTATATTATAAAGCTTTAGAGCAAACTCTTGGGGGGAAAAATAGCAAATACAGGCAAAACAGGGTAAAGTAAACTTATTTTTTGTATTAACAAAATGATGGACATGGCAGAAGGGGTGAGAACCAAATGTGAATTGTCTTGAATTTTCCCATTTACCTTATCTGTGACTGAAAGTGCACCGTCATCTGCCACCAGTGGCTAGACATTGTCCACTCTTCTGCTGGTTCTTACCACCGGGAGCCTTGGTCTGATACTGTGTTAAAACTTAATACTATAACTTCCCACCCAGCATCTCCAAAAGAGAGATAGTCATTCATTATTGTATTATCCAAAATGTCTAGCAGAGGTGTTTGTATTTGTAAGTGTTTATTATTACTATTTTAGATGCCACAAATAATGAGCTAGGCAGTACCCAACTGAATGGTGTATATAATTACCAGCGATTTAGCTGCAATTTAAGGGAAATTATTTTCCTAAAGGTTTGGTTTTAAGCCCTCTGTCTTTCAGACTTATGAGACTTAATGTAACATGGATAATGGAATAGAAGCACGATCCCATCATTTTCAGATGAGGACAGGTTTAGAATTTAAATCCATTAATTCAAGTATTCATTATTACATTCAAAAACTCTTCGAGGCACTTTCTAAGCCAGGCCCTGTGCTTGCACTCGAAGGGTAGAGCCTGGATTCTTTACCTTGCCCAAGATCGCGCATCTGGGAAGCACCTCCCATGGTGGGAATCCAGGCTGTCTGCCTCCACAGCTACACTGACTTTCAATAATCAGTAAATTATTTTGCTGATGGAAAATTATGACTAGTTCAAGAGCGTAGGAGGAAAGGTTCACTACTAAGCATATTAAGAGGAAATTACCCAGGTAAGAGGTCAGGGAAGGCTGAGGTAGAGATGGTTAAGATGGCATCTGGGGCAGAGGAGGCATTAACTAGGTGACAAAGGGTTAGCAGAGAATTTTAAATGAAGGGGAACCCCTTTTGATGGGGAGGGGCAACAGGAGATTCAAGAAATTCACTACCAAACAAAAAAGTCTTTATATTTCTGAATGCAGTTTGCAAAGCATATTCACATTTGCTTTCGTGTTACATGTTCATGGTAGGTTTAAAGACTTAATTTAACCAGGCCACAGACAGGAAACAGCAAGTCTGGGACCTGAACCTCGGTCTCCTGACTCCAGTTCCCACAGCCATTCCACCAGACCACAGCGGCCCAGCATCCTGGGGAAGGAGCAGAACCATGTGGAGGGCATGTGCCGCGAGTATGGCGGAAAGGACAGGGTGCACGTGCTTCAGGCGTGCAGCAGAGCCCCAGCTACACTCACTCGTAACACTCGTGCTGAGGAAATCCATTTTGTCTGGATGTAAACATGAAGTACCATTCAAACTCATGGTGAAGACCTATGGACTGGGAGAACTTGACAGAATTCAAACACCACCTTTAACACTGATGTTAGGACAGGGCTGTGCACCTTCAGGAGGGAGTGAGGAACTAGGAAGTACTCAGCATAGAAAGCCAAAGAAATTGGGTTCCTGTTAAGAAAGGTTTCAAAGCTTACTTGTCAGGAACATTATATAATGGAAAATGACCAGCTTAGTTTTGTCATCTCCCAGAAATCAGGAAGCAGGAAGGGTTTAAACACCAGCCTTGCAAATAATTCTCCATTTCCTGAGGAGAAAGAGAGGCACTCTAGGACCAAATGCCCCAAACCACAAAACTAATTCACTGATAGTTGGTTCTGGAATTCTAACGTGATCCTGGTGCTCCTTTCCATCCCAGTTTTGCCTGTTTATCTTTCACTTAATCTAGGCTTGAAGTTATTTTGGAATCTTGCAAGCATGTGTCATAATTGTGCTAAGGACAAGCTAGTCAAGGAATAAAATGAGATAAAAATATACCATCCAATAAAATAAAGCTGCAGATGGTACAAAGAGGAGACAGTCCATAGAAGGGTAATTGAAAATAGTCAAACTCTTTTTACAATATCTGAACAGTGTTATTACATTTAGTTATTACATTAGCATCCCCATCCATCCCCAGCAGCTGCCCGCTTAATGCACTACTAATAAGCAGGATGCCTACCGTCAAAAATGCCTGCTGATTTATGGGAGGAGACTAGGCATAAACATTAGCCCACAGCTCCCCTACTGTGTTATAAACTGCTTGAGAGCAGGGACTTTGCAGAAATCACCTTTTTCTAGCAAATCACCAATGCTGGGTGCTAGCACATAAATGTTTGCAATTTGTGATGGTTGGACCTTTCTAGGAGGGGAGTCCTCTCTCTCTCTCTCTCTCTCTCTCTCTTTCTCTCTCTCTCTCTCTCTCCTACTTACCTTGTTTTCATCGTTATTACTCCATCACTGTAAAAAAACACGTTTCTCTCCTGCTCATTTCTCCTGTCTTCAACACATGCCTTACTGCCTGACAGTAGACCAATTTAACCTTGCCAATGGCCAAATGGAACTGAGTCAGATAGGAAGAAATACTTCATTCTCAGGGATCTTAAACCCTGACACAGGTTGATGAGAAAGACTGTAAAATCATTTCCCCAGGAGGTCTTTGAAAGTGTGGAAGATCTAGAATGATTCAGGGTAAAGATCCATTTAGAGATGTAGGTTAACATTCTTTAAACATATACGAACATGCACACACACATTTTCCTTACTATAAAAATTATCCATATTCATTGCAGAAATTTGTATGACCTAGGGAAGTGTAAAGAAAATAGTAATCACTAGCCATAATCACACCATCTAAAAAGAGATACAGTTAGTATTTTGTTATCTTTCTTTGTATTTTTTAAATGCGTTTAGTCAAATGCAATTGTTCATTTATTCAGCAAATTCTTATTAGGTGCCTACCAACATTCTATGGAGAAAAGGCAATGAAAGTAACAATAAATAAAAGGAAAATTACATAGTATGGTAGGTGTTAAAATAATGCAGGTTGAGTAAGGTGGTCAGAGATGCTAGGACAGAGTTGGGAGAACTGCAATTATTTTCATAAGGTAGAGAAATATTTTTATTTTGTCAATAGGATCCTCTATATTTTAAATTTTTTATTGAGGTATAATTGACATAGAAGATTATATTAGCTTCAGATATACAATGTAACAATTTGATATTGTGTATGCATTACAAAATGATCACTACAAAAGGCCTAGTTAACATCTGTCACCACACATAGATACAATTTTTTTCTTGTGATGAAAACTTTTCAGATTTACTCTCAGCAATTTTCAGATATGCAATACAGTATTATTGACTATAGTCACCATGCTGTACATTAACATGACTTACTTATTTTATGTCTGGTAATTTGTACCTTTTGACCCCCTTCAACCATTTTATCCTCCCCCTTATCCCATGCCTTTTGCAACCACCAATCTATTCTCTGTATCTATGAATTCATTTTGTTTTTAGATTCCACATATAAGTGAGATCATATGGCATTCATCTGTCTCTGTCTTATTTCACTTAGCATAATGCTTCCAACGACTATCCATATTGCAAATGGGGAGATTTTATTCTTATGGTTGAATGATATTCCATGTATATATCTACATGCCACATTTTCTTTATTCATTCATCTATTGGTGGACACATACGTTGCTTCCATATCATGGCTATTGTAAATAATGCGGTGATGAATATGAGGGTGCATTTGTTTCCAACCTAATGTTTTCATTTTCTTTGGAAAAATATCTGAAAGTGGAATTACTGGATCATGTGGTAGTTCATTTAATTTTTTGAGGAAATCCATACTGTTCTTCATAGTGGTTACACCAATTTACATTCCCACCAGCAGTGCACATCATTTCCCTTTCCTTCACATCCTCACCAGCACTTGTTATTTCTTGCTATTTTGATAACAGCCATTCTAACAGATGTAAAGTGATAGTTCAGGTGGTTTTGATTTGCATTTCCCTAATGATTAGTGATGTTGAGCATCTTTTCATGTACCTGTTGGCCATCTATATGTCTTCTTGGAAAAATGTCTATACAGGTCCTCTGAACATTTTTGATTTGGACTATTTGGGTTTTTTTGCTATTGAGTTGTATGAGTTCTTTATGTATTTTGGATATTAGCCCCTTATCAGATATATGATTTGCAAATATTTTATCCCATTCAGTAAGTTGCCTTTTCATTGTGTTAATGGTTTACCTTGCTTTGTAGAAGCTTTTAGTTTTATTCCCACTTACTTATTTTGATTTTTGTTTCTTTGCTTTTAGTATCAAGTCAAAAAAATTCATTACCAAAAACCAGTATCAAGGAATTTGCCCCCTGTTTTCTTCTAAGAGTTTTATGGTTTCAGGCTTACATTCAAGTCTTTAATCCATTTTGAGTTTACTTTTGTGTATGGTGTAAGAAAGTGGTCTAGTTTCATTCTTTTGCACGTGGCTGGTTAAGTTCCCAACACTATTTATTATCCATCTTTTCTTCAGTGTATATTTTGACTGCTTTGTTGTTAAGGAATTAACCATAAATATGTGGGTTTATTTCTGGACTCTCTATTCTTTTCCATTGATTTATGTGTCTGTTTTTATGCTAATACCATGCTGTTTTGATTACCAGAGCTCTGTGACATAGTTTTAAATCAGGAAGCATGCTTCTAACTTTGCTCTTCTCTCTCAAGATTGCTTTGGCTATTCAGGATCTTTTGTAGTTCTATTTATATTTTAGTTGTTTATTTTGTTCTGTGAGAAACGTCATTGAAATTCTGGTAGGTATTTCATTGAATTTTTAGATTGCTTTGGGTGTTCTAGGTGTTTTAACAATATTAATTCTTCTAATCCATAGGCAGGGAATAGGTCTCCATTTATTTGTGTCTTCTTCCATTTCTTACATCAGGGTCTTATAGTTTTCACTGTACAAGTCTTTCAGCTCCTTGGTTAAATTTACTTCTAGGTATTTTATTCTTTTTGATGTAATTATAAATGAGATTTTTTTCTTAATTTCTCTTTCTGACAACTTTTTGTTAGTGTATAGAAATGAAGCAGACTTTTGTATAATGATTTTCCATCCTACGACTTTACTGAATTTG
Organism: Manis javanica; assembly: GCF_040802235.1. Classification (NCBI taxonomy): domain Eukaryota; kingdom Metazoa; phylum Chordata; class Mammalia; order Pholidota; family Manidae; genus Manis; species Manis javanica. Next base: position 61,057,800 of record NC_133169.1, on the reverse strand, counting down.
TTGATTAGTCCTAACAATTTTTTGGTTGGATCTTTAGGGTTTTCTATATATAGCATCATGTTATCTGCAAACAGTAATAGTTTTACTCCTTCCTTACTAATTTAGATGCCTTGTACTTCTTTTACTTGTTTAATTGCTGTGGCTAGGACTTCCAGTACTATGTTGACTAAAAGTAGAGAGAGTGGGCATTCTTCTCTTGTTCCTAATTGTGGAAAGCTTTCAGCTTTTCATCATTATATGTTAGCTATGAGCTTGTCATGTATGGCTTTTATTTATGTTGTGGTATGTTCCTTTATACCCACTTTGTGAGAGTTTATCATGAAAGGATGTTGAATTTTTGTCAAATGCTTTTTCTGCATCTACTGAGATGATTATATGGATTTTTTTCTTCCTTGTTGTTAATCTGTTGTATCATATTTATTGATTTGCTGATGTTGATCCATCCTTGTATCTCTGAAATAAATCCCACTTGATTATGGTGTATGATCCTTTTAATTATTATATAATTAGGTTTGCTGATATCTAACTGCAGATATTTGTGTGTTCATCAGGGATACTGAGCTGTAATTTCCATGTGATATTCTTTGCTGGCTTTGATAGCAAGGTAATGATGGCTTTAAATAATGAGTTTGAAAGTGCTCAGTTCTATTTTGACGAAGAGTTTGAGGAAGATTGCTATTAAGTCTTCTCTCAGTATTTGTTAGAATTCACCAGTGAAGTTACCTGGTCCTGGAATTTTGTTTGTTTGTTTGTTTTGATTTGAGGTTTTTGATGACCCATTCAATCTCCACACTGGTATTCAGTCTGTTTAGATTTCCTATTTCTCCATGCTTCAGTCTTGGTAGGTTTTATGTCCATTTCTTCTAGGTTGTCCAATCTGTTGGTATACATTTGTTCATAATAGTCTCTTACTTTTTTTTTATTGCTGTGGTATCAGTTGTAATGTCTCCTCTTTCATTTCTGATTTTATTTAGTGACATCTTTTTTGTGTGTGGTGAGTCTAACTAAAGCTTTGTCAATTTTATCTGTTCAAAACACCGGATCTTAGTGGTACTGATTTTCTGTTATCTTTATTGTCTCTATTTATTTCCACTCTAAGCTATATTATTTTCCTTCCTATGACATTTGGACTTCATTGGTTCCTCTTTTTTTAGTTCCTTGAGGTATAAATTTAGGTTGTTTATTTGAGATTTTCTTATTTCTTGGCATAGGTATTTACCACTATCACCTTTCCTCTTATAACCACTTTTGCTGCATCCCATAGGTTTGGGTGTTTGCATTTCCATTATCTTTTGTCTCAAATACCTTTTTAAAATTTCTCTTTTCTTCTTTGACCCATTCGTTGTTCATAACATGTTATGTGTTCATAACATATATGTGTAATCTCCACATATTTATGAATTTTCTGGTTTTCTTCTGGTAATTGAGTTCTGGCTTCCTACCACATGGTTGTAAAACATACATCATGCTATGTTATGAATGAGCATATTTTTATGTAACCCCATGGTTGGACATTTATATCAATTCTACTTATTTTTTCTGCAGTAAACATTCATAAATATAACCTTGTGGCATGTCTGTTCAAGTATTTCAATTAACTGGATAAAGGTAAGATTTAGCTCAGAAAAGATGAAGCCGTACCAAGGCAAAAAAGTTAACTTTCTGTTAAATACGTTGCAATAGTTTTCCCAGTCATCATTTACTATTAATCTGTTTATAATATGTTCTAAAAATAACACTTATTGAGATTCTGCTTTAAATCTCTGTATCCACTGTTGAAATTTTGGAAAACACAGAAAAGCAAAAGCAAATTTTAAATACCTATAATCACATCTTCGAAATTATATTTTGTCAAAATATATGCTTACTTGAAGTGTATCATACTAAACAGACTGTGGTGCAACATAATTTTCACTTAGCTAGATGTAGACATTTTTTAAGTATTTTTAAGTACTTTAAATATATTTCAAGTGTCTGTTTTAAGGTATTCATTTACAACCAAATTTTGTAATAAGTGTACACTATTCATCTTTTAACTGTTTCATAAACTATTCCCATTTTATAAACTGAATTGTCTAATTTATCATTATTATGAAATTCCTTCACATACATTTTTGCACACAACTCTTATTAATTCCATCTATAATGAAGACATAAATCTGTCATATGTGTTGCAAATATTTTCCCTAATTTATTGCTTTCATTTTAGTTTTATTTATGTTTTTCTTTTGACTTAAAGAAATTAAATCTATCAATCCTTTCCTTAAGGGATTCATCCCTTGCCTTTATGTTTTAAAAGACCTTTAACACCCTGAAGTTTTTTTTTTTAATTCTTTTCCCTGGTAGGATTTATTTTGGCCTATGATATGACATTTACTGAACCGACTTTATTTTTTTTGGAACAGTTATGGCTTAGTTCACCTTCAATAAGGCTTTCATTTCTTTATTTTGTTATTCTATCAGTCAAGAACTGATCTGAGTACCTCTTCAAGCCATATGTAAGAGCAAAGGTGGGGCTTCTATTGACATTCCAAGTATTGCAATCCTTGGGCATAGGAAACTGATGGGTTGAAAAAAGGACTGTTTCAAGGAGAAGAAATAAGTGTGCATAATTTAATCATCTTAATGAGATGTTAGAAAAAGATCTGAAAGCGCAATTCCAGAAAAAATCTTCACCTATGTCCCTGAACTTCAAAACATCTTTCTATGGCTCATTAAGAGTTGTAAAAACTAGATTCACAAACTGTGGCAAGTTGGAGTCCCCATTAAAACTCACATAATATATTAGTGAGTACTCTTTCTGTGCTCTGAGAATATGAGGAAGGTATTAATAACAAAAGCTGTCATTTAGTGGGTACTTACCACATGCAAGGCATTGTGCCAAGCTCTTCATGTGGTATTTATTTAATCCTAACAGTGCTCTAAAACAGAGGTACTATTATGATCCCTCCTTTACAGATGAGGAAACAGGCTTAGCAGAGTAGAAAAACACTTCCAATGGTCACACAGCTAGCTGATTATGTGAAAGGACCCTCAACTTTTTCTCAGCAAAATTTAGTCTATTCAATGGTAAGAATAGGAGGGAAAGTCCTAGTTGGGTACATCATAAGGTATGTCTCCAACTTCCCTACTCCGGGACTTACCTGGAAAACTCAGGCTAGTTTAAGTCACATCTGGTTAATACCCACATTTGATAATGATTTATAAAGCACATTCACCTCACAGAGTTGAAGGAGGCATGGTCAAGGTCATTACTATTTAGAGGTGCTAAGAGGTTAAGTGGCAGAGCTAGGATTTAGAACTGGGACTTTTAACTCTCTGCCATGAACAGTTCTCCTGATCTCCACAGAGCAAATTTGGGGTGGGGGTTATCTCTTTGGGAACTTTTTTGATACAAACCTCAAAGTATTATGATTTTGTTGTGGTGGTGATGATGCTATTTTCAGACCACCTCTGACCTTCTCAGCTACTAATATGCTATATTTTAAATTCTCATTACTATAATCTAGGCCATCTTATACTTTATTATACATATTGAATATGAAATACTTTGGTGTTCTTGTATCTAGTCCATTCTTTAGTGAATGAGTTATGTAGTTTGGACTTTTCCATTTAATTTGTTTTCTGAGAAGACGTAAAATTACTTTATATGATGTTAACATATGTGGGTAAAATTATAATATTTCCAGAATATCTCGCCTGGCTTTAGTACATCTGCCTATCAATAAGCGTTCAGAGGTGGAAAGAAGTATGGCTTTAGTGCATTTGCATCATTCCTCAGGGCTGGAGAGAAGTTCATCTCCATATCAGTGGGTAATCACCTGGGCAAGGAGGGCTTATCTGTACCAGAGAGGTGAAGGGGGGGTGGCTAGTTTTACTTCTGCTGGAGCAGGAAAGAGAGAAGGCCCCAGACTGCTGTTTCTAAGCAATAAACAGGTTTTAAACTTCATTACTCCCTTTGACTGATTTCAGTTTTTGAGGTATTTTGCCCTGGGATTTGCTCTCTCCAGACTTACATCTGGCGCAGTTGGCAGGTTTCCTCTGAACCCGAAATCTGTTATAATGGGTGCAACCTTTGGGAGGACCACCCCTAGAAATGATGGGGAGAAGTGGCACTTGCACCAAGGGACATGTGGTTGTGGAGGCACCACCACTGCTGCTGACCGCACTGACCCCGGCCTGTGGCTTGAGCCTAAGGCTACTGCTTCTGCCACTGCTGCTGCTCCTACTGCCAGCCGGAGCCTGGTCACAACTATGGAAAGGAGCAGAGGTCCGGGTCACCTTGACAGAGAAGCAACTGGCTGCTGTGTACCATGCCTTGTTGGCTATGGAGCCCATCACCAGAACAGCTCCAACCAAGGTAATAACCACCTATCCCGTCACGGGGTGAGTGAGAGACTGGACCCAAAGGCCATAGAGTGGTGTGGCACAGACACCTACCTTTTATCATGTGACTGACCACTTGCCTTTGGCATCCCCAGGGAATGGTGAAGCAGATGCATTGGCCCAGGTATGGTGGCTAGAAGGAAAGCCTGCCTCTGATGTGGCCCAATGACTAGACCACTGTTTGTTGCATGCAGGGCAAGAGACTGTGTGGGCCCATCAGTGGGGCTTGCCGTTGACCTCTGAAGAAGTCAGCCAAGACTGGAAGGAGTGCCCTACACGTTGTGCAGATCAACAAACCACCAATAGGGGCCTAGAGCATCTCTTTGCACCTTATGGCTGGTCGCCAGTGATTAACAGTGATCAAGGCACCCACTTTACTGGACATACGTTGCAAGGATGGGTGCAGCAATGAGGAATGAAATGGATGTGGCCCTGGACATTTTGACACATGGACTGATGATGGCTGGCTCTTCTGGCACCTTGAGGAAAGGCCTGGCAGCTGACCCCCTGTGTATTCCTGGAATGACAGCAAAGTGGCCCACCAAAATCATGGTTATTTGATTCTACAGTCTTTGTGTCCTGGATGCGCCCCCTGGGTGCAGCTTCCATGTGATGGCTGGAATGGACGAGCTCTGTACTTAATCTGCATGGGACTTTGAACCTAGCTGAATCTTCTGGCTTGACAATTATCATGATTGTGTTGCTCTTGTCAAGAAAAAAAAAGCTTAAAGAGAGGCTTAACTTTCTATGATGTTTGGTAAAAGTTTTGTGAGCAATCTAGCATGGTTGTTAGGAATGAGTAAACAAGTGCAAAAACATATTTTGTGCTTAGAAAGAGATTGTGCTGTAAAGTACATTTACTTAATCTGCATAGGATGACTCCTCTGGCTTGAGGATTATCATGATTTTATTGCTGTTGCTATTGTATATCATTAGTTTTTTTGGAAGAGAGGGAACAAGTAAATTGTAAAGCAAGATTTCTGGAGGGGTTGCCTGTGGATAAAATTGTAATATTTCCAGAATATCTCGCCTGGCTTTAGTATATCTGCATATCAATAAGTGTTCAGAGGTGGAAAGAAGTATGGCTTTAGTGCATTTGCATCATTCCTCAGAGCTGGAGAGAAGTTCATCTCCATTATCAGTGGATAGTTACCTGGGCAACAGAGGGCTTATCTGTACCTGAGAGGTGAGAGGGAGAGCTGGTTTTCCTTCTCCTGGAGCAGGAAAGAGAGAAGGCCCCAGACTACCATTTGTAAGCAATAAACTTTATTACTCCCTTTGACTGATTTCAATTTTTAGAGGTATTTTGCCCCAGGATTTCCTCTCCACAGACTTACATGTATCATTCATTATTACAGATGATATTAAAGATATCATTCTTTAACACTTCTTTATAACTACCTTCATTTCTCTGATAGTGCATATATTTACACAGAAAAAAATGGCTTTTCTGTATGTAGAAAAAAATTTTATATTTCAATAACTACATTAAAAAGCAACTTCTGAGCACTTCCCTGAAAAGAACAGTAATTTTACAGATAATAGTATAAGGGCATTCTTAAGTTTTTAAAATCTTTCATGGCCTATACAAATGCTACCTCTTCTGTGACCTCCCTACTCTGAAATATTTCTATCCTTTGAGCAACATTACAAGAGTTTTTAACATTCCATTATAGTAATAATCCCATAGTATACCTTGTACAATAGTAATTCATGCACATGACTATTTGGATTAAAACCCCATTTAGGATGAGATCAATGTCTTAGTCTTCTTTCTCTCACCATATCTAGCCAACTTCCCAGAACAAAAATTTTAATTGAATAAGAGGATATCAAGGTTTAAATAGTGAAAAAAATTGATAAACCTTAAATATTTTTGGTGGATGTATGTTAGCATATGGAGCATGCCAAACAAGAAAGCCAGTATATCTTAAAGCTAGCTCTAAAGTAGAAAGGACAATTTAAGGATTTTTAAACATAACTAAGAATAAAATATTAAATCTGTTATGGTAGAAACAGTATGTGTGTTATAATTTATGATTATATAAATCTTATGCAAACAAAGTAATATATATTTTCCACTATTATTTTAAAATCCTCTGATACCAAGGTCAATAACTTTATGTACAAAAATCCAGAGACATAAAAGTGTGAAGTTTAAGATTTCTATTAAAGCTAAATTATTATGAGGTTGAAAAAGGGTGTAATGATTTTTAGATATTTTATGTAAACCTCATGGCAACCACAGGGGAAAATCCTGTAGCAATTGGACAAAAGAACATAAAGGAATCAAAGCATACTGATGCCAAAAAGCATCAAAACCTGAAAAAAGGTATCAGGATAAGAAACAAGGTACAGTGGATCTACAAAACAACCAGAGAACAATTAACAAGGTGGCAATAGTAAGTCTTTACCAGTCAATAATTACTCTAAATGTAAATGGTTTAAATTCTCCAATCAAAAGATAGCAAATGGTTGAATGGGTTTTAAAAATCCAGTGATATACTTCCTATAAGAGACTCACTTTTACCTTAAAGACACACATAGACTGAGAGCAAAGGGATGGAAAAAGTCATTTTAAGCAAATGGTAACCAGAAAAAAAAAAGAAGAGGTAGTTCTACTTGTATCAGACAAAATACACTCTAAACTAAAAATGGTGAAAAGAAAGGTCATGACTTAATGATAAAGGGGTCAATCCATCCAGAAGATATAACAATTGTAAATAATTGTACACCCAATGTCAGTGCACCTAAATATATAAGGAAAAACTAACAGCTAAAAGGGGAAAAGAAGAGTAATATGATAATAACTGGGGAGTTTAACACCCCAGTTTAAACAATGAATGGATCATTCAGACAGACAATAAATAAAGAAACAGTGGATTTGAAGAACACTATAGAGCAAATGGACCTAAAAGACATGAATAGAACATTGTATCCAACAACAGCAAAATAGGCATTTTCCTCAAGCACACATGGAGCATTTTCTAGGGCAGACCATATGTCAGGCCACAAAACATGTGTTAGCAAATTCAGGAAGATTGAAATCATACCAAGTATCTGCTCTGACCACAATGACATAAAGCTAGAAATCAATAACAAGAGGAAAACTGGAAAATTCACATACACATGGATATTAAACAACTCTCCAAAACACCCAGTGGATCAAAGAAGAAATTAAAGGGGAAATAAAGTTTCTTGAGACAAACAAAAATGGAAACACAACATACCAGTACATATGAGATGCAGCAGTTCTAAGAGGGAACTTCATAGCAATAAATGCCTACATTAAGAACCAAGAAAGCACTCAAAATAAATGACCTAACTCTATGCCTTAAGGAACTAGAAAGAAGAATAAACTGAGCCCAAAGTTAGCATAAGGAAGGAAATAATAAACATCAGAGCACAAATAAATTCTAGACCTAAAAGACAATAGAGAATATTAACCCAACTAAAATTTGGTTCTTTGAAAAAAGATAAACAAAAATGACAAACCATTAACTAGACATACCAAAAAAAGAAGAAAATAAGAGAGGACCCAAATAAACAAAATTATAACAGAAAAAGGAGACATTACAACTGACACCACAGAAATACAGAGGTTAATAAGAGGCTACTATGAATAGCTATATAGCAACAAACTGGAAAACCTAGAAGAAATAGAAAAATTGTTAGAAGCACACAACTTACCAAGACTGAATCAGGAAGAAATAGAAAATATGATTATAGCAGGTACTATTATTATCAATTACTGATTGAGTCAGTAATCAAAAACATATCTAAATCAAGAAAGTCCCAGAACCAGAAGGCTTCACTGGTGAATTCTACCAAACATTTAAAGAATTATTAACACCTTTACTTCTCAATCTCCTCCAGAAAACTGAGGAGGAGGGAATACTACTGAATTCATTCTAAGAGGCCAGCATTACCCTGATACCAAAACCAGAAAAGGCCCCTACTAGAAAAGAAAACTACAGGCCCATATCCCTGGTGAATATAGATGAAAAAATTCTCAATAACATGCAAGCAGACCAAATTCAGCAGTACATTAAAGGTATTATTCACCATGATTAAGTTGGACTTATTCTTGTTAGGCAAAGCTGCTTCAACATAAGCAAATCAGTCAATCTGATACATTGCATTAATAGAATGAAAGAAAAGAATCATATGGTCATCTCAACAGATACAGAAAAACATTTGACAAAATCCAGCATTTTGATAAAAACTCTTAATATATTAGGTCTAAAAGAAACATATCTCAACCTAATCAATATCATATATGACAAGCCCATGGCTAAGATCAGGAACCAGACAAGGGTGCTTACTTGTACCACTCCTATTCAACATTGTACTGGAAGTCCTAGCTAGAGCAGTCATGCAAGAAAAAGAAATAAAAGAGTACCAGAATTGTAAAGGAAGAAGTAAAATGGCCTCTTTTTGCATATGGCATGATTTTACACAGAGAAAACCTAAAGACTCAACCAAAAAACTGAGATCTAATCAATGAATTCAGTAAAATTGCAGGATACAAAATTAACATACAAAAATCAGTAGTGCCTCTATACACTAACAATGAATTTTCTGAAAAAGAACTGTTGAACCCATTAATAGTAACATCCAAATCAATTAAGTACTGGGGAATAGATTTTACCAAGGAGATATGAGATCTCTACTCCAAACACTGTAAGACATTGATGAAAGAAATTGAAGGAGGCACAAATAAATGGGGAACTATCCTGTATTCATGGAAGAATTAATATTGTTTAAATGTTTAAATATTGTTTAACTCTATACCTTAAGGAACTAGAATTGGAAGAATTAATATTGTTTAAATGTAAATACTACTAAAAGCCATCTATAGATTCAGAGCAATCCCTAGCAAGATTCAAATTACATTTTTTTACAGAGTGGAAAAAACACTCCTAAAATTCACAGGGAACTGCAAAAAAGACCCTGAATAACTAAAGAGATCCTGAAAAAGAAGAAAAAAGCAGAAGGCATTACACTTTTCCTGATTTTGAACTATACTACAAAGCTATAGTAATCAAAATAGCATGACATTAGAATAAAAACAAAAAGACCAATGGAACAGAATAGAGAGCCCCAAAATAAACCCAAATGTATACAGTAAATTAATTGACAAGGGAGCCAAGAATACTCAGTGGAGAAAACAGTCTCTTCAATAAATGGTTCTGGGACAATTGGGTATTGACGTATAAAAAAATGAAACTGGACCCCTCTCTTTTACCATTCACAAAAATTAACTTGAAATAGATTACAGACTTACATGTAAGACCTGGAACTATGAAACTTCTAGAAGAAAACATAGGTATAAAGCTCCTTGACATGGATCTTGATAGCACAAGCAACAAAATAAAAATAAGCTAGTGGGACTATATCAAACTAAAAGTTCTCAACAGCAAAGAAACCATCAACAGAATGAAAAGACAGCCTACAGAGTGAGAAAAAATATTTGCAAACCATATATATGATTAGTTAATATCCAAACTATATAAACAACTCATGAAACTCACTGGCAAAGACAGCCCAATTAAAAAATGAGCAAAGGGCCTAAAGAAGATACACTAAAGGCTAATACACACAAATAAACCCAAAAAGATGCTCAACATGACTAATCACAACCTCAATGAGATATTATCACCTACCTGTTAGAATGATCATCATCAAAAAAAGACGAGATAATGGATGTGGAAAAGGGAACCCTTGTTCACTGTTGGTGGGATTTATGGATTGGCAAAGCCAATATGAAAAACAGCACAAAGGATGTTCAAAACATTAAAAACAGAACTGTATGATCCAGTAATTCCACTTCTGAGAATATATCCAAAGGTGAAGAGAACACTAACTCAAAAAGACATCTGCATCCCTGTTCATGGCAGCATTATCTGTGATAATCAACCTATGGAAACATCCTAAGGGTCCATCAGTGAGTGAATAGGTAAATTGTGGCATACAATGAAACACTATTCAGCTATAAAAAATGAGGAAGTCGTATAATTTGCCATAAAATGGATGGACTTGGAAGGCATTATGCCAAGTGAAATAAGTCAGACAAAGACAAATACTGTATGATCTCTGTTATATGTGGAATCTAAAAATCAGAAAGCCAAATTCATAGAAAAAGAGATTATATGTATAGTTTTCAAAGGCAGAGGATACAGTAGGGGAAATTAGAGGAAAGTGGCCAAAGATACAACCTTCCAGTTACAGATACTAGGAATGTAATATACAACATGATGACCCTAGCTACCACCGCTGTTTGGTATTTGAATGTTGTTAAGAGAGTAAATTTTAAGTTTTCTTATCACAAGGAGGAAGTTATTCTTTCTTTTCTTTTTATGATACTTATATGAAAATATGGATGATAACTACACTTATTGTGATAATCCTGTCATAATATATGTAAGTCAAATCATTATTCTTACATCTTAAGCTTAGCTGGTACTTTATGACAATTATATCTCTCTAAAACTGAGGGGAAAAGCAAGTATTTAAAAGTACTCCCCAAAAAACCTAACAAAAATATGCTTAAAGGGTAAAACTGAAGGAACAAAATAGCAGCAGACTCACAAACTCCAAGGAGGGACTAACAGTTCCCAACGGGGAGGGGAGGGGAGGGGGAGGTTGGGTGGAGAGGGAGGGAGAAGGGTTGAGGGGCATTATGATTAGTTCACATGGTGTGTGGGGGCAGAGCATGGGGAAGACAGTGTAACTCAGAGAAGACAAGTAGTGACTCTGTGGCATTTTACTACACTGATGGGCTGTGACTGCAATGGGGTATGGAGAGGACTTTATAATATGGGTGAATGTAGCAACCACATTGTTTTTCTTGTGAAAGCTTCATAAGAGTGTATATCAATTATACCTTAATAAAAAATATGCTTAAAGGGCTAAAGAAAAAAAATGAACAAGGAAGTAAAGGAAAAAAATAATGAGCACAATGAGAATATCAACAGAGAGAGAGAAATTATAAAAGAGAAACCAAATAGAAATTTGGGTATGAAAAACAGAACTGAGGTGAAAAATACACTTCAAGTGTTCAATTGTCTACTTAAAAATGCAAAAGATCTGAATCAGCAAGTTTGAAGAGAAGTCTTTTGAAATTACTGAATCTGAGGAGGAGACAGTAAAAGAATGGAGAAAAACAGCCCAAAGGACTTATGGAATACCATACGTAGATCTATATGCACATTAGGGGAGTCCCAGAATAAGAGAGAGAAAGCAAAAGGGACAGGGATTTTATTTGAAAAGGAACAAAGTTGGAGGCCTCACACTTCCTGATTTCAAAACTTCCAAATTTGAGAAGATATATGGGAATACAAATCAAAAGAAGCTAAAGACCATCTAAGAGGGAAAAACCTATTATAATCAAACTGTTGAAAGTGAATGCCAAAAGATCTTGAGAGTAGCAAGATCAGGAAGGAAGAGGATACGGATGCCCCGTTTCACCACTTCTATTCAACATAGTCCTAGAAGTGCTGGCCAGAGTTAATTAGGCAAGAAAAATAAATAAAAGGCATTATCCACACTTGAAAAGAAGAAATAAAATGATCTCTGTTCATACATGACATCTTGTATCTAGAAACTATTAAAATTTTTTTCAAATGTTAGAACTAATAAATGAATTAAACAAGGCTGTAGGATACAAAATGTACAGGCAAAATCAGGTGTGTGTCTATATATCAACATTTAATGATTCAAAAAGGAAATTAAGGAAACAATTCCATTTACAATAACAAAAAGAATATTTTGGAATAATGTTAACCAAGGAGGCAAAAACTTACACACTGAATGCTACAAAACATTGCCAATAGAAAAGATGACACCAGTAAGTGGAAAGACATCTTGTGTTCATGAACTGAAAGACTTAATATTACTGAGTTATCAGTGCTATTAAAAGTGCTCCATGATACAATCCCTATCAAAATCTCAATGATATTTTTTTCTAGAACTAGAAAACCCATCTTAAAATTCATATCAAATCTCAAGGGACCCTAAATGGCCAAAAGAATCTTGAAAAAGAACAAAGTTGGAGGCCTCACACTTCCTGATTTCAAAACTTACTACAAATCTATAGTAATCAAAACAATGTGGTACTGGTGACAGACCTACAGATCAATGGAATAGAATACAGGTCCCATAAATAAACCCTCACATATATGGTCCAGTGAATTTTACTGAGGGTATCAAGACCATCAATGGAAAAAAGACAAACTTTTAAAAAACAGTACTTGGAAAACTGGATATTCACATGTAAACAAATGAAATTGGACCCATACCTTACACTATATTCAACAATTACCTCAAATTGGGAGTGAAGACCTAAATTTAAGAGCTAAAACTATAAAACCCTTAGAAGAAAACATAGGGAAAACTTTCACAGCATTAGATTTGGCAATGATTTCTTGGATATGACACCAAAAAGGCTACAAAAGAAAAACAGATAAATTGGAGTACATCAAAATTTAAAACTTCTGGGCAGAGGACACAACACAGTGAAAAGGCAACCCATGGACTGGGGGAAACATTTGCAAATTATTTATCTAATAAGGGCTAATATCCAGATTCATAAAAGATATGTAAAGAACTCCTACAACTCAAAAACAATAAAGAAACCCAACCTGATTAAAAAATGGCAAAGGACTTGAATAGACATTTCTCCAAAGAAGATGTACAAATGGCCAATAAGCACATGAAACGATGGTCAACATCACTAATCATCAGAGAAATTCACATCAAAACCACAGTGAGGTATCACTTCACACCCTTTAGGATGGCCACTACATATTTAAAAAAAAGAGTTGTTGGCAAGAGTGTGGAAAAATTTAAATTAGTGTTATGGGATTATAGGACTGTCACTTTGTTGTAGGACTGTAAAATGGTATAGCCACTATGGAAAAAAGCACGATTTTTCCTCAAAAACAAATGATAAATAGAATGGGCATATTGTATTGTCAGGGTTCTCCAGCTAAAAAGAACCAGCAGGTTTCTTTAGAGAAATCAAACAACAGGAAATTTATTATGAGGAATTGGCTCAAGTGACGATGGAGGGTAAGCTGTCCCACAATCTGTGGTCTCTATGCTAGAGACCCACAAAAGCCAGTGGTGTAATTCTGAGTGTGTAAGTCTGAGTCTTAAGGCCTGAGAACAGGGGAGTCAATCCCAGTCCAAGGGCAGAAGAAGATGGGATGAGGTGTCCCAGCCCCAACAATAAGGCAGGAAAAAGGGATGAAGTCCTCCTCCCCCTGCTTTGAGTTGAATTCAGGCCCTCAATGAATTGGATTGGGAAGGGCAATCTACTGAGTCCACCAATTTGAACACCAGTCTCAGCTGGAAAAGTGAAATAAGCCAATTACGAAAGGACCAATAGTGCATAATTCCACTTACATGAGGTAGCTAAAGTAGTCAAATTCATAGAGACATAGAGTGTGGGCCAGGAGGGGGGGAACCGGTGCAGCGGGAGATTTCACGCTTTCCTCATCCTCCATCCCATGGAAAACCCCCCGAATGACCCTGGAGAGAGCTACCTTTGGACCTGCCACAAAGAGTGCATCAAAGGCCAGCCATGTTAGAGAAACTGCAACAAACGCAAATGAGGATATAAAGGCAGCCCGACAGTAACTCTGTCCCTTCTCTTGCCTCCCATCCCCTTGAGCCTATGAGAGGAGCTACAGCTGGAAAGAGGAAGGAGATAGAAGGTCCTAGAAACTAAGCCGGCTGCGCTCCAGCACACTGCTGGGTGGCCGTGGAGTGGAAGAGCAGGAAGTGCCTCTTCTCCCCTCAGAATCCCCCAGCTCACAAGCCTAGTCAGGGCTGGGAGCGAGGTGGAAGTTCATGATGCAGGAATTGAGTGATTTAAAACATTTCAGTAAGTCATCTTTTTACGTGGTTCAATATTAGAAAATAACTAAAGCTTACAGGGTGAAAAATCAACCTTCCACATCAGAGTCCCAGACAACTAGGGGCTCACCAATCCTCAGCCATGGAAAACCAGCATGCTCAGATTTTTGTGCACCCTGGAGAACTTCTGTGCATGCAGAAGCCACAGTGACTGTTAACCATGTTGGTTTTTCCATTTAAAAGTAAAGAAAGTGAGCACCGTAAGGTACCCCCTACCACAACGAAAACAATAAAAAGATAGACTCTACCAAGTGTTGACATAAATGTAGTAACTGGAATCATCATACATGCTGGCATCTACTCAAGAAAACTGAATGTAGACATCCTCAAAAAGACTTGTACAAGTAGTTCATGGCAGCTTTATTCATAATCGCCAAAGATTAGAAATAACACGAACCCATCAGCAGGAGAATGGACAAATCGTGAATATTCACACAACAGAATCCTGCTCAACAATACTAAAAAGAAAAAGAATGAACTGCTGATATATGTAATAACAGGGATAGATGTCAAAAACATTATGTGAGTGAAAGAAGTCCAGAGAACACCTTTGTGTACCTTTTGAGACAGCATGCACTCCCCAAAGCAAAATGTAAATACTGTTCTGACGTCTATCATCATGGATTAGCTTTGCCTATTCCTGTATTTCATATAAATGGAATCTCTGCAGCAGCTGTCACAATGGTAAGTCTGTGACATACAGAACAGGTTTCTTGGTTTCTGTTCTGTTTCAAAAAGCAAAGGAAGATGTGACATGTGAAATAATCATTTTTAAAATGGTTAAAGTAAATACTTTCCAGTGTGGTAAATGCTAAGCCTCAGTCACCCGGAAAATCTACTTAGATGGAAAACTGTGTGCGCTCATATGGCCAAACAGATACATTGTCACTATACTAAACAGTATATTAAAAACTAAATACAATTGAAAAGGCAACCAAGAATGCCTTGGCAGCTGTTACTTTAATATTGGTATTTAAAAAAATCTAACAGCTTTATAAGGCATAATTGATGTGCAATAAATAGTATATGTTTAAGGTATACAATTTGAAAAGTTTTGGCATATGTATAAACCTGTGAAACCATCACATCAATCAAGGTAATGAGCATATCTATTGCCCCTACAAGTTTCCTTGTAGTATTTTGTAATTCCTCCATGCTCTCCTTTTCCTTACCCTGCTCCCTAATCTTGATCAACCATTGATCTGCTTTCTGTCACTACAGATTAATTTTCACTTTGTAGAATTCTCTATAAATATAACCATATGTTGTGTATAGTTGGCCTTTTTGTTGGATTTCCTTCACTCTGTGACTATACTCTGAAATTTGAAATTCATCCTTTTTGCATGTACCAAGAGCATTTCTTTTTTATTGCGGAATAATATGCCATTGTATGGATATGCCGTGGTTCATTCATTCTCCTGGTGATGCATATCTGGACTATTTCCTGTTTACCTACAAACAAGGCTACTATGAACATTCAGGTTCAAGTTTTTGTATGGACCTTTGCTTTATTTCTTGGGTAAGCAAACACCTAGGAGAGGAAAAGCCAGTCTATTTAGTCTACCTAATTTTAGCCATCTTAATTGTTGTGAAGTAGTAGCTCATTGTGGTTTTATAACTAGTGATGTTAAGCATCTTTTCACACACTTAGTAGATATCCATCTATCATTTTTAGCAATACCTCTGATCAAATGATTTACCTTTCTAAAAACTGAGTGGTTTGTTTTACTATTGACTTTCAAGGGTTGTTCATATATTATGAATACAACTCCTGTATTAGATATATGATTTGTAAATATTTTCTCCCATTGTGACTTGGTTTTTTCCACTCTAATCAGTGTCTTTGAAGAGCAGTTTTTAATTTTAATGAAGTTTTTTTTATCAATTTATTCTTTTATGGATTGTACTTTTGGTGTTATATGTAAGAAAGCTTTGTCCACAAAGGTTTTCTTGTATGTTTTCTTCTAGAAGTTTTATATTTTTTTATTTTACAGTTAGATCTATGAACCATTTGAGGTAACTTTTGCATATGGTATGAAGTATGAAAGAAGTTTCAGTTTTTTATTTATGGACATTCAATTTTTCCAGAACCATTTGTCAAAAAACCAATCCTTTCTTCACTAAATTGCATTTGCAACTTTGTTGAAAATTAGCTGCCTGTGTATATGTGGCCTTTATTACTGTAGGTTTATAAATCTTGAAATCAAGTAGTATTAGTTGACCAAGTTTGTTTTTCATTTTGAAAGGTTTTTTGGCTGTTCTAGATCCTTTGTATTTCATGTAAATTTTAGAATCAGTTTTTCAATTTCCATTGGACAGATTCCATATGTAAGTGATATCATATAATATTTATCTTCTTATGGCTGAATAATATTCCATTGTGTGTGTGTGTGTGTGTATATACATACCTCATTTTCTTTATTTATTGATCTGTTGACAGACTGTTAGGTTTTTTCCACTGTCTTGAATATTGTGACTATGATGTAAAGAACACAGGAATATACAGACAGATACCTCTTCAGGATACTGATTTTGTTTCCTTTGGATATATATATATATATATACCCAGAAGTGGAATTGCTAGATCATATGGTGGATTTGTTTTTTAAAATCTATTGGGATGGAATATGATTTTTATCCTTCATTACGTTAATGTGGTATATCATATTTATTGATTAGCTTCTGTTGAACCATTCTTTCATCCCAGGGGTAAATCCCATTTCACTGTGGTGTATGATCCTTTTAAATGTGCTGTTGAATTTTGTTTGTTAGCATTTTGTTGAAGCTTTTCACATCTATATTCATCAGGGATATTGGTCTGTAATATTCTTGTAGTGTCCTTGTCTGTTTTTGGTATCATGGTTAATACTGGCATCATAAAATGAGTCTGAAAAACGTCCCCTCCTCTTCAGTTTTTGGAAGGGTTTGAGAAAGACTGGTGTTAATTTGTCTTCAAATGTTTCGTAGACTATACTGGGAAAATCATCTGGTCCTGCACTTTAATTTGTTGGGAAGTTTTTTAATACTGATTCAACCTCCTTACCAGTTCATGGTTTTCTTGGTAGGTTGTATGTTTCTAGGAATCTATCCATTTCTTCTAGGTTACCCAATTAGTTGGCAATATAATTGGTTATAGTAGTCTCTGTATCCCTTGTGTTTGTGCAGTTTTAGTTGTAATGTCTCCTTTTTCTCTTTAGATTTTGAGTCTTCTCTCTTTTTCTTATTCCAGCTAAGGGTTTCTCACTTGTTTATCTTTTAAAAAACCAACATAGTTTCATTGACTTTTTTTTTTTTTTTAGTTTCTATTTCATTTATTTCTGCTCTGTTGTTCGTTATTTTCTTCCTTCTGCTAACTTTAGGCTAGTTTTTTCTCCTTGTGATCTTTTTTCTTAATGCAGGCATTTATTGCTATAAATTTCCCTCTTATAACCATTCTTACTGCCTCCTATAAATTTAGATATGCTATGTTTCCATTTTGTCCGTCTCATGATATATTTTCATTTCCCTTGATTTCTTCTTTGACCCTTCGGTTGTTCAAGACTGTGTTGATTAATTTCTACATATTTGTGAATTTTCTGGATTTCTTCCTGATATTGATTTCTAGTTTCATACCATTATGATTAGAAAAGATACTTATGATTTCAGTCTTCTTAAATTTGTTAAACTTGTTTTAATGTCACATATGACCTATCCTGGAGAATGTTCTATCTGTGCTTGAGAAGAATGTGTGTTCTGCTGCTATTCAATGGAATGTTCTTTATATGTCTGTAAGATCCATTTGGCCTGTGCTGTTGTTCAAGTCCAATGTTTCCTTATCGATTTTCTGTCTGGGTGATTTATACATTGTTGACAGAATATTGAAGTGCCCTATTAATACTGTGTTACAGTCAATTTATACCTTCAAATCTATTAATGTTTGATTAATATATTTAGGTGCTCTGATGTTGGATGCATATATATTTACTATTGTTATATCCACTTGATAAATTGACCCCTTTTTCACTATTATAATGACCTTTGTTGTCTCTTATTATGGTGTTTGGCCTGAGTCTATCTTGCCTGATATAAGTATAGCTACCCCTGTTTCCTTTTGGTTTACATTTGCATGAAGTATCGTATTTTCAGCATGTGTGTATCCTTAAAGCCAAAGTAAGTCTCTTTAAGGCCAGTCAGGTCTAATTTTTTTTAACCCATTCAGCCATTTTATGTCTTTTGATAAGATAATTTAATCCATTTAAAGTAGCTATTGATAGGTAAGTAGGTAAGTGTTCATTATTGCCATCTTGTTCATTGTTTTCTGGCTGTTTTGTAGTAGTTCCCTTCTTGTTCCTTTCTTCCTCTCTTGTCTTCCTTTGTGACTTGATGATTTTCCTTAGTGGCTTTGATTCCTTTCTCTTTATCTTTTGTGTATCTGCTGTAGGTTTTGCTTTATGGTTCTCATGAGGCTTACATAAAACATCTTTTGGTTATAACAGTCAATATTAAGATGATAAGTTAACTTTGATCTGATACAAAAGATCTACCATTTTACTGCCCTCTTACATCTTGTTTTTGATGTCACAATTTCCACCTTTTTTATATTGTGTATCCATTAACCAGTTTTTGTAGCTATAATTATTTTTTAACACTTTTGTCTTTTAACTTTTACACTAGAGTTAAGTGATTTTTATGCTACCATTACATTAGAATGTTTTGAATTTGATTATATACTTACCTCTACTAGTGAGTTCTATACTTTAATATATTTTCATGTTATTAATTAACATCTATTCATTTCAGCTCGAAGAACTCCCTTTAGCATTTCTTGTGAAGCAGGCCTAGTAGTAATGAACTTCCTCATCTTTTATTTGCCTGGGAAAGTCTTTATCTTTCCTGAATTTATGAAGGATAACCTTGCCAAACAAATTATTCTTGGTTGGCAGATTTTTCTTTCTTTCAGTATTTTGACTCTCTCTTTCCATTTTCTCCTGGCCTGCAAGATTTCTGCTCAGAAATCTTCTCACAGCTTATGGGGGTTCCATTGTATGAGACAAATTTCTCTAGCTGATTTCAAAATTCTCTTTGATTTTTGACAGTTCTTTTGTGATGTGCTTTGGTGGATTCCTCTTTGGGTTGAATCTGTGTGGGGACCTGTGAGCTTCATGCACCTGAATATCCATATCTGTCCTCAGATCTGGGGAGTCTTCAGGCATTATTTCTTAATGCTTTCTGTCTCTTTCTTCTCCTTCTGGGACTCCCATAATGCAAACAATGTTTCACTTCATGGTATCCTATGATTCACAAAGGTTTTCAGCTTTCTTAACTCTTTTTCATTATCTTTTCCTCTTCCAACTGAATAATTTCAAAAGACCTGTCTTCAAATTCACAGACTGTTTCTTCTCTATGATCCAGTCTGTTGTTGATGTTCTCTTGCATTTCCATTTTATTCATTATAATCTTTAGTTGCAGTTTGGTTCTTTCCTATGATTTCTGCCTGTTGAGATTCTCATTTCATTCATGTGCTCTTCTCCTGATTTTATTGAGTTGCCTGTGTTCTCTTATAGCTTGCTGGGCTTCCTTAAAGCGATCATTTTGATTTCTCTGTCAACTTGTAGTTCTTCATTTCTTTGGGTTGGTCTTAGAAAATTACCTTGATTCTTTGGTGGTGTCATGTTTCTTTGACTTTTTTCATGTTTTGTGTAGCCTTGTGTTGATGTCTGTATATTTGGTGAAACAGTCATCTCTCCCAGACTTTACAGACTGGTTTTGGTAGGAAAAGACCTTCATATGGCAGGTGGGTGCAAGGGCACTGACTGCATGGGGTGTAGCGATTCTGCCTCCAGGGAAGTCTGTCCCAGTGGTACAGTCTCCACGCAGCTCTACCAGTTGTTAGTGTCAGCAGACTGCTGGGATCCTCAGTGGCTAAGGCTGTGTTTGTCTGAAGCAGTGGCAGGGTCTGATAGGTTTTCAGTAGTGAAGGCTGTCCTATAGGAACCTCCTGATCTCTTTTCTTCCCACTGGGGATGTCATGCCTAAAAGGATTCCTCTTGGATCCAGGTCTGGCTCATAGGCATCCTTGTGGTGGAGATGGCTCTGGTGTCTGATATACAGTCGCCCATGAAGCAGCCCTGGAGGTGGGCTCTGGAGCACAGGTGCTCACAGAGTGACAGTGGCTCTGAGATTTAGGTCACTGGCTAGCTCAAAGCTGTAATTGTTCTAGTGTCTGAGACACTGAGCAGCCATGGAGCTGGGGGCTGGCGAGCAGCACATTTGCAGAGACAGCAACTCTTGAGTCTGGGGCACTGCATAGCCTCCAGTGGTATTGGCTCTAGTGCCTGATATGCAGATGTGCACAGAGCAGGTACACACAGAGCAGGTACCTAGTCAGGGTCTGAAGTTTGGGTGCATGTGGAGCAGCTAAAACTTTGGAGTCTGTGGTGAGTGTGGGATTTGGGTCGGGCAGGGAGGCTGCAGTGCCTCCTCTGGGGTCCATGGTGGCAATGGCTGTGGGTGACCTCAGTGGTGAAAGCTGCCTCCAAGTTCCATACCAGTGAACACTGTGGGATCATCTGTGGCCGTCATGTTGAGATCCCCAGTGGCAAAGGCTGGTGGGGTCCTCCACAGAGCAAGCCATAAGGAATGCAGTGGCATTTGATATGTGGCTCATGCTGATAGCCCCCACCCTTTTTTATTCCTAGCTGTCTCTAGATGCCAGCTATTCTAACCTCGCCAGAAATGCTTTCTGTGCAGTTATTCTCCATTTTTGGCTCCACTGTGTTGCTGTAGGTTCTTAGCTTAACTCTTCAGAACTCCCAGGGCTGTTTTTATTCCTGATCGCAGTCTACTTGTTTTCTGTTGAAGGATGAAGACATCTCCTACTCCACAATGTTGTTCTTTTTGCCTTATTTCACTGGCCAAAATCTTTTCATATACTATTGAATAGAGACAGCAAAAGTAGGTACTATTTTGTTCTTGATCTTCAGGAAAAGCATACACTTTTTTCATTAAGTAATGCTGGGTGGAGGTTCTTTGTAGTTGTCTTTTATCTGGTTGAGGAAATTCTCTCCTACTAGTTGGCTGGGAGTATTTATTGGGAATGTATGTTGGATTTTGACAAAGGCTTTTTCTCACTTGATCATGAGCATCACTTGTACTCACAACTGGCTATTGCCACATCCTATAAAATGCTTTGTACCTTATGGATTTTAAGGCCACCTTAGATTTCAAATGAGTCTGCCTACCCTCAGTCCCCCTTTGGTAGCAACTTTTTGGGCACAGGCTTATAAACAGATGGGTCTGTTTTCTTCATCCTCCTCATACATTTACCTCTTAAGTTTCAGTGTGATTAGCAGTAAATCTGATGTTTATAACATAAACTGTTCCTCTGGTTCAAACAGGTTTGGTATTACTGTTTTGTATTATATTGTTCTGTACTCTTACTAAATCTGAGAAAAGCTCTTGACATGAAACAATTAACCACATTATTAAAGCTTTTATTAATAATGTGACTGGAAGCTTTTTTTACTATGCATCACAGTAACTAAAACTGTCATAGGAAAGGCAGAACAATGAGTATAGACAATGGATGAGAAGGAAAATGCCCAAGTTTTATTTTGCCCATTCTTTGTCGTTGATTACACGAAGGGATCAGAGGCCCACTGTCAGCTAAGTTCACTAATACAAAGGGTATAATCTCTCCAAGGTATAATAGGAAGAAAAGTATTAATACTTTAATTATATGGAATTTTACACTAAACAAAGCACTTCCATATAGTGTATGTGTGTGTGTGTGTGTTTAAATAGACAAAATATACACACAGGCACATGTCAGATATTACAGGTCTGGTTCCAGACCACCACAATAAAGTATCACAGTAAAGCAGGTCAAATGAATTTTTTGGATTCCCAGAGCATATAAAAGTTATGTCTACACTATTCTGTAGTCTATTATGTGTGCCACTGCATTATATCTAAAAAAGCTATGTATATACCCTAATTGAAAAATACTGCTAAAAAATGCTGTCACCTGAGCGTCCATCAGGTCACAATCACTGACAACAAAATACTGTAAGAAATGCAGTAACAATGAAAAATTTGAAATATTGAGAATTACCAAAATGTGACAGAGATGTGAAGTGAGCAAATGCTGCTGGGAAAATGGTGCTAATAGACTTGCTTGATGCTGGGTTGCCACAAACCTTCTATTTGAAACAAAAAAAAACAAAAATAAGACAGCATCTGCAAAGTGCAATGAAATGAAGCACAACAAAACTAGGTCTGCCTATAAAAATATAATAATAAATGTATATATATAATAATAAATTGATGAATTCCTCAGTTTATTTGATCTCAGTGCAATGGGCAGATTATTATTTCATTGGTAGCAGGGCATGTCCCTGGGAATTGCTGTATCTGTGTACACACTGCGGTATCATTAAAACAACTATTGCACACAGGCAGCAGATCTCAAGGTGGCTTCAGGCCAGAACATACTAGGTTGATGACCGTTTGTCTTGTGACGTATACTCTTGGATTCATGGACATGTTCAGATTGATCTGGACAACGATTCTGTGGCTCAAGCAATAAAATGCAAAGAGTAATAGTGGAACCAGTGAAACCACCTGACAACCTTATAGACTTCAGAAAGAAAAGGTAGACCCAGAGGAAATTATGGTGCAAACTCCTTTCCGCTTCTTTTCTTTCTCTTGCTTTTCCTTTCTCTTTTTCTTTTTTTAAACCATCTTTTGAAAGACAATTTGGGGCATCATTTGTTCCTGGCAAACACTTCTACATGCACAGGGAGGTAAGAGAGAAAAGAGAATGGACTGATAACAGAAGAAGAGATGGTGGGCCACATGTGGGCTGGAAAATATCATTTTTATTGGTGAAAAAAGTCTGTGGGCTAATGACGTCTGAAGACTGTTTATAAAGCTACTTTCTATTTGGTACCTCTATTTTCTTTGTGCAAATTTTACACATTTCAGTTAGGTACCTAAATAAACTGCCAGGAACCAGGCCCATTCATCTCACCTACCAGCAATGAAGCTAAGTCAGGAGCTGAGACTTTCTTCCTGGAGGCAACAATCAGGTGAACACAATCTTCTCCAATCTAAACATGATGACTAAAGCTACAGTCTGAATATTAAGGGCTCACATTCTTGATGACGTATACTCCGAACTGGACTCAAGTCACGTGCTGATGGTCTTGCTTGGAATTCTGAATTTCTCTCGGGACAGCAGATGGAAATTTTGGTAATCAAATCTTTCTCTTTTTCAAGATTATGGGAAGAAGTTGTAGAGATGAAACAGTTCTTTAATGCAATTCAATCCTGCTCAGTCTATTCACTAATATGAGAATTTGCTAAAGAATTGAGTAATAATAAACTGCAGACCTACTGAGCATAGTCTCTCACTTACTGGGTTGTCAATCACTGAAATGTACAATAATAAAGTAGGATTTTGTAGTAACATTTTTTTTTGCTCTAGCCAAGTTTCATCCTAAATATTGAGGAAAATTCAGCACTCATTCATGCATCTGCGTGCTTTTGACTAGTTAACCATGTTAATCAAGAAAAGTGTCATGTTGTCCAACTATTAGATAAGTAATTTGGAAAAGAAAAAATATTTGTCTATGAATTTGTAGATGAAATGTTTCCAAGAAGAAATTATAAATGGGCCCTATTTTACTTCTCTCCTCTTATGAATGACAGGTTTAATATTCTTAGAAACCTTAAGAATATAACGACTACGTATTTAAAAGCCTCTAAGGATTCTTGTACATTAATGCTTCAGTCAGTAAATTATTTATCTATAAATTAATCTTTCTAAGCAGATTTCTGCCACCCGATTTCCATTTGAAATCTAAACTTCTGAGTTTCTACTTCAGCAACTTTATGTCTGAAGTCTACATCTGTAAAAACATTTCTAATGAAAACATGAAGACAACCCCCAGAGAAGCAAATAAAATGAGATTTAAGAAGATAGCATTTCTACAGTTACATTCCTAACAATAGTGGACTCTAATTTGATGCCAAATTAAGGTTATGTAACAAAATCAGTGAGCATTCTAGCTCTTTTTCAGTGAAATGTGTAAGTGCTTCCATTCTGTATTTCCCCGTTTATACCAAGAGCTGCGTTTCAGCTTTGTCTTCCAAGTTACAGAAGCAGAGGGCGCATCGGATAAGCGGCAGTGTGATGATTCTGCTCTAGTTCAGGGAGCAGAACAAGTGCATGCGGACAAGTCTGGCCTCTGAGACCTACGTTAAAGTGCCAAACATAAATATCAAAGAGATATTTACATTTTCAAGTCATACCATATTAAAAACTACTCCACGAGACTCCTACATCAGTTTATGAGTAAGACCACTGACCTACAATAAAACTACCACCAACAAAAAGATACTAAGCATAATTTAGGGAATTAGTAATCTGCTGTGAAAAATGATCTCTCCAGTTTATGTCCATGGTCTGGACTATCTGCTAAATCAAACAACCCATGTTTTTGTTTTGTTTGGATTTTGTTGTCATTATTCTTTTTTAAAAGGGTGACAAGACCTCCATTTTATAAAACATGAGGATGTGACAATTCCAAGTTTTAAGGATCCTTATTTTTACTGATTTCAGGTTTTGCTATTAACAAAAGTGCTACAAACATGTAATGGAGTATCTGACTCAGTCCTATAATCAAGGAAAGAGAAGACAGTAGGTTTAAGAGTGATTGGCTAGGCAACTCGTGCAGAAAACTTCAGCATAAAAACCCAAGGTCAGCAGGGTGGAAGCAAACATTGTTTTTTAATTGTAGTAAAATATTCTTAACATAAAAATGTAATCATTTTTAAGTGTACAACAATGGCATTAACACATTTACAATGCTGTGCAACCAGTTCCACTCTCCATAATTCAGAATTTTGTCATCCCAAACTGAACTGTGCCCATTCGACAGCAACTTGATTCCTGCTGCTCCCAGGCCCTGGTAACTTCCAGGCTTTCTGTCTCAGTGCACTGGAAGGAAACTTCTAAAAGGCAAAGCAACCCAACAAAACCCCCCAACTTCAAGGGCTTGCGGGGTGAGCCCAGGACAGCCTCTGTTCCCAGCAGCTGCCAGCATTAACTTCTTCTATCTATTTTGGCTGGTAGACCACATACAATCCTTTGTTTCTTTCTTTACAGAATGCAGCAAATACTGAGTACCTATATGTGGGCTGGCCCTGTTTTAGTCCTGGCAGAGGGCAGAGATAGGCCTGAGCTCTGTGCTCACGGGCTGCCTATGGTAGTTAGCTAGGCTGCTTCTCATTATTCTCAAGGCTCTAAAATGTGGAAAAGTGTGCAATTTTGAAAAGATACCAGTGGCATGACACATGCCTTGGATAACAACCCCTTGCCGGCACCACAGGATTCCTCAGAGATGTCAGAGCAGAACATTATTTAGCTTTCGCTATTATTTTTGGTCAGTGCTTTAATAAGTAATGGCTAACAGGGCAGTTGAATTATATCCTTAACTGACTGATGAATGTTTTACCCTTATTCTGGCCTCTGCATCTCTGTACCATTTAATTCACTACCTGATAAAATGTATACCATAGAAACCACTCATAGAAAAATGTTTGAGGTTTACTAATACATCTGATGTTACATAGCAAATTTGGGATGCCATTTCTATGAAATGTCCAGATTAGGCAAATCCACAGACAGAAAGTAGATTTGTGGTTGCCTGGGACTGAGGGGACTGAAAAATGGGGAGCAACTGCTAATGAGAATGGGGTTTCTTTTGGGGAGGATGAGAATGTTTCAGCATTAGACAGTAGTGACAGTTGCACAACTGTGTGAACATAGGAAAAACCACTGAATTGTATACTTTAAAAGTGTGAATTTTATGGGATATGAATTATGTCAATTAAAAAAATATCAAGTTAGGTATTTAGCCAAGTGGAGCACCATGGTATTGAAAGGCCAAATCTTACAAGTCTATAGGTAGTTACCAGAGGACCCTTCTTATAAATGGCAAGAACCAAGTTCATCCATTCTGCGGTGTCAGAGGACAATCAATATTTCTGGGGAGATCTGAGAACTCAGGTTTCAGGCTGGGCAGTATCTGGACAGAACAGTAAGTGGATGAGAAAGTCATCTGGCCGGACTAGACTGTTCTACTCTTCAGTTGTTTGCGTAGTGCCCTGATACGCCCTTAAATCATATTCAAATTCCCGCGTCTGCTCAAAGCAACATGGACCCTGATCTAGATGGAAGTCACTGGGATATACCTGAAAAGCAACTCCTCCAGTTTATACACACACGGCACCACATATGCCTGGTAGACATGCTATGGCCCGCCCACGCACATTCAATGCCCAGGCCTGGTGGTAATTTAGGATAGCAATCACGTGAAGTGCCCTATAAATGAAATGGCATTTGCTGAAGGACTACAAACAAGTGTTAAAATTTCAGACTGTCCCAATTTTAAGACATACAGAAGTTAACTGCAACAAAGCACTTAAAACCCCAAAATTCAAAGTGCCTGCACACAGGTAGTACAGGCTTACTCTGCTCAGAAACAAAAGTAACAAGACTGCTCAGGAACTCAAGCCGCGTGCAACTGTGATCTTTATTTGTTAAATGACACAGCCAAAAGATCGCTTTACAGAAGGCAAAATAAACCACACATCCATTTTAGAGAAGTCCTTTTTGTTTCTTTAAATCTAAGGCCCCCTCTAGTGTTTGAAAACAGTCACACGCAGTGCACAATGGAAGGCCAGGAACAGCTAAAATCCCCAGACCTTCCGAAACAAAAACAATACTGCTGTTCCATTCATGTGGCACAAAAATCAATGACAGAAAATATCTAACATAATTAGTATTTCAAATTCCTGATTCACATATTCATTATTCTCTCACTCAGTAATTTTCCTCTGTTATTTACTGCCCAGTTGTTTTTAGGAGATTAATACTTTGTTAATCAGAAGAAACAAAATGTGTATAGGGACTTTAATTTGCCAAACAAGGCATAAACTTTCTTGAAAACAACAGAAAATTAATTTATTGTTACCAAATAGCCTATTCTGCTTTTATGGAAGTTGCCAGTACATCGTATACACTTCCGAAAGTATACTTAAATTTATTATATTTGGAAATCAGAAACTTTAAACTACATATATTTTAAGACAATCTGTGAATTTGCTAATAAACCTTTTCAGTACCCTATAAAAGGAGGTGGAAAGTGTGGCTTTGAGGGCCAATACTGGCTCAGAAAACGACGACGACGTAAAGAATTCTTTAAGCTTATGCAGACATGGCACGGCAGGAGCCCATGACTTAATCTCAGGTGCTTTTGAAAAAGACTGATTTAAATTAGGGGAAGTTAAAAGTAGTAGTTTTTTACTCTACTTTCTCAGCTAAAGTCCTTTGTGTCTGTTTCCCCTATACTATAGGGGGTTTGAGTTAATGACTAGTATCACTATTATTGAGGAAAAGAAAAGAAAACTCTACTCTCAACAAAAGAAACTAATGAAGTCTTGAGCAGGAGACCGACAGAGAAGATCTTATTAAGCTATCACTTTATATTCTTAAAAGTTGAGAGTACCCTGAAAAATTTGAAATTCAGTAGTGGTTGAAACAAGGTGAATTTGTATTAACTTTATTTCAATAAATGACTAATTTGTTATCAATGTCATATGGCTTCCCTGCATTGATTCTGCTGTTTTCAAGCTTGTCACTTGTTACAAGTTAAAAAGACAGGTCACCTAAAGTGAAATAAAACTGGTTACATTTACAGTCGGTCTCAACATTATGATACTAATTTCTAAATGATCAGTACATAGCATCTTTAACGTGCAAAATACATTCTTTTGGCTCAACATGAAAAATTATGTAACTGGAAATTACTGCTGTCATTTCTCTGAGAACAAATTTATGCAAAGCTGTTTTAAAAGTTAGCCATGAAATTATAAATTATGAAAAACGCTGAAGTCATTAAAAATGAGTATGAAAAATGCAATTGCAAATAAAACCAGAGTGGGAGAGGTAGTATAAAGTAAATAAAATCAAATAAATACTATACAACAACATACAAAATTTTGCTTATAAAAAGTTGAAAACTGCATCTTAAAACATCCATTTTCCCTTCTTTTGAGGGTTTTACAATGAAACTAAAATTTAGACCTGGAGTCTCTGTAAAGATTTTCCAAGTGTTATTAATTACTGGCGTTATTTTTTGCCAAAACCTCTCTGATCTGTCGGTCGAGTTCACTTATTATTCGGTCCTCGTGATTGTACACACCCGTCCTCATCAAAGTATCCCTTTCTTCTATTAGGCGGGTCAAGTAATCGTCCAGACCTTCTTCCAACATGTTGCCATGTGGCTCATCCATTTTTCCACTTGCAATCTCTCTGGAATCTCGGTACCGGTTTTGTTCTTGTTGCCTTAACCTGCGAAGTCAAGAACAAATGCCACTCTATGGCAGGCAGCAAATACTGTTTTGGTTTTTCATGTTTTGCTTAACAACACCATTTTAAAACAAAATCATTTAACAGTAAGATATGTTTTTAGTAATACTTACAGTAAAATATGTTTTTAGTAATACTTTCAGGAGAAAATAAAAACAAGTATTGTACCTGGCTACCCATAGTGAGTACACTTGTTAAAAAAAAAGCAGTTTTAAAAACATACATTTTTCTAATGATAAAATACATTAAAAACTAGAAAATTTGCAATTGTGTAAAAAAAATCATAATCTTATCCAGAGATAACCAATCACAATAATTTCTTGTACTTTTTCCAATTAAAAAAGCATATATTTTAAATACATATTTTTCTAAAAAATTTTAGATGCAACGCTCTATGCATTTTCATGTATTAATATAATGAATGTTTTCCTACATCATTAATTGTTCATCTAAATGGCTTCATAACATTCCATAACTAGGATATACCATTATTTAGTCAACCTCTATTGGTGATCTTTAGGTTGTTGGTATACGTTTGTTGTTACTGATGTTTTGAACATAAAATTTTCTTCTAAATTCATTCAACAAACATTTATTTGTATCAAGCAGTGCTAGGTCTGGGGGATACTGCAGCGAATCAAGAAGAAAACCCCCTATTAGAGAGCTTTTATCACTAGTTATTCTTATTTGTACGGGTACCTCATGCTTGTGAGGGCCTCATCCAGGTGAAGAAAGGAGAACAGGTGGCAGCTGGGACTTGCCTCCTTCCGGTGGAGTGAGCTTTATCATACTGCCTTGAGAGTGGACAGTACACTTAAAACACTTACTAAGTGACAGTAGTGGCAAGTATGGACACAGAGTGTCTTTTAGTTTAGAATGTATAAGTTAAGATATAATTTTATACTCCTCTATGTAACTGGTTACAAAAATGTTCATATGCAACTGCTCCTAAATTTCGTCATTATAAATAAGTAGGAGTTGAGTCTGAGCCCCTCCTCCTGGATGGTCTTCAGAGTAAGTAAACCAATGAGAACCAAATCCCCTTCTGGACTGACGTTGCTGGGGAGAGGGTGGAAGAGCCTGTGGAGAGAGTCCTGCTCTGACATGGAGGACTGGGCCCCACAAAGGGTGGAGGGCCGACAGTAGTAGATGGTTTCATTTGTTCAGATGACTCTGTGAAACCTGAACTGGCACCTAAGATTCCCCACAAAAGAAGAGAAAACAAGTATACAGTCCTAGAACACCAAGTATCTCCATCTTTCTTAACAAAAAAACCCAGTAGAACGATGCGCTTTGGGATGAGGGGAGAAATCAGTAGTTAATGAGATCCTGGTACATCCGGAGCAATGCATGTGGATAGGGAGGGGATTTCTGAATAGTTGTTTCTCTGACTAATTCTTAGAGGTTTCTGCGGGGAAGAGGTTTTCCAGGCAAATGAATGACAAATGTCAAACTATGTACCAGATAGTTCAACCATTTCCTTGTTTGTCTGTTTATGCATGCAGGACAAATGGAATTGTTATACAATTGAAAGTTTATCCCTACCAAATCTTTACTAAAATGCTAATCATCAGTCATGATCACAATGGGATTTTAGAACCCTGCAGCTGAAGCAGCCCATGAAGTTATTAAAAAAATTTTACTTCCCTGACAAACACTATGCCTGTCACTAGGAACCTACTATTCTGTCACCTGCCCTGTTAGAAAGTTTCTTCTTTACTGGACTTAGTATGTGTCCTTATACTTTCCAATAAGTGCCTATGATTCTGCTCAAGAGGATGCTACTTCTTTTCACTACGGTAGTCCTCCAGATAGCTGAAGGCAGCTATCCAAAACTTTGCCAAAAGTTTCAAGTTCAAAATCCCTCATTCTCTGACCCACTTTCTGGTCACATTCCACTGGAAACTCTCCAGGTGGCTGATTTACTTGTAGGGTGCTGCCTGTCGGTAAGCACGCCACAGAAGTCCCCTCACCAGCGCTGAGAACTGAACACTGCTCCTGCAGGTGCCCCGACACTGCGCTGGCTCTTTGGCAGCCGAGACACACTGCTCCTAGGGGCCGCATGAATCCTCCTGTACATCCTTCCAGGAACTGTTTTATTATGTCTTGTCCCTCACTTAAGAGAATTTTGTTACAATTTATACAGAATTTATCTGATTTTGTTTCTAGTCCAGTTGATCTTGTTGGCTTAAGTTCTCTCTAGGTTCTCATTTATTAAGATGTTAATGATAAGATCCAATTTCATATGATACACAAATCTGACAGGCAAATGACTATCTTCATTTAAACCACTGAAACACTGCTTAGCAACCAGCAGAAGCTTAATATATAATTTGCTACAATGAAACCAGAAAAGTGTTGTATGTGACGGCAAAAATTTGGAAGGCAAGAAACATAATTAATTTGTAACATTTTCCGAGTCTACAACATGGTAGACACCAAATAAATATTTACTGAATACAAAGAGAAAAATAGCACAAACTGAGCCCTGTAGCATGGCACTGTAGACCTCAATCTTTTCTAACTGATATTTTTACATTAATATTCTAAAGGTTTAATTCTAGTTGTTTAATTCAGCTGTGAACACATCTAATATAGTGACTGACTTTTCCCAGCCCATATAGTGTGTCACAGTGGGATAACTGTCAAATGTCAGTGCTATGGACTGAACTGTGTTCCCCAATTAGTATGTTGACACCCTAACCCCTATTGTGGGGGTATTTGGAGATGATTAGGTTTAGATGTGGTCATGAGGGTGAGGACCTCGCAATGGAATTAGTGTCCTTAAGAGAGAAACCAGAGAGCTTGCTCTCTCCTTTCCCAAACATAGGAGGACACAGTGGGAAGGCAGCTGTCTACAAGGCAGGAATAGAGTCCTCACTAGAAACTAACCAAGTCTGCATCCTGATCTTGAACTTCTGGCTTTCAGAACTGTTGAGACAACAAATTTTAGTTGTTTAAGCCACTCATCTAGAGTATTTGGTCACGACAGCCTGAGCTAGGACAGCATGCTTTGCCGAAACAAAAACACTCATGTCTTGATAAACTAAGATAAAGCCTTCTCCCAACTTCCCCTCCAAAATGACTAGAATTTGTTCTTACACTGCTTACTAGGGATTACTTTTCTAATATGAAATATGTTAAAATTGTAACTAAGATAAACATGCATGACACTACAGAGAAGCCCAGTATCCCACAGTATTTAAAAATAATCTCTGCAAATGGATTTGAACTCTGGCTCTAGGATTTACCAGCTGTGTGACCTTGGAAAGGGTACTTAAATCTCTTAAATCCTCAGTCTCTGCATCTCTAAATGGGGATAATACCTTCCTCAAAGAGTTGCTCTGAAGATAAAAAAAAGATGAGATAAGCATAGGAGGCATTTAAAATAGCTCCTGGCACACAGTAAGGAAGGGCCCAATAAATAAGAGCTATTCTATTATTAATAATATAACTAAATTTGGAAATGTTTATATTCTATGTAATTAAAAACCTAGTATAATCAATTACCTTTAATAGTAGTAATAACCCTGAAAGTCTCATAAATCATACACAAAATTTAAAGTACTAGTGCTATGATTTTAAGCAAAAAAGCTAAATAGAATTGATATAACTATATTTGTGGCAAAACATGAGTATAATATGGTCTTTGGCATAGATTTCCGATAAATGTCGGCTACATTTGATACATGACCTACTTTTATTCTTCAAAGACCTGATGTTGTACTTTCCCGGGACCAATGACCAGTTAAAAGGTTGTCCTGTTAGAACTTTTGGTTCTGCATGAAAAGAAACATCATTTTTTAGCAATTATACCTGTTCAATTCATTTCTTATATCCAATAATTCTTGTCTCTCGGTTTTTACTGTATCTTTTTCCTCAGCTGCCAGGTAACGTAGTCTCATCTGTTCCAATTCTTCTTGCTGCTTTTTAAGACGAGCCATTTGACTTTCTTGTTCCCGCTTGAAAGAAAGAACAAGCCAGGGAAAGTACAGTCAATAATTCTGTAGCGTCCTTCTATGTCGACAGATCGTAACTGCACAAAATGGGGTGAGGATCTAGAAATACAGGTAACTGGCGAACCATGTATTGTACATTTGAAACCAATATAAGATTATTTATCAATGATACTTCAATAAAAAATAAAATAAATAAAAAAGAAAAAGCC
Source organism: Manis javanica (assembly GCF_040802235.1). NCBI lineage: Eukaryota > Metazoa > Chordata > Mammalia > Pholidota > Manidae > Manis > Manis javanica. The sequence goes on along the minus strand of NC_133169.1, from coordinate 61,024,909 downwards.
ACATCTCTAATGTTAGGAACAGATATTTCTCATGTGCCTTTGAGTTGTGATATAATCCTATTTGACAGTACCAGTGATATTGCCAGATACCGCCAACTCTGTGAGTCAGATATTACCTAGAAATGCCCAGGTTCTCTTTAAAAACTCTTTCCATTACTTCTGCCCTAAACCATAATCATTTATGGCCCCATTAGTGATTGAGGTTAGCTGAATGTCATAACAGAAGCTGAAGGGAAGAAGGGGTCCACTGTCAAAACCGAGCTGCCACAAGGGCCAATGGTAAGAGCAGCATCTAAGAAATGGTTAGTTATACAAAGATGTACCAAGAAAAGTTCAATGACTGTCCCTGCTCAGGTCACTGGTTCACTTCCACCTCAGGGAATAGTATGCCTTTCCACTCTATTCTCCAGGCTCATATAAAAAGGTCTGTGCATTTATGGTAAAATTTCTTTAAAATGTGTAACACTCCACAGAACGATATTCCATGATTTGGTGAACCACTTTCTTGATAACAATTTTGCTACTACAGTGCTGCAATAAAATCCTCATCATCTAACATAGTTAACTCATGAATCTTTCTACACATTTCTTTAGGGACAGGTGCTTCTCTTTCTTTAGGACAGAATCCCAAAATGAGGGTGCTAGATCAAACAGCATGTGTTGGCATCCTTGAAAAAAAAAAAAGATTTATTGAATAACAAGAGAAAACTGCCAAATCAAAAGTATACAAGATAAAATTTCACAAAGTAAACCACTCACATAACTACCATCCAGATCAACAGATTAGAATCTCAGAAGTCCTACCGTTTCTTCCCAGACACTAACCATTCATCCTTTCCCCAAGATAACTAGTACCCTAATTTCTAATCCCACAAGTTAAGTTTTGACTGCTCTGAACTTTATATACATGGAACTGTATAGTATGTATTATGTCCGACTTCTTTCACTTAACAATATTTTTCAGATTCATTCATATTATATGTATTTGATGATTTGCATTACTATACATAGAATTCTACAGGATGATATATTCTATTTATTCCACTGCTTTGGAATGAAGGGACCTTTGGGTTAGTTTCTGTAAAACTATGGTACTTTTTATACTATAAAGCTGATGTGCACATGTCCTTTTTGATACATAATCATATGCATTTCTATTGGGTATAAGCCCAGGATTCAAACTGCTGGGTTACAGGGTATCAGCAAATACAGTTTTCAAAGTAGTAATAGTAATTTATCCATCTGTGAGCATTTTAGTGTCCCATATTCTTGCCAACATTTCATAATGTCAACTTTTTTCATCTAAACCATTCTGATAGGTTATGTAGTGTTATCTTTTAAAATTTTTATTATTTTTTATTTTATTATTAATCTACAATTACATGAAGAACATTATGTTTACTAGGCTCCCCCTTCACCAAGTCCCCCCCACAAACCCCATTACAGTCACTGTCCATCAGCATAGTAAGATGTTGTAGAATCACTACTTGTCTTCTCTGTGTTGCACAGCCCTCCCCATTTCCCCCCCATTATACATGCTAATCGTAATACCCCCTTTCTTCTTCCCTACCCTTATCCCTCCCTTCCCTCCCATCCTCCCCAGTCCCTTTCCCTTTGGTAACCGTTAGTCCATTCTTGGGTTCTGTGAGTCTGCCGCTGTTTTGTTCCTTCAGTTTTTCTTTGTCCTTATACTTCACATATGAGTGAAATCATTTGGTACTTGTCTTCCTTCACCTGGCTTATTTCACTGAGCATAATACCCTCTAGCTCCATCCATGTTGTTGCAAATGGTAGGAGTTGTTTTCTTCTTAAGGCTGAGTAATATTCCATTGTGTATATGTACCACCTCTTCTTTATCCATTCATCTACTAATGGACATGTAGGTTGCTTCCATTTCTTGGCTATTGTAAATAGTGCTGTGATAAACATAGGGGTGCATCTGTCTTTTTCAAACTGGGCTGCTGCATTCTTAGGGTAAATTCCTAAAAGTGGAATTCTATGTAGTGTTATCTTATTGTGGCTTGACTTTGCATTATTTTGAAGACTAATGAGGTTGAGTATGTTTTAATATTTTCAGTGGCATTCTGCTTGTGTAAAGTTCCTCGGCACTTTGCTCTACTTGTCTATCCATCTTTTCTTACTGAAAGGCTTGCAGTCTTCATATATACTGGATAAATGCATTGAATTTAAATTACAGCTATTTTCTACTAGTTATATCTTGACTTTTCACCTCTTTACTGGTGTTTTTGACTTAATTTTAAAATAGTTCAAAATTACTTATTTTTTTTTGGCTAGGCCTGTGTCCAATTTAAGGAAATTTTTGCTTGTCCAGTCTTGAAGATACTCTTTTATGTTATATTCTTGAAATTTCATTTGTATCAATAACTCACATGAATCACATGCAGTTGGTTTTATGTATGGTGAGGGACCAAATTTCTTTTTCTCTCCATATACAGCTCCAATTGACCTAGCAACATTTACTGAAAAATACCATTCATTCCCCACCTCCCCCCACTTGGCAGTATCACCGTGACATCACCCCTGTGCACATACATATAGGTTTGTTTCTGGACTCTCTAACCTGATATGTTTCCCTGTCCTTGAATTAAACTGTACTGTCTTAATTACTCTCACCCTTGTACATTAACTATTGCTATATGATAGTATTTTCCTTTTACCTTTGGCTGTTTTTCAAAATTCCCTTAGCTATTCTTTACCTCTGCATTGTCATATGAATCTTAATTTCTAGGGCTGGAGTTGGTGAGACAGGGGAACCTGATAGGATCTGATTATAATTATGCTGAATCTACAGATCAATTTGGCCAAAACCAGGATCTACAATACTAATTTTTCACTCAGTAAACATTGTTTACCTCTCCAAGTATCTAGATCTTTAATTTTGTTTAGTAGTATTTTATACTTCTCTGTATACTAAGAGTAACATTTCTTCATGCTACTAGGTATTTTGTGCTTTTAGATGCTATTATAAATGGCAGAGTTGTTAAATTTTCACCTCCTGTCTCTAGTAAAACTGGTATTTTACATACTAATTTTGTATTCCACAAACCTGCTAAACTCATTAATTGCAGGCCACCTGTAGATACTTTTTGGTTTTCAAAGATTTTTAACAGTGTCATCTGCAAATAATGCAGTATATTTTTTCCTTCCCGACTAACATATCCTTTCTTTCTCTTGGCTTATTATACTGAGAACCTCTAGTACAAGGCTGATAAGATACAGTGATCAAGAGCATCCTTCATTCTTGATCTCAGGGGAAAACTTCAAGACTTTTTATTGGTTTTATGTAAATATTCTTTATTAGACTAAGAAATTTCCCTGACAGTCTTAGTTTGCTAACTATTGACTTTTTCTGCATTTTTGATAGTCACTTGATTTTTTCTTTATTTTTTTTAAGGTGGTAAATAGCCAATTTTGCCTTTAATAAATAAGCTTTGTTGTGATGCTTAAGTTTTATATCGATGTTCATGAGACTGGCCAATTAATTTTGTTCTTCTAATATCTCTGTCAGATTTTAGAATCCAGATTCATTAAATAAGAGAGAGAGAGACAGACAGACAGACAAAGTGTTCTCTTTTTCGAGTTCCTGAAACTGTTTCTTTCTAAAATGTTTTTTAAAATCAAATGTGAGGCCATCTGGGTCTGGAGGCTTTCTTTGCGGCACAGGTTTTCATTACAGATTCAATTCCCTAATAGTTACATGACTAGTTATATTTTTCTGTTTCTTTTTGTGTCAGTTTTCTAAGTTGAATTTCTCAAATTCACATGAAATTCTTCATACCCTTCTCTTACCCTCTTTAAACGTCTGTGGGATCTGGAGCCCTGTCCTTTTTCCTCTATTTCTGATACTGGGAGTCAGTCTGTCCTTGAACAGTCTTTGCCAAGGGGAAGGTCCTTATCAAAGAAACTTTTGGCTTTGTTGTACATTTTATCCCATTTCAATAGTTCTTAATTATTTTCTTATTTCTACTTTCCTTAATTTCTCATTTTACTGACCCTTTGAAAGGGATAGAGAATGCTTTTCTTATTTTTAAAATGCACTTGAGGTTATAAGTTTCCCCTGAGCAAATATTTTATTGTGTCTTGGGATGCTGTATTCTCATTATTTTTCAGTTAAAATATTTTCTAATTTCAAATGTGGTCTCCAGTTTAGCCATTGATTTTTAGAAGTGTATATTCATTATCTTTTAATTATGAATTTCTAGTTAATTTATTAATTAGCTTAATCTCACTGTGGTCAGAGAACATATTGTGAACTATAATCTTCTGAAAATTGTTGAGAACTGTTGTTTGATCCTGCATATGAGAAATTTGGCTAAATATTCCACATGCACTAGAAAATGTGTACTCTGGACTGTTTTGGTGAATAGTTCTACATACACTAATCAATGGTTGTGTTATCTAAATCTTCTAAATATTTACAGATTTTCTGTTGCTTGCTCTCTGAGTTCCCAGGGAAGTTATGGTAAAATCTACCATTATTATGAATATCTATTTCTCCTTTTAGTTCTTCTGATTTTTGCTTTATTTAAATTTGTGGCTATTACCAGGGGGCTACAAACACAGAACTGCTCTCATCTGTCAGCTGAACTGACCCTTTTATGATTATGAAAACTCTATCTATATTAATGCCTCTTGCCCTAAAGTCTAATTTTCCTCATATGTTTACTAGACCAGCTTTCTTCAGTATTAGTATTAATGTAGTATATACTTTTCCCTCTTTGAATTCAACCATTCTGCATCCTTACATTTACAGTGTGTCCCTTATAAGTAGCAAACTGTTGCTTTTTTAAGTCAGTTTTTAATTTACTAATTGTCTTTAATGGGAGTATTTAGTCCATTTGTATTTAAAGCAAATAATGATATATATGGGCTTAAGTCTTTACATATTACTACTTTATGTAAATATACATCTATTTTGTGTTCCTTCTTGTCGTTTTTTTAGATTAATCTAACAATTTATGTCATTTCATTTCCCTTCTATCAGCTTATTGTTCATTGTTATTCTTAGTAATATAGTGACTTTTAAAACTTCACAGATAAAATGCTTGAAGTATGCTACATTAACTCTATCCCTTCATATCTATTTTATTTTTATTAAAGTATAGTTGACAATGTTAATTTTAGATGTATAACATAATCATTCAACATTTATATATATTATGAAGTCATCACCATGATAAATCCAGCTATATCACTTGTCACCAAAGTTCTTACAATATTATTGACTATATCCCTATGCTCTACATTGCATCCTTATGTCTTATTTATTTTATAATTGGAAGTTTGGACCTCTTAATCCGCTTCCTTATTTTGTCCATCCAACATTCCCCCTCCACTTTCTTTGGGCAACCACTATTGTTCTCTGCATCTACGACACTGTCACTGTTTTGTTTTGTAGGTTCCACATATAAGTGAAGTCATTTGGTGTTTGTCTTTCTCTGTTCAACTTATTTCACTTAGCATAGTACTCTTTAGGTCCATTCACATTGTCACAAAAGGCAAGTTTCATTCTTTCTTATGACTGAATAATATTCCATTGTATGTGTATGTGTGTGTCTCTCTATATATATACACACACACACACACACACAAAATATCTATTGATGAACACTTAGGTTGCTTCCATATCTTGGCTATTGTAAATAATGCTGCAATGTACATAGGGGATATAGATATCTTTTCAAATTAGTGCTTTTGTTTTCTTCAAATAAATACCCAGAAGTGGGATTACTAGCTCATACAGTATTTCTATTTTTAACTTTTTGAGGAACCCCCATACTGTTTTCCATATTGGCTGTACCAGTTTACATTCCCTCCAGTGCATGAAGGTTTCCCTTTTCTCCACATCCTCGCCAACACTATTTCTTTTCTTTTTGATACTAGCCATTTTGACAGGTGTAAGGTGGTGTCTGTTTTGATTCCCATTTCCCTGATAGTGATGTTGAGCATCTTATCATGTGCTTTTTGGCCATCTAAATTTCTTTGGAAAATGTCTCTTTAGGTCCTCCACCCACTTTCTTAATTGGGTTGTTTATTATTGAGTTCTTTGAATTCTTTATATATTTTGGATATCAACCCCTTATTAGATATATCATTTACAAACATCACCTTCAATTAGAAGGTTGCCTTTTTTGTTTTGTTGATGGTTTCCTCTGCTGTGCAACAACTTTAGTTCGATGTAGTCCCATTTGTTTATCTTTTTCTTTTCTTGCCCCTGCCTAAGGAGACATTTCTAAAAATATATTGTTAAGACAGATGTCAAAGAGCTTACAGTCTATGTTTCACATAGGAGTTTTATGGTTTTAGGTCTTATATTTGTATCTTTAATCCATTTTTTTTTTGTGTGCATGGTGTAAGGCAGTGGTCCAGTTTTCCCAGCACCACTTATTGAAGAGACTTGTCTTTTCCCCATTGTATGTTCTCACTATCTTTGTCATTGATTGACCATATACGTGTGGGTTTATTCTGGGCTCTCTAGTAATGTTCCACTGATATATGTTTCTATGCCAGTACTATACTGTTTTGATTACTATAGCTTTGTAGCATAGTAAATCAGGGACCGAAATGCCTCCAACTTTGTTTTTCTTTCTCAATATTGCATTGGCTATCTGGGGTCTTTGTGATTCCATACAAATTTTAGGATTATTTATTCTAGCTCTGTGAATAATGCCATTGGTAGTTTGACAGAGATTGCACTGAATCCATAGACAGCTTGTCATGAATCTTAATTCTTTGTATGTTTTAAACCCAACAAATATCTATTTCCATTGCTCTTTATTCTGCTTTCATTTGGGATCAATTTCCTTCTTTCTGAAGAACATCTTTAAGTATTTATTTTACTTCAGATTACTTACTTCAAACTCTCCCAATTTCTGTTAGTCTGAAGAGTCTTCTGTCTTGAAGTACATTTTCACTGGGTGGAGTGTTTCAGGTAGGTGGTTATTTTCTTCTAGTACTTTATATTATTATCCACTGTTTTATGAATTCTTTCACTTCTGTTAAGTCATCTGTCTATCTTACTGTTGCTCCTATAAAAGTAACATCTCCCTTTACCTCCTACAGCTTTTGAGGTTTTTCTTTGCTTTTTGGCAATTTCACTTCTAGATATGGTTTACTTTTCATTTATCCTGCTTAGAGTTCATATTCTTGAATATATGAACTGGTATCTTTTTCACTTTTACAGAATTCTCAGCCAGTAGCTTTCAAATATTGCTTTCTCTTCCATTCTCTATTCTCTTGAGGGGTTGCTAGAGGCTGAATGTTTGTGTCTCCCCAAATTCACAAAGGTTTTCCTTGTTTTCTGAAAGTTTGAGTTAAGTCACTTTGCTCTAACAAAGACATTAGCACCTGTTTTTGCTAACTGAAAGAAATCCCAGTAGGATTTTCACTTTCACAGAAAGAAAGCCATTTATAGTACTAATGTAGAGTAAGTCTTTCATAAAAGTAAAGTGGCACAATGTACAAACTTTTGGATAACAGTGGAAACCTGTATGTTAGGGGAAGGGACTTTTGGGAAGTGATTAGGTCTTGAACCCTCATGAATGGGATTAGTGCCCTTATGAAAGAGGCTTGGCAGAGCTCTTTCTGCCATGTGAAGGCTTAGCAGAAAGATGGCCATTTATGAATTGGGAAGCAGGCCCTCACCAAACCTAGAACCTGACCATGTGTGCACCCCAAACTCAGACTTCCAGCCTCCAGAACCATGAGAAACCAATTTCTGTTGTTTATAAGCCACCCAGATCACAAATCCTTGGTTCTGCTATGTCTAATCTGTTTAATTCATCCATTAAATTCTTCCATTTCATTTCCAATACTTTTCAGTTCCAGAATGTCTATATGAATCAAAAGATTTTACTTCTCTAATACCTTTCGCCATCATATTACCTATTTTCTAGTATATAGTAAGAGTAGTTGTTTCACCTGTTTCTGGTGAACCCCAAATCTCTTACTACCTGTTGATATGTTTCTGTTGAGGAAAATATATACAAAGGCATTCCATAATGAAGACATGCAAATGGCTAATAAACAAATGAAAAGATGCTCAAGGTCAGTAATCAGGGAAATGAAAATTTAAGCCACAAAGTGATACTATTTCAGACCCACCAAAATGGAAAATATCACAAAAACATGTGATAATAGCCAAGTGTTGGACATGGTATGAAGAATAACAATTATACACCACCCTTGGGAAATGAAGATCTGTAAACCACTTAGGCAAGTAATTTGGCAATATTCAATGAAGTAGAAGAAATGAGCAAACCTTAGAATGAGAAATTCAATTTTTTCATACAAACACTAGATAACCTATTACATGTCTCTTACATGTACAAGAATTTTCAGTGTTGTCTTATTATAAGAAAACTTAGAAAAAAATATGACCACTGAAGGGTGACTAGAAAGTTTTATAAAGCAATAAAAATGAAGTATAGCTACTTGCATCAAAATAACTAAATCTCAAAAACAATTTTGAGTCTCATAAGGTAGTCACAAAAGATTGAAAGAGAATGATTCCATGTATATAATGTCTTACAACATACACAAGTAAATGCTTACTGGTATTTTTAATATGTCTTATAAAATTATTTTAAAAAACAAAAGAATAATACCAAATTCGGGAAAGCACTTACCTGTGGGGAGGAAGCAGTTGAGAAAAGGGATACAGAGGACTTCCAAACCACTGATAATGTTCTGTTTCTTAAACTATAAGGTGTTGCGGTGGATAAAAATCTTTAGTTTTTTCCTCTTTGGGATGAATACTTCACTTAAAAAGTTAATTATTAAAAAAGAAAGGAAAAGAAACCTGGACAAAAATACCTCAAATTGTTAACTTTGACTAAAGAGAGGATAAGGTTACTGGTGATTTTTATTTTCTCTGCTATCTGCTGCTGCAAAATTTGCCTTTGTTTGCCTGAGCAAGTATAATTGCAAGCAGAAAAAAAAATAAAGAGCCAATTATTTAATTGTAGGTTACTTTGTAAAACTTGAAATATTTTAAACCTAAAACATATAACAAAGGCCTTTAAATGCCTTGAATTTTTTAATCAAGTAGATAGCATTAATAATAATCACACATGCACACACAAAAATTAGAGGTTACAGAAAGAAACCCTCTCTGCTGCCAGGTGCTCCGGGTTAAAGGCTCCTCAGTCAAGTGAATATAATCTTTATTTTGCCTTGGCTGCCTATAAATCCAGAGAGGAGATGTAAACATACATACACTAGACTAAACAGCCGCTAAAAAGTGGCCACTACTTACTCTCCCACTCACACATACCATGTAAGTCTGTGGGAAAAACTTACAACTACACTAAGGAACTCAAGTAAAGTTTTCTGAAAATAACCCAGAGCTGACAAGTCAGTAGGAGGGCCTGGATGGTTTCAAGACACAGTTTTTAACCAAGACTTGGACCTCCAACTGTTTTCTTAAACAAAGATTTACATCCCATCCTTGGTTAAATTACTTATAAATTAATCAAATTAATTACTCTGAGTGGATAAGCAGGAGGCTGGACAAGATAGTGCTGATGTCAGCCAACAGAGTCTGTGTTGTTTTAACTAAATATATCAGAGCTTAGTATTAAACAGCTCTACTGTGCACAAATATGGTAAGGGACCCACATCCTACCCCAAATCTTAGCTCTGTTTCCTGTCCTGGGAACAAACATACCTGCATTTAATATATCTGATGTAATAAAAATGTTAAACTTTCTAAAATAAACCCATACCTCTTAACAATGACTCATTTGTTTTTAAAAAGTAGTGGCTTTTATTCTTCCTACATAGTTATAGTCTTCCTTGAAAATTATTCTTCCTACATAATTATATTCTAAGATGTCAAGAAATGTTTTTGGACATTTACTTAATTTGCTTAAATATTATTTACTTAGAATGTTATTTACCTAATATGTTATAAGATAACATTTATCACTTTATTGCTTGTGTATTTTAAGTAATCTTAACTTGGATAGTCATAGAACAATTTAATTCAAGTATTCATTTTGGTCTTAAAATATTTCTCTAGTATGTATCTTCATGGGAATGGTGAAAAAAGAAACTAGATTACACTCCAAATATTTTAACAACTAGAACCCTTTAAAGTCAGTGTTATACGTTATACCATAGATAAGCAAATCCAGAATGTATGGGCATGATTTCCTTGTTTTCTAAGGTAGGACACATTTCATGCTATAGTTATTTGTATTTTACAGCTGTCACTTACCCAGCTACTAAAGACCAAGAAAGCTTGCAACTTGGAAACACAGACTTTTATGGTTGTGAATCAGAAGAAAAGTTGTTTTTAAATAATTAGAAGATTATGATTTTTTTAATTCACAAATTGACTATACTAGGTCACCTTTGAGTAATGGAAATCTCTGTTTAAACATTCTTTTGGCAATAGGCACCAAGCATTAGATCTTATTTCCAAGCTTTGCCAGCTGGATTTTGTCATTAACATTTATTAACAATCTGAGCTATGGCTTTTGCCGTCTAATCCGTACTACACAAATGTTTTGTATAGCCCTCCAGAGGATTTTGCTGTGACAAATTACTGGCAAAGATTATAGCCCCGTGGCTATTCACCAGAGGCAATGTAAAATTAACATGGTACTAATCCAATTTAAACAAAAAGTTGCACAAACAATTCTCTGAATAAAAGCAGATAGAGGATTCCAATTTTATATTCAAACACAATAAATGTGTTTTTAATAAAAAGTCTCAGAAAAAACTGAATTTTCTCACATATGAATTGTGCCTATTTGATGAAGTTACTAATCTTCCAAAAACAGTGAGTGGCAGAGCACGGTTCACTACGGCAATCCCAAGGTCTATTACATTTCTTGAAGTGTTGCATCTCAAATGTGGTCTGCAGAACATTAATGGTTCCTAGTTACCTGGAAATTTGTTTACAGTGTTGTTTCTAAAGCAGAAAGTCTGTGGGATAAGGAATAGAATTGGTCTGTGATGAAGATCAGTGCTAAAAGAATGAAACTTTTTCTTTTCTCCTTAATACAGTAACTCAAGAAAAAGCAGACATCTAAACTTTTGTGACTTTGCCAACAAATTTTAGGCAAGAGGAGAAAATACATAGGAAGAAAGGGTAAAAAGAAAATAATGGACTACATGGAAAGATCCAGAAGACAGCAAGAGTGTATGAGGATGCATGTGTTAGGAAGAAGGGACACCTGCATGGGAGCCTTTCATACTCAATCTGCTTTTAAAGATGACCACCTCAAGATCTCAGTGTAATGCTAATAAAGTGCCATGAACTTAGGGAATTCTATTCAGAACATTATATATTTACTCCTTTTATTTTGAAACTATGTGAAACAGTGGAAACAATGTCATCTGTCAATATACACATACGAACATAATCAATTTACTCAAAACGTTCTTGCATGGCTCCCTCAGTAAAAGGCAATTATAATGTAATTATGTTTAAAAAGTAATGATTATTCATCTATCCAAAGGAAATGCCCTAGAGCTAACACTTTTCCATCTTTTCATTACTGACTTTGCTAATGTCTCATAATTAACTATCATTGCATTAGTTTCTTATCCTTCACTATGAAACTTTTTCAGTGGCAGGCACTATCTTCCATTTCTTCCCCATCTAGTCTCTATTTAAAATTAAGTGATATTTTAAACACTTTGAACATTTCTCCCTTATCTTTGAGTGACAACTTAGAATAACTCCACAGCCCTCTTATTATTCTAACACTTAGTTTCTATTATTTTTACTAACTTCATTTGCATTTCTCACCACCCTACTATACTGTGTATAAATATCCCGTCCACCCAGTTGAACTTAAGTTCCCTACAGTGCAAGGTGCAGAGCAGACTCTCAATAAGTACTTGAAGAATGAATGAAGGAATGAACAAATGAAATAACTATAAATGTTTCTTCAGACTTCAATGCACTCTAAGTTTAGGAAGAGCACTTACACTCTTGCCTAAATGCACACATAACCCTTACACAGGCATTTTTTTTCCTTCTGCAGTTTTCTACAGAATACTGTTATTACTCAAACTATATCTTACTCACTTCCCTATTGCTATTGTTATATAATATCTTCCTGCTGACTAGACTTAAAAACATGAAACTGTTGTTAGTGCCTATTGCTTCTTTGAATAGCTAGTCAGTCACAAATCCCTCCAATATATGTTCTGTTCATTAATATCCAAAGCTAATCTAATTAGGTTCCCATTGACTGGAACCAAGAATATTACACAATAGGGCTCATCTCCTTATAACAAGTCACATGGGCTATGCACCAAACACTGTATTAAAATGCTTTAGAGACCACTCCTAATTCTCTGAACAACCTGTGAAGAACAAGCTTTCACTGTACAAATGAGAAGACTAACCAGAGAAATTAAATTACTCAAGTGGTAGAGGTAGTTAAGAGGCAGAGCCCAAATCAAACCCAAGCTCTTGACTCCAGGCCATGTTCTAAGCACCTTGTATGCTGCCTCTGATAGACCTGTGACACTCTTATTTTGAACAGCTACTCTCATCACATAATTTCCTTGTTCCCAATGCCACAGGGGCTCCTTCCTGTTGTAGAGTATGTAACCTAAGTATCTTGGCATCATGACTTTATATTAGCCACTTCTTTCTCAAAGTTACTGTAATTCTCACTATCAGCCAGTGTAGCTAACAGTCAGTGATGCCATTTTCCTCACTAGGAAATGCCAAGTCATTACTCCTTCTGCCTCGATGCTTTGTCAGAAATCCCTAGTCTCCAATGGCCCACTTTCTCCTTGAAATTCTTCTGTTATTTGGATTCTGTGGTACAAAACCAGAACACTATGAAGAGGAAAGAGCCTGAGCCTGGATTCTGGCCAGATGCTAGCTTGGTACTTAGTATGTGTGTGATCATGGGCTACTTAGCTTCTCAAAGTCTTGGTTTCTTTTTTCTGTAAAATGGAAATAATGGTATTACCTGCTATATGGGGATCTTGGTTAGGATTAAATGAAAAGACATGAAGGGCTTAACACAACACCTAGCACAGAGTACACCTTCAATTAATGCTATCTGTTCTATTGGTATCATTATCATGTTTCCCTCTAGTTGTTGTTTCCCTTATCAGCTTTCCTTCTCCTTAAATATAAGAACTCTTAAGTTCCATCTACCACCTCTGCAAAGGATTCCTTCATCTTTTCTTTAAGCCCAACTTATCTTCCCGAGATCCACATTGTTGAGTGCTTGTTGAATTTCTTTCTGCAACAACAATTACAATATCACATTTGCAAGTCCTGTCTCCTTCCCACATCCCAGTCAGCCTCTTGTCCTCACAGCCATATTTCTAATACTAGAAAACTCTTTCCAGACACTAAGGCTTCAGCCCTTAACATCATCTTTGACTTTCTATTCTACATTCCAGTCATGTATATTGTACTATATAGAATATACCACAACCATGTCTTTTAAAAGAATCTGTGCCATATTCCCACTGCTGCCACCTCTGTTCCAGTCCTATTACCCGAAATGACCTCCAACCAGTCCTATTACCTGAAATGACCTCTAAACTAGGCCCTCCTCTTTCTCCAAGTAGAGTCATGCTTTCTGACTTCCAGCCTCTTTGCTATAATCATTCTATTCATCATACTTATAGAATTTCCCCAACTACTTTCCTAAGTCACAACCAATGCTCTAGAGGGCCATCTCAACTACCTCATCTTCGGTGACACCTTTCCTAAGTCCTATTAAATAGATGTACTTCCCTCTCCCCCAAGTACCCAGTGTGGTTCTTTTCAGGGCTCTTACTATTGGGCAGTAAATGTTAAGATTTACCTTTTCTTTCCTATTGCTAAATTGCAAACTCCCTGGGGAAAGACCTAAATTCTACTTCTATCTATAAACCTAGAGTGATAGTTCTTGAATACATTAGGCCCTCAGTACTGTCCATGATTATTCACTCATCTCTCCTTAGTCTTGTAAGCATTTACAAAATATATCCACTTTGTGTAATCTAATTTATACTTATGCTTACAATCTCAACTCATCTACAAGCTATGTTAAGGCAAACTGTGCTACTTACTCTCATGCAGTCTAGTACACACTCCTCTATGAAGGTGGTAAGCATTAAGGATATTTAATGGCATTTGATGGTTATAGAGACACATTAAAAAAATACAAATCTGAAAGACTCTGTATACCAAATTTCATTCCGAATAAAACTTACACATTAAAAAAAAAAAAGCAAAACTTGGAATAATCATTATTTAAACATTTTAAATGAAGTATATTAAATTCAAAATAATACTCAGTTTATTTTACCTTAATCATGTGAAGAAAATACACTAAAAAATAAGGTTAACTTCTCATGAAGCTAACAGCACTGGCTATCTAGCAGCAGAAAAGAAAATGCAAGAATAATTCAGGACACTACTATCGTTTTTAAACTCTTGTAAAATTATGCAAAAATTCCCTGTGATTCCTTTTCTTAATAAATTTCTATGTCTTCCTAAGATTAACATTTAAAACATGCTTTTAAATTTGAGGATATATTAAGTTTCTTAAGTCATCCTTGTATTTCTCCCCCAAAAGGCTCTCCTAATGGTAAGAAATTAATACTAAGGAAGAAAAGAGTGGTGGTTTTACAAGCGAAAGTGAAAGACATTTCCCAATTGCTTTTGGGGAAGACAATAGTTGGCAATTAAAAAAAAAAAGTACCTAAAAGTTTCAGTTGTTAATTAAGAGGAGGATCTTTTATATAACACATTAAAAAAAACAAAAACAAAAACAAAAACCTCCTAATTCAAAAATAGCACTGGCGATTCAATGCAGAAATCTTAACATAACAGATACTGCCAAATATGCAAACTTGTAAAGAATCAAGGGAAAAGACGTAAAAAGAATAATCCATCAGCAGTTATAAACTACATACCTGTTTAAGTCTGGCAAGTTCTTTCAAAGCTCGTCCCCACTGCTGCTTGTAATGCAGTTTAGACTTAGTTGCAGATTCCAACTTTCTTTCAAGTTCAACCTAACAGTGATTAAAATCATATCAAGTGAAACACTATACCACTGTGTACAATCACTGAAAGATAATATATACAAAGAGTCTGGCTTAAGAAAAGAGTTTATATAGTGTAACATACGACATCATCTAAAACTGTTATATAATTTGCTATAAATATTATGGCACATGAACATTTTCTTGTTTAAAATATAGTCGTATTTTTACTGCCTAACAGCCTATACTAAAAGGAACTGAATTAGTCTTACCCTCCAGATAGTTACTATAAATGTCTTTAAAAATCTGTGTATTACAGAGAGATCACAGAGTGAAAAATATATTCATTCTTTTCACAAAAAGTGATTCTAAGTCTGCATTCCAATTTAGTTGGCACCCTTAATCTTAGAAACCAAAGTATCCCTTTTGGAGGTCTACCACTATGTGGAATTTTGTCTTATAAAGAAGAGAGCTTAGTAGAGATACTTTTAAACTATATTTTGGTAAAAATCATACATTGCTGAAGCAAAAATAGTTTATCAGAAAGTAGGTTACTAGGAAAGAGTACAAAGTCAAAAATATTTTAAGAATGTTAAACCCAAGAGAAAAGTAATGCTCCCAATAATACTCATCTAACTCTCATTTTTTATCTTTCCTTAAATATATAAAGAAAAACACAAAAGCGAATCAATTAAAAAAACATGGTTATTTATACTTGCAGCAGGCAATCTGTTGTGCATGAGCTGAAGCCAAGTTGGCTGAGTTCTAGAATGTACTCTGAATGTTTCAAACCAAGTACCAAACAAATTCATGTAAGCCAACAGTTTTACTATTTAAGTGATAATATAATAATATGTCTGAATTACAGTAAAAACTGTTAGTCTAAATTGGTCTGATTTTTTTTTTTATCAGTTTAGTTTTTCCTATACAATAAAACTCCTAATGTTTTGCAGGAAAACAAAGCCAAAGACACTATCCAAAAATTCAAACTTCTGAAAACTCACATGAAAATAAAATGAAAGGAAAAGCAGATTGCCAAATTCCCTTCACAAAAGGCCAAAACATGCTCTGCAGTAATGTAATATATGACTTCATGGAGTCAAGGTCTTTCCTGCTTTACAAATTCCTGGTGCTTGGATTTAAACGTGTTGACATTTCACAACTAACTCACATGTCTTAAATTGATAAATTGATAATCTTAATACTCTGAGATTATCAAAGATGATCTCTTCCACTTAAGCCCCGAAGATTTATACATATTTAACAATAGGATATATGTCAGAGCAATAGCAAAAATATTTTTATAGCTGTGAGATAAGAGAATAGTATACAATCATAAAAGTGATCATGTCCACAGGTCTTGGAAAAGATCTAGTATCCAGGATGGGCCCAAGGATGAGGGTGAGGACTGGGATGAACCTAGAGAGATTGCTTAACTTGATGGACTGACTCAAAGGAGAAAAAGCTGGGTAGACTGTATCAATTTTGCCATGATTATAAAAAATTATTCACATTTGCATAGCTATTCATACTAATTTAAAAAATACATGTATAGTCAATACATATAATTTACACCTAATAAAACTATAGCTGGCAAATCTGATACACAAACCTCATTTTTCTAATTCATTCCTACTTCCAAATCTGTGATTCCTAAATTAATTTTTTTAAGGATACAGATGCTTCTCTGATTCTAAAGAGACGTATGGACTGAACTGCCAGGAAAATGCACACAACCCAAGTTTTTATATACCTTCAGAGCTCTCAAAAGACGTTGACTTAAGAGCCTTTATTGTGAATAGATCTGAGACCAGGGGAAGTCCTTGCACCTGTATCATGAGCCAAGTTAACAGACTCATGAAAAAAAAACTCAGTTCAGGACTTAGTGTCAATTCAAGACCAGTGAAGATGGAACGCGCACAACCTAGTGTTCACTGGTTCTACTGTTCCCCATTTTCCACCCTTGATGTAGCCACAAAGCTACTCTACTGGAGATATGGCTTGTATTTGTCTCTGATCTCCTATTGCCTAGTTTCAGTCTGTCACAGGAACTCGGGTTTCTCCCTTAAAATGGTTCCCACTTTTACTCCTCTCTACTCAGACTGCCATTCCCTTAGCTACGGCGTCTCATTTCCTCAGCCTCAAATCCATCTACAGATCCTGCCAACCACTATTAGAGCAATTTACTGTCTACTAAAAAATCTACAATAGCTGCTACTTGCCAATATAGAGCCTAAACTCCTCTGCCTAGGTTGTGAGGCACTGCAAATTATATTTTCCATCCCACTTGCTCAACCTACTTTCTTGGTATTCCTCAACAGGAAGCCTGCCACCAGGCTGGTGTCCCCTATACCCACCTTCTTGCCCATGTTACTTCCTGAGACTGTCAATTTTTTTTCTTCTCTGCTTACTTGAGGCTCAACTTAAAACTACTATATGATTTCTAGTTCACACTAAATGATTTCTCTGTTCTGAGTTGCAAAGAGTTTCTATCACATTCCCTGGTATATGATTATACAAGGTCATTTAAGGCTGAGTTACCTCCCCAGTTATATTCCAAACTCCTTAAAAGTGAGGTCCCAAAAGGATAATGTACTTTTTCTCTTACCCCTTTACTTTTCCTTATTTTTTTCCTTTGCCCTAAGATGAGGGTGGGCAGACAGTACTCACCAAATATCCTTAAATACATAAATTTTAGCTTCTGTGTTCAACTTCCATATGCTCTACTAAATTATGCTTTCCATATTTTATTCTTTAAAAGTCCCAATTATTTTTAAGCCATCTAAAGAACATTTCCTTGCTAAAAGCAAATCACAAACTATTACTCACTTCTCACATAATAAAGGGAATTAAGAATTACATTTGGTAAAATCGTATCTTAGTGTGAACTTTAGACCATTTCAGTGAAAATGGAAATACTTATTTTATATTGAGTAGAGTGGGTCATAAAAAACACTCTCAATCTGACATAATCAGAAATTACAGATGGAATAAGAAATTTTCACTTACGTCTTCCTTTTTGAGCTTTTAACTTTGTTGCTACTTAAGAAATAAGATTCTGCCCTCTTCTGGCCTCAGAAAAATGTTACAAAGAATTTTCAGAAGAGCTGAGAAGCCTGTTTTACTAGGCACTTAAACATGCAATGTGAATTCATTTCATTAGGACTGATACAGAAGCAGTTATGCATTTTCCCCCCTCTCTCTGAACAAGTGCATGGTACTATTTATACTTGTAGTGATTTTTATCATTTTGGAAGAAGGAATTTTAAAAATCACTTAGAATTTATTCCTACAGTGGGTATTATCTAGTTTATATTCAGAAAGACGAGTAAGATAATGCTTCTTTTCCAATTTGAGCTATTTAGTCTCTGAACTTCCCCAAGGTAAAATGGAAATGGTCTTCAATACTTATTAGAGTTTCTGAATCAGTGAGATCTTATCTGAGTGCTTCAAACAGCTCTGTTAGGTATCACAGAATTCATATTTATAAACAAGGAAAAACTTTTAATATTTGGTATTTCCAAAACAGAGGTGGGAAATGTCCGGTGGGAAAAGTTCATTGGTAGAGAAATGAGAAGGTGGCCAAAAATGGAGAGAAATGAAGAAATTGCCCAGATACATAAGAAGCAGAGTTAGCAAGACTTTACAATTAACAGATGTGGGGATACGAAGAGGAACAGACAGCATGACAATTAACAGGCTGTAGAAACATTTAATAAGTTCTGAAACACTAGAAGAAACAGGTTACTTAATACTCTGTTCAACTCAAAAGAATTTTACCATACTCATTCTTGTCTCTAAATTTTCTATATGTCCACCCTTTTTGCTTCTTAATGTTTCTTCCTTCAAAGAGTAATTCTTCTATCTATGCATGATTTAACCACCCTGTCCTCTATTAAAGCTTCAGTTTCTCCTTGCTTTTAATTTCTCGTTCTCAACATAAAAATATTCTCAGACTTTCCTACCTCTAAATAAGCTTTTGTCAACAGAGTTTAAGCCCCTAGGCTACATGTTTCCTTATCTACTTTTCCATTTCAGACTTCTATAACCATCAGCAATCCAACTTCTTAAGTCAGTGACTTCTTAACTGCCGAACCCATGGCCATTTTCTAATCACTCTTGACTTTCCCTCCTGAGCAATTACTTTTACTACTTCATTCTTGAAACTCCTCTTTGTCTTTGGGACACTGCCCTAGACTCTTCTTATTCCTTCTCTACACTATTTTGGCCCCCCTTCCTGACTCTCGTTTTTTTGTCCATGAAATAAACTTTCCCCATGGGTTTAATTTTCTGCTGTCCTTCTGAAATACTCCTTGAGCAAGTTCATTTTCTTGTAAGGCTATTTCTTTATTCAAGTCACTCAGAAATCTATGTCTAGCCCTTTTCTGTCTTCCTACTATATTTTCTCATTTCTAACCACTTAGTGAATTCTTCCACTTATTCTGCTAGCATCTCAAATGTACTATGTCTAAAACCAGAATTCTCTACAACTTTCACTGACCCAGAAGTTCTTCATCAAAAATTCCTCTCTATTCATGTTAGCATCCATTAAGTCAATCTTAGAAACTTTATACTAAACTTTGTCTATTCTTACTAATGAAGTACAAAATCTTTAACTTACATCTAAGGTTTCCCAGGGCTGAAAATTACTTTTATTTCTAGCAGTCTCTTTCCAGGCCTAATTTTGAAATTACTATTATAATAATTAAGCTCTAGGTTCTAGTTATCCAAATATGCAATAGACTTTTTAACGTTTGTACTTCTATTCAATACCTCTTCTTAGAATCACATCACCCACATATCACTTAAAATTTCATCTATTCTTTCGGTTCCATATCCAATCTGATTTCTTTGTTATACTTAATGTGTTGATTTTAGTAGAAATAACTTTGTTTCCCCTTTCCATTCACAGCAATTAGTAAGAGAAAGTTAGACGATACCTGCTATCATTTATCTTTTGCTATAATTATTTAAGTTCCTTGTCAACTTTTGTAACTTGGTGACTCTATGTACACATCACACATTTCAATCATTCACAGTAGTTTTTAGCATAGTGTCATAAATAGTACACATCTTTACTGTGTAATATAAAATCCACTGTAGCCATCAACATCCTGTCAGGGAACCAGAAATCATTCTTGGTCTTTCAAACAGAGTAATTTAAAACAGGAAACTGGTCAGACAGATAATAAAAGAGCAGAAATGCAAGAGGAGGTATGTATCAGCAACCCAGTGATCAGCAGGAGCAGAAAGCCCCTACATCTTCTGGGAAAGAGTAGTTCTTACTACCAGGAACCCAGAAATTGGGGGTGTCAAATGAGCTGAACAACAGTGGGGATTATTCAAAGGGGGAGCATGGCTGCCTGATAGGAGATAGAACCATGAAAAGATGCAACTACTTCCAGAGAAAAAAGGGAAGCAGAAAAAGAGGAGGAGGAACTACCCTGGCATCTTCCCAATTCCCACCCACCCATCTTCTGTTAATGCCCTCTAGTGACCTAACCTACAGAAGAGAGAGGGCAAGGAAGCCTTCAGTGAAGTAAAGTGGGAAAAGACAGGCAACGGCTGACACAAATCCTTAAACTTCTAAAGGTTATTTGTCTTTGTATGCTGTATCTTTTTCATAATGCCTAAATATTATATATATAAACTATAATATGCAAAAACACATGCTGTCAAACTTGGGTGATCTGTTGGACATTAAACATTTTTCAATGCCTAGAACCTGAACATTCTTTTTGAGGAATCCCAATATAAATCAGAGGGAGGACCTGGCTGCCAACACTAGAAAACAAATTAGGATGGATATCCCTTCTTGCAAGTTAAGAGTGGAGTGCAGGACTGTAATTTAAGTGACTGTTCCTATTTGGGATGCCGAGTCTGAAGGGCAGTAACATTGCAGAGAGAAACAGAGTTCAGCAGAATGACAAGAGAATTGGAATATAGAATCAAGTGACAAGGGAGTGATGGCACAAACAGGAGCATCCTGAGCAATGCGAGCAGGTAGGCCATGCCTTGCTGTCCTTGGCTCCTGTCCATACCTGGGCTGGTTCGTCAACCTCCCCGACAGTTCTGTGAATACTTTCATTCCTACAGTTAGTCAGTTTGGTGGTTTGCAACCAAGGACTCTAATGAGCATAAGCTATAACTGGTAAAAGCAAAAACTTCAAGTACTGACACTATTACATGCCTTGAATTCTCTGTCATATTCTTAATTGTTAACAGAATGCTACAGTGAGATGTTATTATGTTATATATGCTAGTACCATTAATTAATTTTATAAAATGATCATTAGCACTGAAGTGCCATAAATTGACATAGGTACCTTTTCTAAGGTGAGAAGATTTATTTCAGACTGTAGACGGATTTCTGGTTTGTTGCTTTGCTGATCCTTGAACTGATGGAACTCTTTTTCCAAAATCTTATACCTTTTTTCAGCATCATTAAGCTGTATTTAAAAAAGAAAAAACTATTAGAGCCATTTTAAAAGTGTGTGAAGTTTAGTATTACAGATTCTCAACAGTGCTATTTTTTATTATTCTAGATCATGTTCACAGTAGAAAATTTAGAAAATACATAAAATATAATGAGGAAATTTAAGATCTCTAGTAATCTTAAAAATTTAGTAAACCAATTAACAGTTTACAAAAATTTAAAAATATGAAATTTCTTATAAAACCAGTATCATGAGAATGTTTTTGTTAAATTTTAGATGGCAAATGAAAAAGTCACCTTATAAAAACACTGATACTTTATACTTAAGATGTCATATGTAAGAAAAGATGGAGTATTACAGAGATACAGGGTTATTACTGATGAAAATAAATTTAATTTTAATGCTCTATTTATTGTTTGTATAATTTGATGCTATATAATTTCATAATTTAAGTACTATTATATCTTAATTTAATTTAAAGATTATTTAGCCCAACCCCTTCATATTTCTAGGTAAGAAAATTGAGGGTCAAGGAGCTAAATAACCAAGGCAGTGCAAAAGAGCTAGTGAGCAGAAGCATTACCAGATTTCAGAACTTTTCATCCCTTAGACTAATATTTTAATGAAAGCAGGCAATACTTCCTTAAATTAAAAAAAGATGGCTTGCTTTGACTAAACATTTTATAATTTCCCTTACAACAGTTTCAAAATCACCAAAAAAAAAAAGAATAGGAAGATGTTCTTTTCAGTCTGGAATTTTTTTTTTTTAATCAAATGCAAACAGGTATTGCTAAAGATGATTTCCAAAAACATATCAATATGACTATCAATCATTAGATAAACCAATTTTCTCTTGACTAAGAAATAAGACAATGATATCTGAAATACAAAAATCTGTGATGAAATGGAACTTAAATTACCAATAAATTGTTTTGTGTCAAATACAAAACAATTCTAATTAGAATTCATCTACTATCTCTATAATGAGGTATTCCATACATGAAAATTGTCCACATAACTGAAGTGTACCTCTTTGTGAACATCTAAACTTATATTTTTAAAGTTGAATGGAAACCTTTCTAAAGTATTTCTCACATTTCTGTTTTAAAGAAAAGCGAATCAACTTAATATTTGGTATTTTTTCCTCCATTCAAGGACATTATCATAAACAATTACTCCAATCAGTGGTTACAATCAGGTTCCAAAGCAATAAGCTACAAGGCTTATTGGGATCTTTTTCCTTTGCCTAAGGGTCCATAAACTACACTGACTTTTTGAGTTCTCGTAACTGCTTTTATTTGTTTGAATGTAGATACTTTATCCTAATCAGCTTTCACTGACAGTATGTCTATCTGTCCCTTCTACCTGTCTAGTTAGAATTGCGTGTACAGTACATGTAACTTGGTTCAAGTAAGGGACTCTATTAAGTTTTCTTACATATAAAATGTGAAATTTTTATAGTTATGGGCTTAGCAATTTGGTTATCTCAGAAACTTCCATTGCCAGCTCCCTCCAGTTTTTTCCCAGGTCTTAGATGATATTCTAGGAGTGCCTCAGGTAATTTTCCCAAAATACCAGCTCCTCCACAAAGGTTCTTCCCACAAAGACCTCAGCTAACTAACTACTCCCGCCTGGGATGGTGGGTGAGGGGGCGGGTTTTCAAGAGCTCCTCCGGGGACTCTCAGACATGCGAGGAGCCTTCGCTCTAGATGGCTGCATCTTCCCGGTGAGTGGGAGAGCAGAGGCACAACTGGGGAATCCCACCACAACTGCCCACTTGTACAACATCAGCTTTCATACTTCACATAACACCTCCACAATAACAATCAAATTTACATTTACAATCACCTAAATAATGTGATCTTAACTGACTCTGAACTTCTATGGAAACTATTCTTCATTCCAGAATTTACTGAAAACTTTGGAGGCATTCAACATACACTGAATCTACACATTATCTATACTGAAAATTTCCAAGCAGGATAAGCTTACTTTTTAATAGTTTGATCCTTCTTTTTTATATCACATATTTATTAAGCCCCTATTATGTGCTGAAGACTGGCTGGGCTCCAGCATACAGATATAAACAAAATCAGTTTTATAGAGCCAACACTGATCAAATCTGACACTGATCAAATTATCACATTAATGAAAACAGTAAGAGCATTATAGCATATCATAAAGAAAAAGAAGAATAGTATCTGATGAAAGGATACAACAAAAACTTCACCTAGACTTGGGAAGCAGGAGTCTGGGAAGATTTCTCTGGGTAAGTGATGTTTCAGCTGGTAACTGACAGATGAGAATAGTACCTGAGGCCCAGAAAAAGTAGCACCCATTAAGATGTTATGGGTGAAGCAAGCACAGTATGCTTGCAGACCTAAAGGAAGACTAAGGTGGCTGGAGAATATACAGCAAAACTGAGAGAGCAGGAGTTGAGGTGAGAGAGGTAGGCTGGGTCCAAACTATGCAGAGGCTTATAAGACCAAGTCATGATTCTGATTTTTCCTATGAGCAGTAAGACGACACTGAAAGGTTTCAGATGAGGGTGTCATGATTCCTTAATTTCAAAATTATCACTCTGGCTGCAACAGGAAGAACAGATTAGAGGTGTCCAACTGAAATAACACTTACAGGAGGGTCAGGTATGGATAAGAGGATCACGTTGGGTTTTAATGCCTTCAAGACATTTGAGGACAGATGTTGAAAAGGCAATGGGACAGATGGTCAGGAGTACAAAGGGAAGGTCTGTGATATAAATGTGAAAGTCCCAGAGGTTCAATGGCTCTGAAGCCATGGGCATAAGACTATTTAGTACAAAGTGAGTCTGAGCTTGAAGGAAGTTCAACATTTAATGGCTAGACAGAGGCTTCTGGATAGACGGCCAGAAAAGTAGAGGAAAGCAAGGACAGCGGAGTTCTGGAAGAAGAGAGAAGAGAACATACAAAACCATGGTCAGTAGTGTTGATGCTGTCAGTAAGTCTGCCCGGTGAACTGGCCAGCTCGGCTGCTGGTGGCTTCTCTGAGAACTGGCTGGCTGGAGAACGCAGATGGAAAGCAGAGTGGCGTGGGGTGAGAGGGGAGCGGAAGGTGTGAGAAAAGGGAGAGGAGCATAGGGAATTCTTTCATGAAATTCAGTTCCTAACTGAATTTGGGCCAGCTATATACAAAGAATATCTATGTTTGCTAAAAGGAGATTTGTTAGAAAAAGATTTTAAGCTGAAAGTTCCCTGAAATAATTCCATGTAAATAATTTTAAAGGAATAATTATATTCTGGTATAGTCCTGATTTAGGGAAATAAGATCCAATTTAAAGTATATTTGGTCTCAGTGCAATAAATTTGATTAACAGTCCAAATTACTGTGAATTTTTATAACTTTTAAAACTTTTTAGTAAACTACTTCTATTATTTTAGAATGCAAACAATTTCGAAGTATAAGGAGATGAGAGGTATTTTATCCAACCTGCTGGTGAAGTCGGTGTTTATCCTCCTCCAGCGGCTTGATCTTTAATCTTTCTAGTTCCACCTGGTGAACACAATCTTCTTTGGCCCGGCGGATGGAGTCCTGAAGTTCTTGCAGGTTCCGTTCACGTTCTGATTTCAGTTCCTTTCTTTCTCTTTGAAGCTTAACACACGTGCATCTTTAAGAGGTTGGCCTATTCCCAGCTGTGTTATACTAATCAATATTCTGTTATCCCTATATACAGTCAAGTATTCAAAACACTTACACATTTATTTTTATATCCTTTTCGGTTATTAGAGAGTTAATACTTTAGTATACCAACATTATAAATTTTCAATCATTTAATTCTAATAGAGAAAGTATATATAAAAATCCATAAATGACTTATATAAATTCAATTGAAAAAATCCAATCACTTAAAATTCATATTTGAACAAAACCCATTTTCTTATGTAAGCAAGTATGCCCAAATTTCTTTTCTTCTGTAGAAACTTATTTTCTGCCTAATGACATACAAGATAACAGAGCCTTAGTATTGGACAAATATACATTATATTTAAGTTTAAACATCTACATCAATTTAGAAATCCCAGAAAGTCTATAAAGGTTAGGGTGATATGCTAAGAAAATTTTAAGAAAAATATGTGGCTAAGGAAGGGGCATATAAAATTAATGTGGAAGAAATTCTAATTATTTTGAAATGACCTGGATAGTAATTTTAAAAAGTATTTATGTAAAGATTTAACAAGTATTTAGCTAGAAATTAATAAGACGTAACAAAAATGCCAACTAGGCATAGTGGACATAAGTTTACATTCGTTCTTGGGGTCTAATCTTTAATGAGCAAGAAAGAGGAATATTCTCTTCTTACTGAAAGCAAAATCAGAATTCTACTCTTTTCTCTGGGTAGTACAACTACCAGTCCCATTTCCATAATGGAAAAGTTAACCAAAAACCCTCACCACCACAGAAGTCAGCCAAAGCTGGCTGAGTAACAGTTAATCATTTCAAGTAACACTTTCCTACCCAGTCCTCACACTCTAACATAAAAACATCTTTTACTCAGATAAATAGCAGTTTTCTCCATTATGTCTGATAGACAATTTCCATAAAGTCTATTTAAGTATTAAGGAAAAAGAAGTGAATGGTATGAACTTAACGTATGGATTCTGTGAAATGTGGGTGTGATAGATGAACACATTACCTCTGATTCTGTAATGGCAAGCTGCTGCTCTCGCTTCTCTAAGTCAATTAGGGTTTTCTGAAGTTTTCCTTCTAGAACAGTATATTCAGCCACCTAAAATATAATAAAAGTCACCTTATCTTTTCCCTAAATTCAAACCATAAGTTAAAAAATGCATGTATTATTTTACTGAAACAGAGGATCCCAGAATGGGAAAATCATGAATTACATACACCAGTTCAGAGCAGAACTTCTTTCTATTGTACTCTAAGGAAAGAGACCCACCTAGCTTCTGCTTGGATTATCTCTAGTGCTATTAGTCTCCTGTGGAAGCCCATTCTCCCATAGAGCAGTTAGATTGCTCGTAAAAAATTTTGTTTAGTCAAAACCTAGCTCCTTAAAATCTGCCTTGCTCAATACTGCATACTGAGAATATTCTGATGCCCTCTTTGTCACTTACATTCTCTCCCTAGAACTAAACCTGTTTCTAGATCAGCTAGTCGGTTTCAAGTCAGTCCTTTACTAGAGGTACACTTAGAGAGCTCTTGACTGCTTCTGAAGCCAGAGTCCCTATTGGGCCCCTAGCAGAGTACCCCAATTTCTACAGGCCTGAAGTCCTGCTCTACTCTGTAAGATGTGGGTTTGATTCAGGATAAGAGATCTACCTGCTCAGCCTATACAGGATGGAGGACTATCATGGTTTTCTATCTTTCAGCTCAGACTAATCATTTTCAGTAGGAATGTCTGAAACAATTTTTCTGTCATCTTCACCAACTGACCTCCAAGTCCTAGCCCCATCCTGATCTCACCTCCTACAGCCAATAAAGCCCTGGTTTGGAGCTCTTTGGAAGCCTACCCTTCAATCCTATTTCTACCTCTTGAATGGAGAAGAAAAGTGTATCTTCACATATTTGAGTCTGGTGATAGCCATCACATATCCTCCTAGTCTTTTTTTCTTCTGCAAGATAAACAGAAATTTCAACTCTTATCCATATACTATGATTTCCACATACTCTAATATCTTGGGTTTAATCTAGAGTCTAGATACTAAACTAAGTCCTTTAAAAAATATGGTACCCAGATGTGATCTCACTAATTCAGAGATCAAAGAATGTGTGCTGCCAAATACTAGGGCAAGGCATTCTATTACCTTACTCTAAAATCGTTTCTTGTTATTTGAGAATCCTAGTCCCATTGTTTGTGATGTCAAAGAAAATCCCCAAGGTTTTTGTTTTTAAAACTGAGACAACTATACCCACTATCCAAGTGACAGTTTAATATGATTACAGAATTTGATATTTGTCCTTGTTAAACATTATTTTGATGGCTTAGGCCCAACATACTAACTAATCAAGATCACTTATATTAATTCTGCTAATTCTACTACCTACTTTTGGTTCATCTAAAAATAGAGTAGGTCTAAAAAGACTGCCAAAAGGATAGACAAGCAAAAATTACTTGGTAAGTTTTCAACTTATTACACTGAAACTAATTTTGGGGGGAGGGGGCAAAAGTAAGTTCATTTATGGCACAAGTTGAATTTGTCACAATTTTAGTAATTTTATTAACTTTTCAAATTTTTTTATGATTTGAATTTTGCAAACTTCAATACTGGAAAACTTAATAGCAGGAAAATAAATGGTTCAAGGATAAACTCACTTTAACTTAAGGGCTAATGAAAAATTCAAAAAATTTAAATATTTTCCAGCTCACTCAGATTCAACTAATATGTGATATTTAAGTACTATACATATCACTTAATATATAATTCACTTTTAAGTAAAACTAACATAATGTATAAATATGTGTGAGGGTTTCTAGTTACACTATTGATTATTTGAATACTCCTTAAGAATAGAGGCTTTGGAATAGTCTTGTTATCTTTTTCTTATTATAGCTTTTTTTAAAGCTTACTGGTCTTTCAAGTTTTTAATGGTTGAAAATTAAGTTAGATAAAGTTGAAATAGTTATTTTCAGGTCAAAGGCCTTGGGGACTTCTGCTTCCACCTAGAAAGACCAACTTCCCTTGGCCTCCTCTATAGTGCTATTAGTCTCCTGTGGAAGAAAATGAAAACTGACCAACATGTATGAAGCAGTTGTTTCAACACATTGGACAATGCAGCACAGGACTATGATCCCTGAGACACAGGAAACAAATGAAGCAAACCGTACAATAACTCTAGCTTACTGCCTGGAGGCTTTTTCCAAAGTGCAGCTCATAGGAAGGGAACCCAAACAGAACCTAGCAATCTCGCTGAGTTGAGGAAACAGACTGGAGAGGCTGAGGCAACTAAAATTTTGTGAGGAGAGGGGAGATATATATATATATATATATATATATATATATATATATGTAGAGAGAGAGAGAGCACTGGAGATCTGCAGACTAGTCCCCTCAAATCTGAGGCTGAATACCGATCAGTGTTGCCTGAGCTGAAGCTCCATGAGGCTGGGGAAATAACCACTGGAATGCAACAGGTGGAACAATTCCCAGAGCTCAGAAAGGTCTGAGAATAGTTTACATTCCGAGTAACCAGAAAAGGGAGACTTGTGATGCACTAGGCATCACAGAGTCCTCCGGACAACAGTGCTAAACAGCCCAATGCCAAAGGATGCTCTGGATTTAAGCCTAACAAAACTTAAATAGGTCAAACTCATCCCAAGCAAGTAATGATGTACCAGAAAAAAATGAACACTCTTTCAGGGAATAAAACAAAATCCACCCATCAACAATTTAAAATTGACAATGTCTGGCATCCAAGAAAAAATTACCAGGTACACAAAGTAGAAAAATGTAACCTATAACCAGGAGAAAACTAATAGAAATAGACCTCAAAATGATACAGATGCTAGAACTAGTAGATAACCTATCAAAAATTCCAGATATTGAGAACAGTAAAGGAAAACATGAACATGATGAAGAGTAAAGAGGAATATATTTTTAAAAAAGGACCCAAATGGATCTTAAGATGAAAAATACAGTATATGAAATGAAAAATTATGCTGAATGGCATAATTAGGCCCTGTAAAACAAATGATCAGTGAACTTAAACTCACATCAATAGAAAATATCCAAAATGAAACTGAGAGGTTTTTTTTGGGGGGGGGGTGGAGCAAAAGAAAGTTCAATTATGGCACAAGTTGGATTTGTCACAATTTTAGTAATTTTATTAACTTTTCACATTTTTGAAATATTAACTTTTCAAAAAAAATGACTTTGTAATAATCCAGTTATCTATGGGTCAATATTAAGCAGTCTAACGTGTAAACTGGAATCTAAGAATGAGACAGGACACAGGAAAAATATTTGAAAAACAATAACCCAAATGGTTCCAAAGTTTATGAAAACTGTTAAAAACAAACAAACAAACCATATGATCAAAGAAGCTCAAAGAATCCAAACAGGTGAACACACACACATAAAGATACAGAAAAGCAAGGCCCAGTATAATCATATTGCCGAAAACTAGGGTAAAAAATGGTGAGAGGAAAAAAGAGACACCTTACACATAGAGGACCAAAGATACTGTCACTAATATTATTTCTCCCCTCCTTCAATTTCTTTATGAGTTATTACCTTTTTCTTTACTAGTGATTCTCTCTCTCGGTCCCTTTTCTTCCATTCCTCTGCAAGAGCCTGCATATGAGCCAGTTCTTTCTGCTTTAGCTACAAAAGGGAGAAAAATAAAGTCCCAAGGAAACCCGAAATATTTCAAATAAACAAACCAGTAGTTTTCAGTTAATACTGATCACTGATTTATTTCTTTCAGGCATTCCATTTCATTCTTAAAAAACAAAAAACAGGATGCCTGAAGCAAGTATTTCCATATAATTCAGGAGATTATAAAGCCAATTGTAAGGTCTGTTTCCTAACTCTCTTATTTAAAGACTTGTGGTTCCAGGTTCCAGCAGTGTATGCTACATGAGGGCCTTGAAATAAAGACACTTTCAAGTTCTTAACCTCTGAATTCTAACCTTCAGTCTTAATTTTGCCCAAGATTCATGGAGAAAGTTTAGGGGAATCCTGCTGAGACACTTTTAGCAAGCTGTCACATATTGAGAATTTTTTTACTCTCATTTTTTCTTTATGAATACAACTTTCTTGATACTCAAAGGGACTGGAATGTATACCCATGGAACACAGAAAAGCCTAAAATGGAGAAAGAAAAATATACCATGTAGACAAAAACAGACTTTTTAAGTAACATTTAAAAAGTAACCTGATTTTCTAACAACCATTTGATCAATAAATATGAGAGATGCCCTCTCAAAAAAAAAAAAAAGTAACCTGATTTTCAAAAATGTCTTCCTGCATCTCTTTCCACATTTCTAGCTCAAGTGCTGCTTTGTATTCCAGGGTTTCACGAGGCTCTGTCTGGATTTCTAAAGGACGTGGCGCTGTAGGAAGAGAAGATGGCTTCTGTTGTGCAGCAGATAAACCCTAATACATGAATGAAAAAGCATAATGAAACAGTCACACACATGCATACATTAGACTCATTTTAAAGAATAATTTTACAACATTCAATGATAGCTACCTGAGATGAATCAGAGATAAAAATCTCACGCATTTTTACCAGTCCATAATCTTCCAGAGTCACTGTGTAAGAAAGATCTATTATCCTGTTGTTTGACCTACAAAATGAAATTTAAAAATTCCTTAAATTTCACGGGAATGCATTTGTATTACTTTTCCTTGTATTTCCCCAATGCTAGAGCATTGTGTAGGGCACCATTTCTTGTACCTGACACTTGCTGCTGAAACTGCACTGGCTTCTATAGGCTTCAAGACCATCCAGATACATGATTTGTATTTTAACACCCTATTAAGGACATACCTATATTTATTACAAATAACCTACACCAGCTGCAGATTATTTGGAACTAAAAATCAGAAAGGAGAAATTTAAAACTGCACTGCTCACAGGTAATTACTACTAAAATTTAATTTCCTTCCTCTCTTTAACTGTATGTAGATACACTTGCACTCATGCTCATTAGATCATACAGTTTTGTCCTTTTTGCCCATTCACATGAGGAGCATTTTCTCATGTCATAAACATCAATTCAAAAATGTCATTTTAAATGCCTATAAAATATACTAATGAATTACTGAGTAAAAGAAACGTAATTCCCTGCACTTGATTATGTATGTTATTCTGAATTCTTTTTGTACATTCCTGGAATGAACACACTCATACATCTTTTATTGGATATGCACACTGTGTTAGGATAACTATGTGTTATTTTCATCAGAATGAGTAACTCATTGCATCACAAAATAGCATGTGTCATCTATCATTAAACAAGTAAAAAAAAAGACAAAATGTTATAGGAAAAAAATCTTTTAACAAAAAAGTGTGGCTTTGTCTAAATCAAATATATTCCACAAGCCCTTGGTCAAACAAAACTTTAATGAATAATATTCTACAAACTTGAACTCTTAATTAAATAACGTTTATATTTTCTTCTAATCTCACAGATTTTAGAAGAAATGACTAAAGTATAATGAAAAGCACTTTCATGCCTGAAGTTTTCACTCAGGTAAATTTAAAACTTTTCTGCCTACAGAGCATGGCAATAAAAGTTACAGTTCATAACAAACAGCATTAAAATAATTTCAACTCATTATGACTTGTTTTCACTGAATTCTACTTATGATGAAAGAAAAGAATGCTTATTTTTAAAATGATTTTCAGTTAACCAGAATATTTGATTCTCTAAAACATTTATTCCCAGGATCATCAAAGGGAATAAAATTTTACTATAAACCCTTCAGTCACTAAAAGTGGTTATGGATGGGTAACACTTAGGGAAGAAATTTTAATAACACTTGTATTTATCAGCTTTTTACTGAACCTGATTTCTTTCTACATTCTTACTGTGCTTTAAAAATAAAGGCATGTAATAGATCATGTTAAACTATATTTAGATCTCTACTGTTAAAATGATCATTCACTTCTTTGTTTAAGATATGTGACCTCATGTTTTTCACTGTGGCATAAATTTCAGTGCAAAAAAAAAAACCCAACAACTCATTTTTAGATGTGTCAAACATTCTCAGGCTTTCTTTCAGGGGCAAAAGTTAAAATACCTTTCAAGTAGAAAAATAATCACAGTCCTTAACAATGCAAAATAATGTAAAAATACATTATAAATTTGATCTTGGACTAAGTAAATAAAAAAACAGATCCTGAATTTAAACTTTTTATGCTGAAGAGTGGGGAAGGAAATACCCACCAGCTGCAGTAATATCACAGTATTACAGGAGCATAGATTCTTCACACCATGAAGTATCATGGATATAAAAAGCAAAAGAGCAAACCTGGTATATAGCCCACAGAGGTCAAAGAAGAAAGATCAGAGAAACGATTCCATGAAAGGAGAAAATGTTATGTAGCTAATCCGAACAAAAAGCAAAGGTAAGACTAATGTTGGGAAATACATTACCCCTGTGCTGCTATAATAGGTACACTTTCACTGAAAGTTTGACGCCAACATTGTTCACCATTAGAACCTAAAAAGCGAGTTTTTTCTGAAGACAAGATGTTAGAAAGCTGGATTCTGGCAATTCCCAGAAGTAAATCTTTACTCATTTTATCCTTGTGCCATAATTCAACCAGCAATGGAATCCTAAAGGAGAGAGAAACGTGTTCATACCTATCAACTCTGAACTAAGTGTTTTCTAGACTAAAACCTTTGCATTTCCTTAATGCAGTCAAAGATGTTTTTGTTAACTGGAATGAAAAGGCTCAATTCCACAGGTAACAAATAGGAAATACTACTACATTTTCTATCCTCTTTCCATGCAATAAAGAAAACCCTTCAAATACTATTATTTCCACAAATGGTTAATTTTTAATCTTCATCCTCATAAAATCATATACAATTTAAATAGTGATACTTTAAGAATAAAAAGACATTTTACAGATCTCATTTTTCCTCACAAATCCATTCCATATGACTGGATTAACAACCCATTTTTATCTAGATGAAAAAATATAAAAAACAAATTAAATACTACAGTCATTCAGTGAATCAATAATAAGGACTAAATAGTTCTTAGCCAAGAACTATTCTTCACTTATTATATTAGGACAAGGCAAGACTACTTTTTGAAGCTCCTTCATTACTCATAGATTATTAATATCCAAACTTAGGCAAAAAAGATGAAAATCTGAAAAGAGCCTTCATAAGCACATTAAACTTAATGGAAGCACAAATGTCACACATGTTACTAGTATATTTGTTTCTAGATTCTCAAACGCATAAACTGCTGTGGGTTTAAACTTACAGGAATTCCTCTTATTAATAAGGTACAAATTTTCAAGAGCTGATTTGAGAGAAAACTATCATACACACCATGTACACATTACCTTAAGAAGGTATCTTGCAGCTGCTGAGGTACAGTTGCAAAATCAAATGCACAGTAAGATTGGGGAAGAAAAACTTCCATGTTTTTTCGAACTTCTACAGGAGGATTAGTCATAATAGGAGCTGCACTTCCAAAGAATGGATACGAGTACCTAAAATTTGAGAAAAAAAAATTTTAAATACAGTTTGATAGTCTTATAATTTATCAATCTAATGAGATTGATAGTCTGTTTAAAATATATATAAGATGAATATTATGAATTAATAGAATTTTTAAATAGATAAATGGTACAAACTCATGGTTTTACTCCTATCACCAACTTTAAAATCATACAAGTATTTTCAGTGTTTATATAATAATTACAGAAATTAAAGAGAAAATACATTATTTGTATAGCACTATAGCCAAAGTTGCTTTACAAGTATCTTTCAATGACCTTCTAGGGAAGGAGCAGAATGCTGGTACTTTAAAGGTAATGACACCAAATGCAGAAGAGACAGCTATTTTTATACACTTCGTAGGAATGAAAATGACTCCACAAACAAACCAAACTGCCATCTGTTTAAGAATTCCTGGAGGGTACAGGTCCTATCTTTTTAATCTTTGCACTTCCAGGAACAAACAAATAGGCAGTTTTCACCGTATAATATACACTCAATAAATATATGGTAAATTTAATTTCTAAAACTCTTTTCCTTTATGTGATAATGTCCTGATTTTTTACGGGCTAAAAAAACCTTAGTTAACTCCAAAAGGATGCATACATGGTATTGTCTTTAAACTGAGAATCAAGGATGAAAGCAATTCAAATATACTACATATGAATTGAAGGGTGACGTAACACTATTTCTTCATCATAAAAACACACCAGATTAAATGGTAGAATGCTGACTACTGCTAAACTTTTTTTTGTATTTAAAGCCAAATGTAAAGATATGATAATGCTCATTTAAATTTCATCTCGTATCTTGTTATTCATTATAAAAACGAGAATTTAAAGCCTACTAGTAAAAACTGATTTCCTACAAGAATCCTATTCAATCATTCAATTCCTATATGATCACATATCTACTGAATTAGGCCATCTTCATCTCACAAAGAGAAAATCAATCCCCTATCACTCCACTCCAGGATGTACTGATTATTTTTTAAAAGACAAACGCATTAAACTTTTTCAAATACCAGTGTTAATTTCACGAATTCCATGATACAGCTGCAGACTACAATTGCATACCAATGCAGAAATGACAACATAAAATTTACCAGAGCAAGTTAAACAGCTAGTACTTTAAAAAGTGCCTTAAAATGAATCAAAGACAAGTCTAGCAGTCTTTATCAAGAGAATTCTATGTACAGTGTTAAGTGGATCATTACTATTTCTTCAATTTGGAATGTTCTTTCCCCTTTTCTTTGCCAAGTAAACTTGTAGCCTCCCTCACATACTGACTTTTTTCTGAATCTATCTTCTTTCCTAGGTTAGCTCTTTATTCACATGGCCCATGTATCCCTAATACCAGGCACAGTGCTGGCACAGTGTAAGCACTTAATGATTAAACTAATGGCCCTTGTGGCAAGAAGGAAACCCAACAACTAACATTAGCACTTTCTCAGTGGGCTTGCACAAGGCTCCCCCCTCACAGCATCCATTTAATTTTAGGTCATTCCTATGTTTCTATGTTTCTGGCCAACATCATCTCTAGGTATCCTAAGATCAAATTCTCCAGGACAGCAGAAAAGAGATCTCAGTTTAAGGAGTGGAGGGAGAAAAGACAAAAATTAAGAGAATAAGTAATAATTCTATTCTAAAAACAATTTTGAGATGGTTCATATAAGCCCTTTGAGAAAAGCTGTGATAGAAAGCCTTTTTCTGGCCTTCACTTTTCAAATTAAAGCACGTTTTAGTAATGATTCTCAGCACCTAACATGAGGTAAAATGCAAACTTAAGCTGTGGTGGACAGTCTCCCATTCTATGAATTCATGAACTTAGTCAGTGCTGGGTCCCTTGGGTCTATTATTCACATTGAAGCTCAGAGGAATTTGGAAACAACTTGATAAGAAATCAAACAACTGAAAAAGTAGATGCAAGTAAGAGTTGGTTTATGCATTTGAAAAGGCAGGTATGCCTCAAATAATAGCAGGAAGCAATGTGTAGTCACTGACATTCCTGGGAATGGCAATCCATGATTGGATTGAATCCTGGATTGAAAATCTTTCAGGACAGAAAGATTTTCTCACTTTAATCACATAAAGACCATCAATGTCATTACAAATACTAATGCTTGCTCCAAAGAAATTTATGAGGAGAAACGAAATACTACAAACTAAAACACATTATTTTATTACACTTAGCATATACCTTAGCCAAAAGTCTATGAAAATGTATTATTAAAAACAAACTATTGTATAAAGCCATTTGACTGAAATACATATATATATTTTTTGATTATATATATATATGTACATATATTTTGCTTCTTTATATTGAACAGTGTGGGCACATTCCACTTATAATCATTAAACAAGGTTTTTAGATTCACAGCTACAAAATGTAAGTATTGAGGATATAAACACCCATTATAATACAGTTTTGTAGAAAAGTAAGATATCATACTTCCATTATTTTTAACTGTGGCTATTTCCAGAAACAACACAATTTAGGTTCAAGAGTCACTGTTTTTAAGTAGGAGCACTAATAAATTATTATGAAAACCTGTAATAATTATACCAGAATTAGGTAAGCCTTTACTTCTCATTGTCAGTGCCACCACTGCCACCGTAAGTTCCAAGTCACAGGACACAGCCTTACCCCTGTTACAGTCCACTGGCTTAACAAATGTGATCGCTTCTTTGGTAACATTTCTCCCTCGGCAACTACCCAAATGTAGGAAAGGCATTTCTCCTATGAAAATGCTTTGAAACAAAACTATATCGCACCTTAATATACAGTTGATTGGAAACCCAACTTCCAAATCACGGATACTCCTTAAATCTATTGAAAAGCAAAAATGATGCGATGTTGCTGGAACAGCAACCTTCTGTCCTGAAGCTGTTTCTGAGGCATTCGATGTCAACCCTGGCTGGGCCACTGAAGCAGGTACAGAAGAACTGATGGCTAAAATGAACACAAAATTTTTTTTGAAAATTCCATTTAACAGTTTCTCTTAAGTTCTTTACATAACTTCAAGATGTCATCTCATTTACCTTCAAGCAAAAAATTTGACTATTTGGGTTTATAAACATATGAACTGAAGCTCAACTTCTGAAAGTGACTTGCCTCAAATTATGTAGGCTTTAATTCCCATTATGGAACTATGGAAAAAAGAGCTCACTCTCAACACTTATTGTAAAACCTAAAAGGACACAATACCAATGCAGAAATGTACAACAGTAGCCTGGCATATCTACTGAATAAGGCACTAACTTATTTCCATAAGGTACATGAACATAACTTAGTATTCAAAAGGCTGTGTTTGAGACTTCCTGCAGATATAATTGCACCACTTTTTAAAAAGTAGTTTTGGTTAGTTTAAGCACATATGACAAAGTTTAGCAAGAAGTTAAAACTTGAAAAGACAGACCTATCTGGTCTAATCTTATTATAGACCAGAGACATGTTGTGAATGGCCCAAGTCCTATAGCTACTCAGTGACAGTTACCACTCACACCCAAACTTCTAACTTCTAACCCACCACTTGCTCTGATTACTTACATTACTGCATATAACTGTAGATCCTTATGCAATGGGTGGAAGCATATTATAAACCCAGATAAATATGCATTTTCAGACTCTCTCTTACTTTTAGGATGAAAAATGATTATGAGTTTACTATAACAGGAGTACTTATTTCCTCTAAAATTGCAACAAATTCAAGATATTCATGAGTTTACTAGTTAAATATCTATTTGCAAGAACTATATTCCTTAATTTCTTTTGAATCACCTACTATTGCTGATAAGGAAGTAGATGAAAAATTCTCTTACCTTTTAGCAAATTGTATTACGAAATTAAATAGATTGCAATTATTTTAAATAGAATTTTTCTTTTTACACCACCACACATTATTGGGTCTTAAAAGAACTCCCAATTTTTTGCTTAGAATCCATGAAAACTTTGTCATTTATTAGATGACTGCAAAATCTATACCAAAAAGATTTATAGAAAGGACATAAAAAAAAAAAAACAGAAATGGGGACACAGTTTGCAGTGATCTCAAATGCAAATGATAAAGAAAATGAATAAAATATTAACGAGCAAATCTGGGTAAACGGTTCATGAGTATTTCTAGTTAATACTTTCCTTTCTGTTAACTTGTTTTAAGCTTGAAATTATTTCCAAATAAAAGTTTCAAAAGAGAAAAAAGGACATCTTACCCTTTGGATTTGGTTTTGTGACCTTATCATACCGTAAGCTTTCCACTTCACTCTCTGTTGCATCTTCTCTTGTTGGAGGTAACTGCTTTTGAGGTGGAACAGGGGACATGCTTGGTGACTTTGGCCCAGTAAGTGTCTTCTCCTCTATGGGGGTTAAAACTCTCTTCTTTGAATGCTGTGGTTCATGTTCATTCTGGGTCTTTAATTCAATTAAAGACTAAAAACAATTTTTAAATAAAGCACAATTTGCAAAGAACTTTCCTTCATAATAAAGCAAAAGATGTGACGTTGTTTTCTAAAAATATAAGCTTCCTTTCCCAGTTTGGATATTCCTAGTCTATTTTTCTTCATAATTTGCAAATTTTCTTATTGCATCTAGGACCAGAAAAAGAAGATGAACAGGAAGGAAATATGATATCCAGGCCTGAGTACCAAAATGCATCCTAGTGGATAAAGAAGGGATATTCAATAAAAGAAGTCAGGCATAGGAGTCCCTGGGAATGGTTATTCATACCAAGGCAATACAAATGGAAGCCTATACTGCTAAAAACAAAATCAGGTATCTTGTATGATATTCTTCCTCTCTGCTCCACCACCTTCTAAAAACATGTGCATATATATATTTTTTAACTCTCACTTCAGTTTTTCTATCTTTAATTCATAACATACATAAAGATCAGTTCTTTAAAAGAACAGGATATAGAGGTTGATTCTGGGACTATATGCAATAAAAAGACATATACAAATAAACACCCATCTCTGTTGTCTAAAGAGTATGTGGTAAAGCACTTATGAACCAAAAACCTCTTCTTAGCTAAGCTTGAGTCAACAAAAATTGTAACACTAATGCAGATTCCCAGAAACAGATCTAAAAATGTTTCACTCTTTTGCCAGAGTTCCTTCTCTGCCATGGTCATCGACTATGAACTGGGGTGGGCGCTGGGAAGCGGATCCCCCTACATGTAAAGACTGCACTGAAAGGTTCTGGACAAACTGTCACTGATAAACCACAGCAGTGGAAGCCACAGTGCTTTTGAAAAACATCTTTTCTGAGAGGAAGTCTCCTAAAACATAGGCAACTAATTAAGAGTAGTAAATACTTTCTTATGCTGGTTGCTCTTCTGAGGTTCAGCTTTTATATCATGATGATACCAGAGCTGGGGAAGGAGGGTCACTACTTGCCTGGGTATCCATGCCTTCCCTCTGCAAAGCCACAGACACTCCCACAGTTGGGGCTAGCTCCACAGGAATAGGAGCAAGCTTTTGTTTGGCTCGGTTTGGAGGCTCAAGGGTAAAAGCCCCCTCAACTGTGACTGGACGTTGGTTGATTTCCGTACTACCCTTTTTCAGTAACCCGGTTAAGGGTACTTCTGTACTTCCAAGTGACTGGTCTCCACAGCAGAGATGAATCTAATACGAAAGGGAGAATCCAAAGAGGGCTTGATATTTTCTCCTTTTACCTAAACATATAAACTTAACAGAAGTGATAAAACGATGCATGGAAGGAAAGTATAATACAGGTTATCCTATTGTCTTGCAGAGGCTATTAACGGATTCTCATACATGATTATTCAAACTGTCAGGAACTAAGTATATCAACAACTCAGTAGTAAAGCTATTACTTCTTTTTCATTTTTCTTTCAGTACTCTGTGTGTGTGTATGTGTATATCACCGTTTTCTCTTTCCTTGGTGAGCTAGGGTTACTTTAGTATTTTATTATGCTGTTTTACATTTGCAAATTATATCATGGATACATGAATTTAAACAGAAAACAAATACTCCATTTTTTTCTATTTCAATTTCAACATTAATTTAAACTCAGTTATAAAAAATGTTAGTGTATTCAAACCTTTATGGAAATTAAAGAAGCTCAAATAATTGTTTTATTCACCCATAAAGCACCATATATCTCTTTTGCTGCTTTTCAGTCTCTCTCTACAAAAGAGTGTCTAACAGTAAAAAGTAAAAGGGAATACCTCTGAGGTGGAATGTACTGCTAATCACTGACAGCTAATGAAAGTGCTGACATTAACATCTTTTGCAACTACAAAAAGGCGACTGTACCAGGTATGTTGTATAATGATTCTTTTCCCTTAATTGAAGCCTTGGTAAACTTAGCATTTATATGAATAATTAATAATCAATCATTACATGAAAATATTTTTAGTTCTAACATCAGCAAGACTTACAAGTTAGTTTCAATGCTTTTAGGTGTGATATTTTTAATAGGTTGGAGATGAAAGGATTTTTATGACTTTAAATGCCCATGAGAATCAAAATTAATACTTTTGGAAATGACTGATGTATTAAATATAGAAAAAAACTCAAACTGCTTTTTTTTCTGCATTTCAACATTTTATATAGTCTTCAGCTTTCTAATACCTTAGATTTAGCAGAACAACATCTAAAATTTAGCCCTACTAAAATTTCTTATGCCTCTCTCACCTCCTACCCAAAATGCAAGCAAGTCTACTGACTTCTCAATGACCTTAAACAAGTGACTACCTAACCCTATTTTTCATTGTTCCATTTCAGTATGACTAAAAGCAATCACAAAAAAAAGAAACAGTATTTTTACTAGGTAAGGTTCACTTTTAAATACAGCCCAACTTAAAAATTAGTTTACAGTAATTCAACACTGCAAAATCTGTGGGATGCAGCAAAGCCCATGCTAAGAGGGAAGTATATTGCAATACAGGCCTACCTCAAGAAAGAAGAAAAGTCCCATATGAACAGTCTAAACTCACAATTAACGAAACTAGAAAAAGAAGAACAAATGAGGCCCAAAGTCAGTAGAAGGAAGGACATAATAAAGATTAGAGCATAAATAAATAAAATCTAGAAGAATAAAACAATAGAAAGAATGAAAGCAGGAGCTGGTTCTTCGAGAAAATAAACAAAATGGATAAACCCTTAGCCAGACTTATCAAGAGAAAAAGAGAGTCTACACACATAAACATAATCAGAAATGAGAAAGGAAAAATCATTATGGACACCACAGAAAGAATTATGAGAGAATACTATTAAAATTATATGCTACCAAACTGGATAACCTAGAAGAAATGGAAAAATTCCTAGAAAAATACAACCTTCCAAGGCTGACCCAGGAATAAACAGAAAATTTGAACAGACCAATAAACCAATAACCAGCAACAAAATTTAATTGGCAATCAAAAAACTACCTAAGAACAAAACCCCTGGACCACATTGCTTCAATGCTGAGTTTTATCAAACATTTAGTGAAGACCTAATACCCATCCTCCTTAAAGTTCTCCAAAAAGTAGAAGAGGGAATACTTTCCAACTCCTTCTATGAGGCCAGCATCACTCTAATACCCAAACCAGGCAAAGACACCACAAAAAAAGAAAATTACAGACCAATATCCCTGATGAACATAGATGCAAAAATACTCAACAAAATATTAGCAAAAGAATTCAAAAATACATAAAGATCATCCATCATGATCAAGTGGGATTTATTCCAGGGATGCAAGGATGGTACAATATTCAAAAATTCATCAACATCATCCACCACACCAACAAAAAGAACAAAAACCACATGATCATAGCCATAGACGCTGAAAAAGCATTTGACAAAATTCAACATCCATTCATGACAAAAACTCTTAACAAAATGGGTATAGAGGGCAAGTACCTCAACATAAGAAAGGCCATATATGACAAACCCACAGCCAACATCATACTTAACAGTGAGAAGCTGAAAGCTTTTCCTTTAAGATCAGGAACAAGACAAGGATGCCCACTCTCCCCATTTTCATTCAACATAGTTCTGGAGGTCCTAGCCACGGCAATCAGACAACACAAAGAAATAAAAGGCATCCAGATTGGCAAGGAAGAAGTTAAACTGTCACTGTTTGCAGATGA
The DNA here is from genome assembly GCF_040802235.1 of Manis javanica. NCBI lineage: Eukaryota > Metazoa > Chordata > Mammalia > Pholidota > Manidae > Manis > Manis javanica. The sequence continues at coordinate 60,983,210 of NC_133169.1, read as the reverse complement.
CATGATATTGTACATAAAAAACCCTAAAGAATCCACTCCAAAACTACTAGATCTAACATCTGAATTCAGCAAAGTTACAGGATACAAAATACACAAAAATCTGTTGCATTCCTATACACTAACGATGAACTAGCAGAAAGAGAAATCAGGAAAACAATTCCATTCACAATTGCATCAAAAAGAATAAAATACCTAAGAATAAACCTAATGAAGGAAGTGAAAATCCTATACCCTGAAACCTACAAGACACTCATGAGAGAAATTAAAGAAGACATCAATAAATGGAAACATATCCTGTGCTCATGGATAGGAAGAATTAATATTGTCAAAATGGCCATCCTGCCTAAAGCAATCTACAGATTCAATGCAATCTCTATCAAAATACCAACAGCATTCTCCAACAAACTAGAGCAAATAGTTCTAAAATTCATACGGAACCACAAAAGACCCCAAATAGCCAAAGCAATCCTGAGAAGGAAGAATAAAGCAGGGGGGATCATGCTTCATAACATCAAGCTCTACTACAAAGCCACAGTAATCAAGACAATTTGGTACTGGCACAAGAACGGACCCACAGACCAGTAGAACAGAATAGAGAGTCCAGATATTAACCCAAGCATATATGGTCAATTAATATATGATTAAGGAGCCATGAACAAACAATGGGGAAATGACAGCCTCTTCAACAGCTGGTGTTGGCAAAACTCAACAGCTACATGCAAGGGAAAGAAACTGGATTATTGTCAAACCCCATACACAAAAGTAAACTTGAACTGGATCAAAGGCCTGAATGTAAATCATGAAACCATAAAACTCTCAGAAGAAAACACAGGCAAAAATCTCTTGAATATAAACATGAGCAACTTTTTCCTGAACGTACCTCCTTGGGCAAGGGAAATAAAAGCAAAAATGAACAAATGGGACTACATCAAGATAAAAAGCTTCTGTACAGCAAAGGACACCATCAGCAGAATAAAAAGGCATCCTACAGTACGGGCGAATATATTTGTAAATGACATATCTGATAAGGGGTTAACATGCAAAATATATACAGAACTCACATGCCTCAATACCCAAAAAACAAATAACCCAATTAAAAAATGGGTAGAGGAAATTAAAAATTAAAAAATTTCTTCCAAAGAAGAAATTCAGATGGCCAACAGGCACACAAAAAGATGCTCCACATCGCCAACTATCAGAGAAATGCAAATTAAAACCACAATGAGATACCACCTCATACCAGTTAGGGTGGCCAACATGGAAAAGACTAGGAACAATAAATGCTGGTGAGGATGCTGAGATAAGGGAACCCTCCTACACTGCTGGTGGGAATGTAAGCTAGTTCAACCACTGTGGAAAGCAATGTGGAGTTTCCTCAAAAAACTAAAAATAGAAATACCATTTGACCTGGGAATTCCACTCCTAGGAATTTACCCAAAGAAAACAAGTTCTCAGATTCAAAAAGACATATGCACCCCTATGTTATTGCAACCCTATTTACAATAGCCAAGATATGGAAGCAACCTGAGTGTCCATCAGTACATGAATGGATAAAGGTGTTACATATACACAATGGAATACTATTCAGCCATAAGAAAGAAACAAATCCTACCATTTGCAACTACATGGGTGGAGCTAGAAGATGTTGTGCTCAGTGAGATAAGTCAGGCAGAGAAAGATGAATACCATTTGTGGAGTACAACAACGAAGCAAAACTGAAGGAAGACAATAGCAGCAGACTCACAGACTCCAAGAAGGAACTAGCGGTTACCAAAGGTGGGGGTGAGGGAGGGAGGGGGGGTGAGGACGGAGGGTGGGTGAGGAGGAAGGGAGAAGGGGATTGAGGGATATGATGATTAGTCCACATGGTGTGTGTGGGGTCACAGGGAAGACAGTATAGCATGGAGAAGACAAGTAGGGACTCTGTAGATCTTACTACACTGATGGGCAGTGACTGCAATGGGGTATGGGGGGGACTTGATAATAAGGGTGAATGTAATAACCACATTGTTTTTCTTATGAAACCGTCATGAGTGTATTTCAATGAGACCTTAATTAAAGTAAAATAAAATAAAATAAATTAGTTTACAAAAAGTTCTCAATATAAGGGCAGTAGTTTTAGAAAGCTGGATTATCTCTTCGCTTCTAATCACAATAAGGTATGTCAATTATGAAATGTAGAGGGTGAGCTGTGTGCCTAGATCTACTATCTCTACTCATAATAATGAAACCTTCCTTGTGCCCACAACTTTAGGCTCCATGTACAATTTTTTATTATAAAGGACTGATAACTGATACACCTCTTCTCACAGCAACTAGGTAAGGAGGTAATATCTCCTAAAAGTCTGAAGTAACTATTACACTAAGACTTTACAAGTCAGTAAAACTCCTAACAATTAAAAGATGTGGCAGAATGGTGACCTTCACTACTGAAACAAGACAGAATTTAGGTACCTCTCAAATGCTTAAAAAATCATCTCTATTAAAAAACAATTTTCTGCAGTACTTACCTGAAGTTTAGACTGAAGGGCTAGGTAAACACGAAGTATTTCTATACTGCTACGTATTCGAACAGATGCTCTCTCTGGCTCAAAGTCTGGGTTGATCAAATCATTGAAGGGTTCGTTTGTAACATCATTTCCCAATAAACAATAGTAAAAGAAAAATTCAAGCTGTCTTTCTGGAAGTTTCATAGTACATGGAATTAACTAAACATTGAAAGAGAAAAGAAAAAGAGAAAGAGTATTACTTTGTAAACCACTAAATATGCTTATGAAATGTCTGGTGAACTTCAACAATATTTCCTAAAATGTTGATTTTTTCATTTCAACTCTTATTATTAATCACTTAAAATTTCTAAATCTCTGCCAAATTATGATTTTCTTAAGATAAACTTTAAAAAATTAATTAAACTAAAATATTTTTATAGATTCATGTTTCTTTGAAGTTTGCATTTCATTCAACTGGCCTATTCCACAAGACAGTGGTAAAATATTTTAAACTGGGCTTTCCTTATTTCCTCATACCTTATTTCATATCTTTATTCTGCCATCCTCTTTATAAATGAGGTTTTTTAAAAATCTTAACCCAGGCTCTTTAATGTAACATCTTAGTCTAGGCCTTTGAGAAAAAAGCTTTTTAGCCACTTTATCAAAATTTGGAGACCTATAAATTAACAGGTGCAAAAGGAAGCCTTCTGTACTAGAAGTGTTACTTCTCAAAGCTGGTAGTTTCATTGTCACAAAAGATAAAGATATGAGATTCTTGTCCCGTAAAATATAAAATATATTCTAACAGACCCTTAATGCTTGCTAGTATGTTGTTAAAAAAATAAACTATAAATAATTGATATGTTCATCAATAGTAGATGGCTTAAAATGTTAGAGTTATCAAACAGTGTGGCTGCTAAATAATGCTACACTGACATGAAAGTAATCTAAGACATACTGTTAGGTAAAAAAAAAGTCACAGGACAGTTTGTGAAAAGTACTAACTACTTAGATTAAAACAGCCTAATACAAAGCATGCAGTAAATAATTAATCAAGTTATTTGTTATTTAACGTAAAGTATAAACTAACTTCATGTAGTACTCAGTCATTTATTACTTTATAAAAACGCTTATTTTAATATAGCTATTTAATCCTATACTTTAAAATGTATTAATTGCAATTTTAACCTTGTGGATTTTAGTTACATGGAATTATACATCCTGAGAGGCAGCACCTATAACCTGCAGCTGTTAAGAGCGCACATTCTGGGGTAAGCCTCCAACCCCCAACTTGGTTCCATTGTCGGCTTGCTGTGAAGCCCCGGACTGACCACTTCATCTTTCACTCTTTCTTTTAGGGTTGTTGGGATTAAAAGAGATAATACATGTTCAATTCTATAACTCTGCCTAGTACATAGTCAGATGTTGTTATGTGAATGGGAAAATGTCTATGGAAAAAATATACTACACTTAATAGTGATTATTTCTGAGGAGTTGAGTTAGAAGAGACTTTTTTTGTTTTCCTTTCTTCCATAATCAGAAAGCAGTAAAACTTATAATAAACATGTAACTTTCAATGTTTCATAGTACATTTAATTCTGAGTAATTCTCACTAAAAGAGATTCTTTTACAAATCCTTTATCATCCTTGGATTTAGAAACAGTGTAGTCTTCCTGCTCTGAGTTCATTCCTACATTCTACAGCATTATAGCATCATGCTCTAAATCACTAAAGTGCATCAGAAAAGGTATGTCTCGTTAGTTTATTGCCCTAAAGTTGCAGTAGGACTAAAATGCAACATGTGCAAAATAGCACAATGCCTAATTCATAGAACATAATGCATAATAAGTGACTGATGCATATTAACAATTATGCCTCCCTACGGAGTTGAATATTAAAAGTAGCAATTTAAAATGCTTTGCAGATATTTAATAATACAGTAAAAATGCAGTAGACTCATTATCTAATGTATGTTCTGATGTGGTTAATGAAAAGACAGTGGACATCTGGCTGTCCCCAAACAGAGTGACATATTCAGCTAGGGCAATCCACAAACAGAGCTTTATGAGGAAAAGAAATATAAGGAACTTGATGGAGAAAGACAAAAGCACATACATCAAGTATCAATAAGGAAATGACAGTACCAAACTAGGAGAGGAAGAGTAAAGCTCAAAGAGTAGATACATAAGTACTTCTTATAGTGGGCATGAATTCAGTGTGACACAGTTAAACATATTTCCCGAGAAAAATCTTTAACTGATAAATCTCCCAAGTCAGATAAATATGTGGTCACTAACTCATATTTCACTTGTGAATGTATACTATGTAGGAATTTTTTTATCTCTAAGAAAGTGGATAATCTGATAAAAAGTTTAGAGTCACAAGCCATATTCCCTATTTTTGAAGATAATTTATTTCAGCTGCTAAAGACCAACATATCAAAGAAACTAGACTTGATTGTGTGAAGACAACAGACTAACAGCTAATTTTGTGTTGAGCTGCTACTGAGAAGAGATGGTCTACCATGGGCCCCGAGCATCTCTGCATGTTGCGCTGACTGAGCCAAGCCTGAGAGGCCCTGACCACTCTCACCCAGGCCAGCTCCCAGTGCTGTGTATGCAGCTGGTAACCCTGAGGAAGCAACGAACACTTTCCTGGACAGAGATCAGGACTGCTTACAATAAAAGTGGTATACTCCCTAAGCACTGTGTTCCTTAGCTGTGACGCAAACCCCACTGCGTGCGGAACAACCTGGGTCCCTCTGTACCATCCCACACAGCTTTGGGTCAGGGGAACTGAAGGGAACATGCTGGTATGAACTGCTCACTATGCAGTCCTTTGTCTCTGACCCAGGAACCTCTGTCTTCTGCTAGCATTCAAGAAACCATAATAGGCTAATTCATTAGCTTGTAAGTAAGGTAAAATCTAATCCCAGATCTGACACCTATTAAGTATGACTGAGACCAGGTGTTCCTCACACTGCATATTTTTCCAAAAAGCAATTTATTCAATACTTTGAAAAAAATCCTTTTATACCAGCCTTACCATGCAACACAGTATACAATGTGAAACAATGTTTGCTGATTATCTTTCTTCTAACTCCTGAGACTTAATTTATTCTCTTACAATCAAGATTATTCCAATTACTTTTCCTAAAGCAAAAATGCTTTCTGATGTGGAAGAAAACATTTTTCTAAATTACTTTTAAAAAGTAAAAAAGTCTACTTGCAAATCTTTTTAATACTTACAAAGCAGATTTTAAAAAATAAAATGTTTCCAAGTTCTGCATGAATCACTAATCTGAGGGAAATCCTCACCTGCTCCAGTTGGGTGGCAAACGCTATGGTCACTGACATAACGAAGGAGTCAGTACAATACTCAGCGGGTCCGATCTGATGGTAGCCTCCCTCCTCATTCAGCACTGCCACAATATCCTTGGGATCAAGTCCAGAGAGGCTGGCAGGTACTTTATGGAGAAAAACACAATTAAACTACATTACAGTTTGACATAAATCATTGTAAGGTTTTGAAAGCTGGTTTTTATATTTCTTACTTTGCTTGGCAGTTTTCATGAATATGGTTAATATCTCGATACGGTTCCCTTTGATCTTATACACAGTCTTCAAAGAAACCTTATTTAATCACCATCTTCTTTCTGCACATAAATGCCACATTTTGAAAGAAGATAACATTTTCAAGACTTAAACTGAATAAACCCCACAGAAAAGGCATCATAGGTCTCCTGAAGGAAGTAAACCTAAACTGGGAACTGAAAAATAAGCAAAATTTAACTGAAATGAGAAAGGTAACTGAACAGAGAATAAGGGAGTAAAAAAAAGTATTCTAGGCAGAAGGAACAATATGTACAAAACTCAGAATAGCAGGCATGTGGTTAGAGAACTAAAATCAGTGCCATGTACTAGAGGGTACAGTGAGGACTGACATACACAAAGAAGTGAGGCTGGAGGGATAAGCCAAGGCCATATCGTAAAGAGTCTTCTTGAATGCCATGTTGAAACATCTGGATAGTTTTCTAAGAATAAGAGAAAACCATTAAACAATATTGACAAGAGAGCTGATATAATCAAATAGGCTTAGTATGAAGTGACTGAAGAATGCAGCAAAGTGGGCACTTCCCATATTGGCAGGTTACAGACTAGTACAATGTTTTGGAAGGCAGTCTATCAGGGCTTGTCAACATTTTATATATGCAAAGCCTATCAACAAGCTATCCTTGACTACTTCAGGAATTAGCCTGAGGAAATTTGCTTACTCCACACTGGCAAAAAACAGAGTAACAGTTAAGAGTACAGACACTATAGTCACACACACCAAGGTTCCAGTCCAAGTCCTGTGAAACCCTATGATCTCCTTCAGCCTCAGTTTTTTTCTTTCTGCAAAGCTTTCATGGTGTTGTTGAGACAGCACTACATCTGACAATGAGCACTTCAGTAAAGGTAGCCACTAAACGGTAAAGTCAGGAGAGCTTAGAAGTCAAAACAGCAATTATGACATGTCTCTCTTTGTTAGGGAGTTACAAGTATGGAAAGGAGAATACTAGGATAAACCTTGTGGTGTAGGAATTGAAGGATTGACAATATCACTGTGAATGTATGCTGTTCAATATAGGTATGGGTAAATAGAGATATAAAGGTATACATGTATATATACTCGTGTGTATATGTATGTGTGTGTGAGCATACATATAAGTGTATGAGTATATATATATATATATGTGTGTGTATGTACTGAAAGGGCCTGGAAGCAGCAATACGCCAATAGCAACTGGCATTCCTAGCACCTGGATTTTGATTTCTAAACATCATTCTTTACTAAAAGGAAGCAGGACCCCTTAAAGAAATGGCTAATTCCAGGGCTGAGACACGTAAAGTACAAGATGAGCCTGAGTCACCTTCTTGGGCCAGAAACAAGAAAAAGCTCAAAGAATTCTGGAGAAAGGCAAAAGGAAATAGAAGAGACTTGAAGGGGCTCCCAATGCCCAAATCTGGAACAATTATGATAGAGATTATAACCCACTAAATAAAAAAATAAAACTAAGTCTATACTTATCCAACATATATAAATGAATAAATTGAAGGTTTAATGAGGAATGAATATTTTCATAATTTTCTAACTGTTCCCCACAAAATACTTATAAATTACAAAGAAAAGAAGCATAAGCTTACAGTTGCACACATAGACACTACCTTAATCAAGTAATCAAAGGACACATCATCAGTAATGAGACAATCAAAATTGTGCTCCACTTGGTAAGATTCAATGAGAAGAACAGAATACAACTTCTGTGATATTCCTGCCAAAGATGTATAACTTAAATCTAATAACAGACAAATCCAAACAGTATAGGGGCAAAGGCTCATCAAAAGACTGAAACCTAATCATAGACTATAAACATTTCCCCTGCCCCCACATCTTACCACTATATTACTAAAAGCCTATGTTCCTTTAATCCAAAATATCATGTCTGCCTTTCAACAAAAAATTACAATACATACTAAAGTGAAATAAGACAGAGAAAGAAAACACCATGTGATTTCACTTATATGTAGACTCTAAAAAAAAACAAAAACAAATGAAAAATCAAAACTTAAACAGACTCACAAATACAGAGAACAGACTGGCGGAAGCCATTGGAGTTGGGGATGAGGGAATGGGCAAAATAGATGGGGAAAAAATTAGTGAGGATGTTTGAAAAAAAATTAGAAAATCCATTAATGTAATCCATCACATGGCTAAAGAAGAAAAACCACGATTGTATCAACAGATGCAGAAAAAGCATCTAACAAAATTCAATACTCATTCATAACAGAATTCTCACAGCAACTAGAAATAAAGAGTAACTTCAACTTGAAAAAGAACATCTATAAAAAAACTTAGAGTTAACACCATACTTAATGGTGAAAAGCCTTACCACTAAGATCAGGAAAAAAGCAAGGATATTTCCTCTCAACACTGATTTTCAATATCATACTAAAGATCCTAGCAAATGCAATAAAACAAGCAAAGGAAATGAAGGCATGTAGATTGGAAAGAAAGACATAAAACTGACTTTGTTTGCAGAAGACATGACTATGTAGAATATCTAGCAATGGAAAGATTCAATGATAAAACTAGAACTAAACAGCAATTACAGCAAAGCTGCATGATACAAGTTTATATACAAAAGCCAACAGCTTTCAATACACCAGTCATAAGCAAATGGAATTTGAAATTAAAAACAATACATCAGCACAGAAAACAAATACTTAGGAATAAATCTAACAAGATATGTAGAGATCTATATGAGGAAAACTACAAAATTCTGACAAAGGAACTCAAAGAACTAAATAAATGGAGAGGTATTCTATGCTTATGGGCAGGACAACTCAATGTTGTCAAGATGTCAATTCTTCTCACCTTGATCTATAGAGTCAATGAAATTCCAGTCAAATTCTCACTATTTTATGGACATCAACAAACTGATTCTAAGGTTTATATGAAGAAGTAGAAGACCCAAACTAGTCAACTCAGTACTGAAGGAGGCCAACTCAATATTGAACACAGGCTGAAGCAGCACAAATGCTGCTGCAGTGACTGGACATCCACATGTAAAAAGTCAGTCCACACATACACACAAATTCACCCTTAACAAAAGTTAACTCAAAATGGACCACACACCTAAGTGTAAAATAAAAACTTGTAAAATTCCTAGAAGATAACAGGAGAAGCCTAGATGATGTTGGGTATGGTGATGACTTCAGATACAGTATCAAAGGCCTGATCCATGAAAGAATTGATGAGCTAGACTTCACTAAAATTAAAGAACTTTTGCTCTACTAAAGACAATGTCAAGACAATCAGAAGACAAGTCACAGACCAGGGAAAAAAGATTTGCAAAATAGATATCTCATAGAGGACTGTTAACTAAAATATATGAGCAACTCTTAAAATGAAACAGTAACAACCAAACAATTAAAAAATGGGCAAAAAAGATACCTTACCAAAGATATACAAATGATAAGTAAGCATATAGAAACATGTTAACACCATGTATCATCAGGGAACTGAGTATTAAAACAAAATGCCACAACATCTATTAGAATGACAACATCAAATGCTGGCAAGGATGTGGAGCTATAGGAAGTCTTATTCAATGTAGGTGGGAATGCAAAATGGAAGATAGTTTGGCAGTTTTTTATAAAACTAAGTATATTCTTACCACATGATCTAGCAATCACACTCCTTGGTGTTTACCCAAATGAATTAAAAACATATGCCCACACAAAAACCTGCACATACATTTATAGCAGCTTTAGTCATAAATGCCAAAACTTGGAAGCAACCAAGAAGTCCTTCAGTACTTGAGTGGATAATAAACTGCAGTACAACCAGACAAAGGAATATTATTCAGCACTAAAAAGAAATGAGCTATCATGGCACAAAAAAATGTAGAAGAACCTTAAAGGCATTTTACAAAATGAAAAAAGCCAATGAGAAAAGGCTACATACTGCTATGATTCCAATGATATGACATTCTGGAAATGGCAAAAATATGAAGACAGTGAAAAGATCAGCAGCTGCCAGGGGTCGTGGGGCAGGGAGGGATGAGTAAACAGAACACACAATTTTTATGGCACTGAACCTATCCTGGAGGCTACTATAATCGTGGAAATGTCATTCCACATTTGTGAAAATTGATGGAATATACAACACCAAAAATGAATGAGCCCTAGAATAAACTATGGACTCTGTGTGACAATGATGTGCCAAAGTAGATTCATCAATTTGAATGAATATACCCCTCTGGTGAGAGATACTGATGGGGGAAACGGTATGCAAGAACACTCTGAACTTCCCACTCAATTTTGCTATGAACCTAAAGCTGCTCTAAAAAATAAAGTTTATTAATTTAAAAAAAGAGACAGAAAAATATAAAAGTTCTGTTAAATTACAGTTGAGTTAACAGAGAACAGCATAACGATTTTGGGCTTTCCTGCAATCATTAGGAAGAAAGTTTTACTAAACAGCATTTATTTTTAATTAAATTATTTTAATTTTAAAATATTTTTTAAAAACAATACAAAATTCTGTTTTGCTGTTATATATCAAATAAAGAAAAGCATCTGTTAAGTTTTGTAAATGAGCTAAAAGCAACAAGTGTTACATGTTAAATGTTGCACATTTGTCTCATGCACTGAAGTAAAATCAGGTTACAATCCCGCATTTACCTCCCTAGAATACCCCCACCAAAGAGCTCCAGAGGTAACCTCTCCCAGAATGACTTTAGAGATGACGCACAAACCTTTTCCATCTCGAGGTGGGGCTCCCTTTGCTTTAAAAGTATCCACTGGTGCCTTTGTGTCTGTTTCCAAAGCAATGCTTATCTGTATCTCAGACTTGAACTTGGTGTATTTATTACTCAGCAACTGGTACCACTTTGGTGCCTAGAGAATAACAACATGATAAAACAACAACAGAACATCTTAACAGTTAATAGGAAATAAACAGTAGTGGGAAATGTTCTATAAGGTTCCAAACAAATTTCCTGTAGTTTCTCGATACTTTTTCCTCTTAAAAATTTTTTTCTTCACATTTTCCTCAAAAGCAATTAGTCCTGTTTAGGAAATTAGTCCCAAATTTCCTCTTGAAAGAACTGAGTAGAAATTTAGGTTGTTTAGGTTCCTTGCTTCTATTCCCATGATTCAACAAGGAATACATTAAAGAGAAGAAAACAATATATTTCCTTCTGTCTTTACTCTCCTGTCCCAAATCTCACTTCATCCCTTAAACAAAAAAAAAAGAAAAAAAGAAACCAATTTTCCATTTCCCAAACCCCTTTTCACTTTATCTGTTTTGCCCTTTCTGTCTGCCACATTTCTGCTTTGTTACATATATATTAAATAAAGGAAAGAAAAGCTGAATGTTAAAAAAAACACTAAAAAACTACTAAAGTAAAGGCCTAATGGTAGAGTGCTAGGTTATGAACCATGCACTTAACTGATACATTAATATAAAGCCTTTCTCACAGGATAAAATATTCTCCCTACCCCCAGAGCAACCTCAGAAATTTTAGTACCCAAAGTAGCCTGCAAAAGAGCAAGGCTCTGGATCATGTGCATCATTAGTTGCAGGGCCACATCTCAGAGCCTGGAGCCTTATTACTCCGACTGCTCTTACCTAGAAGCAGAGTAACTGGTGCTTGTGCTGACTGCTCAAACCCAAAAGTTGCTGTTTTACATTTCAGTTATGTTTGATAAGCACAATACAATTACTCAGGCCATAGGTTTAAAAAAAAATTTCGCAACTAAGTTTTTTTTAAAGGCTACATATAAATATCATTCATGTATTATTCATATATTCATAATATAGTTTGTTGCTATATCTCTTAAGACAGATATTTTCTCATTTTAAGTATAAGCTTGGAAAAATATTTTTAGCTACCCACAAAATTTATAACATTTTTTTTCTGTTATATAACTCAAAAAAATAAGTCTGGGTTTTTCTATATTTCTGTTTATTTACAGACAATCTATTTTGAACTTCAAATATTCTACTGGCTAACTTTCAATATTTCTGCTGGCAAACACATAAGAATAAGCAAGACAACAATTGGTTTTTGAAAAACTAACATAATTTTTGAAACATTTCTCCCTAACTTTGATCACAAGTATGGTGACAAACTGTCCTATAGGACTAGAGGAGGGGAGAAGGGATGCCAAGGGCGTTCAAAGGCATGACAGCCTCCCAGATCTCCTCCTCCTAAGAGGTCTACCTCCTCTGTACCTAAGCGACTGCAGGAGTGTCTGTGCGGGTTGCAGGGGAGAAGCTGGGTAAGAGAAACATCAGGGGCACAATCACGGCTCTTGGTTCAGGGTCTAATACCAAAGAAAGAAAACCTTTTTTAAGACCGAGGGACAGAAAGGTGATGGGTACACCAGGAAGGAGGAGCAACAAACCCTCTTTCAAAGCATTTAAAAATTCCAGTTTCTTCTGAATATTTGAAATTTGGGCCAGGCTGACTGCTCAGTTGTAAATATCATTGCTATCAGCAGCAAAAATGTTAGTAACAGATCAACTTTTTGTCACAGAACCCTAATTTAGGATTCAAATCAAGAATAGAGGACTTTACAATAAAATGAACATTTTTTTTCTTAAGAAATTTATGACAAAATTACATCATTAAGAAAACCCAAAATTAAGCATTTCTGAAGTAAGCAATATACAAAAAGGTTGGAAGATATTTAAAAAGACCTAAGAAGAAACTTTTTCAATAACAAAAGCACTAACACAGGAATCAAGGCCGTGAGTTCCTTTTGCTTTCTTTTTTTTAAAGTGTGTAGGGATACTGTTATATAACAGGAGTATGTTGCCATAAGGTCACTTACTCTGACTCCTTCATATGGAATGTGAGGAGTAGGACGCAGGCACACCAGTCAGAGGGTGCTATGACTGCCTCCATGAGAAATGATGGGCTTAAGCTGGGATGCAGTGACAATACAGAAGAGCAGACAAATCAGGAGGGGAAAAACTGTATAGGGTAGCTGTGGAGGCTGGAAAAGGGAGGTGCTGAGAAAGAACCTCTTTCTAGCTTGCAACGCTGGAAGAAGAGCAGCAACCTGAAGCACGTAACATGAGAGGACTGCCCCCGTTGAAGGCACTGCTCAGGAGTTGTACGTGTTAAGCTCAAGCAAACAACAACTTGGACATATGTCTGAGCTCAGAGAGAAATTTCTTTGAGAAAGATAATTCTAGGTCAAGGAATGACCAAAACAGGATTTTCTAAATCAAATTCATGAAAATGTAAGAACTACCATCCTGGCTCAAGCCCATGCTCTCTAGGTTCAGTCCTTTCCTTCAATCTGATATCTATTGAAAATAATCAACTGTCTAACACAGTCAGTTATAAAACATAGAAAGGGCAATACCTGCTTTGTTTCTTGAGCAGCTCTTAAGTCTAGAACTATGTAACCTATAGTTTCCTTGGCTGAAGATAAAGGATCCAAGGCAAAACACTGGAGTTTGACAGGAGTACGCTGCAGCCTGTAACAAAACAATTTATGTGATAAAATAGCTTTCACTTAAAATTGAACTTTCTATTAGCCTTGAAAAAGCTGTCTGATATGAAGACAATTTTCATTTTGTTGGTAACCTGTATCTATTCTGTATTTTCTGAGAACTCAACTGGCATGAACCGTTAATTATGTCTACTTATCTATAGACCAACTAATATACAAAACATGTCAAAAATCTCATTCTCACTCATTGAAGAAGCTCTCCTCTAGGTCATGTTTCTTAAGCTTCTTTAATATTTAGAGCTCTTCGAGAGTCAAATGTTATCATGAATTCTCAAGACTGATTTTAAATTGTTTTTCTTATATTGTCACACATATATAAAACTATAAATACACATATGTATATAGCTCTTTCTGTAGCTAAAGAACCAAAATAAAACTTAGGAATTAAATACCTATATAAAATCATAAAATCATGAACTATTAAATTAACAATAATGTAATAATTTAATATGATACATGACAATGTTCTGTAAGCATGACCTTGACTGGTCTAGCACAAGTTCTTTTGAATCTGGAACCCCTCTACTGGCTTATACAGTAAGCTGATTAGATTTTACCATCATTATACCTAATGGAGTGACTATGAAACCTGGCAAGTCAAGTAAAATCTATAATAAGCAAATTAATAGAAATTACAATGAATTACAAACCATATTTAATATTTCATTACTAGCACTTCTAGAATATTCTGTTCTCTCAGACATTATCAAAAACAAAAAAGCTAGGTTAGTGGTTAAAAACTTAAGTTTCTGGAGCTGGACTGGCTGGACTCTACCACACTCAGCTAACGGACTAACTGAGGGCAAGTGACTTAACTTCTTAGGATTCCATTTTCTCTTTTAGAATTTAGAGGAAATAATAATACCTATTTCATAAGGTTACTCTGATATTGAAATGAATTATTGTTGAAAAGTATTTTGAAAATTTCCTGACACATTAAAAAAAGCATTCAAAATTATCATTACTATAACCTCAGAGATATAAATGGATTTATTTATAACAGCTTGAGAAGAAGCAGAATAAACTGAAAAGAAGTCACCTGTGCTGATGAAGCGCCTTCCTGTCAATCTCCCAGGCTAGCTCTGTAGCAAATTCTGGCTGGTCAGTATGGTCCACAGGATCAGTGGCCAACTGTTCTCCATCAAACTTTGCTTCGACTATAAGCAAATGCTTTGGACGTTTGGGGAAATGGCGACCTGAAAAAAAGAGATTATACAGGTTAATGAGAAGTGTACAAAAATCAAATATGACCATTTAGCATGTGTCTTAAAAATGGACAGAAGTCTTATCATATATTCCATAAACTACCTTGCTAACACATACTCACAAAGGCAGTGAAATTCACAACTTACAAGGAACATGAATCAAACTGAAAGTTGTAATTTACAAATTAGTGGTTCTCAAACATTAATATGCATATGAATCACCTACGATCCCTATTTGAAAACTGTAGATTATGGTTCAGAAGTCTAGGGTGGGCCTGAGAGTCTGCATTTCTCACAAGATCCCAGGTGATGTCAGTGTTGTCCTTGGTTCACACTTGGCTCAGCAACAATCTTAGTAACATTTACAATTAGAGAGTTAAAAATGTGATCATACCAATATTAGACATTGATATCACTGTACAAGTATTTAATGTGAAACAGTTATCTGGAGAGTTGGGAAATAATCAAATTAGCAAAAACAAATTTACTTTCATGTTAATTTTCCTATTATAGCAGTTAAGAATATTTTGTTATTTAGCCAAAGAAACATGAACACATGTATTCATTCTATTCTGAAAGACACTGTGGGTATTATCAAGAAATAGTAAAATATTCTATCTACATATCACTTTTCTTCTGTACTGCCAACTCCATCCTTCATTGTTTACTGAAGCCATATTCAGAGGCAGGTATTAAGTCAGATGATGTGATGCAAAAAGGGTTAAAGAGTACTTGCCCTCCAGGAATTGAGAATGTGGTGGAAAGAAACACACTTAAAAATGCTGAAAACAAGAAGCTAAAGAACTAAAGAAAAAGCACGCAGAGTTACTCAACCTGTTTACAGGTCCAGTGAGGTGGATTTTCATGAAGAGTTTTAACCACTGTTAAATAAACACATTGCAACTGCTTCTCACCATGATCCAGCCTGCTCAGTAAGGAATTAAGCTGGTCAGAGAGGCCTTGATTGCAAACCTGTGAGTTTCAACCTGAAGCTCTCATTTGAAGTTCCCAATCAGGAGACTTGCCACATACAGACATACAGCCCCAGCCACGTATGGCTCTCCTAATAGGCACTCACAGAGGCCTCTCTCTGGACCTCATCTTCAGCTGCTCTAAAAGATCACTAGATTTCCCAAAATGAATTTCACACGTCAAAAAACACCCTATAGTTTCAGTCATACTATCGTTAACAATAACCTCCAGTAAGTCTGAAAAAAGAGGATATGTAATGAAAAAGCAGGTGCCTGTGTCTTCCCAAAGATAACGAATGAACACCTGGAGGGCATAAACCCTGTCTTTTTCATCCTTGGAATCTAGTACGCAACCCACATATTGCTCATGGCAGAAAACCCACCATTTACTTTTGAATAAAGCACATTTCTAAAAGTGTACTCAAGATTGGAAGCAGCTCAAGGGAGACAAAGGCTGGGAACATATGAACACATGGACAGAGGAGACATGAGGCTGAAAGGGTAGGCAGGAGGTCTACCATAAAGGGTCACGTATACTATTCTAGGCAGAGATGTTATCATTCAGGATAATGAAGGATTTTAAGAAAATTAGATTTGCATTTCAGAAAGCTTATCTGCAGGTAGCAATGTGGATGGCAGATGTCTTCTGGAAAGGATAAAAACATTTTCAGACTGCTGAAAAGATTATGACAATAGATTAGGTGGATAATGAGGGCCCTAAAGCAGGACCCTCACAATGGAAACTCATTCACTTAAACGTTTATATGAAGCACCTACTATTATTTTTAAAATAAAATAATAGTAACCGCAACACTTGGTGGCCATCTGGAAGCTGGGGATGGAGAAGGAACCCACGAAGATGGTAACTCCCAGGTTCTTGCCTTGCGACAACAGCCCGGCAGAGATGGGTGGAAATATAAGCACAAGGGGCGGAACCGTTTGGAGGGAGGCCCACATGTCAGTTTCAGGTATGTTTTCGGCAACATTTAACTGACATCCTTGACTCCAAGTTCTCTCCACTGTGCACTTCTCCTAAAATCAACTTGCAGGAAACACGCTCCTATTTAGGAATATATTCTGCCTCCCTACTTTTTTAGGACATTAAACTCCTTGACTTTCTTTACTCTTCACTCTAGCTATACAAGCTTACTTCTTACCACAATATTCCTAAATAGTCACCGTCCTCCATCCTGGTCATCTTGCTGATCTTCTCTCTGTTCCACCCACCTTACTCACTCCCTAGCTGGCTCAGGTTGTTTAATCACCAAGAGTGACTTTCTTCTATCTTGAGCTTATTTACCATTCAAGGAACTTCAGCCATCATTCCCACCCAAAATCTATGTTTACAGCCCACATCACATATTTTTAATATTATACTACATTCCAACAGACTGTGTCCTGCATAGTAACATGATCTCCCCCTGAAGAGACAGAACCCTACATCCTTCAACGGAAAGTCAGCGCGTTATATTTGTTTACTCATGGCCTGGGGCACAGTTTCAAGCCCAATAGTTTTGTTAACCAAATTATGGGGAGATTTCAGACCTCTGTCTTTAAAGAAATCAGCAACTGAACAGCATAAACTGGCCACTTTATGATTTCCGGTCAGGATTCTGTTCCCAAACTCAAAAAATGAGGTTTACAACGTTTTCTCCTCTCTCTTACCCCGCAAATAGTACCAGGCCTCCACAATACACCTCCAGAAAAAAAAAACAAAAAACAGCCATTCCTCCAGCCCACTGAAGATGACTTCCTGTCCACGTATCCTCAATTTACCTATTAACTGCTATGCCCTCCACTCGCCTGCAAGCTTTTCTTCCATCACACTGAATTTCAGGAGTCACTCAACAGCCTTGCTTGTCCATACCTTAGGTGCTCTTTGCTCTTCCCTCTGCCTGGAATGCCCTTCCTGCCTTTTCCCACCTGACAAATTCCTAATCATCCTTTAGGTTCCAAATATATGTCACCCCCTCTAGGAAACTTCCCCCAGCTCCTTCACACAGATGCTCACTACCTCTTCCACACCCCGATGAACTATTTGTTGATGAATTACTTATTCTCCATGCTACACTGTTAGCTTTTAGAAAGAACCACGACGGCTTTCTTCTTATATTCCCAGCACAGCGCCTGACACTCAGTGAGTGTCCAGTAAACAAATTTCACTCAAGGCACGTGTACTAGACGACCACTGCAGTCCCCTAAGTCCCTGGTTAAGGGAAAGGCCTCCGCAATATTTCTGAAATCGCCTAAAACACGTATTCGAGTTAAAAGCAGCGTTCTCACAAATGGCATTAAGAGGAGTCACTGAACTGAGCAGGCTTTCCAGGCACACTTTCAGCGCGTACGTAGAAGTCATCGACATGTAGCTTCTGATGGAAATCGTTTTTCCTCACCTTCTCGGGCTACCTACGCTTGCCACGCTAAATACCATCTCTCCCTAATAGCTCTCATACTCCCTCGACAGAGTTTTAAATCAATTCTCTAACAGACCTCACCACGTACAACTGGGACAAGTCTCTGGGGACCGCAAACGCAAAGGTGACGGGGTTCGTAAGGTTCCCAAAGCCTCGGTCCCACGCGACTGTTACACCTCAGGACGCAGCAGCTGCAAGAACACTCCTGGGCTGCTCACCTTCTAGGATGGACACGACGATGAGCAGCTGGTCGGACTTGGAGACCATGGTCGCGGTCGGCAGGCCTCAGGCGGGGTCCGCGCGGGCGAAGGGAGGGCCGGCGAACTGCGGGGAGGTCGCGACCACCAGCTGGGCCCCCGGAACGGCTCCCGCCGCCCGTCAGGGCCCCGGACGCCGCCGCCGGCAGCGCGCCGCGCTCCCCAGCTCTGGGGCGCCAGCCCAGCCCCCCAACTCCTCCCGGACGGAGGGAAGTGCTACTGGGCAGCCCAGCCCGGCCCGCCGCCAGGTAGTGGCGAGCCCGCCGCTTGACGACCTTCTGCCGCCTGCGTAACCGCTTTTCAAACGCCCGGGCAATCTCCGCGGCCACCGCCGCGCCCAGCTTCCGCCTAGCAACCAGGTCTGCAGGCCCAGTGGCCCGGGAAGGCTGGAGGACAAAGGGTGATAGAGACTGGAACAGGCAAAGATAGAACGCCCCTCAGCCCGCTTCGCCTCTTGCCCTTCTACGCAGCGTTCCAGAGCCCCTAGAGAAAGCGAGGCCCTTGCCCCACAGCGCCCCCTGCTAGCCGGACGGGGGAAGGCGGGCGAGTCAGCGGGGGCAATAGCGCAGGCGCACTACTGCAGGAAGCGCTGCTTCTGGTTCCCCTCCTTGGAGTGAGCACGTAATGTATTCTCCGGACTGTGCCCCAGCCGCAACCTGGGAAATGGATCAATAGGGGTTTAAAGACAGACAAACTAGCTCCGTTCACGACCCCAGTGTCAACCCTGCTTAAAAACTTCAGTCACGGAAACATAATAAACAAAGTCTGAGATTTGAAATCCCTAAATTGTTCTTCCGCGGCCCCTCAAGTTTCCACGTTTTGAAAACAAGTAGCGTCAATACGGTAATTACTGTAACTTGGCGATGACGTAAACTCTCCGAGAATTTCCTGTGCATTAGAAATGAACCTAAAACAAAAACATTGTCGCGTGGCCAGGAAAATTAAAGGTTACGGGTTCTTCCACCCTCTGACAACAAAGGTACTGGGAAGCAAACTGAAGACCAATCATTAAACGAGGCATCTAAAAGCTGTCAAAAAAACATAATTTTCCGTATACACGACTTCTCCCCGCCCTCAAATTTAAGGCTTTTTTCTAGGAAAGATTAGAAATCTTGCGGAGATTAGACTGAACCTTGGGCGAGGTGCGGGTGGAGCTAAAGGGAGAACAATCGTCACCCTCGCTTTGCGCCCAAAGTAAGAGGAAGATGTGGAGGCTGGACTAGATTATAAGACCCTTTCAGGTCCCTTCAGAGGCCTGCATGAAATGAGGCATTAGGAGATGTGAAATCAGTAATCTGCTCTGGACTCATCGTTGAACGATGCATGCTTTTGTGGAAGTTGTCAAACAGATGAAGTAACAGAATAATACAAGGTACCCAGGTACCCAGAACACAGTTTGAACTATGATTAACTAAAGATTAATCATCTTCATCTGTTGAGTTCATTTGAAGGAAACCCCTAACATCATATCCATTCAGCTCTTTCAATATGTATATTTAAAAGATAAAGGTATTTTAAAATTTCTTAAAATGTTAGACACTTAACCACAATTGCATTATTACACCTAAAAAATCCGTATTACACCTAAATAAATTAAATATACACTTTTCAAATTCCTTGATTGTCCCATAATTTTTTTCTGTTGGTTTGTTGAAATCAAGATCCACACAAGTTCCAAACACAATGAATCTGATGGCTCTGTCTTCTGTCTCTTAACCTATAGGTACTCATTTTCAGTTTTTCTTCTATCTTGAAACTCTGAAGAAACTGGTCTTGTTTCCAGCAGAATTTACCAAGGTCTAAATTTTTTTGATGCAATACCAACGTTGTTGTTTAACATACCCTGTGTTGAGCAATCTAATAAATATGTTCATGTTAGCAATAACAAGATTAGCAAATGAATCAGCAACAAGCAAAATACAAGCTTATCAGTGGTGTAAAATACAATTTAGCATTAAACTCTAGACAAAGGCAGGTCAAAACAATGAGACCCAGTGTCTCCAATGGAAATACTCTAAGAGATCAGAGTTTAGGACCTACCTCTGTCATTCACATGCTGGGTGACCTCAGGCAAGTCACCTTACCTCTCTGAACTTCAGTTTCAGCCATACAATGGCAGTACACTTAATTCTCTAGTTCAGGACTTAAATGTAGTAAATGTCATGTAGTTACTATCTTTTTATATGAACAGCCACAGACCTTAAGTAGTAGTTGGAAAAGAAGTAGGAATGGCCATCAGTATACCTCGGTGTGTATCTGTGATCTCAGATATCCAGTAGGGCTGAAAACCTAAACTGAGAACCATCACTGAATGCCAGAAAATAATCTCAGGTCAGAAATTAGTTAAAATTAACTAAGAAACTTTTTCATTTAATAAAATTTTTACATAGTTCCCTTTATCTGGAATTCCCCCTCTGTGAACAACACTAATACTTCTAAAATTACCTCATTACAGCTTCTGAAAAGTCATCAACTTATTTGGCATTTTTTTTTTACAGTCTAAAAAAAAAAAAAAGTTAATGACATGAAATGTCCCATCTATCCCATCTAGAAATGGAATTATAGTTCCATCAGCATCTATAGCCTCTCTGTTATTTTATGAATTCATTTCCTTTTGCAGGTGATATTAACAGTAGTAACTTCAGTTCTAGCATAAATCATCTTTTAGCCTAAATTCAAGAGAGAAAATTTTATATTGTTTATAAAGTATTAATTACTGCTTCAAAATAAATAAGTAAATGTTAATAAAATATACAATTTTTGTCTATTAGACAATATGAGATTCATCACACTATAAGCATACAAATTCAAACTGACAAGTTTGATTAATACTTGATTCCAAATTCATTAGTTTGTCAGCCTAAAAGCTTATCATATTAGGTAACTTTCTGGTTCTATGAACTTCTGAAAAAATAAAAATCCAGAACAAAATAAAGCTTTTGACTTGGTTTTGAACCTTCCTTTTTCTGTAGTTGCTTTACATTTTGGAAAAACATTTTTCTTGTAGTATGTGTCTATGAATTTTATCATTTCAACAACTTCTGTGGCCTACAATAGGAAGGCCCAGGAGCTGTGCTCCCCTTCCTCAGCCCCTTCCCTCTTTCCTTCCCCTCCCTGCCATACACACATGTACTCACACACGTACACTTAATAAAATCTAAGGCAAGCTCCCAGGACTAATAAAATTAACACATCTATTGGATGACTGCTATTTATAAAAGCACAGTGCCAGACTCAGACCTTCAAAAGGTGCTTAGAAAATAGCCTCCTTCTGGTAGGGGGAGTGGGAGTGGAGGTAGTGACTAGTCCTTGCTTAATGCCAAGGAGACTTGACTTCCAATCCAGGATCTGATATCATTACACTTGGCAATGATTTGTGGACCTTTAATCCTTGAAGAAGGGCCACTAATATCTACGGTCGATGAGTCAGGGTAGAGCACAGGAAAGAGTCATACATCCCTGCATTCCACGTACCACAACTTATTAGCTTGGTGACTTAGCCAAGTCACTTTTCTCTGAACCTCAGTTTTTCCATCTGCAAAACAGGGGTATTGGTATTTGTGAAGATTAAATGGCATTGCTTCTGTGAGGTGAGGGGCATAGGTCATGATGAAATCTCAGAGTGAGTTAGCTATTTTTATTGGTAATGTAGAGGGATATTTTGTGCTGGCATTATTTTGTGATTTATTCCTTTTCTGGTTCTACAAGGACAACCAGATCCTTGTACTTCGTCACCTAGGCCCATACTTATGTTCTAGGGGTCAGCCCCTGCTGGAAAAGACCACAGCAGAGCATTCCCAAGTGAGACGCTCCTTCAGGGCAGGCAGGTGCTGTGACCTGGTGAAGTGAGCTGAGCCGAGCCTGAGCAGAAACAGAGCACCTCTGGTGTTTGTCTCAAGGGAGAGCCCTTCTGGTTATTGTCATGCAATAAAAACCAGATTTTTCAAATTTCCATTAGAAGCTAAAATTATGGATTTTTGTGTGAACTCATCCAATTTTTAAATGCTGGTAACTAATTTCAGTTAAAAACAAAATAACTGCATGAGCCAAACCAAAACTTCCACCAGTCACAGGTCAGTTCCCTCCGGCCTGAATTCATTAAAGTGGCACTAGTAGGTGCCCTGAAAGGCAAAGAAAAGAGAGTAGAATGAAAGGAGAAGAGGTGGCCTGAAACTGGGAAGGAGAGATATGAAGGGGAGTGGTGGGGACCCACCCATGTTCCACTCCCCAGCAGAATGTCTGGGATGGGACAGAAACAGGAACTGGCCCCACGGGTTCTCTAGGGAAGTGAGACCTTAGGCCCCAATTTACCATCCTGGGTGCCAGTTCTTAATGCCCCTGATCTGACACAGAATCAGCAAACCCACTGGACTTCAAGGAACCATGGAGGCTTGGACAGTGAATTGCTTATCAATGACCAGCAAGGGCAAGACCTTGCAAGGCCTCCCTAAATATTTGCTCAGTATAAACCCCAGCACCTTTGCAAAACACTTCGTGTGTGGACGGAGCAGTTCAATGATGACTGAGATTGAATTTCTGCCTGGCAGGAGGAGCTTGGAGTCAATTGAAGAGTCTGAAGAAAAACAACCTTTCTGGCTCTCCCTCCCTTGTGGTGTAAGCTTCTTAGGGTTACTTTAGGATGGGACGAGCTTTGAGCCCCCATGTCATGGTGTACCCCCATGGCTCTCTCTCTGAAGTGAGGAAGGGCCTAGCAGGTGGGAGAAAGCCTCCTACTCCATCAAGAACAGACAGAACTAGAGATACTTCGGGAACTGCAGGAATGGGCTGCAGGCCAGCAGCAAATGCTGTGCAAGTTTGCTTTGCAAAGACTAAGCCATCGGTAAAGTGTCTGTCCTTGAGGCAGCAGGCTTTTGAGAGGGCTTCATTTTAGGGGTGGAGGATAGAACTGATGGTAGAGGCTGGGATGAAAGAGCCACCTGTAACACTGTGACCTGGAGAAACACCATGTGACATTGTGGGGACTTTGATTCATCTATTATGTAATGTCTGATGTGTGTTGATTTTTTTTCCCCCTCTGAAAAGCTTCCTTTTGAAACACTGAAGCCAATAGTGAGGAAGAGCTGGTGCCAGCCTCCTCAGCTGTCTGGTGGAGAAAATCCCCAGGCTTCTGTGTGAGTGTTTCTGACCCCTAGAAGCTGTGCCCG
Source organism: Manis javanica (assembly GCF_040802235.1). Classification (NCBI taxonomy): domain Eukaryota; kingdom Metazoa; phylum Chordata; class Mammalia; order Pholidota; family Manidae; genus Manis; species Manis javanica. The sequence continues at coordinate 60,959,634 of NC_133169.1, read as the reverse complement.
CTAAATGGTAACAGAGTCTACCTCTGGTGCAAGGGTTCTGTTAATGCTGATACTACAAGTACACCTGCAAGGTGTGAGACTATTCCCTACCCCTCTGTGCAATAACGCCTGCAACATACTCCAACACACGATCACCCTTGAAATCAGAGAAAGGCTCTGAATAGATGGCCTAGGTCCAGAGAAGAGAGAAGCCTCCCTCAGCTTCTCACCTACACCTCTAGGCAATACCACCAACAGCTTTTGCAGCCGCCAGCTAGCAAGTTTAGTCGCATCACTTCACAAGTGGTGTAACAAAGCCCTTATCCTTGACAGTTGCATAAATCACAAAACTGTCCTTCCTAAAATATTGCATGTGTTTGTGCTGCCAACATACTATTTTTTATTTGCATAAATGTGTACATTTCCAAGCAGATTCTAACAAGTGTAACAGGTAACAGGATGTTGCAGGGGGATTTTATCTGTTGTCTTGATGTTGTTACCCATGACTCAAAGAATGACAAAGACATGTCCTGTCTCCCTCATTCTGAAGAGCTCCCTAGATAATTAAGGCCCAGACAACTCTCCCAGGCTTTGCAAGAGGTGACCACTCTTCTGCTACACACAACCATCAGTCCAGCACCCACCTAACACTATATGCAAAGATGATGGGCTGAGGAGTGGTGAGTGATAAGCACAAGGTCCTTCCCTTTGCAGAGGGTGGACGTGCTCCCCCTCCTCATCCCACACAGAGTAAAAGGAAGTGAATCCAAAGGAACCTCCTACAGAGGTGGATACATTTGATGATCAGCAACTCACTGTGGTTACTTTAGTAGGAAAAAGAGAGAGAGAAAAGAGACTCTTCGTGGGTGTGTGTATGTGAGAGAGAGAGATTAGCAGCCAACATCTCAACTGGTTGTAGCCAGAATGTGTGAGATTCCCATGGATGAAGAGAATATGGTGGTCGGTCACTTTGGTTGTGCCATCTGGGTGCGCAAGAGGGCAGGCCACCAGGTAAGGAGACTGCGGCAGCAAGACACTATGGGTGTAGCACCTGACATGGGAACTGATCCTGTTTCAGAAGCAGTTGAGCAGGAGGAGTCTTAAGTGACTGATAGAGGCAGGTCTCCTAGAACAGAGTACATTGCACGGGCACTCCCCAACACCACTCCACCAACAGTGTCCCTAGACAAAACTCACACATGTGTACTGACAGAGGCAGGTCTCCTAGAACAAAATACATTGCACGGGCACTCCCCAACACCACTCCACACCACTCCACCAACATTGTCCCTAGACAAAACTCACACGTGTGTCCCAGGAGAGGCTCAGTATTTATCTGGGAGCCACTCAGAGGGCATCAGAGTAACAGACATGATCTGCCATGGTTACAGCCTGTATCTGCCAGGTTAGGGATGTCTGCAGTCTTTATCTCTGATTCTACTCATTGGAGGAGAAAAAGTCTCAAAAGAAAGAGAGGAGAGGAACTGAAAAGATTGCTTCTGCTATACTTTCCCAGTCTAAGTTCCTTAAGTGGGAACTTTCCTGGAATAGGAAGTCTGGGAGATGAGACCTCAGATAGGAGGAGGAATTTTAAATTGGATGAAATTGGATTGAACTGATATTTTAATAGCTGCAAGTGATCAGAGGCTGTGGGATCTGACTACACTGCTATTAAGAGATGGGAGAAAAGATTCAGTGGAGCACACATGAAAGCAGTAACTGGAGAAAAATGGAACCACTTTATAAATGTTAATATTTTATAAATACCCTGACCCAAGTCAGATCGTTGAGCAAACCAGTTATTTAATAACAGTCCCAGTAATGTCCTGTTGACTCCTCTGATGTTTCTGGCAACACCATGGAGAGTAAAGCAGAGTTTTTCCTACTTTTTAACAGAAGAGGCGATGTGAAGTTGGTTAACTCAAACAATTTGGTAACAGTCAGAGCCAGGCCTTCTGATTGTCTGCACGAAGCTACCCCAGTGGCTCTCAAACTGGGGTACATATATGATCTGACACCATGGAGCTAGCTGTGTCTGGAATCTGGAAAAGAAATTCCTATATCCGACTGTGTAACAGCAGTGTTGGTCAATGGTAAGAAATTAAAACACACATAAAAGTGTATGGATATAATAAACATTTTGCATGATTTTTAAAGATGAAACACAACACTTGAAAGGAATTGTCTTGGACTACATCTTCAGCCTTCACCCCACCCAAACCACATCCACATCAACCCTCCTCTCTAGTTAAGGGGTCACTTGGACCCTTTGGAAAGCTCCTCACATCCTTGAGCCAGATTCACTTTAAAAGCCATTTGCAATAGTAAAAGGGGGGAAATATAACACCTAAAGGGAAGTAATGTCCTCCTTCTACATAATGCTCCATGGGGCTGTAGAAGAATAAAGCTATTGCCCTAATTATATGGTGACATCATTGTTATTTCAATACAGCAAATGAAGTTCTTAGGAAGGTTGACTTGGATATTCTAGTAACTTCAGATTTAAATGGTTGCCTGCTTAGCTGAGAGGTGCTCTTAGGATTGCTGAGAGTAGTGACAGAATGTTAGTGGACTCTGTAATTTGTTGCAAATGTGAATTGCTTTTTTATCATAAAAATGATTGATGTCCCAGATAAGAATCAAATACAAAGTAGAAAGCAGTGATTTTTTTTTAAGTTTCTGGCTAAGAATCTGCAGTGTCAACATTGGCTGGTTTATCCTAACATTAACCAGAACTATATAGTCCTCCAAAAATTACTAAACATAAATTCCAGTAAGCTAGAGAACATGCTTATTTTGTTCATTACCATATTCCCTATTCCCTAGTGCCTATAAGAGTGTCTTGAGTGAATTCATAGCATAGTAGAGGCTCAATAAATCGTTGTTGAGTAAATAAAGCTAAATTTACAATAGTGTTGGAATTATATCTGCACCAGAGAAAGAAAGTAATAGAGATATAATTCTTACATGTGTGGAGGACAAAGGTGAATACATAATTTGGTGATCAAGAAATAGCTATGATGTTTTGTATGGACATCAGGGATAAGTGTAAGTTGGTTTACCTTGAAAAATATGATTATTCTACAAGTGTTAAGAGAAAGAGGAAAAATCAGGGGGTTGGGGGAGGAAAAGAAAAGAAGAGAGACAAAATCTTAAACTTCTATGTCCCATTAGTGTTCCCACTGGCAGTGCCACAAGAAGCCCTACTAGGAAAACAGGAGTACCCCAATAGGGAGTGAGAGGGATATTTCAAATAAGAAAGAAAAATATTTAAAAATCTGGACTTCTGAAGAATGTAAACTAATACTCACAGATACTATGAGAGGTATTGTCTAAATGTATTTTTTAATGTACTTTTCATCCAGTTGTAACAGATCTTAGTTAAAACAACATTCGTATTATACCCAAGATATGGGATATTATAGGTTTGACTACCATCCGGGCAGTCTTTATTAACAAACTGGTTTCTGCTATCTTTCTTAAGGAATATGAACATCCCAAAATTATCTCTATTCAACAGGGTGAAGTTAAAAAGGCATTTTATTACTTGTTTGTTAGTATTTTCTTGTTGGGAATCTTAACATGGTTTGGATATGATACATCCCAAATCCTTGTTTGATTTAAGAAGTCATTATGCCAATAGTATATGTGCCACTGAAGTACAATCTATTAATTAAATTTCAAGAGACAGGGACCTTGTTTATTCAACTTTCTATCCCCAGGGTCTAGAATAGTGCTTGGTATTCAATAAATATTTGTTGACTGAATGGACAAAACTATAATGGCTTTTAGCCAGTAGGTGGATTCTAAACCTAGCCTAATATGATATATTTGACTCATATCCTCTATTATAATGTAAATTTATAAAAGTGATATTTATATTTAAAACTATATAATTTATTGTGTATAATTTATTATATATTATAAATTATACATATACCAGTCTTAATTCAAATATATTTAAATGTATTATATGTTATACATAGGTACATATTCCTTGTATTCATTTTATATATTTATGTATAATATGTAGTTACATATTTATAAAGCAGGGTTTTTCCCACTTTTTAACAGATGAGGCAATGTGAAGTTGGATAACATAGTGGGCTTTATAATATGTAGTTATATATTTATAACTACATATTATAAATATGTAAAATACAAATTTTATTTATAACATTTATTAAAATATTAGACATTTTCTTGGAATGTTTGTTTTTTTCAAAATAAAATGCTATAATATTGTTTTGTTATATCTGACTAACAGCTTTTTACTTTTGTCCAACTTTTATACTTCAAATTTTTAAATGTGGAAAATCAAAAGCTTTCAAGGACTTTCTCCTATTTCTTAACAGGACCAAACTAAAACCATTAGGCTCCATACGATTCCCAGGAGTTTCTTCGGATTTCAAATCTCCAAATTCACATTGCTGTCTATCTTGGCAAATGTACCTCTGAACTTAATCAGAGGAATTGAATAAATTTATCATATATCTATGTTCAGTCAAATTTACCAGTGATTTTTTTTTAATTAAAGAAAGCTTTTTAAGTTTTAGGAAAACTGACCAGACATCCCAGGGTTTGAGTCTGCTTTCATTTTAAAAGTATTAAATGGTATAACAAATGCATTGCAATGGACCCAATTATCAGCCCATCCAAATAGTTAATTTACCACTGCTGTGAGTGGTGCTTAGGGAGCACTCATCTTACACACATAGCCTGGGTTCTTTTCTTCTTGTCCCTTCCCCTAAAGTGTTTCTGCCTAGATCAATTAGCTTTCTCCCTACCCAATCTGGTTCTCATGAGGATGGGCGCCTAATATTATCATTTTGATATGAAAAGGTGGAACCTTATAGCAGTTCCCTGTGTTCATGAACTTTGAGTCCATTTAAATCAAGCAGCATACTTTAATCTGATACTTGGGAATGAGACAAAATTATTCCATGTTTTTTTTCTCCCACTCCCTTCAAATCAACATAGCTATATTCAAAGATAATAACATATTCATATGTTATTTATTGTCAAAATTTCACACATTGAGATAATTTATTTGCTAGTCCTACCCCCAAAACAAAGTCCTGTTGGGTTAAAATGTTTTAGATTTTTGGAAGTAGGACCTACAAATCAGCTTATATTAGTTGTTTGGACCTGAACAGATGCTGCTTTCCATTCTAAAATCTCAAACCTGAACCTCCACACACACAAAAAGGAGAGAGGTAATTCAATACATTTTCCCTTAATTTAAGGGCTTTCTCTTTTGGTATCACTATTTCTTTTTCCTACTTTGTTGTGTCAGCAAAATAGAAATCAATTTAAATCTAGGTGATCAATATTCAGTTAGCCTGAATACTTTATTTCCTCTGTGGTCACATGTTGTTATAATGTGTAGGAATGTGTGAATCTAGCAAATTAAATATAAGTAAATAATGGAGGATGGATGGCAAAGTGTCCATGGATCTGCAGATGCAAAACAAATACTGCTGAACTTAATGGAGCAAAAGTGAAACCTCAAAATAAAAGTCTTTGAAGGGTGGATTTTCTACCTAAAAGTAACACAGATTTTACACAATTATTTTGGCATCTTCAAAAACGTATACTTTCAATGCAGTTACATTTCTTCTAGAAAATAGTCATGTGGATTACTTTTTGTCTGTTTTTTTAATTACCTCCACTTCTCCCCGTACCCTTAAGGTATTGATTTCCTAGACATACAAATTATAGAACAAAATATAAAATGACATCACAAAGACAGAAAAAGTGAGTTCATTTTGAAAAAGTGGACCTGCTTTTTATTTGTATAGTTTTCATGTTGTTATTTTAAAATATTTCAATAAAGTTAAAGGAATGAATGATCTGAATTATTTTTGTGATACTGTAGTTACTGAAAACGCTCTTCAGTGTAATTCTCCTCCTTGAGGTGATATATAAATTATTCACAAAGAAATGTACCTTAATCACTTCTTATCATTAAGTGATTATATATTTTAAGATTAGGTCAATTAGCTTTGATATTTTAGGACTAGATTTCAAGGACATTATAGATAAAACAGTTTAAGCACAAATCCCATTACTGAGATTTGCATTAAGATAATTGGACTTTTGTGATTGCTAAAAACCCTCCTTTCTCATAACCAACCATATTATTATGCTGAATTTAATGGACACTTTAGAATTAATATTTAAGATGCTATTTAAGGTGATTAACCTAAATGGATAGTCACAGAAACTAAATCAACTTTTTTTTCCCTATTCTTTCCAAACTACAAAATGAAACCCAGTTCACACTAAAATCATACACCTATGTATTTGAGGACATATGATGCATCAGTATTAGCGGGCTTTCAGCTGCAAGAAATGGAAAACTTGGCCTCAAGTGGTTTCTAGAACAAGAAAATGTATGCACTTGGTATTGTAGAAGTCAGAAGAGTCTCAGGGCTGTGGCCATCTCTGCAAGTCCCTCATTTATGCCCTGCCTTTAACTTGCTTCATTCTCAACGTCAGTTTCCCTCACTGGGGAGTGATTGTAACAGTCCCATGCTTCACAATAGTTCTAAATGACTTCCAGATAAAGAACATGTCTCTTCTGGGGGCTTTCTCCTATAAGTAAGGAATTTTCTTTCCAAGTAGCTGGAGTCTCATTGGCTCACATTGCTTCTCCTGTTCATTTCTGAACAATCCTCTGCCCTTGGGAATCCCCCATCTGCCTTTCCCAGATCCTGTTCTTAAACCAGCCACTGTTGCAAGGGTTTGAATTACCCTCAACCAACCAGTCCTAGCTCTGAGGCTAGAGATGAAGTCATCTTTTCCCGAAGTACATGGGTTTTGGAGACACAGAAGAAAGTTGGGGTATAGTTAGGAATGGAGAATGGAGCAGCAATGTTTAGCAACATACAGTAAGCTTTTTAAAAATATATGGGTAGTTGCCTGTGATATTGATGTAAACATTCAATAAAAGGCAACAAAATAATACAGAGCAGCAGTTATCCAAAGTAAGGGGATATCAGAAACATCAAGGGGTATTTTCCTCCAAATAAAATTCCCTTCCCCATTCTGATTTGCACCTGTATGAACCTCTCTACCTTGTGCCTTTGAAAATGAGTTACTCTTAGGGCTAGGTTGGATCTGATGGATGATGGGGGTCAAAAAGGATTGAGAACTATTGCCATTGAAAAAGCACTATGATGCGAGAGACCAAAATAAATGGTTGCAAAAGAATAAAATAATATATGTGGTTATTGGTATTTCATTCTCGTATTAACCTTTTTTCACTTACTGTTGTAGTTTCATAGATCCTGTGATAAAAGCTCTTATTGTTTTATGATCTCTTGTAGGGAAAAAGAAGATTTTACCTAATTCAGTGCTGGGGAAAGCAAATTTGTTTTGTTGATCCTACATCTGACCTTAGATAGTTTTTCTTGATTAGAGAATGATTTAGAACTAATTGTAGCAATACTATTCCTTCCTCAGTAGAGGACAAAAGAGATTTCTCAAAATGTCCTAGTCAGCAGTGGTCAGCTTTAGGTTGTAGAAATTTCATCTTGGAAATACTTGAATAGGGGAACTTTTTTTTCACATGAGCTCTATTTTAAATCTGAATTTTTTTTCAGATTTCAAGCAAAATAAAAATTAGATGAAGAAACTTAAGAACACATAGAAAAGTATAAAAATAATGTTTAAAACCCTCATAATTCCTCCAGCCAAAGAACAGTTGATGATATTATGGCATAATCTTACAATTACATATAAATCAACTGTAATATGTATATATAATGCTTTTAAAAATTAACACTTTACCAGCAATACTGTTTTGTAATCTGCTTTCTTTTTTTAATACACTATGAGCATTTCCCTCATGTTTTAATAATTCTTCTAGAACCATCATAGAGATACAGGATAGATTGTTTAACCAGTCTTGATTGGGGAGTTAGTTTACTCTTGCAAATAAAACATTTGGCAAAGCTAGAATGTCCAACACAAACATAAGCCTAGCTTCCTACTTGAGTTATATGAGTGCTAAAGTTAACATTAAATCAGAAATCCAGTAGGCAAGCAAGGAATGAAACCCCAAATAATAAAACAAAACTATAACAAAGAAAGAGAATAAGCAATGGGAAAGAATCGTGAATCAGATATGTGCTGGGATTTCCTGGATGTGTTCAGATCCAAATCAGAAATGTTGCTTTGCATGTGTCTGTACTAAATTTCTATTATCAGCTGCTCCTTTATTAAGATGAGGGCCTTACTAATGTCAAGGTTGGAATTGAAGTACAAGGAGAAGGTTCCAGAGAGTGAACCCCTGTCCTTTAGGTAGAGAGCCGTTTAGATTTGGGGTATGTGAGCTCAGAAGACAAAATGGGAAAGCAGCTCTGTCCCACTCTCTCTTCAGAAGTTCCAGAGGAGAAGGCATGTCACTCTGGGGAGTGGGCCAGGCAACCAGAAACAAGTGTTGACCCCAATGTGGATGGCAGTGGCTCAGGGTGGAGCTAGAAGTGCCATTTCTGTAATAAGGCATGTCCCTTAGTGGACAACTCAAGAGTCAGTAAAACCAATATTTCTGCATTACATTACACATTAGCACAGCATTTCTAAGACTTCAGATCCTTATAGACCATCTTCATGATTTTTTTGTATCTGCCTACCCCTTGTTTGTTATTAGTATTTTTCTTTCAACTGACTTATTTTTTATTAACTTAAATACTTTAGGTTAAATAAAGAAACATATCATAGCTTTAATTAAAAAACAGAATCACTTAGCACAGATGGAATTGTGGATGACCTCATGAATTCAGTGAAAACAAACACCCAACAAAAATAGTATTTAGTCAGGGCCAGATGCCTTGCCTGTCAAAGTCTCTGGAGCCTGAAGCCTGGTTTCTGTTTGTTTAGGGAGAAAAGGAGAATGGGTAGGGAGGAATCAGCAAGTGTTAACATCATCAACAGACTCAGACTGCCTAAGGACCTCCTCAGGAGACCTGAATTGAATTGCTTTCACTCTGTTATTCAACGTTATTTATACCACATAGCTTCCTGTCAAGTGGTGTACCCCCCTTCTTAGCAAGCACTCTGCAGAAGCTGACCTCCCTAAAAGGTTAGGGAGAAGATCCCAATGTTGCCCTTAGGCTATAACTTTAGGAGCTATAAAGAGATGAATAGTTACCATAAACCCCTATACTCTCTAACAGAATGGTCGATTGGACAGAGAATGCTATCATACCTTGTAAACTCTCTTGTCATGGACTGTGTTGTGTTCCCTTACCCCACCCTCCAAATTCATATGTTGAAGTCCTGACTCCCAGTACAACCGAATATGACTGTATTTAGAGACAGGGCCTTTACAAAGGTAATTAAGTTAAAACGAGGTCATTAGGGTGGGCCCTAATCCAGTATGATTGGTGTGCTTTTACAAAAAGAACACTAGGACACACACACACACACATGCATGCACACATGCACGCACTCACACATGGCCGACCACCTGAAGACGCAGAGAGAAGAGTTAGAACAAACCTGACCAAGCTGACACCCTGATCTTGGACTTCTAGCCTCCAGGACTGTAAAAAATTAAACTTCTGTTGTTCAAGCCACCCAGTCAACTCTAGAAATTAATACATCTTCCAAGTGGGACAGAATTCCAAAGAGACAATTTTGTACAGTAGCTGGAACTTATCTCCTGAAATATTACAAAGCTACTAACGTCTAGAGCACATGTGAAAACCATCTGGATTTGGTTCCTTGGGTGGCAATGGGTATTTTTAAGGTGACTAATGGAAATTATGTACAGGGAGACATCCCATAATACATATATAAGGGAAATGATTGAAAGCAATCTTGTGTATCCTTGATGTTATGAGGTGTGTACTCAAGGGAAGACATAGCCTTAGGCTAAACTGGAACCATGAGTCTGCTTGACAGTATTCTTGGAAGTGTGACCCCTGCCACAAGATGCAATCGGAGCTTATTCCCAAATGAGGCCCCCATAACATTGTGAAATAAGCCATAATGAGATAGTAATTGGGTTGTCTCCATCAACTGACAGCCATCCATCCTGGCGTACAAATGTGAAAAGCTACTTGGAAGAGGAGCTTGACTCCTGAGACTGATAGCGAGCTTCTGATAAGGAATGTGGATCATCCTTCCAGGCGTATCTCCCTCCAGCTTCCTTTATGGTGGGAGAGATGATCCAGGTGGTAGATTTGCAGTAATAAAAATCAGAGACACTTCTGTATTCTGCTACTTCAACCTGCTTGAGAACTGAGGCAGTGCAGGACAGAAGAACTTCAAAAAGATGCTACTGTAAACTCGATGGGCCTGTGATGTTAGGGAGAACCACGTGACTCAGCAGAGCCGCAGTCTCGGGAAGTATATACCTGCACTAGAGGGCTTACTCAGTGTAATCAGTTTAGTCATTTGTCTTTTTAATTTTCCTTGTCTTTCTTTCTAAGCCCCATTGAGATCAGGAATGCTCTCATTGACTACTTTATCCTCAGCATCTAGCAGAGTGCCTGACACCTAATACATGCTCAATATGTATTTTCTGAAGTAATGAATAAGAGCTAAGGGCACTAGCTATGAAGCTATAGCAGCTAGATTTGAATTTGAGCTGTGCCACCCACTAGCTCTGTGACCTTGTCCAAGTTACTCTTCCTAAGCCTCAGTTTCTTCATCTGTAAAATGGCTATAGTGATACCTACTTCAGAGTGTTGTTTTAAGGATTCAATGAACTAGCCCAGCAGTTGGCACATAAGTTGCCTAATGAATATTAATGTCATAGTTATTCTAAGAGAACAGAAAAATTGAATGTTTCATTGACAAGAATGGACTGTTTGGGCAAAAATAGATCTTGCAAATTTTCTACTTTTTCTTCTGTGTGTCATGTAGATTTCCATTAAAAAAAACCGTGACCCTTAAAACATATGTTTGGAAATACTCATATTATGCTGTTGCAGTTCAAAGAATCAGTCTGTATTTTTATTTAGAATTTTGATGTTCAAATTTAGTCCATCTATTTTATGCACAATTAACCCATAATTCATTATGTAGACTAATGCAGATATTGAAAACAGCCTGTTGTAACATAAAAATACATTAAAATGTTTTTAAGATTATTATGAATTTAGTGGAGCTTTCCACATCTTTATCCATTATTAAATGTCTATAAAAGATAACAACATTAATGCAAATCATTATGAAAATTTAAGAGTGATTTATATAACCAAGAAATGAAACACTTCTGCAAAAAAAATGCATGCATTAAATATCTTTTAATCTCCTGTTATCTAGAGCAAGTGTGGGTGTGTATTTCAGGAACATAAGACACTCTTGGGTCCTCTGAATATAAAGGGTTGTAGTTAAAAAGGGAGGCTAGCAAAACTTGAAATTCCAGTTTAGCTTTAGAAATATGTCTAATGCCAGCCTTTTATGTAAGAACAAATGGCTGATGGTAGATTTTACATTTATTGTTGTTTTTCAAAGGTTTTTAATAATGTGATCTTACCTATGAATCAAACTTTTATAAAATTCTGTTTCTATTCTTGATTATAATGTCTGGGGCTACCGTTGATTTTCCACCATGGTATGGAAGGCACACACACACACACACACACACACACACACATATACAGGGTACATGTAGAATATATAATGACTGATTTTCAGTGAAGATTCACTATGCTCTGTGAAAACCATTAAACATGTCTTCAATTATTTTGAATTAACCCTGTTCTGCAGAATTCTTTAAGGGAGTTTGATATTTTCTTCAAGGCACTATTTCATTATTCATGATAAATTTACTATTCATAAGCTTTACTATGAATAAATTGTGTCACACAATTGTAGGTACTTTCAGCTCATTTTCCCAAAGCCTTGCAAAGCTGTCTATAGACAAATACTCATTGTATGTGCTGTGAGGGAATATAAGAAAAGTATGAGATAAAGTCTCTGCCCAAAAGGACTTGCAATCTAATTAGGAAATAAGATACTCTCATAAAACCAGTGGTGAGCATATGAACAAGACAGGATTTTATACACATTTAATAAAAATCACATTTTATTCTGATTTTATACAAATGTTTGGTATCCCATATACTTTCTCTAATTTAAAAGGCAATTGGTTAAAGGAAGAAGAAATTCACACTTTCGTTTTTCATTCTGCATTACTTGTGGCTTGACCAGGGTGAATGATCCTCTGCCTTTCAAGAGCAGAGTGTTGTCGTAGACATCACATTGAGCAAGGAATTCCTTCTTCCACTGGAAGCGGGTGAAAGTAGAGCCAGGTAGATAAGATGCCTCCTTTTCCTTGATAAATGGTTTAAGAAATTCTATGGCAGATCTATTTCTTGATGACTTAGAACTTAAGCTTAAGTCTCTATGCACTGCTTGTATGCCAGAGATCTGCATATATGGTATTCTATCCTTGATGGCTTAAAAACTAAACCAAAAGGATATATTCAAAGGCAACACACACACATATGTTATACTTCTGCTCTCTATTTTTTGACTCTACTCTGCAAACTGGCACCAACTTATTTGCTAGGTTCAGGGAGAGTAAGAAAAGCTTTTGTCTGCCTGTATCTCTCATTCTTAAAGCCCCTGGAATAATGCAGAATCTGGAGACTTAGTTGAGTGGGAGGCTGAATTTACCATGTTCCTCAGGAAACAATGGAAAAGCCTTAATTGAGGGTGGTGTGTGCTCTCCCTGATGTGATGTGGGACTGGGGACACAGGTGGCTCCACAATTTTCACAAAAGAAGCATGCTGCTTGCTAATTTTCTTCTTGATGCCAGTTCTTGTCTGTAAATGATACAGAGAGTAGACATTGCATACTACCATTTTGAGTGCAAAAAAGAATTTACAGGGACTGTAAACTGAAAGCAGTGTGCACGCAGGCATAAATTAGCTTTGTGTTCTTTGATTTGTCTTGATTTTCACTACTGGTTAATAACTGAATTTGTAATATAATGACTAGTAGAAATTACTTTTTATAACTGTCATTTGAACTCTCTTTTGAGAGTAGAAAATGAAGCCTTTGAATCATTTGTTCTAGCAATATGAATTTTTTAGCCGCATTTTAGTAATTTGCCTGTAAACTTTGGGATAAGACTTAAAATATGAGGCTTCCAAACAGAAATGTAAAAAAGCAACTCCTTTAGAAATTCAATAAACTCATTTTGAGTAGTCTAATATATACTAAGATACTCAGTCAATAAGAAAAATGTTATTTAATAGGAATATGGTCAAAACACAAAATTAATACAAATGGCCAACAGGCAAATGAAAATATGCTTAACTTCTGATTTAAATAAGTGTAAGTAGGTACAACATTGAGATATAGTTTTTTACCTTAGAAGCACTTTTTATTTTTATCTAGCAAATGCTCAGTTAGTGAGCTAGTGAGAAAATGCCAACTCTTTTGTAATGTTGGTAGGAGTTAGATTGGCACAAACCTTTTGGAGGGCAATTTGGCAAAATACAGCAACCTTGAAAATCTATATATGCCTTAACTTGATAATTATGCAGCCAGTAATTTATCTCAAATAGATAATAAAATAAACCCTCAAGAATATTCTATGGGTATATGACCTTTGCATATCAAATCAAGAAATTAGAATAATGTAACTTCTAATCAAAAAGACATTTGTAAAATAGAGTATGATACAACTACACAATGGAATACCCTGCAGCCATCAAAAATGCTTAATTAGGTCTGTATTTAACATGGGAAGATGTATAGAACATAAAGCAGATTTAAAAAAACAGATTACCATACAACATACACAGTATTATCCTTATTTTATAAGCTTATAAATTGAAACATACCTGGAAGTATGTTACCCAAAATATTGATAGTGATTTTCTCTGGGGGATGAAACCTGGCTTGGTTTTTATCATAGTCTTAATATTTCTTTCCACATTCTTAAAATTATACTGAACATGTTTTACTTATGGTTTGAACAAAAAACAGTTGATCTGTCTTCATTTTTGAACTAAAACCTCCTTTTCTTAATGACACTGGTACTTTTAAAAAAAGCTGGAAAACACCTCAGTTCCATCTCACCCTCTAGGGGAACACACACATTATAATTATGCAGTACTTTGAGTAAATCACTGTGAATCTTTTGTGTCTGAAGCTTTGTCTGACTAAGAGTAACCAGTAAAACAGGTGTGCTAGGCAGGGTACACCATCTGTTTCTGTTTGTAGAGATTTTTTTTAAGAGGATGGAAAAGGATTTAAAATCAATCCTCACTGGCTGAAAAGCTAGAAGAAGAAAATTAATACCTTTCCTACAATCCAGCATTACCTTCTGTTGTTTTTTCCAGTGAGTATATATTTAGAAACTACCAACAATACTGCTCACAAAGTTTTGGAAATACAAGCTTTGACTCAGGCCAGAATCTCAAAGTTTACTTGCCAAAAAGATGTTAATTAATAGCTGAGGTTAAGGTGAAAATAGCCATGAACACTAAGTTCTTTTAAAATTTTTCCATTTATGATGAAAACTTTGTTTTGTATTAGAAAGTTCTGAGGGTCTCTTGAGTAGAGAAAATCTCTACTTGCCCTCTTTGCTTTATTTTTCCTTCTACTGCCTGAAGAGAGAAGCAGGTCTGAGTCTCTAAGGGATTGGTAGGATTTCACAAAAGTATTATTTTTGCTTTTTAAAGGGACCACACAAAAGCTCTCCTATAAAAAAGTCATTAACATGGTCCAGCCACTTTGAAAGACAGTTTGGCAGTTTCATTTGAAACTAAACATACTCTTACTACCATATGCTCCAGTGCTCACACTTCTTGGTATTTACCCAAATGAGTTAAAAACTGCCACATGAATGTTCATAGCAACTTCATTCATAATTGACAAACGTTGGAAACTACTAAGATGCCCTTCAGTAGATGAATGGTAAGCTAACTGTGGTACATCCATACAATGATAAAAAACAGGGCTTTCAAAAGAACCTTACATGCATATCAAAAAGATATGAAGGAACCTTAAGTGCATATTGCTAAGTAGAAGAAGCCAATCTGAGAAAGTTATACATACTGTATAATTCCAATTATGTTACATTCTGGAAAAAACAAAATTATGGAGACAGTACAAGTTTCAGGGGTTGCCAGGGAACTGTGGGGGAGAGGTGGAGGGAGGGATGAAAAGACAGAGGCACAGGGGATCTTTTATGGCAGTGAATGATATTCTGTATGATACTGTAATGGTGGATCCATGCCATTACACATTTGTCAAAACCCACAGAATGCACAACACAAAGAGGTGAACCCAAATGTATACTGTGGATGTTAGTCAGTAATAATATATTGATATTGGTTTCTTAAATGCACAACATTAATGGCAGATATTGATAATGGGGGAATCTGTGAGGGGAAGGAACAGGGAGAGAGGAGATTTCTGAATTCTCTGTACTTTCTAGTCAATTTTTCTGCAAACCTAAAACTATCCTGAAACATAAAGTCTATTAATCAAAAACAAAGAAAATTGTCATTAATGGCAGCTCTATGAACATCTGGGTCCATCATAGAGCTCTGAATGGTGTCGAGAGCCTTGCTCTTAGACAAGCACTGCCAGACCTGGGTTGTGGCTCTGTGTTCTGCAATGGATAACATACCATATGAATGGTAGAATCATGAAAGAATTACATTGCTATCATAATTTGTATCACATGACATGTTAGAATATTCTGGTCTCAAATCATATTTTCAGAAATGTAACACTGAATTTCTTTAAAAATATTTTAAAGAATATTTTCGTATGCATTTGCTGTATGCATTTCAGATATTCCCAAGTACAAGGAAGATAATTTGGGAAATCTGAAATGTGAAAATTGAAAGCCCATTTTTTTTTATCATTGTATGGATGTACCACTATGTCTTAGCAGGATAGTAACTATGCAGTCTAAAGAGGCAGAGCATACACTTTTCATAATTACGTATTTTATATTTTTGAAATCACTTAGTTGAAAATTCCAGTAGCCATAAAAATTCCAGTAGCCACTGCTCAGATATCTTGCTGCAGGTTGCATAGTTGGTAGAGAGCTCAGCCCTCTGGGTCCATCTCAGTGCTTGAGCTGAGGTCACTTTTCCCTGGGGCTTCTCCCAGCCGGTGGCTAAGCACAGAGGGCTTACTGGGGCAGGTCTGTTGCTCCCAGATCTGGGACTCATCTATGAGGCAATTTTTGCTCAAGAACTCCCCCTTGGAATGGCCAAAACTTAGACCCCTTCAGTCAGGGACTTCTTTCCACTCTTCTTTCCTTCCCCTTCCCCTTTCACAAGTGTTAGACCTATGTTCTGGTCTGATTACTCTCCTGCCCACTTCTACTTCCTCCCCTTTCTCCTTCACAAGCATCCCCCCTAATAAATATCTTTCATGTCTCATCCTATCTTGGCATCTGCTTCTCAGAGGACCTGCACGAATACAAAGACAGTCTCCAACACGTGGTCATTTCATAATCTAAATCATGTCGATGAAATCTACAAAGCTTACACTTCTACTTTTCATGTAGAGGTGCATAATCATGTAGATGAAAATCTATAAAGCTTATACCTCTACTTTTATGAATTAAGAATATAATATATTCTGTGTGTGTGGTTTTTAAATTTGAGGAACATCAATTTAATTGTTTATAATTTATTGTGCAGTTCCCAAGTAGACATTGTTTCTTTGGAACTCACGGGTTTCTCTCTTTCTCTCTCATTGCTATGAGGAACAGAAGAGAAAGATTTCAATATAACACAGGTTGCTTAGTAAATATCATTGACAGAAATCACACAATTTCAAGTTTTTAAAACACTTTTTATTTTGAAATAATTATAGACTCATAGAAGGTTGTAAAAATAGTACAGAGAGGTACCATGCATTCTTCATGCAGCTTCCCCCATAACAAAGATCAACATTGATTTTTGTACACAACAAAATATTTCAAGTTCTGGCCAATGCCGACTTATTTTTAATTAAGTAAAATGGATACATTTCAATAATTTTAACAATGTCTGGCATTCACTCCAATTATCCAATGGGATTTATGAATGTGGTGGCTCATTAGTGTACATCAGAATCACCAGGAGAGCATGTTAAAACAGATTATTGGGCTTCTCTAGAATTTTGGATTCACTAGGTTTGGGTCAGAACTGCCTTAGAAGTTGCAGTTCTAATAAACTCCCAGGTGGTACCAATGATACTGGCTCAGGAACCAACTACCCTTTGAGAACCAGAGGGTGAAAACCACAGAGACTACGGCTCATGTCATCCATTTACAATCTAAGGTGAAGCAGCTTAAAACTATTTGAGAGTGAAAACACAACTCATGAACTTAGTCATCTTATTATGTGTAAATGCGTGACAGAAAAGATTTGGAAACAATGATGTCTGGCCAAGGTGCAAAGGTTGTATCTCCAATGAAATTAAATTACTAGAATGTGATTGTGACACAGAAAGTTGAAACCAAATCAGTTGAATTGCAGTTTGTCTGAAGGAAAAAGCCATTCACATAGAATGAGTGGTCTGTATAGATTCTGGAAAAGGAAATCCTTCCAAATAAAATTTGTAGACATTCCTCATTAACCAGAAGAGAGAGCGCTTTGGCTAATTTATGGGTATATTCAACCTTGAATATAGCCTGAGTGGTCTTGCATGTGTCAGACTTGATGATCATACCATTTAGAAAATATAATTATATCTCTTTGATTATTACTCTTGACTTGCATATGGGAGAGAGATGGCACTTAGCTTTCTTTTCTGGCAAACTTCTGATCTGCTTGGAAATGATATTTATTATATAAATGAGCAAATCAGCATCATGGACTGTATCTGAGTCCCATATGAGTTTTTTAGTTCCCTGAGCTATATCAACTCTAAGGACACAGACAATATAGAATTTCTGGATCTACAAGTACTGATGCTTATAAGGGCTTATTGGGTGAGACAGATTCTATACACACATCTGTATCTCTTCTTTATATTACACGTCCCAAAAAATCATTCATTTTAAACACATGAAGTGTTTTTCATTACACACCAAAACCCCAAAGAAGAGACCACTTTGTTTCCAAGGTAATTACCAATGTACGTATTGTCAAGAACTGTTAAGTGTTGTGAGATTTTTACTTCACTTGCTAGCTCACAAGTTAGCCTGCCACAGTATCATGGATGATGGTAGGAAAATACATGCCCCCTGGATCAGACAGCAAGAGCTGTAGCAGAGTGTCTGCATTTTGTCCTGGCTCTCTGAGTCCCATCTCCCACAGGACAATATGAAGAGGGCCAGGTGGCACGTGGAACACACACAATTGGTTGTATTACAGGGAAGCAGCACTGGGTCTAGAGAACCAGACTCTTTTATAATGGGCAGTAAGCATGGCTGCCCATTGTCCCCAGGCTGATACGACCTCGTTCCCCACCCCCATCATACAAGGCTGTAAGTAAACCCACCCTTTGCTCCAAAGGGCAACACTTTCTCAATTTTCCAAGTGCGTTCCCCATACAAACATCCTTGAGATTGCCCAGAACAAAGGGCAATCAGTGCCTCGCTTACAGTACATGGAGATATGTGAAAGATTCAAGAATTGTCTCCCAACAAATATATATTGCAAAAGTTCTTGGTCTTGAAAACGGTAATGAATAGATTAATGGCTTGCTTCTAAAAATCTTGCCCTTCCATGATCCTATTCATATAAATTAGAGCTAGATAAAACTTATTACCTAGCCTAATCTACTTTGAGATAAAGATTTTAATGTAATACGTAATACAAAGTGGCATATATATATATTTTTTCAGTTCATGTCCTTTCAAATAAACTTGTTCCTCTTGATTTTTCTACTTATCTCTATCACTGCAAGTTTTTGTAATAATTCTTTGGTTTCTGTTCTTTCCTTTAGAATTATTAGAAATTTTCTGATTTTCTGATTTTATCCTTCAAAACAGCTCACTAGTTTAGAGTCACTCTGAATCTTGAACATTTTGAAAGGTTACTTAAATGTTATGTTGTTTCTATGATGGGTCCAGTTTTTTCCCCCCTTCTGTTTTCTGGGCTTTTGTTTATGTCATGCCACAAAATGCTTTTGATCCTCCCTCGATAACTTGTACCAGACATAATGTCTCCTATCAGAGATCTGAGACTGCAGAAAAGAAAATCTCTATTGTCTGCTTATGCTAATTGGAAAACACTGTCTTGTTTTCTTTTTCTCAATAAGATGTAGAAAATGATAATTTTGCCTTACTTAATGTTTTTTTAAAAAGGCATTTAGCATTTTACACAAAACAAAAAAGTGGTTGTCTTTAAAGTACAGTGGGTAAACTTCAAGAAATTCCCTGTTGTATACAGCTAAACTCTAGGGGAAAAATTATGACAACCATTTCTAGTTTTTGTAACTACAATGTCTTTGGCAGGTTCATTTAATGTATATATTAGATTTGTAGGCAATGGAATGCTCTTAATTTGGAGTCTGCTATTGTTTTATTATAAGCAGGCTGCTCACTGTAAGAATAAAAGCAGTTTTAGCCTCTTCAAAAGCTCATTATTTTGAGGGGCTGGCTTTGACTTGATAACTAGGACCCATTCTGGTTCCTGGCCAGCTTTGTCTCCTTGCTCACACACCTTCAGCAATTGATTAGAATCCCAGAACTGTACTGTGGAAGATCCATTAGGGATTACCTAGTGCCCTTGGTTCTCAATATTTTATGTGCTATAAATCCACAAGTTCTGGGGTCCCACCATAACAGGAAAAACAAAGACAAAAACAAAACCCGAAAATAAAAAATTTCCTCTGAGAAGTTTTGTGCCTCCTGCCAGTATGATAACGTCTTGGAATTCGTTGAGAAGACTGGGGTATACCAACTACGCTATATTGTTCTTAGTTGAGAGCCACTGCTAGTTGCAAGATTAGGAAACAGGCCTTGAACATCCAAGATCACACAGCTGGCTGGTGGCAGAGTCAGGATTATGTTCCACATCTCTTTCTCAGGTGTGTTTTTCAATATTTTGTTTCCCGAGATTCTGGGTAGATGCTCAGTGCCCCTGCGGTGATTTCACCCTGCTTCCCTTTGTAGCCTGGGCAGGACTTCACTTGATTAGTGATTAGCCTCAGGCATAAATTAGGCAGTTTTCATTAATGCTTACACTGCATTAGGGTGCCATTAGCAAATTAGGATTTTAGTTTAACTAAAAGGCAATCTTGTATCCTGAAAGAATTTATGTACCTCTAAGAACATGAAATCAGAATTGAGGATGTTTGATTTAGCAGTTCAACAAACAATCCCAAACTTGACCTCTTAAAAATTATTTAAGAAACTACACTTTTCACCTGATGAAAATTTATCATATTTTCTTTTCACATATTCATCTTGGTGACAATTACTGGATCACCGATTGGTGGCAACTTGAGAATAATAAAGGTAAATCCAATACTCCCTGAACTTGTCACTCCAAAATCTAGGAGAGGGTAAAAAACATACAAAGTCACCTGCCTTAAATAGGAGTGCAGAGTGTCATAAGTGCTTTAAGACCACTATCTTCTATAATGTATTGTAAAAATCCCTGCTTTTGCTGCCAATATAGAAGCCTATTATATTAACATAATCAGGGCTATTGATGGAACATGATAGCAAATAAATATAAAATCATATTTCAGTAACTGCTTGTTAGTGAAAGTAACGTATTGCTTCAGTAACTGCACAAAGGATTTTTGTAGTTTTCTAAGAACATCATCTTATTTAATCTTCAAAACAACTCCAGGAAGTAGGATATAGGATGCTATCATCATTTTATAGGTGAGACACTGAGACTTAGAAATTTGACACCTACCGTATTGTAACCAGTTAATACATTGTGATGTCCCTTCCGATTTCTGCCCTTACTTAAAGTCCTTAAACTTACTGCAGCAGTTATCAATCCCACACAATGTCTTTGGGCCCTGAATCCCTTCCTCCTTTGCCTCACACGGGAAGCCAGAAAGAAATATAATTCACTTTTGTCTCTGTCCTAAGCCTGGAGTAAAATTCAAATAGAATGTAGCCACTGTGTGCTCTTGGCACCCTTGTCAAAGATCAGTTGACCTTCTATATGTGGCTTAATTAATTTCTGGGCTCTTCATTCTGTTCCATTGGAATATGTATCTATCTTTCTGCCAGTACCATACCGTTTCCAACAGATGAATAGATTTTTTAAAAAGGGGGGTATATACATACAGTGGAATATTATTCCATCTTTGAAAAGAGGATGAAATCCTGCCATGGATGACAATGTGAATGAACCTGGGGGACATTACAATAAGTGAAGTAAGACAGTCACAGAAGGACAGCGACTGCCTGATTCCACTTATGTGAGGTCTCTAAGATGGTCAAACTCACGGAAGCAGAAACTACAATAGGGGTTGCTAGAGGCTAGAGGGTAGGGGAAATGTGGACTTATTATTCAATAGGTATAAAGTTTCAATTACACTAGATGAATAAGTTCTGGAGATCTGCTGTACAACTTAGAGCCTAGAGTTAACACTATGGTATTGTGCATTTCAAAATTTGATAAGAGAGTAGATCCCGGGGTATGTGTCTTCCTACCAAAAAGAAAACAAAAATGTAGCTCAGATGAGAAGGTTGAAGAAAAAGGTCTTGACCCCTGTTAGGCTGAACTCTAAAGACCAGAACTAAGAAAACAAAACAAAACACAAAAAACAAACTACATCTAAAAAAAAAATCTCTAGAATTCCTAATGATCAAACAAAACTTTCATTACATGCAAATCCCATCCTCAGGCTATAATGCTTCCACTTTCCAAAGGTGGAATGATTCAGAGAGAGGAAGCCTGCTCTTCCTAGACTTTGGTCTCCTCATTCATTCTCCCTGTCATTCCCTAACTAGCTCCTTACTGTGAATGAATGGTGGTTTTGGAACTCTTTCCTTTCCTGTCATCTACTAGAACCCCTCCTGGAGGAAATTCAAGTGAACACGGTAGAAATGTGGCCAAAAGTGCCAATACGGAACTTGTTTTTTTCTCACTTCATGTCCATTCCACACAGCAACTACCCTCTTTCTATATTTATTTTTGCTTCACTGATATGATAGTTATTCATGAGTTTTCAGATGTAGAGCTTAAAATAAGAAATAAGTAGTTCTGGTGTTTTTATATCCTGATTAGCCACCCCTAAGTTAAAGAACTGTTTATCTTTCAAGTCAAACTAAATTTAGAAATCTTTTGATACTATTGAGTTATAGTAATATAAGCAGTCTCTAATTTTTTATTTGAATTTATAAGGGCAAGATCATGCTGCTAAAATAAAAGAGACAATCATTTATGTAACTTGATCATTCTTCAGACTCATGTGGTTAGTATGGCAAGAAAAGTAGTAAAGGGGTAAAGAGTGGGGTCTGGAGTTGAACTGCTTAGGTGGATCTGATCTGGGGCTCAGATTTATTCACTGTGCGATTTTAGGCAAGTAATTTAACTTCTCTGTGCTTCAGTGTTTTCGTCTCAAAAAAAAAAACTGGATAGTAATAGTATCTTTGCCATAAGGTTGATGATTTAGGATATGTAAGATGCTCAGAAGAAATGTTGTCTATGGTCATTATTGCTCATAACCTAATATCGGCATAAGGACCCTGGTTCATTCCCCCTGCCTGTTACTGCAGGAATTCTGGCTCCACTTAAAGTCTGACCAATTTATTTCTGGAACTTCCCAATTATGGTTCCCATGGGCTCATACAAAAAACTCACATTCTTCCATTGTGGACTGAATCATCCAGGGGCATCTTTTGACTTCCCTGTTTCTGCCCCTGTGATGAGGTTGGTGTCTAGTCACCCCCAAGGTGCCACCTCTAGATGCTTCCAACTTTGGATTCCCACCGCACCAAAGCAGAAGGCTGTTCTACCGGAAGGGAAAGGACTCCTCTTCCTGCCTCCTGATGGCATCTTCTACCCACTCAAGTGTCTCAGGGACTTTGTGTTTATGCCTCATGCCTCCTGCTCCACACCTGGGGCCTTGACTGGGGGGACAGTGAAATCTGAGGCCCAAAGGCCCTGGTCCTCTCCACTCTCTCCCTACTCTTCAATGAGAACCTCTCCTGCCAATGGACTTGTGGAAGTCCTGCCCAGCATCTCCTCAGGCAAGGAGTGTGTGGGCCCGCAGCTCACTGCAGGTCAGTCCGGGACTCTGCGTCCCCCTACATGGTTGCATAAAGGTGCCACAACCAGTGGAGTCTCCTTTTGGTGATTCCTTTGGGGCAATTGTGCATTCCTGTACTATTTTCAGGAAAATATATTTTCTAAATAAAGTAAAGTTTTTCATATGTTTTTGTGATTTTTAGCATGCCACTAGTAATTATAGCAAAAGCCTGAAATGTGTGCATTGTTGGTGAGACAGTCTCTCAGGTATCTGCTTCCTTAACAAATTTCCATCAAAAGGACTAAATTCCTCCATAATATTAATAATCAACTATGTTCTCAGCTCAATTTCATATCACCTGAGGCAATCAATTCATTTAAAGTTATCTAGAAGGCTTTTTCCTTGAGATTCACAAGGGTGGGCAGAAAAGGGAAATTTGTATGCATAAAACTCTGGGGAAAAATGTGCAGGTTTTCATGGTAATGGAGAGTGGCAAACTAGTTTTGTTTCTGCAGGGCATTCCTACTGGGTAATGTTTCTTTAAGAACGTTTACCCACTCTGTCTACAAGCTTAGCAGAGGTGTGATTGGCTGCAAGGTTGTACACAATAACCTGAAAGCTAGCTGTAAACCCCTCTCTTCCTCTCCCACTAATCTGCACACACTGGTGATTAGGAATCCCTGGTCCCACCATTAATCTTTTTTACAATGAACATACTGCCATACAATACAATTTGTGATTGCTCTTGGTGATATATCCTGAAGTAACCTTCGTTTGCTGTCCCATCTGGTGGTGTTCCCAGTTTTGTGAGTTTTATTTCTGAATCAGCTTTAATAGAACATGGCAATGTCCTGATGCATTATTAATAACTCTGTTCTGGAAATCTATTTGCCTTTATATTTCAATAATGCACATTTTTATTTAACTCCAGTGTTGAAAGAATGTTTTACAAAGAGATTCCTTAATACCTGCATTCAGTAGGCTCTGACTGTGCTATTCAAGTGCATTGCAAGATAAGAGGATGGATCAGTCTGGTGTGGAGCAATTCAGCTTGCCTGAAACAAAGACTAAGGAAAAGATATTAAGATCTAGACCAGGCTCTACAAGTAGCAGTGGAAGCCTGAAACAAACAAACAAACAAACAAACAAAATTGGTATGTATAAGTGGACAGGACTATTGTTCATTCACAAACTTTTCAAAATCACTACTACCTTCCCCCATCATCGCTGTCACTAATATCACCTTGCAAACATTTATGTTTAAAAAATAATCTGCATAGAATGATCAGGATGCTTGTTTTAATATAAAACCAGATTTTACAGTATAGTGACATATATATTACTTGCAAGTTTAAAAGGAAGAAGAAAGACGGTAAAGGAACTACCTGAGTCATTCAGAGAATGCAAAGAGACTAAGTTCCTCTCCTGGTCACCCACCGTCTCTGATTCAGCTCACAGGGACTAGTGGAAGCTTCAAGCAGCCTTCCTACTGCAAGGAACCAGAACACATCAACCAACGTCTTTCAATCTTGTGCAACTACGAACAGAGACACTGCACCACACCCACAAACTTCCTTGTGGTGCACTAGGCTATTCCTTGCTATCAAATCCCTATGACATTTCCATTAAAGAGGAAGGGGGAGGGAAAGGGAAAGGGAAGTGAAAGAAGGGCAAAAAATCTTAGCCTGTGAACGTAGGCTCACATTTTTGCACTTAATACTTTTTTGCACTTTATGCTTTGTTGATTTGGCAGGTGCAATGGGAGAGTCTAATGTCCAACTTTGGCATTTATCTCAGCTTATTCTTTGGCCCCACACACAAACTCAAATGGAAGCACCCCATAATATAAGCACTTTAAACTAATGGGCTATTTTGCATGAAGATGTCCCACCAAATGAATGAATTACTCATTATTTATGGAGGGCTTTTCCCCTAAAGAAGTAATAGGTTTTTGCCTGATCATCTATGTACACTGATTCAGTTCCTGTCAGTGACAAAGTTCAATCTTTCACCAAGTAATTACCTAAGGCATGGAGTACAATGCCTGATCACATGGACAGAGATTATTCTCCATGGAGTCGGAGGAGAGCCATCAGAGAGTGAACCCTTGACCTGGGACTCATAAATACAGTGCACTTGCCAACTGTACTCATTGGTTAAAGAAAGGTTTTCCAATTAGGAGTCAAAACTGGTTGCCCAGTACTTTCTATTGAATATTAAATTATTGTCAGCACTTTTGTCCCAGGTTAAGTAATTCTGTCACTTGGATTCTTCACTCAAAAAGCTCTCATTTCCTGAGACCCAACAACCAAACACATCTATGAACTTTGACTGGATCCTAATTTGAAAAAAATATATTTATTGCATATTTGCTCTGTGCTCCATAATGTGGGTAAAATGATATTTAGAATTCCACTAGGAATTAATTCAGTCAAGAAAATAATAGCAAATATTGTTGATTCTGCCACCAACATCTTTCCATCACCTTCAACATCTCTATCTCACCACCATTTAATGCAATTAAAACTACGGCTGAAAATCTTCATCATCCCTCCCCTAGATCTCTGCAATTGCTTTAGACTCCCTCATGCCATTCCCCCGTATAAACTCTCCTGCCTCTCCACTGGCCTCACACCTCTATGATTAACTATGTCTCTGCTTATCTCTCCAGGTTTATCTATTGCTATTTCATACATCTCACTTTCAGAGTTTGCCCAAGACATTCTCTCTGCTTGAATCATACTCTCTACCCACTTCCTCTAGCTTTACCTATCTACCTCTTTTGAATCCTTTAGTTCTCATACTCTATGTCACTTCTTGCAGGAAACTTTCCTTGACCTCCAAAGTCATCACCTTCACAATACCACCTTCTACTTTCCCTATCATTCCACTTAACACAGCATATTGTAATTGCCAGTTTAATAGCCTCGCCAGTGCTTAAAAATTAGGATGGTGCTCTTCTCATTATGAACTCAGGCATCATTGGTAATGTAAATAGTAACATTGGCTGGAGAGGTTTTAGAGAGTTTCTAGTTCTTTAAGTATGCGTAACCCAAAAAGTAATGGCTACTATCATGCTGTCATGGGGAAATTGTCTAGTTAAGAATTTCCAAGAGACTAGATGGCAATATATTAGCTGGGTTTTGTTTGAAATTATAATATCGTTAGGAACATGTGGAAAGTCAAAACTCAACTCCATTATACCTGTCTGGTACAATATCATGTGCCTTTAAAGAGAGTGTGCGCGCACACACACACACAATTAAAATGGAATGGGGTAAATGAAAAACTCACAATCTGATGATATACTCATCAGCTCTCCTAGTTATTTATTTAACTATTCACTAGAAAGCCTTTCCTGCATCCTCTGGTAATATAAGTAATCTAATTACAGGCACTCTATGTTTCCTGTGCATCTTGCGACCGGACACTCTCTCTGTCCTTACCTTTTCTTTCCTTTCTTTCTCTCTTCCCTTCTGTCGTGGATCATTAATGATGGCCAGCTATGATTTATTAGCCTTGCACAGTGTTTCTTAAGTGCATCGTTGACGTTAGCAAGGTGCCAAAGCTGTAACCCTGCTGTAATCTCTGCCACACTGATTTCCATTTAAACACTTGCTGTTTTCCCCAGCCTTCTTATCACTGATATCCTTCTAAAGACCAAACAAATACAATGCCATCTACTATATTCTATTTATAGTAATGTTTATTTCCATTCAGCTTATTTAAATTTTGAAATTCGGTTTAAAAGAAGCTCAGATATAACATTACATATTGTCATGCATGTGCCTTTAACTATGCCCTTTATAGCTTTAAAAACC
Source organism: Manis javanica (assembly GCF_040802235.1). Classification (NCBI taxonomy): domain Eukaryota; kingdom Metazoa; phylum Chordata; class Mammalia; order Pholidota; family Manidae; genus Manis; species Manis javanica. The sequence continues at coordinate 60,932,739 of NC_133169.1, read as the reverse complement.
AAGTGGTTCACATAATATACCAGTTACTGGGCTGAAATGACAATTCGCTCTCATTTAAAAGTGAGGAATCACCTGATGAATAGCTTGTACCAGACATTTATAATGTATGTATCACAAAAACATGTCTACCCATCATTCTGTCCCTGTGCTCATCCACACAGCTACAGTAAATGAAGCTCACAATGATGAAGTGAAAAGCATGTAAGATCCTGAATATTAAGCTATGGCTGGTGTATTTTTGGTGTTGAGTGCATTAAATTGTTAATCCTGTTTGAGACGTGTATTGTACAGATGTTCTGGGTGAGTGTATATTTTTCACTGTTGATTATCATTAGTCTCTTTTCCTTTACAGAGTGCCCAGCACAAAGTTGTTATTATATACTCTAGGTATTTGCCCAGTTCTCATGTGGATGTTTGGTTTTTTTTCCTGTATGGGAATGTTACCTGAGTCATTTCAGAATCCAGAAAGAAAATTATAATGCATGGTTCAGAAAGCTATTTCTCTACACGTGTCACCAGGGAGAGTCTTATATTGCATTTTCCACCAACTGCCCTTAAACTGTGCAGTTGAGCGGCAATAAATGTGAGCATTCCTTGCAGTAGCTTTAAAAAAGATTTCCAACCTACCTTTATATTCTGGTGGTCAATCTCAGTCTCTGGCTTCTTCCTCTCAAGGAAGTGCGGTACAAAATGTTCATGATTCTATATAAATCTCACTGGCCAATACAGAAAAAGAATATGCATTGTATCGTATCTTTGTTTAGGTTTTAATGTTTTAAAATAAGCTTTAAACATCTGAAGATGTTCATTAGAAGAGAGAAAGCAGAGCCAAATGCTTTGACTTTTGTCATTCAATGAACATTATGGACTTTTGTAGTACCAAAAGGTTTGTTCAAGCCAAAAGTTTGAAGAAGAAAAAAGGAATAAAGGAAAAAAATACAACATCACTTGTAATCTTTCTTGATTTCCTCTTAACATTTTGGATTGTGTCTTTTCAATCCCCAGTTACACATCCATATAGCACTAGATATTTCATCCTTTGTAACAGTCATCAGGCTTATAATATTACTTTAATATTAATAATAATTATTAGTTCAGTTAATTAATTAAGCAGGACTGTCTCTACCTTAGGCACTCTCAAATCCAGAGTGCCTAGTACAGTGTCTGGCTCATAACAGACTCACTCTATATTGGCCACAGAAAAACGGCTGTTTTCTATGCATTTGTATACATATATTTTTTGCTTCCCCCCCCCAAAATAGTACTACATAGTGCACATAGCATGTGTTTTCAAAATGAAATTTTTTCACATACAATCTAAATATTAGCTCAGGTGATACAATGATTGACACCTTACTCCATTTCTAGTTCAAAAAATATATAGTAATAAATCTGCAAGGAAATACTTCACAACACAGTATATGCTCCAAGCCAGATCACACTCACACAGCAAAAAAAAAAAAAAAAAATCAATAGAACCAAGTATAGATATCTAGCAAAAGACATTTATCTAAATATTGATAATGCTGTAGTGGCTTTTCCAAATGTATAGCACCACATATTTTTAATTTGTGACAGTTTCTCAATTGGCAAGCAGTTGAATTGCAATGCTCTCTTGAGAATCACCTAAGCTTTAACAGAAATTGGTAGGGGGAGACTAGAACAGAACAAATCACTAGCCTGTCCAGAGGAGATGGAGTCTTCTAAGAATTTCAAAACCAGTGCATAATTATAATGGTGACAAGGGGCTTTAATGTGAAAAAGAAAAAAAGATAAGATCTTTTCCTCCAATGCCTAATAATTATATTTCTCAGGAAATCTGAAAGATCTAAAATTAAAATATTGAATTTGCTGCTTTGTATTCACTCTACAAGTTCCCAAGAGTACCAAGAACTCATTAATCACCGAATACAATTCTCATCTCTGCTCAACCCTCTTCTTCAATGACCTCTTTTTCTTTTTCTTTTTTTTCCTCCAGTTTTAATCATGCAAGGCACTGTTCTAGGCTCCTCCCAACTGCTGTCACTTCTCTAATTTCAATGCTTTGTATTGGTTGTCCTCTTCCCTCTCTGGCCATGATTTCCTCTCCTTTTAATGTGCTGAGTTTCCTCTCCTTGATCTGTATTTATCGGTGAGCTTTTGTTTTCTCATACTAGGAGCTCTCCAGAGGCAATTTCATATTAGTTTCATTATTTCAACAATAGCAACCTCCAGAACCATATTTCCAACATCCTAGTCACTTCCTCTTCTATTCTCTGGAATTTTGGCCCTTAGCTCGCTCTTCCTCTGCACTCCAAGCTAGGCTTTCATCCTAGGTGATTCACCCTGGATGCCCCCACAATTTCCATGGTTTACATCAACCCAACTCAGCCACCTGTGCCCACAATCATTCCTTGCAATTTACAACCAACTGGAAATAATCTGCCATCAGAATGACTAAATCAAGCATTCTGTGCTCTGACAAAAGCTTCCTCATTTACCAGTTTCTGCTTGAACTGTACTGTCATCACAGTTTTTCTAAAGCCTCATTAGGTCTCTAGTCCAATGACTCTTTATCTTTGTCCTGGCAGTCAATTCCTTGATTTTACTTCCTTTCTATAGTAACCATAGCTTAGTTACTGTAACCAACACTTCAGTATTGTCTTCCCAATATCCTGAACTCCTTTGCCTAATTGTTCCTCTGTCCTATGTCCTCACCAATCCACTCAGGCTCTGACCTTGTGCTGGAGAAAATCCCATACTAGGCAGTGTTGCCATACAGTCATGACTATTAATTAACCTTGATGCTTGCATGGCCTAAAGACATAATTTTGTTATTTAGCCAACTCTTCAATTCCTCACCATGATTATTCCAGGATGTTTCCCATTACCCTCAAAATTCTGATAGCCTCTCTTCCCCCTTAAATTGTTAGACACTTCCAGAAGATTTTCTCATCATTTCCTTTACTGAGAAGAGTGTGACTATGAAAGCAATTTCCTCAACTTGTCATTTTAAGACCTAAAATCTTACATCTGCATCAATTTTTCCTCCCTCCATCTTACTATAATCCATTTAACAAGCATTTATTGAATCTTTATGATGTGCCAGTCACTGCATTAGGCGCTGGCAATACAAAAAAGATTAAAATAGATACAGCCTCTGACCTCATGGAGCTTATAGTTTGGTGGATAAGAGATCCATTAAATAACTATCCTAGTAATGAATTAATCACATTTTGATAGGCATTATGATGAAGAGGGGGTACTATTAGATCGTATGTCAGAGGGACCTCACCTGTATTTAAAGTAAGACTTAAAGATAAGTAGAAATTGTTCAGGTAAATGTATATTTATGCAGAAAGAGTCTCAGCCAAGAGAATGGATAAGAGCACATTACATCCAAGGAAATGAGAAATGGTTGATGTGTTAGGAGGACGGAGGAAAAAGCATAAAATGGAATGGAGAGCAAATAGATCCTTCTGAACCATGCTAAGGAATTTGGTCATTTTTCTAACAACAGAGGAAGTTTATGAGAAGGGGAGTACATGATTGGATTGGTTTTTTAAAAACTAAATACCTAATGCTAGCATTTTTTAAAAGATTGCTTAAAATTGGGTGGAGGGACTGTCAAAGTTGATAGAGCAGAAGCCTGATTGGATTGTACTGAGGAATGAGTGTGAGAACAGGAAATGGGTTAGCAAGAGCATGCTCATCTTTCTACTTTAGTTACAAAGAAAAAGGTAATTACTACAGGGAGATGTGAAATCAGAGAAGTTTGCTTTCTGGGGAACACATCTGGGCGTGGATGTTGCAGAGAGGGTCAGAGTGGATATAAGAAAGAGGCAGCATTTGCAAAGATTCAGGAAAACCTAAGAAATTAGACTTTGGGAGCTCACAGTATCATTAGGTATAATTATGAACACTTGAAAAGATCCCACCTTATACCAGGAAAGACATATGTCACAATACAGCACATGCAATAAGCTTGGCAGTCTAGTGTGAGGGAGAGATTGGGTGGGGGGATTTAGGGAGGATGTGGTATATAGAAGGAGCCTTGGAAAACAGGTGGACTAAAGATGTCTCAAACTATGGCGATGGAAGTTTAGATGCAAGAGACATTTCAAGAGAAGAGTCTATTTCCTCTTGTGATTAGGGCCAATATAGACAATTAGGACTGAGGGAAACTCCAAACCTAGGTATGTGTGAGTTGGTAGTACTAATTTTTGGAAATAAAAAGGCTGGTCTCTACTTCGTCTCAGAGATGTTTTTTTTTTCTCCCCTTAATGAAGCAGGGAACGAGGATCAGGAGATGAAGGGCAAGTGGTGAAGTGGTGAAACTGACCAATATCCGGAAGCTACCAAACTGAGTCTCCATTCTGAAGCTAATTTTTCTCTTAAAGTTCCCCAGAATGGCAAGTCTATGCACATTCAAGTGTGGGTTCAAAGTTAGTATCCGTTTTTGTCTGTCAGTCGGCAGGAAAAAAAGTAACAATTCCTTAAAATGATGAGGGTGTGGGAAAATCAGCACCCTCATATGCTTGTAGTCAGTGAATCAGAACAAACTTTGTACAGTCTGGCAATAAGTACTGAAATCATTTCTTCAGGATAAACCTCGTTTCTAAAAATTTGTCCCAAAGAATTAACTGCAAAAATGTAAGTGTAGGGGTGTTGGTGGCAGAGTTATTTATGAAAGTGAAATTTTTGGAAAATCTTCATGTCCATTTTTTGGAGAAATGATTACAGTGTATCTGTACAAGGAAATAACATGAAGATGTTTTTATAAAAGCAAACCCAGACATATCAATCTGCATGTATCAACACATGAAGTTCCCAATACTGACAAAAGATAACATGTTACATAATATGTATGATTGCATTTATGAAAGAACTATTTACTTACACATGATTAAAGTCTGAAAAGAGAAGCAACCAGAGACAAAAAAAAAATTATTTGGGGAAGATATATATCGAAGTGTTAAATGTGATTGAGAATGGGATTATGGGATTATGGCTATATCTAGTTGGCTTTTGTTTGTTTATGTTCTCTTGAATTTTCTAATTATTTGGTAATTTATATAGCTTTCTCTTCTAAGGAAAGCATTATTTTTATGCTTAAAAATCCACATCTAAATAATCTGGGATAGTACAAACACATTAATATTCCCAGTCATCTGCATGCTGAGCAGGCTGTTCATGATAAAAGGGAAAACGAGTAGAAATTTTGTAGCTAAAAATGAGTAAATGAAAAGCCATGTTCATGCTTAGGACACCACAGATCTTTTTTTTTTTTTTCTTAACGTGACATTATGCTAAAAAGGTCTCTAGGGACTGGGGAGTGTTAATGCACCTCTCTAAGAACCCAACAAAAAGTAAGAGGCGCAAGTAAAAATGGCCTTTCAAAATTGGATGGATGCCCAAGTAAAATCCAATTAGTGGCAGCCTCCTCCAGAGTTGAGACTAAGAACCCACTTCCATTAGAGTGCTCCCTGGTCCAGAACAGAGATCACTCTTAGGAATTCAGGTCTCTCCATCATGGACGCAATTTAGCTTAGAATTCTTGTGACCTTAATGCAAAAGGCCTCTCCCTTAGAAGACTCACTGAAATGAATGAACTAAGGAAATAATAAGTAAATAAAGATATGGCCAACACTGCAGTCTGAGCATCAGGATTTTAAGAATCTGAATGTGAAAAAATAAACATAATGTTAATAATAGCAGTAGGAATAGTAGAAGTAAAATAATAGTTGATAAAGGTAAGGCAAATCCATTGCTGTTAGAGGCTTCTAACTGTGACACTAATGAATGGTATCAGAAAAATGCTGTCTCAGTTGGCTCTGGCTGGTATAACAAATACCATTGACTGGGTGGCTTAAACAACAAACATTTATTTCTCACAGTTCTGGAAGCCGGGAAGTCAGGAATCAGGATGCCAGTATGGTCAGGGTCTTGGTGGGGGCCCTCCTCCTGGTTATGTCCTCACATGGCCTTTCCTTGGAGTGTGGACACGGAGAGACAGACCTTGTTTCCCTTCCTCCTTTTATAGGGGCATTAATTACCTTAGGGAGGATCCACCCGCATGATCTCATCTAGACCTAATTACCTCCCAAAGGCCCCACCTCTAAATACCCTCACAATGGGGATTAGGACTACAGTATATAATTTGGGGTGGGATCGGGGGGAACACACATATTCAGCCCCTGCCAACATAACAGAGGCAGAATGCCTTTTTAATCACATTCTTAGTGACTGACCATCAATGGATGCAATTGTTTCTATAAAGAAAGAAATGGGTCACAGAGAGTTGGGGAGTCAGCATGAATGCCTAGAAAGAAAGAGACGCCAGAGGGAAAACAGCAATACCACTTGGCCTGTCCCAGGGAGGGGTATGCCCCAGCCCTGGGACTGCTCTACCCAGTACCTATGCCAGGTGACCTTAGATTCAAGGCTGATAAATCAGATTATTATAGGGTGATGTCATTAGGTGTGTAAATATTACAATTGTCCCTCCTTCCTCTCAACCACCACCACTCATTCTCTCATTCCACATTCACTAAGTCGTGTCTGACTGTAATGTGCTTTCCCTTACAGATTTCCTACAGGGAAAGAATGGGCTGCTCTTGCAGACTGGAAAAGTCCATGGCATAGCTGTGGGCTCTTCTCAGCTAGCTGGCTGTCATTCTCATTTACACAAGCCATCTGCTCGTCTGCTGGATGCCGGATAGCTAGAGGCTAAATACAGTCTAGCAATGCTGATCAAATACGATGCAATAGAATTTGGCCCCTTTCTCACAGTCCTCCTCTTTATTCCAAATTCTGCCATCCTCATGGATAATTTAAACATCCATATGGATGTCCCATCCAACATTCTTGGTTCTTTGACACACATATTTCCTTAGCTTTTCCTTCACTCCATCTCACCCATCTGCTCCCATGGCCACATCCTAGATCTTGTCACTGCCACCTGAACTGTTTTACATTCCAAATCATTAACTCATATTTTTTGTTCTCTGACCACAATCTTTCCTCCTTTTAGCCTGCTAGTTCACTACTCCCAGGTCAACTACTCCTTAAGTTTCTTTAAGGAATCAGAGCCATTAACAGTTTCCTCACCGATTTTTGTAGTCATTTTCTAAAGATTTTTATTCATTCATCTTTTTTTTGGTTATGGGAAAACATACATAACATAAAACTTACATTCTTAACCATTTTCAAGTATACAGTAAAGTGGCATTAGGTCTATTTGCATTGTTGTGCAACCATCGATGTCCAGAACTCTTTTTATCTTGCAAAACTGAAACTCTGTGCCCGTTAAGCACTAACTCCCTGTTCCATCCACTTTCCCCAACCCCCAGCCCCATTCTAGGTATAGCATATAAATGGAATCTTACAGTATATGTCTTTTTGTGACAGGCTGATTTCATTAGAATAATGTCCTCAAGGTTTATCCCTGTTGTAGCATGTGTCAGAAATTTTTTCCTTTTTACAGATGAATAATATTGCATTATATGTATAGACCATATCTGTGGATAAACAAAAATTCATCTATTGACGGATACTTGGGTTGCTCCCACCCTTTGTTGCGAATGATGCTGCTGTAAACATGGCTATACTTGTTCATCTTTCTTGTTACTGTCAATTTCTGGAAGGTTTTATAACTTACTCATTTATGAACCAAACCAGTAGTGAAGTAATTCCTCAAGTGTTTGCCATGTATCTCCATCTTTACTTTTTCTGAAAATGTGATAATTCAGACCGACCTTATGATGGTGCTTTTTGACTAAGCTGTTTTATACTTTGAAATGCTATTCATCGATTAGCTATGCTATCAATGGATATGACTACCTAAAGTATGTTTATTGAATTTGCAAAGGTATATGGTGTGCTTCCTTAAGGGGTTCAGTCTAATTACATTGCTTTCAAATACAGTTTTTCAAAGGATTTCTAATTAATTGCATGGCCAACTCTCCTCTCCTTCAGGCACATGGGAGAGCTGTACTTGCCTACACTCCTTGCAGTTAGGAGAGGCCTAGAGACTAGTTCTGGCAAATGGGTTGCAAGAAGAACGTGTGTGTGTCTTTCAGGCCAAAGCAATGTGGGTTTACTTCTGGGCCAAAGCTCTCTCTTCCTCTGCTGCATCAACTCAGGAGGGTACTTGCTCCAGGTGTTACAGCTACAGGATGGTGGAACTGTTAACAAATGATTACTGAGTAGCCATCTGGGAAGCATTTGCCCTGGACAGTTGCCCAGAAGCTCAACAGACATTTTGTAAACAAGAAATAAAACACTGAGATGTGTGGGATTATTTGTCTCTGTAACACAACCTAATGTATCCTGACTAATGCAATAGTGGACTATTTAGGCAAATTGTATGTTGACATACATCTATTCATCATGCAGCTATTAAAAAAGAATGAGGCTGATAGATGTTGATATGGAAAGGTCCTCCAAATATAGCAATTTAAAAAGCAAGATACAGAATAGAGTGTATAGTATGGTACCATTTTTATAAAATACAAATAAACACTTACACATGCATTGAAATATCTGTCCAGATACACATAATAAAATGGTAAAAGTGGTTGCCCATGAGAATAGGAAGGGATTACAGACAGGTGTGAGAGGGAGACATTTTTCAGTATTTGCGTATTTTTAATATTTTGCATTTAGTAATAGTTTAAAGTAATAAATGTGCTTAGATTATATGGTCATAAATAAATAAGCGTTAAATTTAGTAATGAAAGTCTAAATTACTGCAGTGGTTAGGGGATCAGAAAAGAAAAAGATTTAAGAAATCATGCAGAAATCAGACTGACAAAATTTGACAGCATGTCAATATTAGGAATATGGGGAAAGAAGGAGTCAGAGATAATCATAATGTAAGTTCCATGAGGATAAGAATTTTTTTGTCTCTTTTGCTCATTGACAGTAAGTATTGACTGGTGACTGTATAAGCTATCATTTATTGTTATGTTGAGAAAAATGTTTTTGTCCTCTGCTGTTTCCATATGTTTAAAAGTAGAAGGTCTTCGTTTTGTATGTAATGAAATTTTAATAAATAATTTCTTTCTTTTCATTTTGGTTTGTTAGTCACCTTCAACTGCAGGTAATTTTTGAATGAGAACATGTTAACAAAAGATAAAATGAGACCGTGGGGCTATGGAATCATAGATAATGCTTTTGAGTGTATCAAATGAAATTGTCAGGACTTAATGGTCTTTATGAACTGATGGCTACTTACAAGCTATTTTAGAATTCAGAAATCACGTTAAGGAACAAAATGTTGGCTTTAAGGTATAATAGCATTTATATGGGTTTTCGCTTAAATTTGTTCAGAAGCGTCCAAACAACAGCACTCATTTGTTTTGAGTATTACAATATATTTTGCCTTACAGGGCCAAGGTTGAGTTTTTTTCTCTTCCTTGTGAATTGTTGGAATTTTGCACTGATACACTATAAAGAGCACTGCCCACAAGAAGTGTCATCCTTTTTCTTGAGAATTTGGAAGCTATTTCAGCCATGTAGACCCAGTGGCATTCTATCATGTGTCACAGAACTGTTTCTAATATGTCAAACATGGAAGAGAAAGGCAAATTGCTTGGTGTGGAGGGAACTCCTTTATGTGTAGGCAGCCCAGTTCTTTCTCCAAATAAAGGTGGAAGAGGTGCTGAGAGTCCTCGTAACTCGATGAGGCAGAGGGGATCACCTTTCTTCCTCACTGCATAGGCAGCCCAGTGACTCAGAAAGGAAAACGGGAGGCATCTCTAGTCGCAGAGGTCTGGCTCCCAGGACTACGCGACTGGCCTAAGTATAGGCAGAAGCCTACCTGAATCTGGGGATGGCGGGGTTTGATCATCCCTGATGTCTGAGCTGAAATCAAGAGGCTTTCCACATGCTAACCACCACCTGTGACTCAGCCTCCCACCTCAGGCCCAGAAAAGTTCCACCTACTGCCTGGTCCGGCATGGTCTCAGCATTTTCTGGGCTGCTTACCTACTGCACAGCTGGTACTTGAGCATCTAGTGGGAACTTCATGCAGAAAGCTTTTTTCCCTGGCTCTTCCATTTTCAGATTTATTCCTGCATTCCCAATATCTGAGCTCATACATGATTTTTTCCTTGTTGTTGGCATCTCTGTTCTATCATGGTTTATACTCATGTCTCTGTCTGCTGCTTCTGGGTGCAAAGGGTGTACATATACATGGGATATATGTATATATATATATATATATATACACACACATCACCTTTCCCTGCTTGCCCTCCACCTCCTCTCAGGTTTCTATGGGCAATACCTGGAAGTGTACCCTCATCCCTCTAATGGAATCTAGACAAATAAGTAGGAGATACGGGGATACTGCATCCAAGAAATCATATAATTATTCACCTCCATGATCATAAGGAAATGAGACAGTCAGCTTGTCACTGCATTTGTCAGAGTTATAGGATAGTCTGTCTGCCCTTGAAACTTAAATTTTATTTCAACAGATCATGAGGGGTTGTCAAGATTCTTTGCAACATTGAAATTGTGTTATCTTAAAACAAGGTTGTTTTAAACATAAATTGCTTTCATAGAATCATAGATTTGTTTTTAAAAAGAGCTTTCATATTTTTAATTGTAGGTTCACTTAATTTATATAAATATATCACATGCTAATTAGAGTGATATTAGTTGATTGATTTTTAGTTGCCTTTTTATGGGGCTGGAGGAAGGGATTCCTGCATCTCAGTCCCATTGTTATTTGGGCAGAATCCTGCATTGTGCAATCTTTTCTGTAACAGAGGCCACAGTAGTCAAATATTTTATCTTCATGCTCCAGGATGCTTTCATTGAGGCATATGACCAAGACTCTGTTCACTGGAAATTTTTCTTGAGAACTGTGGGGATATCTGAAATCATTCATGGTGACTTATCTGGAAGATTTACCTTAAAAGAGGAAGTGAATTGCCCTCATGCTCCATCCTCATCTAAACTCATTTCTCCAGACATGTAAAGAGAGTCATTTCAGAAACACCCTCAGGGGAATTGTAAGCAAGACAGAGAAGGAAAAATCCAGCACCACAAAAGATTTCCAAGCCTAGTATGCAAGCAAGTATCTCTTAAATTGCATCCAAATACTTCTTTACCCTCTTGTATGATAGCAACTACACTTGCTTTTGAGGCATTCAGTTCCCCTAAGCAGCTCTGTCACCAGGGACTCCAGTGGTCTGTGTGGCGCTGTGGAGTCTATGCTCCTTCTTCAAGACATTTTACTGACAGCTGTCCCAAAATCATTAGGCTATAATGCTTTTATTAGAATACGATGCTTCACTAAGTGTCTTTTAAGTCTTTAAGCTGTCTTTTAATGCTTTAAGTGTCTTTTATGCCAAAAAATTGACATTATATATATATATATATACATATATATCTAATTTTTTTCAGCATGAAACATTTTGGAATTGGTAAATATATATATGTATATATACCAATTCTATAATGTTAACAGTATGCCTAAATGTGGCAGACATGACTATCACCCCCATCTTAGCTTGTTTTCCCATGGCTTGAAGTGTCCCAAATGACTAGGTGGAAGCTGTTGCTTCAGTGGAACCCTAATTGTTTATCTGGTGGAAGAAATTTTTGAGTACTAAGAATTCTAAATCAGCAGAGCCCCAAGAAAGAAGGACAAGTAGATCATGAGTTTAATAGTGAGAGATGCCACTCCCAATTCACCCATTGGTCCTTAGGCATATATACCATTGCTGTGGGAGAAAAGCACCAAATGCTAGTATCTGGTTCAGAGCATATACTGCATTTATAAAACAGCAACCCAGTTTGGCAAGATATTGTTTTCTAAGCTGCATAGCTGAATATTGAGTAGGCATTTTGCTCCTCTGTAAGGCAAACTGCCTTTAAGGAATTGTATATGTGACAGCAGTGAACCCATGGCACTGATATATTGCCTTATTTCACTAAAAATTAAGCTTATTAAGGGTAATATTTTGAAAGGGAAGTTGCTGATGAATAGAGTGGTCCTTCCATGAAAACATGTAATCAGCTTGACACCAAGTGCCTTTTTTGTCCCCCTGGAGTTGGGTACCACACTGGAAGCCCATATCCAGTTACTGAAAATGTCCAGTTGGCCATTCAGCAGTGGCGGGAGGCTCGCCAGCCTTGGGGAGGGGAAATCCATGGAGATGAGCCCACATAGGTTCCATTTGTCTCAGTGTGACCTCTTTGTTTAGAGCTCCTCACAAGCAGAGTGCATCAGGGAATGTCCAGTTTAATTGCAAATATCCCATTAATGATGGGAAGTTCATGAACAGAGTCCTAAGGACAGGTATTCAATCCTTACTGGGACCCAATAGCAAGCCCAAAGCAGTTTCTCAGAAGGAGAATTATTACTTGGCAAAGAGAATGTGCTTAGGTTCAAACATCTGTGGGCCTCTCCTCTGATTTGTTCATTGGAATTTTCATAGGATTTAGAGAGCAATCCAGTGCGCTACAGCAATTTTGAGTCCTGTTGGATTCCCTGGGTCATAAAGGGCCAAGTGGCAGAGCTGGCTGTAGTGAAACTTGGACTTCCTGGCCTGCTCAGATCCTAGCTCCCACTCAAGTGTGCAGACATTTGGGTCACTCTGTAATTGAACCAAAGAAGTACACCTATATTACATGCTGCTTCCCAAACCCAATCAGGACAGTTGAGTGTTATGTCACCTTCTTTAATGGTATCCGATGCAGGGTATATTAACTTGCCCTTCATATTTGTGAGATGTTCCTATAGGTTTAAGGCAGATGAGAGGTCCATCTAAAGACACAGTTACTTTCTATTCCTGGTTGTTTTCCTGCATGAAACAATAATTATGTTAGGCTACCATATGCCCTGCGAAATGGTGAGACCATCCAGTACCCTATGGGCCAAATTGTGGCTCAGAGTTCAAGAGCTATTACAATCCTGAGACAAGATAAGTGTACTACTGTTCCTGCCCAGTGAAAATAAACTCCTAAGATTCCCTATTTAATAGGATTTTTTGTATCAATAGATGCAACCAAAAACTTTTTATTTCCTCTAAAAGAAATTATATCTGGATTGGCCACTATGATTTGAAAACCAGATTGAGTTTACCATAATCAACTGGATGAGAATGTTTGTGCAATATTTTGGAGTCCAGGTGATTTCTGCAGAAGCCAAAAAGCTACTTGAACTTTTTGTCTTCGAAGGTGATATTTAACTTTGTATCTCCACCCTACCTCTTCCAGCCTCCTCCCATGTGATAGGATTCTTGATTTACATTCTGACAGGGAAGGGGAGTTGTAAGAGTTTTCTTGATCCTTCCTACCATAATAGCTAGGGTGACCATATAATTTATCATTAAAACCAGCATAGTTTTGAGAGTGAAAAGGAGTACTATTATAATTACATTAGAAAAACAGATACAAACTGGTACTTCAGGGGTCAGGAGTTTAGTATGGGGATTTGGTAATTTGCTTAGGTTATCTATGCCAATATTGCATTTAGGAACCATGGAGATAACCATCAAATAGATTCAGGAACCCACTAGACCTCTTCCATGAGCTGGATTTGGTTCATGATTATATTCACAATCTCTTTTAACCTCTGTTTTAACCAGTAAACCACGTTGACAGACTACCCTCATTCCCTCGAATTAGTGTTAACTCAGGGCCAATGTCCAATAATTCCCAAAAGGTCTGGTTGTTTCCCTTTCCCCAGTTCATGATTACTCTGTTACATGAACCATTTCCTTTGTGGAATACTAGAACGAAAATCATAGAACACGCTCGAAGTTATTACAGGGCGCTTCCTTAAATGCATCCTTCTTCATCTCAACACGCTAGGTATGTCTGCGCATGGACTCAGGTCCGAGAATTAGGTGAGCTGTGACGGCTGTGGTAGTGAAAGCAGGCCTCCCCAAGCCTATAGGGGTGGGGGTGCCACATAAATCAACTAGGACCTCAATGGGTTGTTCTCTAGGGACTCTAATTATAGGCCTAGGGAGAATCAGGGTCAGTGCAGGGCAGGCCCATGGACTCAGATTTCCCTTGTTTGATCAGTTCCTCAGGAAAGGCTATTACAGGGTCTTCAAGCAAGGCTGCTGCAGACATAACCAAAAAGGGAGAAGGTACTACCCTTTGAGACATTCTACTCCTTTCAAATATCCCTCTTTCTATTCTTTTAGATTCTCTTGTTTTCAGTAACTCCTCTAATTTTCACACAAGAAACCAGGAGAAGCTGTGGATTCCACTGACATTATTCAACAACCTACTGGATCAAAAGAGTTTTATTTTTGGTCATTTAACCCAGCAACTTCAAGAGATAAAAGGTTTGGTGTGTTTATCTGCTTGATTTTTAAATCACTGCTATAGAAGTTTGGCCATTCACTAACTTCAAGCTGTAGGGGAACCAACCAAAGCAGTCGCTCCATTCAATTTTCCTTATCTCCTCATCTGGGTTGAACACAGGATTTGTCACACACACCAGGAGACTTTGGACAGCGAAAGGGGATGCTAATGAAAATTATGCTGGAACAATAGGCATAAAATATCCAGGAGAAACTGGACACAATCACTCTACTTATGCTCTTAATACTTAATGCTTAATACTTACTTAATACTTAATGCTTTTATACTTAATGTCTTACAGCATTAGCCATGATGTTGCCCAAAGTCTTATTTCCAATGGGTATTTCATGCGAGGTGACAATCTGATTAAATCTGAATGAACAGGCTGCCGAAGTAGCATGCCTTAATATGAGCTTAGTTGTATCATCTTTAATTCCAGGCAAACCAGATAACGAATTCCAGATTCCTCGATTTTCCATCTGGGTTCTGTTCCCAGAGGTTTCCCTATATTCACTCATCTTACCAATTTCTGATCAGTTAGGGTTCTGGGTACAAAATGGTACCTAACAGAGGGTGTTGAGCCACCTGTATTCACATTAGGTAACTTTAATTCACAGGATGGTGTATGCTAGATGCCTCGAAGATCTGATGCAGGGTCACCTAGTTCCATTGTATCTGATACCGACATCAGATCTACCACAAAGACAGCACAACAGCTCTCTTTCAGTTATATTTTTGACATCTAACTATTATCATTCACAAGTTTTAATGGGATGTGGCCTATTAAAAAAAATTTACACTAAGCATTTACTTTCTACATGAAGAGCACACACTACTTTTGTGTAACTTGCAAGCTCAATTGCATAGTTTAGTGTTAAGTATTACTTTTTTTACCAAGAATAAATGAGCGATCCCAGGGTGTGTGGTAAGAGAATAGAAAACAATGCCAATGGAAAGGCAAATTATGGCAAAAAGTGATGATTTTCATGCTTTGGAGGAGAAGGGCCAGGACCGACCCTCTGGCTCTAGCACACAGTTTTGTCTTGTCAATAAGTGACGAGCTGGATTAGGTGAACTATATAAAGTAACTCCCAGCTCCATTATTCTATGAGTTGTTAAAACACCAGCATGGAATAAAAAGTCTGAATAATTACAAGTCACTCAATGTTAGAAAAGAAGTAATCATAATTAATAAAAATGTGTATGCTTACAAAGTTTAGTGTTTTTATTTTTCCTGCTGTTAAGAGAGGTGGGCTGAAGGGAAAAGAGTTGTTGAGATTATTCCACAATTTAGCAGAAGGAAATCAGAGCAGACATAGTGTAGGAAATCATTCTGTCACCAGTCTGGAAGATTCCAAGTGCTTGACAAGAGACTGAGCTGCTGAGAGAGATCGAACCCCCACATGGACACTGTGGATTCTGGTTTGGACGTGGTGCTGTAGGCTTTTTTGTTTTTGACATAGATTATACTCTTTGCCAAGTTGAATCTCAAGCCTTTCCCACTATGGGACTCTACCATTTGCAGCAAGACACACATTTCCTTTGTGGTTACAAGAAGTTCAGCTTTGGGAAAGGAATGTGACTCATGTCCCACACATTGCACTCCAAAAAATTAAATGATCTTCTCATGTTACTACTTTGAAGTGTTCTTTGACAGTTATTTAAATGATCCATCTCAGAACCTTTGATGCCAATTAATTGTTGCCTTCTTTTGGACGTCAGTCTTGTTAAGAGTAAATGCTTGTTAGAAACCATATTTTAAAAAGGTAACTGAAGAAAATACTTGAAAGTAGATGTTTTGCAACTGTTCTTGTGATTTAGAGGCAGACACAGCTCATCTTCTGGCATATTTACTTTGTGTGTGTGTGTGTGTGTGTGTGTGTGTGTGTGTGTGTATGTGCATGAAAGAGACTCTTGCATTTGATTAAAGATACTGCAAAACAATACTATAACATCAGAAAAGCAATAGATTTACCCTTTGAAAGTAATTTTTATTAAATTGCTCAAAACTACTGAAATTATACTTACCAAGTAAAACTCTTTGATTTCATGTTCTTCTATTTTGTATCCAGTTTTCCAGTTGGAAATCTTCTTGATCTTTATCTGTGAATTATTCAACATAGGCCTCAACATGTTCAATTTTGTAAAAAACTATCATGCTCCTCTTTCGGAATGAATTTCCCCCAGGCTTCTTAAATAGCTTATGCTTTAATGCATGATAGTTAAACATTTTTCTAATTTGGTCAATTCCTTTTAAATTTGAATGAGATTCTGCTTTTCCTCATGTAGTCAGAAAATGCAATAGACTCACAGTGAGTAGGGGATCACTCTGAGTAGAGTTTGTAATAGTGGGGAGTGGTGACGCTCTCAAATACTCCTGGGTACTCTCAGACACTTTTTCTTGTGACCAAGGATGTTCCTAACTGATTAGGATATCATTTTAGTCTTTAGCTTGAGTGAAACTGGGCTACTCTCAGCCCTGGTCACCTTGTCAGCAGACTGAATGAACTGACAACAGACAGTTATTTTCATCTCTGAAGTGTATACAGGCTTTTGCTGCCTTCTTTTTTCATTTCCATTTCCTTAGGTTGGAATTGCTTTATTTGCTAATATTTCCTAGTTTAGGTTGAGTTTCAAGCCAAAGACATGACTGCAAGAGTAGCAAGAATGCAAAATCAATACTATATTGATTGCCAGCGAAAATGGTTATGAATAACTTCAGTTACCTTGTAGTTTAAGGCTCATTGTTCTGTCTTCCCCATTTTATAGCTTTCTGAGTTTTCATAATGAAAATGTTGTGATTGAATCAAAGACCTAGAAAAAATGATCATGTCTATACAAGTCTACAAATTCTTATATGGTATCTTAGCATGGACATAAAAAAGATTGTTTTCCTCTTTAGCTTTTTTATAAGAAACATTGTCATTTTTTTGGTTACACTTACAGTAAAATGGTCATGTTTAACCTGACCTAATTTAAGGCAAGAACATTTACCTGTTCACAATTTTCACTCCATTTCAACACAAAAAATATGTTGTTTCTACAATAATGTATTTATTTTAAATCTGACATTTCTTTCCAACCTTGAGCATGAAAGAAAATATTTAGCAAGCCTATCAACATAAGAATATTTTAAATTTTAGAGAAATCACAGAGACCTCGGTTATGCTTTAAGCTTTTGGAGGTTTAGGAAAATGTATTCATCAGCCATCAGCAAGTGGGGTGGGTGGAGGGTAAGAGGGAGGAGTCTGTCTGGCCTGATGGGCTCCTGGAGCAATACGAGTCTGCAGATAGAGGGCAGCTCTTTGGGCTGATCCTGATCCTCCCTTTGGGAAGGCTGATTCTGAAAAGAACTGGAATCTTACTGTCATCTTTGATTCTGAATCACGATACTTTGGTTGCAGGAGACAGAAGTGACCTTATCTAACATAAGTGGAAGAAGTTTGAAACGGTATGGCTATTTCCGAAATCCGGGAAATACTAAAGACACAGATTCAGAAAGGTCAGAATCGCTTTGGTGATCTAGGTATCCACTGAAGTCCACACCCAGGAATAAAACAGCATCAATTGTTTTCCATCCCTTCCTCCTCTCTGAGCTTCAGGTTCTGAGGGAGGGAATGCAATTTGCCTAGCTAGGGACCTAGGGTTGGAAAGACCCTTGGATGGGCATGCTGCTATGACTTTATTCATGGGGAGTGGGGAGGGATCTCAAAGGGAAATGAAGAAGCTCTTATCAGAAGAAAAGCAGAAAAGAACCAACAGATATCCCCCCAAGCAGCATTTTTTCCCCCTCACATCTTAGGACTTGTCATAATCAATGTCCCAATACCCTCCTCTCTCCATAGCTCTATTCTCCTGACACTATCCTTAGCCTTCCCCCACTCTTTCTATTAATAGGCTCACCCTCAAGAATGGATTTTAAAACACTAGGTCAGCTTTGAGAGGATGTGCTTGAGCCACTTTCACTCCCTTTAAGGTAGCACTGCCTTTTTCTAGAAGTCCAATTTCCATGCTTCTAAGACTCTAGTTCTAATGATCAGAACCTTGTCCCATTTCTAGGATCTGAGTTGAACTAGAATCCAGATTTGCTTCTTGCTAGTCCCTCATCCCCACCAAGGCTTGGACACTTTCCTTCACTTCCAGTGAGTGCCTGGCACCCTGCTCCTGCCCATCAAACTCCCCTGGGGCTCTCTTTCTGATTCCTTCTGGATTTCCCAACACCATGCGTCTTTCATCAGAGCACTTCTGATATTTCTGCTGGGATCCCGCTGATGCCAACTGACTATCAGTCAAATTTCTCTCTTTTTTTGAATTCACAAACACCTCTTTATACACTTCTGGTTCATCCAGTATTCCCATTTAATTCTACCTTTTAAATGTATTTTAGTAAATATTGAAAAGATACAAAACCCTAATAATAATACAGGTAAGGTTTAACCAGAACCCAGCACCCAGTTTAAGAGACAGGATGCAATGTCATTCTCTCTTAAAGTCAACTCCATGCCTGACTGATTAGAATGAATCCATCTCACCTTTGAAGTCATGGAAACTGTTACAACTTCAGTGTAATATTGCTTGTGTGATCTTTACTGCACTTCTCTAAACCTTAATTTAAACCTTATAGGTTTAACCTATAATTTAAACTAAATTAGATGACAGCCATAGCTAGCACTCCATAGATAGAAATATACTTCCTTTAACTGAGTGGTTTCAGTGAGTGTCTAGCATTCTGCCCCTCCTCTTGGGCCTGCTCTCCATGGTTTTAAGCAACCTGCTTAAACCCACTTTTGTTCTGAGGTGGGATGCTCACTGGTAATGAATCACAGATGCTCAAATTCTTTTCAGCTGAATACAAGATTGGCCCTAGAGCAGAGCCTGAAAGCCCAAAAACCTAGGGGTCCTGACTATGGGAAAGAAGGATTTATAGAGGGCCACACTGAGGATTCATTACCCACACCCCTGAGTTACAAGGTTACATAAGGAACTAAAAGTATCATAACAGGAAAATTATTCATCCTTAACCTGACCACTTAAACATCCCTGGTGTCTGAACACCAGTGTTTACTCCAGCCTATTAAGTCATCTTCTTTGTGGGTCAGTCTTCCCTGGTGTACGTGCTTCAATTATATAATTTATTTTGCTAGATGTTTATCATTTGTTTAGACGTCTCCCTTCACACTAGACAGAGCCCCTCAAATGTAGAGATCTGTCTTGCTTTTCTTATCTTGTCTGCCTGTACTCAGCGCTCTGACAGTCCCTTAGTAGGTGCTCAATAAATGCTTGTTTCATGAAAGATGTAGACGCAGTTTTCAGCCTGTCCAATGTTTCTTAAGGTAACTTTGATCTAAAAATAGCATTTAAGTATTACCTATGCAAAGAAACAAGCTCTAAGATTGCTGCTTTGATCCTTGAAAAAAACAAATCACCAAATTTGCACACGTGATTCAGGGAAACATACAAAGGTGTCCAACTGCCTTTTTGTATAAATTCAAAAACAACCTGTCCAAATTTATATCTTACTATTTCAACATTATCTATGCCTCAATTCTGATTCTCTGTTTCAGGCTGGCTTTAGCCTGTTCTTGAATAGACCAGGAGAATACCTTATATTCAGCCTGAAACAGGGATCGGGGGTTCTTAACCGGAACACTGCCTCTCCTCTCCCCCACAACCTACAGTGTGCTCTCACACCATGAGTGTGGGGCATGCTCTATAAATGTGGGCAGACAGAATCACAGAATAAGTTAGTTAATTTCAGCTTATATGGATATGTCCAAGTGTATTGCCACCCACATTTGAAATTCCCTGGTTTTTATAGTAAGTGTTTTTCTTAAAAGAAACCCCATTCTGCTAGCAATAAAAATTACTCAAAATTCCAACAATTATGATATTGTCTTGCAAAGACCATAAAGGGTCTTTCAAAATTCAATTTACGATAAAGTCTGTATATAAATGCCAAAATGTTGCATTCAGTTGGGAAAAACAACGGAATTTAACATATCAGATTCTAAGGAGGACATAATAAGTGCTTTAACAGTTACTGTGTGTGGGTTGATTCTGCAGTGGCTGAACAGCTCAGAATATTGAAAGAGCAGTATTTCTATGCGTGGGTGGTGGGCGGGAAGGGGTGTCCTGTATGCAGGCAGCTAAGCGGCAAACATGTTAGTGATTGCAATACAGGGGAAAACATTCGTAAAGCTTATGTGCATAAAACAATTACACGTAGACTTTACGTCAGTGCATGCACAAAGCAAAGGTCAGTGACCTAGAACCCGCGATCTAATTCTGGCTCACTTAAGATTCCTAAATAATTCTTGGGCCGGCTCTCAGCAGCCCAAACCAGATCTGGCCAGACACTCACTGCCAGTTTGAGGCTGTTAACTTCCCTTTTTTCCATAATGCCTTTGGGACCTAACCAACACTGTATCACACTCTTCCAGTATCCTGAATTTAGAATTCAACTGCTGTTAGCTTTATATGACTAGCAAACAGCTCACTGACATTTTGATGAGTAAAATCCAAATTTTATCATTCTTAAATAGATTAATTCCTAGGCTTTTTAGGCATACTGCGCTTTTATTCTTCTATTATCAGTTCTTCTGTGTTTAAAGGTCTTAAAAAGTGAAATCTGCTTGTTTTGTGGGGGTGGGAAAGATGAAATCACCTTCAAAAGCAATTTGAACCCGGAAGTCTTTTTTAAATGAGAGTAATTATTAGTAAGTTACGTGCAGTGGAGAAAAGAACAATCTGCAAATGAAACAGCCACCACCTAACAAACATCGATCAAATACAAAGTTTTAAATATAAACAAGTACTTGAAAACATGTGGGGGTGGGACAAGAAGGGGATCCAATGGGAACACCCTAAGAAAAAAGATAAGACTTCAGGAACACACACAACACCCTGAGGAAGAAAAAGACACTCTGGTTTGCCAGGAAACTCATTCATGTACGTGATGGAAACAATCACGTTCAGAGTTTGATTCTTGGGTTCCGGGCAGGGAGAAATTTGCACTCACCCTTTAGTGCCTCTCCCCTCCTTAAAATTCCTCCTGGAGGGTGAGGGGTTGTATCCAGCAAGTGTCAAGATATAAATCACAAATATCCCTGGAAGTGGTAATGTATCATATTATTCTTAATGTTGAATTATTTCATCTAATACCTAAAGAATTAGAAGTTCAATGAGCATTAAGAGAGGGAGATAATTTTGGAGCATGGACCACTGCCCTGGGAGTATGAGAGCACTTGGCTGGAGTGGGGGGTGGGGGGGAGATATTTTATTTAAATCTCATTTTTCCCTAGAATGAGACTATTTTAGTTTTAGTTCTCTAACGTTAGAATAAGGATGATGCTTTATACTCTGGTAGATTTTCGGAACACTTAACACAATCGAAAATGGAAAGAACACAAGCATTCAAGTTAGAATTTACTTTTAAACCACTGTGCACCTTGGCAACTTACTTAACCCCCTGACACTTGCTGGGGCTGGCAATACATCCTGTGGATATATGTTGATTGTCTACCCAGAATTCAGTTCTTTTGTGTCTTTTCTTAGGAAAATCCCATATTTCCCAGCCAGTGACATTTGGGCAAGGATTAAACATAATCCTAATTCTAAGAGTTGATGGATGCAGACCATTTTACCCAATTCAGACTGACGTTGTAAGGGAACATTATGGGGGACCTCTGGGATACATGTTAATTCTTCTAAGACATCTGCTATAAGAGACACTCTCTATCCTGAGGTGTGGTGCAATGTACTGATGTGAGTCATGGAATGACTGTAGCCATTATACTGCCATGAGGGAGGGCAGCCAAAATGGAATTGACACATGAAAGGGGGCAGAACCAAGAGGCTACAGAGAATTTTAATTAGAGCAGTGTTGAAACTGTACCTGAACCTCACCTACTGCTGGACTTTATAGTTGTACAAGCCAATAAATTCTGTATATTACTTAAACTAGGTTTTGATTTGTTTTCTGTTATTTGCCACCAAAAGATTACCAATGCATACATGAATCTCTCATGGGTTTTGTGATTACGGCCTAGCACAATGATTGATACATAAATATTAATTCAAGTAACATTTCTTCATTAGTTTCTTTAAATATTTTAATTGAACAAATAGATGGTGGACACCTATTATGCCATTAGGTATAAGACATGGTGCCAACTTCAAGGGCTATGCAAATAAATTAGATAGAATCCCTGCTCTCAAGAAGTTCACAAACTACTATCCGGCATATATTATCTTTCAATAATTACTTGGCTTTCAGTAGAAAAGTGTGAGTAAGCAGAGACTGGGTTCTTTCCTCTGGAATAGAAAGTTAAGTCACCTAGTACTTAAAAAGTTCATTTCCACATATAGAAACATTGATTCTAATGTTAGGTTACCTAAATATATTAATATTGACAAAAATAAATAGGCCATCTAAACATTTTTTCTAGAAACTGACAAATAGCATATGATCAATATTAAATAGGTTTTAGCTATACTTTTTACTTCTTCACAAATTCCAGTAACTGTTAGGGTTCCTTTCAACATCATTAAAAAAAGTAAACATTCTTCTGTGATTCAAAAATAATTGGTAAGTACAGCGCAATTTCTAACATATCTTATTTAAGTAAGATCTGTGCAGATCGTTCATAACACAGAAGCAGTTTTTTGAAGACTTCTAGTTGAATTTCTGCTGTTGCTAGTATTTTTTGAGTGGGAGAGTGCTATTTTTAAAGCCAAAATACAGTTGCTATTATCTTAATTATATTAAAAGCATTTCCTTAAGTGGAGTAATACTCATCAGTAAATATTACTTAAAATTCAGTTGGCTTTTGTAGTTACTTAGATTTGTTCCTTAATGGTTTGGGGAACACTACCTGGTATATTGTTTTGATTTTATCTAGATGAATTCTTACACTAGTATTATAATGAATTGGCTTTTATAACACTTATTTGCATAGTATAACTTAGCAAAGTTGATCATAGTATTTTCCCTCTGCAATGTCCTTCTTTGCAAATGGGAGCACCTATCCTGAAGTGGGTGGGTCATCCTCAGAAGTAAATTAGAATGCAGCAATAAGGAGTTTTAAAATTATCTTTGATGTAGTAATCAGGCTGGTTTAAAAAATAACAAGCACAGAATGCAAGCTATGTCTAAAATCATTTTCCCTAGCATTTCAGGGAGATCCACTTTAGACAAAGAATTTACTGCTCTCTTTTAGAATCCCAAATGTTGATCTATCAAAATGCAATTTGGGTTTTCACACATTGAGGTTGATCAATAATGACTGTATGCAATCAAAATAGTTTCTCTTCAAGGCAGAATATAATATCCATGCAATGCTTTGTAGGGAAACAATATGCTTTTCAACCAATAAATGATGATTAAAAAAGAAAACTGGTAAGGAGAAAACACATTACTGCTAATTACCACTCTGATGCCTCATTTAATCGGTGGCTGATGAATAATAAAATGTTCTATGTTTGCCCAGTAGTTTGAGCTAAAGTTCTTTTTTGAATCAACTGTCAATTGAACACTAGAGTTGTTCTCCAAGTTTCAAAAATTTTTCATAATTCACATAATACGTATTAGACATAAAAACTTTTGCTTTATGTTAAAAACATGAAGCTGAGAGGTAAATACCAAAAAAAAGACAAGCTGACCAGCATCTTTTAAAAGAAAAGACCTTTGTTCCCTGTTTCATGTTGTTGGTTTGATTTTTCCTCTTTGTCCGTTTGTGCTGTCAGTTTTAGTTCAGTTCCAATGATGAATGGTTCTGTCTCCTTTCTTTCCTCATCTTCATATTAAATCCTTGTCTGCTTATGCAGAATTCAAGTAATTCAAGACCTTTTGGAACTGAGTTAGTCCTTGAGCATCTATGATTAAAAGTGAAGGTCACTTCCAAATAGGACATGATGGTGTAGACCTGTTCTACCCTGCTAAGTATACAACTCCTCCCTGCTAAGTTATAAACCCTGGAAATGGTGCAAAAGACAAACAAAGGAGAACTGTGAGATGTGGTTAGAAAAATTCAAGGTGGTTTAGGACCTTGATGTAGGATGTAGGAACAACACAGATGCAGGGTGTCTCATAAACCCCTCCCCAACAGAGGAAGGCCACCCAGACCCAGGGTCTCTTGACTTTCAGCCTAGTAGTAGAAGACAGCCCAGGTAGGCTCATTCCTTCCCTGGATTATGCTGGAGTCTCTCTGACAGCATCAGATGAGCCTGACGCCACCACCAAGGGGAATGGGTTGTGAATATTGCCAGAAATAAGCAGCCAGAGGAGGTTTTCTCCTTCTCTCTTGGGTCTCAGATTCCCCTTTTCCACTGAGAAATACCAAGGTAGGCAGGCAAAGATAGCAGGAGAGATCCAGTAGCCTGAGCTGGGAAGCCCTTGTCTCCACAGGCCTAAGACTCTCCTCTCTCACCCGGAAACACCATGGCATCAGATGGAGGTGTGGGTAGGGAGGGGCTAGCAATACCTCTTTTAAAAATGATTTAATGACAGTTCTACACAATCTCTTCCAAATAATAAAAGAGGAGAATATGCTCCCCAACTTATTTTATGAGGCCAATATTATTACCCTGATACCAAAACCAAACAAAGGCAGCATTAAACAAATAAACAAACAACAAATGTACAGACCGATATTTCTCTTGAACATAGACACAAAAATCCTCAGCAAAATATTAGCAAACCAATTCCAACAATGTGTTGAAAAATTATACACCATGACCAAAAATTATATACCTGGGAGTTAATCCAGGTGTACAGGGTTTAGTTAAATTTATTTTTTTGAGAGGGCAACTCTCATATTTATTGATCAAATGGTTGTTAACAACAATAAAATTCTGTATAGGGGACTCAATGCACAATCATTAATCAACCCCAAGCCTAATTCTCAACAGTCTCCAATCTTCTGAAGCATAACAAACAAGTTCTTACATGGTGAACAAGTTCTTACATAGTGAGTAAGTTCTTACATGGTGAACAGTGCAAGGGCAGTCATATCACAGAAACTTTCAGTTTTGATCACGCATCATGAACTATAAACAATCAAGTCAGATATGATTATTCGTTTGATTTTTATACTTGATTTATGTGTTAGTTAAATATTTTAAAAATCAATTTAGTCTACCATATCAACAAGATAAAGAAGAAAAATCATAATGTCATATGAATTGATATGGAAAAAGCATTTGGCTGCACAATCCAAATTCATGTTCACAACCAAAAACTCTCAGCAAATTAGTAATAATAAGTAATTAATACAACTTGATAAAAAGATCTACAAAAACCCTATAGCTAATATCACACTTAACAGTGTAAGACTGAGATCAAGGTAAGAATGTCTACTCTCATTTTCTTAACCAACATAGTACTGGAAATCTTAACCACTGTAATAAGTTAAGAAAAAGAAATAAAAGGCATACAGTTTGGAAAGGAAGGAATAAAACATTCTCTATAAGCAGATAACATTATTGTTTATACAGAAAATGCTAAGAAATCTACAAACAAAAATCCCCACAAACTCAGCACTAGTAAGGGAGTTCAGCAAGATCACAGGGTACAAGATCACTATGCAAAAATCAAACACATTTCTATATACTAACAATGAGCATGCAGAAACCACAATTTAAAACACAATACCACTTATAATATACTATTACATATGTATATAATACATATTATAATATAATATGCTCCAAAAAAGTTAAATAATTAGATAAACACTTAAGAAAACATCTATAGAATTTGTGTGCTAGAAATTATAAAATTCTGATGAAGGAAATCAAAGAAGACCTAAATAAATGGAGAGATACACCATATTCATAGATTGGAAGACTCAATTGTGTAAAGATGTTAATTCTCCTCAAATTCATCTATAGGTTGAATATACTCTATCAATTTCTATCAAACCTTCAGCATGGAGTTTTTAGATATAGACAAGCTTACTTTAAAATTTACATGGGAAGTCACTGGCCCTACAATAGCTTTAAAAATAATGACAAAAATGAATAAAGTAGGGAGAATTACTCTATGTGCTGTTAAGGCTTATTTTATAGCTACTAAATACCACAATACTAAAGAATGTGATATTGGCAAAGGGATCACACATAAGTCAATGGAACAGAATAGAAAATTCAGAAACGGACTCACACAAATATATTCTACTGTTTTTTGACAAAGGGGCAAAACCAATCCAAAATGAGGAATGGTAGACTCTTAAACAAATAGTGTTGGAAGAGTTAAATAAGCAATTGAATAAGCAAAAATAAAAACAAAAAGCAAACCCCAAACCTCATACCTATTCAAAAATCAACTCAAAATGAATCATAGCTTAAATGTAAAAGCTAAAACTGTAAAACTCATAGGATAAAAATAGAAAATCTCTGGGATTTCATAAGGCAAAGACTTCTTAAACTTGAAACCAAATCACTTTCCATACAAGGAAAAATGGGTAAGTTGGACTTCTTCAGAACTGAAAATTTTTCTCTGAGAAAGATGCTAAGAAAATAAGAAGATAATATAGAGACTTGGAGAAAATACTTGCAAACCACATACTTGACAAAGAGCTAGTCAAGACTATATAAAGGACTCTCAAAACTCAATAGTAAAAAAGAAAACAAACAATCCAGTTAGAAAATAGACAAAAGAAAATGAACAGGTATTTCACCAAAGAGAATATATGGATGGCAAATTATCACATGAAAAGATGTTCAAAATAATATAATTAGCTATTAGGAAAATACTAATTAAAACAATAATGAAATGTCACTATATAGCAATCAGAATGGCTAAAATAAAAAATAGTGACAACACCAAATACTGGTGAGGATGTGGAGAAACTGAATAATCATATACTGCTGATGGAAATGTGAAATGGCTTACCCACTTTGGAAAACAGATTGGCAGTTTCTTCAAAAATTAAATATCTAACTAACCATACAACCCAGCAATAGGATATACCTGGGCATTTATCTCTGAAAAATGAAAACCCACATTCAGTCAAAGTTTATTCTCAAATGTTCACAGCAGCTTTATTTATGATAACAAAAAGCTGGAATCAGCCTGGATGTCTTTCAATAAGTGAATGCATAAACAAACTGCAGTAAATATATAGCATGGAATACTACTTAGCAATGAAGAGGAATGGACTGTTGATACATGCAACAACTTGGATGAAATACCAGGAAATTTTGCTGAGCAAAAAAAGCCAATCCCAAAGAATATATGATTGTATATGATTCCATTTATAAAACACTTTCAAAATAACATACTTCTAGAGGTAGAGAGATTAATGGTTGCCAGAGGTTAGTGTAGAAAGGACAGTTTTGGAGGGGGTGGTTGAGGGGAAGGTAAGTGTAGTTACAAAAGGACAACTAAAAAAACAGGGAGGGGATCCTTGTGGTGTTCAGCATCATAACTATGGTGGATATATGAACTGCATGTGATAATCTGT
Source organism: Manis javanica (assembly GCF_040802235.1). Taxonomy (NCBI): domain Eukaryota; kingdom Metazoa; phylum Chordata; class Mammalia; order Pholidota; family Manidae; genus Manis; species Manis javanica. The sequence goes on along the minus strand of NC_133169.1, from coordinate 60,904,960 downwards.
ACGGAACTTCACACACACATACACACACACACACACACACACATACGAGTACAAGTGAAACTGGGGAAATCTGAGTAAAATTGGTGGATTTCATTAATATCAACATCCTGCTTGTGATATTACAATATAATTTAGCAAATGTTATCATTGGGTTAAACTGGGAATAGTATGTAAGGGAACTCTGTATTATTTCTTATAATTGCATCTGAATATATACTTATTTCAATAAAAATTTCAATTAAAAGAAATCAAAGTCAGTTTTATGCCTTAAAGCTTGATGTTTTTAAATTTAGGGCAGTTAAAGCGAAGTTGGTTGCAAATTTATAGACCTTATTGATCTAATTTCAGAAGCTGAAAACATGGACAGAATAAAATAGTGTGAGGTAATTTTATATAGAGGATCCATCCATAAGGGAATCCTCTAGGTAATTAGGATATCACCACTACACTTAAACTTTAGGGGAATTTACACCCTTCCAAAAATATTCATTGATGGCTGTGACAGAGATTTTGAATATAGTATTTGGATATTGGCTGATATCGTTTCTAACATCTGTAACTGGCAATTTCTTTGAGGTGTTTTAAGGGAAGAAATTCTTGTATAAATTCAAGTTCCTCCAAATATTTTTAATTCGAAGGGAAAAATCTCTCCTGATACTCAAATTATGTTTTCTCAATAAATTATAATTTTTAATAAAAGAATAAATTATAAAAAGAGCATCACCATATACTATAGCTATTTTCCATTTTTGTGCCAAACCAAGTCATGATGTAATCCATTGGGACATTAAGTTCTCTACACTGCCAACTTTGTACTTTTTATAATAATTAAGGTCATTGTAAGAAACATATAATATAAATCATTCCGAGATGTAAAAAATATTCCATCCAATACTTCTTTCAACACATTTTTCAAGAGGCTTCCTATAAACAACTTTCAAACATGCATTTTTGGTGTGATGCTTATTTATAAGATACCTTATCGTCTGTAGTCCCCCTCAGTATGGATTGGAAGAGAGCTGAAAGGGGATAGATTAAAATATCAATTTGTGCTAACATTGTTTTTTTCTCCAGAAGATGAATATATAGAACTGCTTGGAGCACAGGTGAACTTATGCCTGACAGTATGCCAAACAGCTTGGTATGTCAATATGGTGTACACCACAGTGTGGTGATACGATTTCCATTGGGGTTTAGTTCTAAGGTTCTCATTTTATTCATCCCTAATCTGAAGAAATTTGTTTAAGGGTTTAAGTCTAATCTGAGGTAGGTCTAGGGTGTCAGTAAGGATCCTAAAACAATAACAACAAAAATAAATTAACATGTAAGAATGCAGTGGAGTTAATGCAAACCCATAAGCAGACCAGAAATTACATGCCTAAAAGCCCTTCAATTTGGAAATGGTCTGAGTCAGCCGTAATTCTCCTGGCACTCGCACCTCCAGGAGTGAGTGGTAACCTGATCAGTTCTCAGAAGCCATGTTTGTAGTTGCAGCGGTGGGCATGTTACCAATACAATCTCTCCAAGGTGATCATCTTATTATAACATTAACCATAAGAGAATTGTGAGCCTATAAAAGACAAAGCAAATGCAAAGGGATGCTTTGATATCCAAAATGCAGAGACATTACTTAATATTTTTAAAACACATATTAATATTAGATATTTTGTAGTTGGTACAAATTGTATAGGCAGTGTAAGATCTAATATTGTTTTGACTTTTAATAGTCGTTGCATTAGCTGTTATCTTTCCCAACACACTCCACAGCCTTTAAATTCTTTAGAGTTAATTAAATTAAAATTAAATGGTGTCATTAGCATCTGTGAACATTTTCACTAATAAGGAAAATAAAAGAAGGACTTTATTTTCAGGATTTTTGCTATCAAAAAAGGTCTTATAGCAAAGAGTACTTTATGGTCCCTAACTGATATTGAGTAAAGGAAAAAATGGTAATCTTGGCCAGCATCAATTTCCAGAATTTTTTTCTAGAACCTGTATTAACATGAAGAAGTATTCTTAATATGGTAACAAGGCAAATGGAAATAGTGGTGTGCTGGCCCATCAATTGTTAAACAGCGAGGAATTTTGTAAGACAGTTGATGTCACATTGATAACTTAAAATTTGCCAATGTGGGAATGTTGCAAATTCCATGAATCATAGCTCCCTTTTCCTCCCCAAGAGCCAATTGTTAAATATCCATCAGCATACCACTAGATTTAATTTACATTGGTGAGGTAAGTGGCCTTTTACATTTGTGATTTTCCAAGGAGGAAATGAGGAAGGTCCTACCTATCTTAAAATAACTTTTTAATTAGTTTGCCACAATGATCATTAGGCCACTATTAGATACAGGGTTGTATCCAGAAAGTCTGTTTGATTGAGAGCTATGACTCAAAAAGTACAATAAATTGCCTGTGTATGTACTTGCATAGCTTACAAAGCTTTCAACATGGCTGGTGTCATATGATCTCAGAAATCCTAGAAAGCAGGTCTTTTTATTATTCTCATTTTGCAGGTGTGCTAACTAAAGTTCCAGGGGATTTAGTATCTTGTCCAAAGTTATGTATGCACTACAGTAGAATGGATAAACTTAGGTCTTCCATCTCTGATTTGGGAATACCTCCCGGGATGTCAAGTTGCAGAAGAAGTCCATTACGTTGGGCATAGGTTACTTAGGTTTAGATTGGGGAAAGGTGTAGGGAGTGAACTGCTGCTTGAATAGCGGGTGAAGTTGTCCCAAGATCCGGGGAACAACAGGATGGTCCCTGGTATTTAAGTAGTAATTGCGCGGAAGGATAAACTAGAGCATCAAAAGAAGATCAGGAATTGTGTTAAAGGAAAAACTGCCAATTAAAAAAAAAAAGAAGCCCCAGAGGGCTGCATTCATCTCAGGCCCTGCTTTAGACCTCTGTCAATCCTGCCCAGGCAGGAAAACAGAAACCATTCTAGGTATTTCAAACACATGTGATTTAATGAATGCATTGTTTTAAAAATGAAAGTGTTATAAGATCTGGAAGAAAAGCTAGGAAAAGTGATGTTTAGAATTTAGTAATTGCAGGAAGCTGCTCCCACTCCAAACCTTGGAGATATTTAAAGAGCTAACTTTGTTCATGGTTCACTTTAGCAATTCATACCATCCCGGTTAATGGCGTACTTTGCGTGTGTACTGAGGTGGGTTGTTTTGGGGAATAGGAAAGGTGTCTACAGAAGTCAGGGAGCAATTATTTTAGAAGCTCTATTCTAATGTAGATGAAGATGATTTGAACCAAAGAGTGATCTTTGGGTTAGCTCAAGTTCCAGAAGTGGGATTAAAGTGGAATTAGTTTCAGAACACTTAGATGTGACTTAATTTCCAAAGACAGGTGCCCTTTACTTCCTGTGCTTGAAGCCCAGTAACTACCCAGCCAGTCAGCACAACCCAATCTGAGTGTACACACGCTTCTTCAGAATCTGCTTCAAAGTGATCTGGGAGTCTATAGTTTTTAAAGAGATGGAATTAAAGGTGGGAAAAATCCATTTACTCCACCAAAGATCACAAAACTTTACTCTGAAAAGGATTTGAGTTCAAGAGGGTTTTTGAGGTTAATGTGGTTGAATTTGTTTGCTCGTAAGAGGCAGTATAGAGTCAATGTCAGTAAAAGTGTGGGCATTTTAGGATGAGGATGGTTGATGGATAGCATACAAAACAACTATCCATCTTTCTTTTATATATTATATGCATGAACATATTTATATATTATACATATTATATATACTACATAACACTTATTATGTAATAGTATATATTATGTAAAGGCATTTTATATTTTGCACACACACACATTTAGAATGTAGACAGCTACAAACTTAACAGTGACACCCTTTATGACTGCCCACCCCATCTCAGATCTTGTTTAAGCTAGCTCAATAATATGGTGGCAGTCTCATGCCACACTAGACAACCTATGCAACATATAATCTACTTGCCGGTGGTAGAGATATATATGGAAGATTCATATTAGTGACACCAGAGTGAATAAATCATAAGGGAGAAAATGTGTCTGTGGCAAGAAGAGGGTAAGAATTAGAACTTTGGAACTAGAATGTCTCCATCATCATGTTAGGTCATTTTGAAACACGTTTTATTTTTCAGGAGCATGGATTTAGTAACCTTACAATAAATTCATTTTTAGTCATGTTTCTTAGGCTTAAGACCTGTTGAAGACTTAAGCTGAGTCTCACAATTTTTTACCTTAGACTTTCCAGGCTGTTAGAATCCCTGCCACTTTATTTACTTTACGTGTGAAAACGCTGTGTTCTGTGGGGGAGGCATCCAGAAGGAAAAGTCAAGAAATCGCTAAGAAGTCTTGGGATTTTAATGTACTTCTAAGGTTTTGGCTCCCTATCATCTGCTCCCCCATGGTCCTCGACACAGTGGGCATGAAGATCTGCTCAAAGGAATGCTGACGTGGCAGCCACCGGACGGGAACAGAAAAGGAAAGGTGGCTGTTTTCTCTCGCTGTTCCCACAACAAAATCATACCCCTTGGTTGGGAGTCAGCCTAGATGGGCAGCCTCAAATTATCAGAAAAAAGTCTCTAGCTTCACCCTCGGCATAGACTGGAGTGGCAGAGAAACTTTTAATTCTGATCACTTGACATTTTGATAACCCTCATTTAGCCTAATGAAAGGCTATTGGCTTTGAGAAAGAAAAGTGGTGTACCCCCCACCCACAACATTTGCACATATTAATTAAAATGTATTCTGAATCGGACAGCTCTCAGTACCTCCGTTATTACGTCTTTGGTCCCAGCCAGCACGTTGTGCCTGTACTATGACCATAGCCTCTTAACCAGCTGCCCTTATAATATCATCTCTTCACAGCAGCCAGGATGTAAATCAAATGATGTTGGGTTCCTTCTTAAATCCTCTGTTGGCTTTCCTTTACATTTGTCATTTATTAAATGTTTTTTAAATGAGCTTCTCAAATGTACCTACTTACCAGGGTTCTGATTAAGTACTTGGTGTGTAGTGGGCACTCAATAAGTGTTCGTTAGTATATTGCTTTGTTATTATATTTATTCAGTGTGTAATGAGTTCACAGTTATTTTGTACTTTTAATATTTTTTCAACAATTACTGATGGCTCTGTTGGTAATTTCTTGGGAGAATCATTAACCCTTGCTAAATATGTAACTCCCTGCTACTACACATTTTAGAGCAATCCATATAGAATGGCCACATGAAAAGCAGCTTCTTTTGCAAATGATCATCTGCTCTTGCTTCTTTGGGTTTATATTTGAATATACTGTTGGTTTTCTCTAAGCAAAATACCTTAATTTAATAGCACATTTCTCCTAATTGACAATCATATGGCCTTCCTTGTATCTCAGTTTGGATACTTCAGAGATGAATTTATTTTTCCTTGAGGTGCCTCTCAGAAACCCCTGGTGTGAAATTTAGGAGTGCCATTTTTAGATCAGACTAAACCAAACATATTCTCCAAATCTGGGGAAAAAACTAAAAATTTTCATGCAATATACTAAATAAATAGACAAACAAACAATTTTTTTCACAAATTTTCTATATTTTGCTTCATTATCAAAGAAACAAAAGCACTTTATAAAAATACTTACAACAAGATAAAATTAAGAGAAAAATAAAAAATATATAAAACAAGATTACTCCAGAGTTGGTTTGCCAACATGCATGTTATAGAGTATATGGAATACCCAGAAATAGGCTACAAAGTTGACTCTAGGCTTCCAAAATTCAGCACCATAGGTAAATATAAAAGTTAAGCAATATAAGATAAAAACAAACCACCTGTTTAAAAGAAGCATAGCTCTTCCTGGTATTGTAATTTGAAAGAAGACTGCTCCTTGGGCCCTTGTGTAGAAGATACCATGTGATGTAGTAAATATCATCCTTGAAAATATTCCTACAATAATTACCATACTGAATTTCATAGGGTTGTTTCTCACAACATTCTCCAGTGTAAGCAATGTCATGATACAAAGGAACAGTTTGGTAAAGCAAATCTGTGAAGGTGTGTTGTGGGGGCAGTGGAGGGACACAGATAATGCGGGCCAGATATATCTGACTAAAGCCAACGATAATTTGACAACATTATAGGAATTGGATTGCATATGTTTTAGAGAATCCTCCAAAAATATATTTTTAAGACGAACTTCTGTTAAGTGCAATATGGCACTTTAAAGTCATGCGCTCAAACACCTCTCTTTCTTATTAATGGCAGACCCATTAATTAGATTGCCATCTGCTTATCAAAGGTAAGCCTAACCAGGCTATGTTAGAACAGATGCCATCTAATTTCAAAAAATCTAACTTCCTATTGAGCTCTCAAGGATAAGTTAGTTGAGAAGAGTACCTGATATATAGAATTGTAAGCAGTTAAAAGTTGGAGAATGTTTACTAAAAATAATTATCAATAACTATTAGTGTATGTATGTGGTGGAAAAGACCAATGTACAATATAATAGAGTCAATTGCACACAAGTAAACATTGGTTGCTGGGTTTAAAGAACTTCTCATTGTCTGGGACTTGACATTCAGAATAAGAATGGAGTAAGATGTACCTGATTACAGACCACAGTGATTCTCTGGCGCTGTCTCCTGTGAGTGCTGTAATCCTCAAAGCTGTGCTTAGTAAAGGCCTTAGAGTTTTCAGTCTGTCCTTCTCCATCCCTCTCCCATATACATACTTACAGTTGCTCTAATTCAGCTTGGTACAAATCACTTATTTGTGATTCCTCTTTCCCTCCCTTTCTTCCTCCCTTCACCCTTCCCTCTGTCTTTCTCCCTTTGCCTAAACAGGTTCAATCTGGAGAGGAGTACTGTAGTGAGTAATTCCTCTCAGTTTGATAGTATGTGCCAGCGTATCCTTATTCACCTCTCCTGCTATGTCATGAAAAGCACCATTAGAACGTGAATTTGGCGATGGGCATATCCATATTTAAATCCTAGCTCTGCCATTTACTAGCTGAGTGACAAGAATACCACTTAAACTCTGAGTTTACTTTTCTCATCTACGAAAAGGAGAAAATGATACCTAGCTATGGTAATTAGAAGTGATTTTTCTACAAAGTACCTGACATTCTTTACTGAGGCAACTAGTAGTTGTTAGCTTTACTCTATTTATTATTAAGTAAACCCTGTAGGAAGTACTGAGGAAATTATTCTGAGTGACATTTGTTAAGGTTTGGGTCTTTATCTCAACAAGTGGGTTTTGGGTCTACCCTCCTTTAAAAAATACTCACACTTCTATCTGACTTGGTTCTGTGTTAGGTAGATAATGCTCCCCAAAGACGGCCATACCCTAGAGGCTATAATATTTTACAATGCAAAAGGGGCTTTGCAATGAGATTAAGTTAAGGATTTTGAGACAGAGAGATTATCCTGGATTATCCCCAGGGGATTCAGTGCACTCACAGTCATTCTTACAAATGAGAGGAAGACAGGAGAGTGAGTCAGAAATGTGAGGTCGGAAGCAGAATTCAGTGTGACGTAATGCTGGCTTTGGGAATGGAAAGGGGCCATAAAACAGGGAATGCAGGAAGCCTCTAGAATGTGGAAAACAGGGAAATGAAATTTTCCATAAAATTTCCATGAGGAACACAGCCCTGCCAACAGTTAGATTTTAACTCAGTGAGAACCATTTTGGACTTCTGACCTCTAGAACTGTAAGATAATAAATCTGTGTTGTTTTAAGCATCTTAAGTTTGTGATAATTTGTTCCAGCAGCAATAGGAAACCATTATTGTGCCCCTTTCTGCTTGTCTTTCTTCTAAAGACTCTGTTCTTTGTAGTGTTGGGGCCAAAGGTGCTCACTGCAACTGAGTTGGGCTTGTTTCTGGGCTTTTTCAGTGGACTAGGGTAAGAAATATCTATATAAAATACCTGTGAGTTTATGATATTTTGAACTCAAATTCGAGATGATAGGCTATTTAGTTGGTCTCTTTTTGCATCTGTATCAACTTCAGGGATGTCAGAATTAGAATACACCATAATTATTCAGTTTGCTTTACCCTACATCATACATATAACAGTCTCAGAAAAACAACATCAGTACAACTACCGAAAATATGATTACTAAAAAAAACAACTTTTTTTTTCTTTTTGTGAATTTTTTTGCCTTAGGCTTTATCCCATGAGGTATAGAGGGCCAAATTACTTCAAAAGTTACTCAGAATTATGATCTTTTAAAAAATCATTTTACATGTGCAGGATAAAATCATTCTTTCTATTTATTAGTCATCATCCCAGTATCTGCTAGATAATTATTTGTATTGCTTTGGACAATGTTTTACTCCATTGAGTATAATAATATTAGTAATAATAATAAATAATAAACATTTATTACAACAATTACATATATCTGGGTTTTCGGATATATGAATTCTAAAGCCATCTTCTACTTCCTTTTTTGCAACCTTGATCATGACTCATTAACCTGTTCAACACCACTGGTGGATTTCCAGTGAGATATTATCGTCTCGTTTAAAGGCATGCAGGAGGAACCTGAGGACTTTGATTATAGCCTAAAGAGTACATTTGCATTATTCTAAGAACAGCACTAAATTAATTAGGCTGCTCGCAAAAACAAGGGCTACCCCATGGCTCAGTACTCAAATAGCTATAGTAACTTTTTCCATCGTAAAGAGACCAAGTTGTGTTTGCTTTGCTAATATGAGTCAAAATGATCAGTAGAGCACAGGAGGTATACGGAAAGGAAATGAGAAACAAGACAATATTGGCTTTTATTATCATGAATATAAATTGACAATCATACACTACTATGTATCAGGATGACAGTTGTAGAAAGCAGCAAGTATTAGCATTTGGGTGAAGTTTCTTCTCAGTTAGCTCAGCTCACCCAAACTGGCACAAAAGCATTAAGTCACAGTCCAAAGGGTAAGGCCCGCATGTGGCAGGGTTTCAGTCAGAAGCTGAGGCAGGGCTGCCTGGTGACTGAAGGCAGCTGCCCTGAAATACAAAGCTTCGGCAGGGTGTGGCTGGCTTGTCACCGAGGAGAACACAAGCCTGAAGCAAGGAAGCCTCACAACCATGAGACAGTTAGAGGTTATGGTAAGGTGAAGCCAAAGAAGTGAAGTGTTCATGTGGCCACAGAGCCAGGCCACCCAAGAAAAGATATAAGCAGGAGAGACAACAGTGAGCTGAACTAAAAGCTAGGACTTTAAGCTTAGTGGTCAGGCTCTTTCAGTTGCAAACGATAGAAATTTACTCTGGGTGATGTAGGCAAACAGAATTGAGTGAAAGGCAATTGGGGGCATCTCACAAATTGACAGGAAGCTGGAGGTCTTGGTTTGGGCAGAAACCAAATGACCCAAAGGTTGGGAAATAGGATCATAGCCACTGTCCCATGGCAGGAGTTGTGTGGTCAGGGTGCTGGACTTGGGATATGCCAATCCAACTGTTTTTAGATTCCATGTCCCTCTGCTTAATTTTTGTTATTTTCCATTAGCTGGCCTAAAATTTGGCCAAGAATCAAATCTAGGGAAAGTACACCTATGTGACATAATTAGGCAATGTGTTCCCTATTATTCCTTCCCCACCTTATACCATACCCAGGGTACCTGGTCATGGAATACAGTGAGAAGGAGAAAGTTCATTCAAAGGAAATCTGGTGCTATTAGGAAAGAGTAAACAGATGCTGGACAGCCAATATGCCACACATGTCCAAAAATACATGTCCTATCAAGAAAAATAGGACCTGGAGCAAATTTTTTTTTTTTTGAGAGGGCATCTCTCATATTTATTGATCATATGGTTGTTAACAACAATAAAATTCTGTATAGGGGACTCAATGCACAATCATTAATTCACCCCAAGCCTAATTCTCAACAGTCTCCAATCTTTTGAAGCATAACGAGCAAGTTTTTACATGGTGAACAAGTTCTTACATAGTGAGTAAGTTCTTACATGGTGAACAGTACAAGGACAGTCATCACAAAAACTTTCGGTTTTGATCACACATTATGAACTATAAACAATCAGGTCAATTATGATTATTTGTTTGATTTTTATACTTGATTTATATGTGAATCCCACATTTCTCCCTTATTATTATTATTATTTTTTTAAATAAAATGCTGAAGTGGTAGGTAGATTCAAGATAAAGATAGAAAAACATAGTTTAGTGCTGTAAGAGGGCAAATGTAGATGATCAGGTGTGTGCCTATGGACTAAGTATTAATCCAAGCTAGACAAGGGCATTAAAACATCCACGGATGAAGAAGATTTCTCTCAGAACAGGAGGGATGAGGTTCTAGGCCTCACCTCTGTTGATTCCCAATTTCTCACCTGATGGCCCCCCTGCGACTGTGCCTGTCTTAGGTTGTTCCTCCCTTGAGGAATCTTACCCGTCTCTGGCTAACCAGTCATCTTCCGGGGCCATACAGGGAAATGTAAAGTTGGTAAGTGAGAGAGAAGCCATATTGTTTGCAAAGGTTAGCTTTTTACTTCTTTGCAGATTTATGCCCTGTGGCTTCTATGCCCAGCATTTGTCTTGAGGTATCTTTACCACTTGGAAGAATTATGATACTCGGTAATTTCGATAAGAGGCATGAATTCTACTTAGGGGTTGTAATTATGAAGGAAGAAGAGAAGCTATAGAAGTAGCAGATGGAAGAAAACATGGGAAGATTGATTATTTCTTTGACATATCTTCTTGTAGTGTAACATAAGCGTGTATAGGTTTTAAATTACTAATTAAATTGCGTGCACACATTAACATAATAGGAATACAGCTACATAACCAAAGCAGACCTACAATTACCAGCCATATCCAGTGAAACCAAGAAAACCAGTTAGGCACCCTAGGCATCTGTGAAAACTTATCAATGATATGACGGATATTGTCTAACTGAATTTGAATATTTTGAGAAAAATCAGACAAATTAAAACAACACATTCCTGGGAACTGTTCACATCCCATATGTTCTTTTAACAGTAGATAGTCTATAGTCGCAAGATTTTGGAGTGCTGCAACTTGCACTTCTGGACCTGGAGTAAATTTAAATAATGTTTTGCATCAGACCACAAATCCAGTTCCACAAGTCTTGGGGCTTCTAAACCTAGGGAACAGTATGGGACCTGACATTTTCAATTTTGGATTAAAACATTCTTGTTGGATTAGAAAATTCAGGTTCCCAGGAGTTATATGGTAGCTAAAAACAAACACGTTTTAGTGTTTTCTACATGTCAGACACTGTGGTAACTGTATTACAGATATATCATTGTATTTAATCTTCCTGATATTGCTATGATGTATTACTGACTCATTTTTACAGACAAGCTGACTGAGGTTCAGACTACTTAAATTATGCAAGGAAGGAAAATAGAAGGCAACTGTAAAGTGGTACGATAATTACAGGCAAAGTACAATGAGAACTAAATGGAAGTGAGGGTTCCTCCCACATCAGTTTTAACTTCTGTTGACCTGGTGATTTTGTTCAGTCAGATATGGCATCAGTAGCATAATAGGACCAGGTGGGAACATGAAGACATGTCAGGAATTTAGCAGTACTGGTTGGTGAAAAGTTGGATGAACTTGAGACTACAGAAACATAATCAGACACGGATGTTGACCCCAACATGGTAGTCCTCCTTTTGCTGTCAAAAGGGCACGAAAAGTTCAGACATGGCTTAGGCAGCTTTGGCACCAAAGTGGGCCTATCCAGAAGGATTTAGTAATCAGCAAGCCTAGTCAGTGGGTGGTATGTGAAGAAGTTTAGTAGTCTGAGGGTGATATATCACTGTAGGACCCTAGCCAGTGACAGAGGGTCTAGTCAGAACTGGGACTAGTGAAAAATCCACACCAAGCTTATCCCTTCTTCATACTGGTTGGGTTCTGAGAAAGGCTCCAGTTCAATTAGAAAAAGGAAACCAAAGGAGAAGTCCAGAGCTATAGGCCAGGAAAACATTATAGGGGCTAATAGATAGGGTATTGGTACAGCTGGAAGTCTACATTCTAATCCAGAGCTCTTGTTTGGTATTGTGCATCTCCAGCCAGAGGCCACATGCTTCCTATGGGTGGAGGCTGATGAGAAGGTTCAGTCCTGGTCACATTTGCCTCATGAGCTGCAATAGACTCCTGAGGTAGGATTCAGGAAACATAACTACAGGGAGCAAAGGAAGTCCAGGACAGGACATGGAACAGTACCAGTCATTATGACTGTCTTCAAACCTTAGATTCGTATACTACCCAGAGTTCAAGCTGCACTCTAAACCATGAAAAAAAAAATCACAGCTTAAGCTAATGCTTTGATTTATCACAAAATAGCATTCTTCACCAAATTGCTTAAAAAGTGCCAAATTTTAGGCCAGCTAATGGAAAAAAACAAAAATTAAATTGTGTAGCTAAAGATTAAGCCACTCTTTTTTGGCAAGACACTTTTATACTCTTCATGGTGTTTACCATTTTTCTCTATAGATGGTTTTCTTTATTGAAGTTCTTTCACTTAAGAATGTATGCTTTTCTTCTGTAAGAATTTAACATTATGTTGTCCACCAGTTGTCTTCCCTTATTAAATTCCTGTCTAACCATTACTTTCTTTTATTTACAGATAATATACTCTGTCCATAGAAAGTCTTCCTTTGTAGAATGCTATGGACTGAATTTATGTTCCTCCAATTCATATGCTGATATTCCAAGCCCAGATGTGATGATATGTAGAGATGAGACCTTTAGGAGAGGATTAGGTTTAGATGAGGTCCTGAGGGTGGTATCCTTATGATGGGATTAGTGCCCTTTTAAGAGGAGGAAGAGAGAGAGATTGCATGCATCAGGGCAAGCCATATGAGCCCTCAGTGAGAAGGCAGCCAGCCACCTGGAAGCCAGGAGCAGACTCTCACAGGAATCTGACCGGGCTCGCACCCTAATCTGACTTCCAGTCTCCAGAACTGTGAGACAATACATTTCTGATGTTTAAACCACCCCGTTGATAGTATACGGCAGCCTGTGCTAAGACAAAAAGGTCTTAAAAATGTGATTTTATTAACTATTAATGAAGCTTATTATTATAACACACAGGAAAGCCTCAGAAAAGTTTTATGATTCTTGTATTTGCATTTTTTCATCTACAAAAATACTTAAAATCATTCTTCCAGAGATGTATAAACCAGTGTTTTGATCTTTTTTAGTCGTACTTTATGTAACAACTGATAGGAAAGGTTGCTAAATGACAGCTTCTCCAAAGTCCAACCTAACTGCTGTTTGTTACTGGCTTTCTCCCAGAGTCCTTCCTTTCCTTCCCTTGACTGCAGGCTTGACTGGGGAAGAGGTTATTTTCCTGGTCTTAGTAAAAACATGTTGCTCTGCTGCCAGGCTCTGGCTACTCTTACAATGCCTCCTTTTGCAGCCACCCTCTTCCTGCCTGACCATGTACTTTTTCTACATATATCCTCTAGGTATTTTCCCTTAAGGATAATATTGAAAAAGAAACCAATAGTTTGATGATGTCTCAGGCCTTAACCTATGTCAACCAGTAAACTACTATGCTAGGTTTAACATTATAGTTAAACAAAGTATTTGGAAGAAGAAATGTTTCCTATGTTTTTATTTTGAGAAGTTTTTGTAACTATCTTAACCTCATAGTTTTATATTTTATATTTGAGAGGTTATCACTTATAACATCTTGGGCAAGTCAGTTAATCTCTCTGAGACCATCATTCCTCATTCCTAACAGGGAAAAATATAAATAGCTATTATATCATTGCATAGGGTTGTTGGCAGACAGAGTAATATAAACTAGTTTGTATAAATATTGGTTGTCACATTGCTGGTTGGGAAATACCTGCCTGTATGTAACTCAGCCAGATTGGCCACACAGTTGATACAGTGCATCAAAGTAGAGTGCTAGATTCATCGTTGGTGCTTATTTGTACTTTTTTTTTTTTTATCAATTTGTGCAAAACAAGTTTGCTTTAGAGAATATTCTGAGTATGAACAAGGGGCAGGGGAAAAAAATAATTATACCACAAATCTATGCTAGTGCTCTCATAATCTTTAATTGGTACACTGGAAATGTGCTGTATTCAAATTCCTCTTTTGATACAATGCTTTCTTTTCATGTCCTATAAGTGGTTTGTTTGAGAAAAGTAGGTATATTTTGTGGAAAGTAAATCTGGCCATTTTCCCTACTTGGTAAACAGTAAGATTTCAAGTGGGAGAAAGAAGGAAACAGAATAGTTTTCCTGCTTAAGACTAATTGAAAGCTTTAATCCTGCACTCTTCCCATTCTGTGTGTGTGTGTGTGTGTGTGTGTGTGTGTGTTGGAGGGGCTGGGTAACCAAGTGTGCAGTGGTGAAAGAGAAATAGTAACAGAAGTAAAGAATCAAAAGATGTAAGGGAGACATGGGAACATTTACAGTCTGTTACTGATGTGAAGTTAAAGGCCCCAAGAAATCTTGCTCTCTTTTTCTTCTCTCCTCAAACTCCCACTTAATAAATTGTTTTTTGCCGAAGGAATTCACGATAGTCTAAGACTGAAGTTATTTTTAAGTAACTCTCCCCCACCCCTGACCCATTTTAATAGAAATATATGGGTAAAGTGTTTATAGAACTAGTTTATATTACTCTGTCTGCCGACAACCCTATGCAATGATATAATAGCTATTTTTATATTTTTACCTGAGCTCACATAGTTCTGTAGTGACAAGTAGATGGGATGCAAATGTGAGCCACAATTTGTATTTGCTCTTTTATCCTGTTTTTCAGAGTAATTATTACAGTTGTTGCATGCCTAAATAGGGGAATGAATAGTTCCATTTATTTGTATAGATAGACATTCAATAGAATAAAGTTCTGGGTAATAAAAAAATGTGACACTGCCTTGGAAAACATGAAAAATATTAATAAAATATTAATAAACATAATAAACTAATAAATACTTGAAGACTGGCAATGCTAGGAAACATGGTGACACAAAAAATTAACCATATTTTATGTATAATATAGCAGATAGAAAAATATGATGCCTGCCTATGTTGAGATATGCTACAAAACAGAGCATTTTGGGTGTGAGACCTGTCCTTTGGCTTTTCCTTCATTAAAGTAAGCTGTTTTCATATTGCTAATTTTTTCTTACCCATTAATAGAATGATATGAAAACTTCATTGGCTTATTATCTAAGTTTCTTGCCAGTTTTAATCTATAGAAGCTTCTAGGTCAAATTTTAATTAAAAAACCCTTCACTTAAGATTTATTAAACATTTGTTCTATCTATACGTATTTTAAAACATTTATTCCTGTCCATATCTAATTTAAAAAGGGGTTTATTTGATCATATATTTCTTAAACATTTATCAGAACTTGGAGGGGTGGATAGGAAGTGTTCTTGATCTGAGATTTTTGAGGTAGAGAATATAAAATGGTGTTGGTTGTTCATGACAACAGCGTTTCCTATATTGTAGCCATTTCTTCTCCATTTAGTGAGACAGGGTTAACTTTGTTTCTTGTGTAGTATTGGGTCCTGAGATAGATTAGGAACTTTGGGGTATGTCATTTGATAAGGAAATACCCAAGTCAGAGCAAGCATATATTAAATCTTAATTTGCTTTGGGTCTTTCTAACGGAATGATGGTGGTGTGGTAAATACAGAAGCACTGTTATTCTTATTACTACTCTTCCAAGACTGGCGATACCAGTCACTTCTTTAACTTCCAGTTCGTGAAAAAGTGTAAGTAAAAAAAGGCACCGTTGGACTACAAAAACAGAAACAGCATCTTTCCATGCTAACTGCCCCGGTAAAAGTTACCCATTAACCCTATCATCAGTCTGACAAGGTAGGGAGGCAGAATGAAAATAACCCTCAATTATTTTAGAGTGTATTTGTTTCACTTGAGCCTTTTAAGGTTTTCGTGTGTGTGTTTTAGAGAGGAGACTCAAATTTCTTGATGCAATAAATTTACTAAAACATAAAAAATGTTTGATAAGCGAACCTTTAAACAGCACCAGGTTACGCTTTTTTCTTCACACACACCATAATGCCTGACTTTTGAAAGGATCTGAGACAGGGTAGTATTAAGAATACAGTATTTTAAAGATTAGTTTCAGTCCTCTACAATGCCCTCATGATGGATCGACTTCCAAAGAGGCCTTCATCCCACTTAACCAACTGTCTGGCTTCTCGGAACTCCAGTAGGTTCATTTTTTGAAAATGTGAGATAACAAACTACCACGTTCTTACAGTTCAGAGGATTACCTGAGCTCACAGATGTAGTTCTGCAGGGACAAGCAGATGGGATGCAAACGTGAGCCACAATTCGTATTTGCAAGCAACTGGGTCCCTGATACAGAGATGGGGTTACAAAAACGTGGGGTAAAATGTCCACCCTGGGATGTCACTCCTTTAGGCCGGGCCCTAAATTTCTATGGCACCTGGAGGGGCGGGCTCCGAACACTCGGGGACGCCTCGACACCCAGATGTGGCACAAAGGCGCCCTGAGGCTCTTTGCTCACTCAGGCCTCGAAATTTTTAGCAGCCCTCCTAAACCATGGGAGCGTTTTCTTCCAGGTCTCTCCGCAGACCTCGCCTAGCCTCTCCTCCCACAGCCTCGCCCACAGAAGCGTTTCCGTAGCCACAATCACTCCACGTTCTTCCTCACGCACCGCTCGCGCGGAGGTGGGGAAAAGGGTGTGGTTTGGCCTTTATAGGTCCTGCCAGCCAATGAACGTGCTACCTTTCTTCCGGTAGGCGAGCCGACCAATCCGAGCCAGCCGGTGTGATCTTCGGCTCTACTCGGCTCTTTTCGCTGATGCGGGCAGCTTGGGGCCGCCGCCGCTGGAGAGACGCTTTCCTTTTTGATTTTTTTCCGTGTGTTCACTTCCGGGTCCGGCGCCGATCCGGATGCCCGAGGCAGAAGGATGTTTGACCTCCGGATAAGCGAGGCGCCGCTGTGCATTCATTCCCGTCTGCATCGGTGGCGACAGCAGCTGCCCGGGCGGCGACTCTCTGGCCAGAGGCGGCGGTAGGAGACACCGGCTGGAGTGCTGCGACCGAGTCCGCGCCGAGCTGCGTTACCTCCCTCGCTCGTTCCTTCCCCCCTACCTCGCTCGCTCCCTCCCTGCGCGGCTCGCTTTCCACCTCCGGCCGCCCGCGGGTGTGATGTGCGGCGGCCGCTGCCCCCGCCGCCGCTGACTGACGGACCGGGGGCGCCGCCCGCGCCCGGGAGCGACCCCGCTGCTCGTGGCCGCGCCTCTGAGGTAAAGCCCCCTCTGCGTCGGCGCCCGGCTGGCGGCCTCGGCCCGGTGGCAGCCGCGGCTGCCCGCCTCCCGGGTGGGGCTGGGTGGGCTGGGGTCCCGGGCTGGGTGGGGTGGGCGCGGCGGGGGCGGCGCCTCCGGCGGGGCCTGGGAGAAGGGGTGGCGAGGACCCGGGCGGTGCGCGGGCGGGAGGGCGCGGAGGGCTCGGTGGGCTGGAGGGTGCCGCGGGCGGCGGGCCGGGCCGGCTGCCGAAGTTCCCCGAGCGGTGCGGCGCTAGTGGGGACCGGAGGGAGGTGGGCGAGCGGGGGAGAGGCGGGGGCTTCTCTCGGGAGCGGTTCTGAGGTCGGAAGTGCAGTCCCCAGTGCTCCCGATGGTGTCCAGACCGTCACCACCGGAGTGCGGCTCGGGCAGCAGGGAGGAAGGCATCAGTCTGCGGGAAGGAGTGTCAGGGGCTGGCATTCATTTCGGGGGTCAGCTTCCCTTTGGGGTGTTTGTGGTCACTGGGGAGTGGGGCACAGGGATTTATCTATTTGATAGAGCTTTTCACTTAGCTCAAAACTTAACCAAGGCGTTAGTCGGGGATGACAAAATGACTCTGATTGTTACTGTTACGGCGTTCGTTTGTTTATCCCACATGCAGGGGAAGTGACAAACTGAAGCGACGGTTCTCGGTCTACAGCCCTCACATTTCTTTTCTGCGGTTGGTGACGGAGATGAGTGTGTGCAGGTGGGGTGGGGGACAGTTAGGCCTGTGTTATGGTCTTTGCAGTTCTCCCGGGGAAGGAGGAAAAGTTAATGGGTGGGAGGAAGAGAGTCTGTGTGGGAGATGGCTACTGTTGCTACACTGTGTGAATTAGTTTAAACTATGTTGTAATGAGTACCAAGGCTGGTCACTAAGTGACCCCCTTTTAACCTTTTGTTTTAGAACGTCGACTTCAATTGGAAAACTAAAAGCCTACTGATTTTGAATAAGTTAAGAAAATAAGTCAATATTTATTTCTTTTACTCTTGCAGTTACATCTTGTGATATGAATGATATTTGTCCACAGATGGTAAAAGATGTTGAACTGTATCTACATTGGAATACTTTTTAAAAATTAAAAATAGCTAATTTTAAAGTCCTGAATTTATTTTTAAGAATATTTGCTTTCCCTACAAGTAAATAAGTTGTGGGTGAAAAATATCACAAAATCATAAAAAGAATGATTTAGAATTAGAAAAATGTGGGGCCAGTGTAAGAAAACATTTTTCACCAAAAATCAGATCTGGTTTGTGACATTCTAAATAGCTTTCTGACGTGGTGGTGGGGTTGGAGAGATGTGCTTATAACTGTTCCAAAGTTTGCTCCAGCCATATTCTGAGCTAAGATAAATTATCCTCCTATGTTGTATGCATTAGCTTTTATAGTTGTGCAAAAGGTGAAAATTACATTTATGGGGGTTGGAAAAAAGATATCAAATACATTGCATGGCTTTGGTATAGATTCTTAGCACAGCATGTAGACACTTGCTTTCAGGGAGTATTGCATTTCTGGATTTGCATCAAGTATAATTCTTAACTAGAATGGAGGACAGGAAGGTTAATTTTAGTGTTAATATGTATAAGCCTTTTTTGGGGGGAATTTGGAAAATGGCTCTTTTTTCTGATGATTTATTGTGCTCATTGACCTCTTCTGCCACCGTCAACTAAATGCATTATGTAATTATTGATATTTGCACCATTAGATTTGCAAGCATTAACTGTTAAACTCTTTAATATATGAAAGTCATTTATTCCTTGAAATAAGGGACTGGGATTAAAATCAAGGAATAGTTTAGTTCAACCCAGACATTTGCTATGTGTAAGGGTCCTTTCCTATGTGGTGAGGTTGAAGAGTGGGTTGAGTATGAAGGTGAATGTGACCCAGTAGCTGCTTTCAAGAGAGAAGTAGACGTGCACAGAGGTAACTGCAACACAAGACTCCTGTGGGCTTCATTAGAGGTGCATGAAAGCACGGTATGTGTGTGTTACTAATTTTTGACTGGAGAATTCTGAATGATTTTGGAGCTGGTAACACCATTTGGGCCTTAAAATATTTTAATGGGCTAAACGGGGGCTGTGTTTCAGGGGTAGTTTTCTAGGTAAGGGGAACATATTGGCCTATTGGTTGGGTATCATGGGGCCTATTAAGCTGGACACAAGGCTGCAGTGCCAGGAGGTCTTTGTGGAAGAGGAAGCTGTGAAAGTAGGCAGAGATCAGGCCATGGAAGTCTGGAAAGTCATGGGTTTAAAAAGGAGTCAGTTTGAGGTATGAAGGTTCACATGTATAGGTTTTATGCTGACAGGGAGTATGTAGCAAATAAGGATAATAAGTTTATGGAAACAAATTATAACAGAATAGTCAACTTGTTATCATTCATGCTAATGGAGGAAAGCAGAAAAGTATGTAATCTAGAGCATTTCATACATGGCTTTGTCATATTTCTTTACTTGCATTTGAATATGGGTGTGTCTGGTAATCTGGTAGTTGGTTTTATATGAAATAAATCCAGACTATAAAAATGTGACTCAGGAAGAGTCTAGTTTATTGATTCAGGTTTTTTGCAAAATGAAACAAGTGGTTTTTAGTTTTAAAGGGCTTACCAAAGGGTATATCAAACTAAATACAGGAAATACTGAACTAGTAAATAACAAAACAAAATACAGGTCGCTGGGTACTCACACTTCCGTTAAGACATTTGAAGGCTAGATTTGCTGTGGAAAAAGTGAAGTGTAAGGGATCTATGTACAAAGAGAATTAACTATAGCAGTGGGATGATAAAATGAGAAGTTTTCACAGTTCTAGATAAAAAAATATGAAGTTTTAGTAGCCCTAAATATCAGATGACCTTAAAATGATTTTATCTCAAACTTAATTGTTATCAGACGAGTGCTTAGAAAAATATCACCTTCACAGCACCACTGCTTAAGTTCATGTAGAATCATGTTACAGGGGAGATTTTTTTTGGTGGTCTTTACTATTTCCCCTATGGCATTTAAAAAGGACATATTATAACTGAAGTTATGTTATCTTGAATCACCAAGTAACAACCATACTTGTCTTAATTTACCAAAAGCCTCCTTTGTAGAGGGGACCGTAAATAGTAGAGTTAAGACAACTCTGAATTAGGTGGTGTAACCCTTGCTTTTGACAGTAGGAAACAGTCTTCTAGAGTTTAAGGAACCTGTGTAAGAGGTATCTTGGAAGTAGTATAGGGCATATTTAAATAAAAAATTTTTTAACTTCAGTCTTAAACAATCAATGAGATCTGTTTCTCTCTGATCTTCCATCTTCTTCTTCTTTGTCTTTTGTTAAGCATTTGGCACATAGTGATACCGATTGGTGGTGTTAGTATGTGTCTGGGTGTTGGTTCTTCAGGATGTAATTTTTTTGGAACTGGAAATTTTTGAGGTATCTGTAGTTCTCTAATTGCAGAGATTCTGTAGGGGCAGACGGTATACTTCTAGCAGCTTAAGCTACCTCAGACTACCACTTTTGTTTATCTGCAGGACAGAACCATAGTTGGGATACTTAAAGTGTAGTGATCAAGTGTGAATTATCCATTAATGTGAAGTGACTTTGTAAAGCCTCTGAAGTATTCAAAAAATATGAAATGAGAGAGAGAGATGTGGGTACATATAAGTTTTAGAGATATAGTGGATGCTGCTGTTAGCCATGTTTTTTCCAGTGCCCTTCTCAAAGCTGAGATGTAAAAAGTTTAAATACTTGGGCTTCCTCTTACTATGGGACCTAAGGAAAGTACATAGTGATTTGTTCTTAAACTATGTTTATTTGTTCTTAAATGTTTGATTCTATTCTGTCCTCCCATTCCTGCCCATCATCTTAGTTAGGAGAAAGAATTCTTAACTATCAACTTGAAGTGTTTGAATATTTGGTAGGTAAGACACATTTTGGTCATTTTCTTTACTAATGATGTATCACATAGTTTTAATTTAATGAAAATCTGTAGTTATGTCCATGTATGGCTAAATCATGTCTACATTTTTATAGCTTTCACTGGAATTTGGTAGTAAAATCTCATGCAAGATATTATTTTTTAAATACAAATTTCTAATGCTTTCTTCTTTCAAGTGTTGTCAGACATTTAGCTGTATTAAAATTTATTATATTTACTTAGCTGATTTGGTTTTGAACCATTTTCTTTAGCTGATAGCTACATTTGCAAAAAAATCCAAAAAACAAAATGGAGGGTGGAAGAGACTTATTCCACCAATATTCTCTTTGTCAAGTTGTAGAAAATTCATATAAAGTGCCAGTAGGTGATACTTGGCACATGGTAGGCACTGTATAAATCTCTTACATCCACAAGCTGGTGCTATATATGAGTTGTTAGAGTGTTGATTGGTGGGTAGTATAAACAAAGACTCTCTGGAATAGCCTATTGCTGGAGAATCTCTTAACTCACCTTTGCTGAATCCACCCAAAAGTGATACTTCTCATTCATTTACTACTTGGTGTTCATGCCATGCTGAATGGAATAGACTACTCTGTAGTTTGTTCTTGAACTTTTATTCCCACCAGTTATTGCATAGTTGCCAAGAATCATTTGTGTTTGTACTCAACAAATTGTTAATGGCAGTTGTACTTGATGTTTTAATTACATAGTTTAATGAAGCATTCAGGAACTATGAAGGCAAAAAGGTGTTTATATGAGAACCAGTGGCTATTTTGAAAACAGGTGAGGAGCTAAAATCAATTACTTTTGAAATAGGTGTGAGTGAAATATCTTTAAATGGTTAGGAAAAAAATAAAAATCTAGAAAGATTATGCAGTAAGATTGCTTTTCAGTGTTTGTGAGATGTCTTTCTATGTTTAAGAAACAGAAACTGGAAATCACAGGTGATGTACTATGGGTGTGGTTTTTACAAGGGAGATTAAATAGAACTACCATTCACTGACCCATACTTGAAGAAAAGGCCTTGGCCTTGCATTAAAAGATTGCCTCATGAACGTAAATTTTTATATTTTAGTTGCAAGGAAATTCTTAAGGTATGTAGCTTTTTTTATGATTCCATTTTTTAACTAACTTATTAGTTGTTAGTTAACATATGGAAGAGGGTATCTGTTTGTAAAATGTCACCTATTTTATACCATCTCTTAGAGATTCATTTAGCAGCATTCTCTATTAAAAAAGAAGTAAGTTCTGGTATTCCTGAATTTAGAGGCATAATACCTTAGGGAGAATTGTTTAATAATCTAGTCATGTGACCAGTCTATGAGTTTTCACATATTTCCTGGTACGGTCCCTCATCAGGTTTCTTATTCTACCTTTCAGCTTTTATACAGCATCAGGGGTGGCGAGGAGTCTTTTTAAAATTCTACTATCTCCTCAACCTGAGTAGGATCTGCTGGAGTGAATTGGTGGAGGAAATTGTCCCTTGGAAGAGGAAATGCCATACCCTTGATGTGTACCAGGAGCTCTTGAGCTTCATGCACAGCATGCTGGTCTAATAGCTTCCAGTAGCTTCTCTCCTATGTAGGCTGGCTCAGCCCAAGTATGAAGGAGAACTTTTAGGTATAGGAGGAGGAGGTCCAGGTTGGGGAAGGGGAGATAGATGGGATATACTATTTACCTTGGTATTGCCACATTACAAAGCCTGAAATGCAGTAGCTGCTAGAGTGGAACACTGAAGTATGGAGGTATAGGGCTAGTTCTTCAGAGTTTTGTTCTGCCTCTGATTTTCTTGGCTCTGCTTTCCTGTCTATGTTGGGTTCATTCTCAGTCTGGTAGCAAGATCACATTTAGATGTGCATTGCCCAGAAAATCTTTTGCACAAGTCTACTAGCATAGTTTTCCCTTTAAGTTTTATAGACCAGAATTAGTTCATGTACACTTCCTAACCAGTTATGACAAGGGGACTAGTATCCTCATGGTTGGTTTCTATTAATCAGGATAATATCTCCTGCCATTGGGGCTGGGGTCATTTCCCTGAGCCACGTGGTAGAGGGAGGATATTTAAGAAAATTGAGGCAAGGAAAAATATGGGGGAAATGGATGTTAGAGAGGCAATCAGTAGTGACCACTGCATCTACTTGTTTTGAGAATGAAAATAAATAATGTATATAAATGCACTTTGAACTTTAAAGCATTGTACAGATGTAAGGAAAGATTAGAAAGCTGCTTCTATGTTACTGTCTTAAATGTGCACAGGTATGAATATTTTAGGAGCAAAAAACACTGCAAGTTTTCTTATTTACTGACTTGAAGTCAATAAAGTCAGTTCTTTAAGTTGTAAGATTGTATATTTTTTCCATGGATCCCATAAGGCTTTTTAACTTCAAAAAGTTGTACCTGTAAACTTACGTAAATTTTTTTTCTGAGTTGCTGCTCTCCCTCCTCATCAAAATTTGCACACATCTTTGATCTCATCAGACTTTTTTATTTTTCATATGTAGAGGGGAGTAAGTGCACTGACGAAGTGGGAGTTTGTCAGTCCAGGGAAGAGTTTATTTTGAATCAGGGAATCCAGTGATACAGGAAGAAAGGATGGTTTTTACATATCTTGAAAGCAAATAAATGGTGGTGGAATGGGGAGGAAGGGAAGAATTACAAAATTTTAAAATTGAAATGAATCATAGGAAGGTTGAGTGAAATGCTCAAGTCACACATCTGGTTGGTAGACCTCTCATATCCTCTTTGCTGCTGTGGTGTCCTTTCTAACCGAGAGGTGGAGGCCATGAAAAAATGTCATCTACTTTGCAGTTTTGCTCAGGACCATGGATGGGCTACTTCTGAAAAATGTCAGTCACCTGCCTTTGCTATAGATACCTGTGTTCTCAGGCTTTGGAATATTCTAGCCAGAAGGTTTTGGTTGTTTTTAAAGTGAAGCAAGCAATATACATATATGATAAGTAAACTCAAACCTGGGCTGCTTAAATGAAAATGCAGAAGCAGAATGAATACTTGGGGTAGTTTATATAATTTTATGTTCAGGGAAGTGTTATCTTGAAGATTTCTGTGTCTTCAGTATATGAGAATATATGGTTGACCCCTTTAGAGGCGCTAGCCTCATGCACAGTTGAAAACCTGGGTATAACTTTTGACTCCCCCCAGACTTAAGTACTAATAAGCCTATTGTTGCCAGGAAACCTCACTGATAACATAAACAGTTGGCTAGCACATACTTTGTATGTTATATATATTATATATTGTATTCTTACAATAATAAAGCCAGCTAAAGAAAATATTTTTTCAAATTTCTACAAATCTCTAAAAACTAGTTATTGAAAAAGATCCATGTATAAGTGGATCTGCATATTTCAAACTTGTGTTGTTCAAGGTTCAGCTGTATTTGTGTGTACACATAGATAGACACACAGAGAAACCCAGAGCAAATAAACAGTTGTTGTGTTGTAATTCTCATAATTTTTACAAGGAATCCATCTCCAATGGGAGAGTGAGATTTAGGATGATTTTAATTTTATACTTTTTTACACTTTGCTGTATTGTTTGCATTTTCAGCTGTGATTATGCATTAATTATTTTTACCCTCAGAAAAAAAAGTAAAAAAATTTTTTGGGAGCAGAAAGTAGAATTCTGGGGTGGGATGTTTTCTACCATCTCAGATTTTAGCATAGGGCTTTTTTTTTTCATTTTGAGAATGAAAATAAATAATATATATAAATGCACTTTGAACTTTAAAGCATTGTACAGATGTAAGGAAAAAGGAGATATTTTAGCATTCTGCTTTCATTGTATTTTACCTTGAATAAAGTGGCTTCAAATGTACTGATACTTAGTAATTAATTGTCCTTGTATTTTTTAAAATTGGACTTGCTAAAAATATTTACCTAAAATTTTTAAATTGAAATTTGCCATATGATACAAGTTTATTTTATAAAAGCAGTGAACTTCTGGATATTTTGTAATTATTGTGTTACCTATTTTTCTAAACTTGTTTGCTTTTGACTTCAGGTAGTATACTTGGCAGTGTCTTGGAGTACCATATATTCGAGTCCAAGTTATAGTCAGAGTTTCCTTTAGTAAAAAGGGAAGTGAAAATATTTTTTTCCCTTACACCCTGTCTGTGTTATGTTTATTTTCTATTTCTGTAAAATACTTACTTTATATTCTAACAATGAATACTTTGAAATGAGAGGCAAATATAGTAGTTACTGTAATAGGGAGAGAAGAGAAAATTCCTGGTATTCCACTAGTCTTATGGTGTGCAAAGGCCTTTTAATAAAATCCTAATTTGGTATGTAAAAATAGCCTAGAAATTGTTTTGGCGGCAAAACAGGTAGGTATCAGTTGTTAGTGACATTTAAAATAAACTGGTATTTGTAGATGCATATTTTTGTAGAACTTTATTTTCTCCTTTTCTTCCAGGGATCTGAAAACAATATGTACCCCAAAGGAGAAAAAAAAAGAACAAAGGAAAGTGTAAATCTGAAAGATGTAGAATTTTATAATGTCAGTTTTCATTTAAAAAATGGTAGATTATTTACTGAGTTCTTTTTCTGTCATGAGTATCAGGGCATATTGTGGCTAATATTTATATATGAGAGATTCTGAAAATATTTATAGTTAATTAAAATATCAAAATGTAATCAGGCCTTTAAATTGATTCTTTTGAGTATTCTCTGATAATCTGTTGAAAGTTGAAAACTGTAATGTGTGTTGTGTGTTTATTGTATGCTTTGCTCTTTATCTAAATACGTTGCTGATGAAGGTTGTTTTTTGAAGAGTGATTGAGAAATAAAATCCTGGACATTGAGAATGAGAATATCCAAAAAGGTAACATAAATTTCACTATATGCTCTTGCTTAAAATCTTTCAAGTGAAAATTAGTAAATTGTTTTCTGTGACAGTAAATGAGGGAAGAAAAATGAACAACTTTAAAGATAGTCCTTGCAGTCTTTGCCAGAGGGCAGTGAGTGCTACCATTTACTAAAAATAAGAGAAAAGGGTTTGTGGAGAAGGCTGCTTATACCAGTGGTTCTCAGCCCTGACTTCACATTACCATTTTCTGGGCAGCTTAAAAAAAATGACAGACATAGGGATTTTACCCATGCTAATTTATGTCTGAATCTGGGGCCGGGTCATTGCTATATTTTTGTATTTCCACGGGTGATTCCAGGGTGCTTTCAGGGTTGAAAGATGACTGATTCTTCCTCTTTATCCACATATTTTCCTCTCTTCTTTCAAGTTGACTTTTTAATTGAGGATGGGGATGTGAGAATGAGACAAGAAATAAATAGAAAATATTTGCAAGAGGACCAGGTTAATGAAATGACTTCTTTTCATAGTTTCATACCCAGAACCCTTAGAGAGTCTACTATATTCAGTGCACATTAGCAGTTTTTTGATAAGTACAATTCCAAAATTAGGGGATTTGTGAAGTTTGGAAAATTTGTTGAAGGGAAATATATCAAGAATAAACCAAGGCATCAATTCAGATGCTCCTAGAAATCTTAAGAAATCTAGGTGGTAAAAACAACTACATATTTAAAGTTATTATAAGGAGGCAGAATTGTTGCTAGTCAAAAGTGTTTTAGTTTTAGATTATATTTATCTTATCTATAGTATCATTGAGTTGTATTTTTCATAGAACATAAGGACAGTAGGAGCCTTGATGTTTATTTAGTATGACTGCCTTTCTACCACTTTACTCTTTTATATCATTGTTGATGAGGAACTATATCTGTATTTCCCTCTGCGGGAATTTTTTTTTCTTCAGTTAAAGTACACTTTCAGTCTGTGTTGTATATGGTCAGTAAGTGTGTACATACAAATGCACTGATAATAGGGTTTTATGGCTAGTGTAGCTTGTCGTTTATGACAAGTCAGTGTCCTTTTTGTGCCTCATAGGATGCTGCTCCCTAGTCAGGAGCACCCTTACTAGTTGCAGCAATTTTCTTGTGAGGACATGAGACTAAGCCATTTTATGAGGAGTTTAATATGTTAAATTGCATTCAGTGAACATTTTTTACATGGTGGCAAAATTGGATTTGGCAGTTCTTCTGTACGTGTCAAGGATTAGATTTCTAAACTGCCCTAGTAAGAGAACTTGTGTTACAGAAATTTAAAAATGGATTGAGTTTGGAGGGCATGTTAGTGTGTGACCCTATGGAAGACTTTTAGAACTATTTCAAGTTCACCAAAATTGTACAGTAAAATCAGCACACGATGGAGAGGTTAATGGTAACATTTTACACACACAAATTAGTAATGAGGTAATGGGTACTGCTCTTTAAGACTGTAATTCCTTATCAACACCTCTAACATCCAAAGCTCTTTGAAAATAAGTTTTTCTTGTACATTTGGCACAAATTGATTTTTTACACAAAACCTACTGTGAACTGTTGTGTCTTTATTTCATGGATGTGTAGGTTGCACTGCAGAAATAGTAAGAGATTATGGTGTGGACTGTCTAGGCTTTCTTGTGTGCCATCCCTACCTTCTCTAGGTGTGTTAAAAAATACATGGTGTCACTTGTCAAAAGTGCTCTAAAATTCTGAATCCCAAAACATGTTTGCTGTGAGAACTTGAGAAAAGGAGCTGTGGGACTCAGTTAATTGGCTGCTACTCTTTGTTTCTTGATAGGAACTACTCAGAATCTTACTCCTCTGAGATGGAGTTTTAATAAGATGCTGGTAAATTTCTTTTGATTGTTTTGTTTTCCCCTGTAAATAGATACATTCCAAGAGGCACTTTATTTTAATCTGTGTTTCTTTTTTTAATGGTTGTTGAAAGCTTTTCTGCTTTTTGACACCGAAGTTATGAATACTCTTCCCGTGGGCCCCACTGTGGCCCCTGGAGCATTGTGTAATTGGGATGCTTGGGGTGGAAAATGTTTGGGGTAACTTTGGTATAGCTGAGTGTTCATCATATACTCTCTGTAGTCCTTGGGGTTATATAATTTTGCCTCTGCACATGGTAACTTCATGCCACAGCACCTGCAGGCAGCACTTTACATATCTTGGCTTCCTTTTTCATAACAGAAAGAAACAGGGGTGTGGTTGCAATGCCTCCGTTTTAGTTTCCTTAAACTTCCTTAATTTGTTTTTAAGACGTCACTGCAGAAATCTTGACACTCTGGCTTCTTTTTTTTTCTTATCTTCTGTTTTTTTTCTTTTCTCTTATTACTTACCTCCCATCCTCCGCTGCCCCTTAAAATAGTATCCCTCAACCAGAGAAGTTGATAGTTACAGTATCCTGAATCAGAAACATGTCCTGTTTGCTGGAAAGATCTCCATCTTCTGCTATTTCCCTAAAAAGGACCTTACTCTAAGGGAGTGATTATTGTATTGCTTGTGAAGGGCCAGTGTTCAGGGTATGTGGTCTTTGCTTTCTCTTCGTCTTTGGATGCTGAGGTAATGGGATGGTGAACAATGTGGTGCATGCTTTTTAAGCTGTGTTTTTGAGTTCACCAAGATACCAGGCATTTTAAGATATAGATCCTAATAGGAGATTTAGAACTTACATGGTTAGGTTCTATGTACTTGCTGTGTATTCTGAAAGCACTGTAATTCTTTGTTGTGAATATCATACTTGATATTATTGTTGGCATTAAGCTATTGTGTCAGGGATTGTGATTGTCTTGTTTGCCATTTGTATTTCCTGTTTGGCACGTAATAGGCCTCTAATGATTACTTATTTGTTGAATGAATGGATTAACCATTTCATCTTTTTATTAGGGAGAATTTTAACATGGAAGGACCTTGATTAAATGCCTCCCGAGGTACCATGCTTACTCCAATTCAATTTAGTTTGCATCATAGTTATATGAGACAAATTTCAAATAAATAAATTGGCCCTAATTTAAATAAAGTATTAAAGACAAGCAGCTGACTTATTTACTCAGGCTTAAAAGTAGAGAAATACATTATAGAAAGATTTTTTTAAATAGCAGTAGTTGAAATTAAATGTATTTATGGGCTAGCCAGAGATTTAGTTAAAGGAAAAATTCCATTTTTTTCAAGCATTTCAGTTAATTATGATTTTGTTGTAAGGTATTTTTTATATTAGATAAACAGTTTTTCTGTTTTTAAATTTTCACACACTGAAATTTATTCCATCTCACAGTCAACGTACCTAACACTTCCGTCACCCCAAAATATTCCCTCATGCTGCCTCTTTGAAGTCAACCCATTCTCCCACTCCCAGCCCGTAGCAACCACGGATTTGTTCTGTTTCTGTAATTTTGCCTTTTCCAGATTTCATATAAGTTGAATAATGTGATATGTAGCCTTTTGAATCTAGCTTCTTTCACTTGGCAGAATGTATTTGCGATTTATCCATGCAACATGTAGCAGTAGTTTCCTTTTGCTGTTGAGCACTATTCCACCACATGTGTATACCTCAGCATGTTTATCCATTCCTCAGTTTAAAAACTTGTTTCCAGCTTTTGGCGATTATGAATAAAGTTGCCACAAACTTGTGTGTGCTGTTTACTTATTTATTTATTTTGGGGTGAATCTAACTTTTCATTTCTCTTGGGTAAGTTTCCAGTATTAGAATTGTTGGGTCATATGGCAAGTGTATGTTTGACTTTCTAAGAAGCTGCTGAACTGTTTTCCAGAGCAAGCTGTACCATTTTGCATACCACCAGCAATGTAGAAGAGTTCCAGTAATAAGCAGTTCCTAAAATTTAAATTGGTTAGATTGAGTTATTTTTTAGTAATTAATTTGTTAGTTTGATTACACCCAGAATAGCATGAAAATAACATTAATTCTGAACATGATATGTTTACTGCTGTAGACCTGTCGAATATAGTGATTTAGGGGAGCCTCACTTTTCAGTGAATGCAGTTTTTTTCAGTGAATGCTGAAACTTCAGTATGCTGTGGAACTATTCTTTCTTGCTTAGGTAATACAACCCTGATTTCTGTCAGAAAACTTGGCCTTAACCCTGGTGCACATTTTGGGGAGTTAGGTACTTTTAGATAATTCTCCGTCTCTGTCTTCAGGTGACAGCACCTACTTTGGGGCAGGATTCTCTTGGTTTGGTCTGGAGAGCAGGAAATCCTTCCTCTTTAGAAGTGGTTGTACTTTAAACTTGTTTCTATCACCTGGTTCATGTTCCAGTCTAAAAGTTTGTAAAAGTCAAGTTGTTTATTTATGATTTACTGTCAGTTATGCTATTCAGCCCTTCCTGTGATGAGAATTGACAATATTAGCTTCATAATGAAAATTCGCAAATGTTAGTACCCTTGAATGAACCTTTAAAATCTGTGATCATGGCGTACACTAGACTGTTATTTGTAATTATATATTTTTATAAATTAGGAAATCAGCACTATAGTTTAGAAGAAAATTGTGACTTTGTTATGAGAACAGTATGTGAAATGGCCACTGATTTTCCTGAAGTACTTTCTCATCCATCTGACATTGTCAGGGAGCTACCTGCTAGGTAAATTAGAATATTGGATTTATACTAAAATATTTTCTTATTTTACTTTTTTAAAGTGATAAACTTTACAAGGCAGTACTGTTTCCTAAACATATTCCAGTCATTTTTTGCTGATTCAGGGCTCTCATTCTGAATATCAGTTTGACAGCATGCTGTTATGGGTAGATGTCTATGAGTTTATTGAGGGGTATAAGGTTGTTTGTCTCCCTTGTTCTCTGTCATATTTTTACTACTCACCTCAATTTCTCTATCTTAAGTTTGATTTTTAGTATAAACTGATTAGAATTTCTTTAAAATTAAAATAAATTGGAGGTTAAGGGTTCTTTTTGTTTTTTAATGAATAGAATATGCATTTTGTAATCTCCTTTAATAAAATTTTTTCCTTCTGGTTCATAGCTGTTTTAGAGAATTGAAATTGCAGTGTGAAGTGACCTTTGATTTGTGAAGTGTTATTCTATTTGTAATATCTCTTACAGCTGTAAATTGTGTGCCTGCCCATACCTTTATCTTTCCTCTTTTATTTGAAAAGGATATGATCATATAAATTATTTAACATTTCTAAACTTCTAAGAGGTAGATCATTCATTTATTCATTGATTCATTTACTCATTCAACAAACTTTGCCTGCTGTGTGCTATGTGTTATAATAGATAATGGGGAAACAGTTGAATAAAATCTGATCCTTCCCCTTGATTAAAAATGAGCTATCTTGAAGAGTAAAAACATGGTCCCCGGTCTTCCCTGTAAATTGGTAGTGAGATGTAGAGGTTTGATCATATTATTTCAGTTTTTTTTCCACAAGGAAGATCAAAGGTTGTCCTTTTGTATGTGTGACCTTAGTAGCAACTAATGATCCTTGCCTAATCCTTTTAATTCTTTAGGAGTTGTGTAGTGATGATGTTTGAATTCTACCATTTACTCACTTGTTATACAGAGACACATTTCTCTTTAGAGAGAATTCCCTCATCTGTTAGGACTGATCCTCATTATTCCCAGATTTCATATTCGTAAATTTGTCTACTCTATAGAATTTATTTGTGACCCCAAATCAACATTCCTGGTGCTTTCCCAGTCACTCACAGACATGCACATGTGCAGAGTGGTAAAAAAATGTCCTGCCTGACATGCACGCTCCCAGCTAAAGTTGAACAAGGTGATGTGCTGCCTCTTTGTTTTGGTTTTCAGTTTTGCTGTGTAGAAAAGCCCCCAAATGTAGTGCTGAAATGCTGTCCAGTATGCCTAAACTCAAAAAGACTGATATCTTATGGAGATAATAGATGTGTCAGGTGAGTACTGACATGAGTTACACTGCTATTGACTGTGAGTTCAGTGTTAATGACTCACCAGTATATATTCAATAGGATGTCTTTAAACAGAAACACACATAAAACAGGGTTCTGTATTGATCAGTTGATGAAAATCCCGTGACCAGAGGTTTGCAGGAACCTAATCCTGTATTTTTTCTTAAGAACAATGGTTCAGTGTTTGTTACTTCAGGGTTTGTAGCAACTTTATGGAACATAGCTATGACAAACCAACTGCTTTTGGTTTTGCTGAGGTTCAGAAGAATATCTTTTTAAATCAATATAAAAAATATACTACAGAAAGTTGGGAGTTGTGGAAGTAGGTAGTCATTAAGAGGCTTAGTGATACCTTTTCTGTGAGCCATCACACCACAGATACCCTTACTCATTCACACTTGGACTGTGCCTGGTACAGGGTAAATAATAAGTATTTGTTGAGTGAAAATAAGTGCCTCAGTAGGAATGACTTTCCTTGATGACTTGGAATTTAAATTTATTATCATTCCTGTGATTGGGGTTTACAATAAAGTTTGTGTTTGTAGGGAGTGAGGTGGCCTGCTCATAGAGATGGATATGTTGCATATTTCAGTAATACAAGTTTAGTATGACCTCTATTTGATTTTTGATTCCCACCATGCTTAAAGGTGCAGATGACATGTACTATCTGCTGCTCTGAGTGTACATATAATAGAGGATATTCTCGAATGAAACATTTCCTCTTCCAACTATTGAGACTCATTATCTGTGCTAAGGGGTATTACTTACTAATGGGAGTACCACCTTTGATACTGAAAGAGGACTTATGAAACAGTTATATTCTAGTTACAAGAATAGTCAGACCTGGATAATTAGAAAATTTATTTAATTAGACTTCTGTAATATGCATATTAATAAAATTTAGGTTTTAAAACTTTTCATGTAAAAAATGAGTACTTACAACTGAGTATAATGTAGTATATGTTTTGATACTCCTATGCTATTTGATATTATACAGTAGCTTTCAAATTTAGAAATATTTTTGACCACAACTTAGAGAAATATATTTACCACAGCCTATAGAAATACACTTTACATTATGACCAGTGATCCATATAAACTCATATAAAGAACTAAAAAATTTCATTGAACAGACTGTTACATATGTGCACTTTATTTTCTTTTCTATTCGATACTATTTCATTTTAAAAACAACTGCTTGAGACCTATATTGTGGTTTAACAACTCAGTAAGGGGTCATGGTGCACAGGTTGGAGACTACTCTAATAGAACTGGTAGTAATTTTTAAAGCCTAGAATATCCTGGATCTTAATAGGAATATGTAAGGGACAGCACTGAAGTCAGGTTTCAAAAATGTGAAGTGTTGTAGATGATAGTTACTAAATATTTCTGAGACAAAATAAGTTTCTGTAGTATGTAATTAGAGAAATTGATCTCCATTTTTGAAGTTACAGTTAATGATTTAGCTTTTAAAAATAAGCTTTTAGTCTTTTCTTAGACAACCACAGCTGAGCTCATGCCAGAAACCAGTAACTGGGACACTTGCTGCTAATAGAGGCATGTGATGTAACAACAAACCGTCACACCACAAATACCCTTACTCATTCAACTTTGGGAGAAGCCTGGATATGTATTTGTAATTTTTAGATACTGAATAGGCATCTGAAATAGTGAATGTCATTTCATATACTGAATATGGACTTTTCCATTTAAGCTAACAAAGCAGTGAGCAGTGAGAAATCAAGACTGTGATAAGTAACATGAAAAAAAATTAATTTTCAAGTTTCCATTTCTTGTAATTTTGTATTTGCAAAGAACGTTGTCTAACTTGCTCGACATGAAAAAAATATCTCTAGAAACTTTTTATGCTTAATATTTGCAGGTACATGGAACAATTCTATATAGCAGTAGTATTTTGGAAGCTAGCTAAAATATTAATAATTCAAAAAACTTAGAACTGCTCATTAATGTGTACTTGGAAGCCTTACTCGCTCTAGGTGGGTTTTTTAATGAGGTAGAACATATAAGACTGCTATGTCCTCAGACTACTTACTCTGTTTTATCTAGTTGCTACCTAAAGGAGGTCAGTTGGCTCTGAAATGCCCTAAATTATTGGGCTTTGCAGATTAGAGAATATGATTTTCTATTTTATGCTTTGAAGATTCTCAGTGGTCATCAAATTAGAAATAGACCAGTGGCCTACATTTCTACTCATATAATCAGATTATGCCTAATGTTTTCTGTATTTAGCATCTCACTATTACCTTTATTAGTGAATGTTACCATGTCAAAATTGTAATTGTTTATGAAAGCAAAACTTTGACTATTTGTAATTATCTGTTCTTGAGGATAATTTGAAAATATATCATTTTGATAAATTGTCTTTTAATATAGATATTTAAGTCAGTATGCTGAGAATAATGATAGAGTCAAACATAATTTGTAAATATTTTGTTATTTATGCACATTCACACAGATTATTATGCACATTAGTTAAATGCAAGTCCATTTTTGGTTGTAGAATGTTTAAGGTTTCAGTTAAAGGGGTAGTATCTCTTATAAAAATTAAAATATCCTTGAGCCATATAAATCATTGTGTTGTGTTATCAGAAATTGTAAGCCAGGCATATTTCTGTGAAACTTTATTCTCTTAATAGGTTTTATTTCTATGGATGCCTAATTTTTAAGTTTCCAGCTGTATTTTTCCATTGTCTTGTAATTTTTTTTGTCTTGTAATTTTTAATTTAAAACTTCTGAGAGAAATTTTTGGTTATTCGTGTTGACCGCATCTGTAGGTACAAGACAACACTAGGATTATTGTGGGCTTTTAGTAACTGGTGTAATTTTAATGGACATTCTGAATCTTGTATCTACTTATATTACTCTATTTGCTTGACTGTTAGAAAGCAGATAAAAAGTTTGCTAAGTATGAGTACTGAACTACATGGTATCCATTGTATATAGTTTTATTTCTAACATTATTTTACTTCCTTCTTGATTTCCTCTTAAAACTTTCCTCAGTCCTTTTGTAGTGGATGTATTGTAAACTGCTCTAAATACTTTTTCTGTAACAATGTTGGTGCTTAAATAAAGTACAGATATTACTTAGTTTTAGGATAGATTGTTTCTGAGAATGTATTTATAAAGTAATTCAGTGAGAAAATAACAGAATACAACAGTATACTTTTCAGTGGCACTTAACTTTTTTAGGGTTATATAATCTTTTGACACTCTTCTGAAAGCTCTAAATTCTCTCTTGAGAAAATGCTCAGGAGGTCCATTTATTTCAGTTTACAATACCACAACTGTCTCCAGTATTGGTGGACTCTATTTTCATGCAAAGCAGAGCAAACAAAAGCTATGATTTGTAGAGGCATTTAATACTTTTTATTCAATCATTTGAAATCTTCTTACCAAGTTTTGACCGTGTTTTTTAGTTACTTACTTTAGGGTAAAAGTTACCTATTTGTTCATAGTAGAATTAATATTTTTATTAATGTCTACATATGATAAAATTTTAAACTGATACAGAAAGATAATAGTGTCTTGGCTTATATCACCAGTCTCCGAATTTTTCAATAGGTAAAACCACTTTTTTTTTGAGGAAAAATTTACAGCTTGTCATTATTATATAAAGGGAGAAAAGTACATTTCTTTGAACAGCAGGTTCATTTAGTCAGGATTATAGAAGAAAATTTGATGTTTAAAGGAAGTGTCATGATATTTTTCAGGAAGAAGTACTCTAAGGTAAAAAAGGAATTTAATACATTTTCACAAACTTTAATGTTCATGTACATAGATTAGATAAACTCTCCCATGTCTAGTTCTAGATTCCTTCCTCTCTTCCAAACTCCATAAATAAAGTATTTTTGAGTGAAGTAAATAGGATTTCACTCTGAGTGAAATCCACATCCAACTGAGGATGTTCAAAACCCTTTTAATTATTTCAGTTTTAAATGCTTCATGTGGTTACTCCATGATTTAAAATAATGTACATATTCTTTTATCTTTGATTCTCTGTCTGACCTTGCATTATCTTTATTCTGATTTTAATTTAATTTGTTTTTTTTTTTTGAGTGGGCATCTCTCATATTTATTGATCATATGGTTGTTAACAACAATAAAATTCTGTATAGGGGACTCAATGCACAATCATTAATCAACCCCAAGCCTAATTCTCAATAGTCTCCAATCTTCTGAAGCATAACGAACAAGTTTTTACATGGTGAACAAGTTCTTACATACTGAATAAGTTCTTACATGGTGAACAGTGCAAGGGCAGTCATCACAGAAACTTTTGGTTTTGATCACGCATCATGAACTATAAATAATCAGGTCAATTATGATTATTCGTTTGATTTTTATACTTGATTTATATGTGAGTCCCACATTTCTCCCTTATTATTATTATTATTATTTTAATAAAATGCTGAAGTGGTAGGTAGATACAAGATAAAGGTAGAAAACATAGTTTA
The DNA here is from genome assembly GCF_040802235.1 of Manis javanica. NCBI lineage: Eukaryota > Metazoa > Chordata > Mammalia > Pholidota > Manidae > Manis > Manis javanica. The sequence goes on along the minus strand of NC_133169.1, from coordinate 60,868,566 downwards.
GTGCTGTAAGAGGGCAAATGTAGATGATCAGGTGTGTGCCTGTAGACTATGTGTTAATCCAAGCTAGACAAGGGTAATAAAACATCCATGGATGCAGAAGATTTCTCTCAAAACGGAGGGGGGGTGGGTGAGGTTCTAAGCCTCACCTCTGTTGATCCCCAATTTCTCACCTGATGGCCCCCCTGCGACTGTGCCTGTCTTAGGTTGTTCCTCCCTTGAGGAATCTTACCCATCTCTGGCTAACCAGTCATCTTCCGGGTCCGTACAGGGAAATGTTAAGTTGGTAAGTTAGAGAGAAGCAATATTGTTTGAAAAGGTTAGCTTTTTACTTTTTTGCAGATTTATGCCCTGTGGCTTCTATTAATTTAATTTTTTTCCAGGTTTATTGAGGCATAATTGAGAAATAAAATTATACATATTTAAAGTATACAATATATATATAAATATATGTATGTTAATATAAAGTATATTAATATATATATATATATAATCACTACAGCCAAGTTAGTTAGACATCCATCACCTCATGTAGTTACTTTTTCTTTGTGGTGAGAACAGTTAAGATCTATCTTAGAAAATTTCAAGTATGTATTACAGTGCTGTTAACTATAGTCACCATGCTATACATTAGATCCTCAAAACATATTAATCTTATAACTGGAAGTTTATATCTTTTGATAATCATTTCCCCATTTCTCCCAACCCTAGCAACTTAGTATTCTGCTTTCATTTTTATGAATTTGACTTTCTTTTTTTTCACATTCCACAAATAAGTGATACCATACAGTATTTGTCTTTGTCTGGCATATTTCACTTAGCATAATGCCTTTCGAGTTCATCCATATTATCCCAATGGCAGAGCTTCCTTCTTTTTTTATGGCTGAATAATATTCCATTGAATATACCATGTTTTCTTTATTCTTTCATCTATCAGTAGACACTTAGGTTATTTCCATATCTTGACTATTGTGAATAGTGCTGCAGTAAACATGGGAGTGCACATACCTCTTCAAGATACTGATTTCCTTTGGATACACACCCAGTGGGATTGCTAGACCATGTATGGTAGTTCTATCTGTAGTTTTTTGAGGAGCCTCCATACTGTTTTTCATAATGGCCATACCAATTTACATTCTCATGAACAGTGCACAAGGATTTCCTTTTCTCCATATCCTTGCCAAAATTTGTTATCTCTTGTCTTTTTGATAATAGCCATTCTAACAGGGATAAAGTGATATCCATTGTGGTTTTGGTTTGTATTTCCCTGATGATTAGTGTTGGTCATTTGTATATCCTCTTTGGAAAATGTCTACTCAAGTCCTTTGCCTGTTTTTTTTTTTTTTTAATAGGTCTTATTTTTAAGAGCAGTTTGAGGATCACAGCAATGTTCAGTTCATTTACTTTTATTTTTTAATTATTTTTATTTTGGTATCATTAATCTACAATTATATGAAGAACATTTTGTTTTCTAGGCTCCCCCCTTCACCGAGTTCCCCCCACATACCACTTCACAGTCACTGCCCATCAGCTTAGTAAGATGCTGTAAAATCACTACTTGTCTTCTCTGTGTTGTAGAGCCCGCCCCGTACCCCCTCCACATTATACATGCTAATTGTAATGCACCCTCTCTTTTTCCCGCCACTATCCCTCCCTTCCCACCCATCCTTCCCAGTCCCTTTCCGTTTGGTAACTGTTAGTCCATTCGTGAGTTCTGTGATTCTGCTGCTGTTTTGCTCCTTCAGTTTTTCTTTGCTCTTACACTCCACATATGAATGAAATTATTTGGTACTTATCTTTCTCCGCCTGGCTTATTTCACTGAGCATAATACCCCGTAGCTACATCCATGTTGTTGCAAATGGTAGGATTTGTTTTCTTCTTATGGCTGAATAATATTCCATTGTGTATATATATCACATCTTCTTTATCCATTCATCTACTGATGGAGATTTAGGTTGCTTCCATTTCTTGGCTCTTGTAAATAGTGCTGAGATAAACATAGGGGTGCATTTGACTTTTCAAACTGGGCTGCTGCATTCTTAAGGTAAATTCCTAGAAGTGGAATTCTGGGTCAAATGGTATTTCTATTGTAAGCATTTTGAGGAACCTCCATACTGCTTTCCACAATGGTTGAACTAATTTACATTCCCACTAACAGTGTAGGAGGGTTCCCCTTTCTCCACAGCCTCACCAACATTTGTTGTTGTTTGTCTTTTGATGGTGGCAATCCTTACTGGTGTGAGGTGATATCTCATTGTGGTTTTAATTTGCATTTCTCTGATGACAAGCGATGTGGAGCATCTTTTCATGTGTCTGTTGGCCATCTGAATTTCTTCTTTAGAGAACTGTCTATTCAGCTCCTCTGCCCATTTTTTAATTGGATTATTTATTTTTTGTTTGTTGAGGTGTGTGAGCTCTTTATATATTTTGGATGTCAACCCTTTATCGCATCTGTCATTTATGAATATATTCTCCCATACTGTAGGATACCTTTTTGTTCTATTGATGGAGTCCTTTGCTGTACAGAAGCTTTTCAGCTTGATATAGTCCCACCTGTTCATTTTTGCTTTTGTTTCCCTTGCCTGGGGAGATATGTTCATGAAGAAGTCACTCATGTTTATGTCCAAGAGATTTTTGCCTATGTTTTTTCTAAGAGTTTTATGGTTTCATGACTTGCATTCAGGTCTTTGATCCATTTCAAATTTACTTTTGTGTATGGGGTTAGACAGTGATCCAGTTTCATTCTCTTACATGTAGCTGTCCAGTTTTGCCAGCACCATCTGTTGAAGAGACTGTCATTTCCCCATTGTATGTCCATGGCTCCTTTATTGTATGTTAATTGACCATATATGTTTGGGTTAATGTCTGGAGTCTCTATTCTGTTCCACTGGTCTGTGGCTCTGTTCTTGTGCCAGTACCAAATTGTCTTGATTACTGTGACTTTGTAGTAGAGCTTGAAGTTGGGGAGCGAGATCCCCCCCACTTTATTCTTCCTTCTTAGGATTGCTTTGGCTATTCGGGGTCTTTGGTGTTTCCATATGAATTTTTGAACTATTTGTTCCAGTTCATTGAAGAATGCTGTTGGTAGTATGATAGGGATTGCATCGAATCTGTATATTGCTTTGGGCAGGATGGCCATTTTGACGATATTAATTCTTCCTTGCCAGGAGCATGGGATGAGTTTCCATTTGTTAGTGTCCTCTTTAATTTCTCTTAAGAGTGTCTTGTAGTTTTCAGGGTATAGGTCTGTCACTTCCTTGGTTAGGTTTATTCCTAGGTATTTTATTCTTTTTGATGCTTTTATGAATGGAATTGTTTTCCTGATTTCTCTTTCTCTTAGTTCATTGTTAGTGTATAGGAAAGCCACAGATTTCTGTGTGTTAATTTTGTATCCTGCAACTTTGCTGAATTCCGATATTAGTTCTAGTAGTTTTGGAGTGGAGACTTTAGAGTTTTTTATGTACAATATCATGTCATCTGCAAATAGTGACAGTGTGACTTCTTTACCAATCTGGATTCCTTGTATTTCTTTGTTTTGTTTAATTGCCGTGGCTAGGACCTCCAGTACTATGTTGAGTAACAGTGGGGAGAGAGAGAATCCCTGTCTTGTTCCCTATCTCAGAGGAAAAGCTTTCAGCCTCCCACTGTTGAGTATGATGTTAGCTGTGGGTTTATCATATATGGCCTTTATTATGTTGAGGTACTTGCCCACTATGCCCATTTTGTTGAGAGTTTTTATCATGAATGGATGTTGAATTTTGTCGAATGCTTTTTCAGCATCTATGGAGATGATCATGTGGTTTTTGTCTTTCTTTTTGTTGATGTGGTGGATGATGTTGGTGGATTTTTGAATGTTGTACCATCCTTGTATCCCTGGAATGAATCCCAGTTGGTCATGGTGTATGATCCTCTTGATGTATTTTTGAATTTGGTTTGCTAATATTTTGTTGAGTATTTTTGCATCTACGTTCATCAGAGATATTGGTCTGCAGTTTTCTTTTTTGGTAGGGTCTTTGCCTGGTTTTGGTATTAGGGTGATGTTGGCTTCATAGAATGTGTTTGAGAGTATTTCCTCCTCTTCTGTTTTTTGGAAAACTTTAAGGAGAATGGGTGTTATATCTTCTCTGTATGTCTGATAAAATTCCGAGGTAAATCCATCTGGCCCAGGGGTTTTGTTCTTGGGTAGTTTTTTGATTACCAATTCAATTTCGTTGCTGGTAATTGATCTGTTTAGATTTTCTGTTTCTTTCTGGGTTAGTCTGGGAAGGTTGTATTTTTCTAGGAAGTTGTCCATTTCTCCTAGGTTTTCCAGCTTGTTAGCATATACGTTTTCATAGTATTCTCTAATAATGTTGTTGTATTTCTGTGGGGTCCGTTGTGATTTTTCCTTTCTTGTTTCTGATTCTGTTGATGTGTGTTGACTCTCTTTTTCTCTTAATAAGTCTGGCTAGAGGCTTATCTATTTTGTTTATTTTCTCGAAGAACCAGCTCTTGGTTTCATTGATTTTTTTTCTATTGTTTTATTCTTCTCAATTTTATTTATTTCTTCTGTGATCTTTATTATGTCCCTCCTGCTGCTGACTTTAGGCCTCATTTGTTCTTTTTCCAATTTCGATAATTGTGACATTAGACTATTCATTTGGGTTTGTTCTTCCTTCTTTAAATATGCCTGGATTGCTATATACTTTCCTCTTAAGACTGCTTTTGCTGCATCCCACAGAAGTTGGGGTTTTGTGTTGTTGTTGTCATTTTTTTCCATATATTGCTGGATCTCCATTTTAATTTGGTCGTTGATCCATTGATTATTTAGGAGCATGTTGTTAAGCCTCCATGTGTTTGTGAGCCTTTTTGCTTTCTTTGTACAATTTATTTCTAGTTTTATACCTTTGTGGTCTGAAAAGTTGGTTGGTAGGATTTCAATCTTTTGGAATTTACTGAGGCTCTTTTTGTGGCCTAGTATGTGGTCTATTCTGGAGAGTGTTCCATGTGCACTTGAGAAGAATGTGTATCCTGTTGCTTTTGGATGTTGAGTTCTATAGATGTCTATTAGGTCCATCTGTTCTAGTGTGTTGTTCAGTGTCTCTATGTACTTATTTTCTGTCTGGTGGATCTGTCCTTTGGAGTGAGTGTTGTGTTAAAGTCTCCCAAAATGAATGCATTGCATTCTGTTTCCTCCTTTAGTTCTGTTAGTATTTGTTTCACATATGTTGGTGCTCCTGTATTGGGTGCATATATGTTTATAATGGTTATATCCTCTTGTACTGAGCCCTTTATCATGATGTAATGTTTTTCTTTATCTCTTGTTACTTTCTTTGTTTTGAAGTCTATTTTGTCTGATACTAGTATTGCAACACCTGCTTTTTTCTCACTGTTATTCGCATGAAATATCTTTTTCCATCCCTTGACTTTTAATCTGTGCATGTCTTTGGGTTTGAGGTGGGTCTCTTGTAAGCAGCATATAGATGGGTCTTGCTTTTTTATCCATTGTATTACTCTGTGTCTTTTGATTGGTGCATTTAGTCCATTTACATTTAGGGTGATTATTGAAAGATATGTACTTATTGCCATTGCAGGCTTTAGATTCGTGGTTACCAAAGGTTCAAGGTTAGCTTCTTTACTACCCTACTGTCTAACTTAACTTACTTATTGAGCTATTATAGACACTGTGTGATGATTCTTCATTTCTCTCCCTTCTTATTCCTCCTCTTCCTCCCTTCTTCATATGTTGGGTGTTTTGTTCTGTGCTCTTTTTAGGAGTGCTCCGATCTAGAACAGTCCCTCTAAAATACCCTGTAGAGGTGGTTTGTGGGATGCAAATTCTCTCAACTTTTGCTTGTCTGGGAATTGTTTAATCCCTTCTTTATATTTAAATGATAATCATGCTGGATATAGTATCCTTGGTTCAAGGCCCTTCTGTTTCATTGCATTAAATATATCATGCAATTCTCTTCTGGCATGTAAGATTTCTGTTGAAAAGTCTGATGATAGCCTGATGGGTTTTCCTTTGTAGGTGACCTTTTTCCTCTCTCTGGCTGCTTTAATACTCTGTCCTTGTCCTTGATCTTTGCCATTTCAATTATTATGTGTCTTGTTGTTGTCCTCTTTGGGTCCCTTCTGTTGGAAGTTCTGTGTGTTTCCGTAGTCTGAGCAACTGTTTCCTCCCCTGGTTTGGGGAAGTTCTAGCAATTATTTCTTCAAAGACACTTCCTATCCCTTTTTCTCTCTCTTCTTCTTCTGGTACCCCTCTGATCCGGATATTGTTCCTTTTGGATTGGTCACACAGTTCTCTTAATATTGTTTCATTCCTGGAGATCCTTTTATCTCTCTCTTTGTCAAGTTCTATGTGTTCTTGTTCTCTGGTTTCTATTCCTTCAATGGCCTCTTGCATCTTATCCATTCTGCTTATAAATGTTTCCAGAGATTGTTTCATTTCTGTAATCTCCCTCTGTAATCATCCCATAACTCTTGTGTATTTCTCTGCAGCTCCATCAGCATGTTTATGATTTTTATTTTGAATTCTTTTTCAGGGAGATTGGTTAGGTCTGTCTCTGCAGATCCTCTTTCAAGGGTTGTCTGGACTATTTTGGACTGGACTAAATTTTTCTGCCTTTTCATGGTGATAGTGGTGGCTGTAGGCAGGTTGCGTGTGTGTCCCCTGGGAGAAGAAAGTCCTTTCCTGCTTGCTGGATGCCTTGCCCTTCTCTGTTGCCTGTGTTGGTTACCCGCACTCCTGGACCAGCCACTGGGTTAATCCCCTAAGGTGCTGTGGGTGGGTTCTCCATCAGAGCAGTGCAGAGCCCTGCGGGGAGTGGCAGGCATTCTAGGTGCGCTCCTCCGCAATAGCGGTGCCCATTCCGGGTAGCTGTGTGCCAGCAGTGGCCTTTGGGTCTGGCCCAGGAGGCTGTGCGTCGGGCTGGGATTCCTGTCGGCTGCTGCGAGCGCAGCTGCTCCCTCTGGCACCGTTGCAGGTGTGCGCGGGCCTCTCCCTGCCCCTCTGGCGCCAATGCCACTGGCATGCGCGGGACGCTCCCAGGCCACTCAGTTGCCGCTGCCACGGGCTTGTGCGGACCTCTCCTGAGCCCCTCTGGTGCCGTGGCCGCTGGCCCACGTGGGCTGCTCCCGGGCTGCTTGGTCTCCCTGCTGTGGGCTTGTGCAGACCTCTCCTGGGCCCATCTGGTGCCACTGCCGCTGGTATGCGCAGGCCGCTCCTGGGCTGCTTGGTTGCCGCCGTGGTGGGCTCGCATAAGGTGCTTCCATTCCCCTCTGGCACCACCGGTGCACGCAGGCCGCTCCTGGTCCCCTCTGGCACCGCCGCCCCTGGCACACACTGCCACTCTCCCACTACTGGGCCGGTGTGTCAGGTTCCGCGCCAGTTGGGGGAACTACTGGCAGGCTGCTTAGTGCTGTGAGGGTTTCAGAGCTGTGCTGCCGCCCAGGGGGTTAGGGTGCCTAAAGTTCCCCGGGATTCCCAGCTGCTGGCTAAGTGTGCCAGGATGACTTCGTCCAGCTGTGGGGTCCCTGTCTCTCTAAGACTTGCAAAAAGCACTCACTTTTCTTTTGTCTCAGGGCAGCGGTTGCGTGGACCTGCCTGCAGGTTTTGCTTTTCCATTTCTCTAATATCCAGCACCCCATGCACCTTGTGTCTGCGGTCCCAGTGCAGATTTTTAGAGCTGGTTGTTTAGCAGTTCTGGGCTTTCACTCCCTCCCCGTTCGGATTCCTTTCTTCCCACCAGGTTCTGGAGTGGTGGGGCATTTGGGTCCCGCCTGGCCGCGGCTTGTATCTTACTCCCTTTGTGTGATGTTGAGTTATTGCAGATGTAGGTGTATCCTGGCTGTTGTACTGTATCCACTGGTATCTCTTTTAGGAATAGTTGTATTTATTGTATTTTCATAAATATGTATGTTTTTGGGAGGAGATTTCCACTGAACTACTTATGCCGCCATCTTGGCTCCGCCCAGTTCATTTAGTTTTCCCTTTGCCTGTTTTTTAATCACTTTTTTTTTTTGCCATTGCGTTGTGTGAGTTCCTTATATATTCTAGATATCAACCCCTTATCAGACATATAGTTTACAAATATTTTCTCCCATTCCTTAGGTTGTCTTTCATTTTGGTGATAAGTTTTCTTTTAGTACAGAAGCCTTTTAGTCTGATGTAGTCCTGATTGTTTTATTGTTGTTTGTACTTTTTTTAGTATGATATCCAAAGAATCATTGCCAAAACCAATGTCAAGAAGCTCTTTCCTTTTTCTCTTAGGAGTTATGCTTCCAGGTGTTACATGTAAGTCTTTTACCCATTATGAGTTAATTTTTATGAGTGATGTAAGATAGGGATCCAGTTTTATTTATTTTTTGTATGTGGATATCTCGTTCTCCCAGTACCTTAATTGATGAGACAGTCCTCTCCCTATTGCGTGTTCTTGGTGCTCTAGTCAAAGATTAGTTGACTATATTTGCATGGATATATTTCTGGGCTGTCCTTTTCCAGTATATATGTGTCTGTTTTTATGCCACTAACATACTGTTTTAATGACTATAGTTGTGTAATATAGATTGAAGTCAGGAAGTATGATGCCTCCAACTTTGTCCTTCTTTCTCAAGATTGCTTTGGCTGTTGGAGTCTTTTGTGGTTCTCTGTGAATTCTAAGGTTTTTTTCCAATTTCTGTGAAAAAAGCCATTGGAATTTTGATAGGGTTTGTGTTGAACCTGTAGATCACTTTGGGTAGTATAGACATTTTAATAATATAATTCTTCCTATCCAAGAATATGAGATATCTTTCCATGTATTTGTGCCTTCTTCAGTTTCTTTCATTAATGTCTTAGCGTTTTCAGTGACAAGTCTTTCACCTCTTTGGTTAAATTTATTCCTAAATATTATATTCTTTTTGATAAAACTGTAAAAGGAATCGCTTTAATGATTTCTCTTTCAGAGAATTCATTATTAGTATATAGAAGTGCAACCGAGTTTTGCATGTTGATTTTGTATCCTATAGATAGTATTACTGAGTTTATTATATCTGGCAGTGTTTTGGTAGAGTCTTTGGAAACACATCATACCAAAACTAATGATATGTTCTAAGAGGGAAAGTTGTAGTGATAAATGTCCACATTAAGAAAAAAGAAAGATCTCAAATAAACAAGCTTGACTGTACACTTGAAGGAACTAGAAAAAGAACAAGAAACTAAGCCCAAAGTTAACAGAAGGAAGGAAGTAATAAAGATTAGAGCAGAAATAGAGACTAGAAAAATATAGAAAACATTAATGAAACTAAGGGCTAATTTTTTAAAAAGATGAAATTTATAAACCCTTAGCTAGATTATGAAAAAAGAGTGAAAACTCAAGGAAATAAAATCAAAAGTAAAAACAGAAATATTACAACTGATACTATAGAAATACAAAAGATCATAAGAAAGTACTATGAGTAATTATATGCCAATAAATTAGAAGACATAGATGAAATCCTAGAAACATACAACTACAAGACTGAGTCAGGAAGAAACAGAAAATCTGAATAGAACTGTAACCACCAAGATACTGAATTAGTAATGAAAAGTCTCCCAACAAAGAAAAGCTCAGGGCAAGGTGGTTGTACTAGTGAATTCTGCCAAACATTTAAAGAATAATTAAAGCAAATCCTTCTCAAACTCTGACAAAAAATGAAGAGGAGGGAACACTCCCATACTCATTTCACAAGGCCGGCATTAGTCTGTTACTAAAACCAGACAGGGGCAATACAAGAAAAGAATATTACAGACCAGTGTCCTTGATGAATATAGATGCAAAAATCCAAAATGGAATGCTAACAAACTAATTTAACAGAACATTTAAAGGACCATACACTGTGATCAAATGGGATTTATCCCTGTAATGCAAGTCTGGTTCAACAATCAATCACTGTTGATACTCTGCATTAACAGAATGAAGGATAGCAATTACATAATCATCTTAATAGGGGCAGACAAAGCATTTGACAAAATTCATCATCCTTTCATGATAAAATGATCAACAAATTAGGTATAGAAGGAATGTACCTCAGCATTATAAAGGCCACATATGATAAGCCCACAGGTAGCATTATGTGGGCCATTTTTGCTCTAGATCAGGAAAGTTTTCTTAGAAAATTTCTTAATTATTTTCTCTGTCTTCCCCAATAATTCCTATTATTAGTTGGAAGTTAGAAGTATTGGATTACTTCTTTCTGTTTCTTTTCCTTTATTTTTTGTTCCTGTGTATTTGTGTTTTACATATATAAATATAAATATATAAATAAGTATAATAATCCTATGCATAGAATTAGAATTATTTCCCCCCTTTGTCTTGGATTATTCCATTTAATATAGCATTATTTTATTCTGTGTATGCATTACTACATATCTCAAAAGCTTCTAAGGATCTAATTGTTTTTATTATTTGTTATTTTCAAGTTCTCTCCTGTTTTTTTGAATAATCTGCTTCCCCAGACTTTTTTTTATTTGCATTTTTTTGGATATTTTTCTTTCATATCTAGTGATTCTTCATTGTCAGTTTATCTTTGTGAATGAGGGGTTAGGTTTATATTTATGAGTAAATGGTTTGTGTTTCCTTGGCTGTTTTTACTTTGCTGCCTTTTTCTTCATCAGTCTCTTGGAGCCTGTGTACTTGGATGGTTCTTATTGACTAGCAGATTCTACGTAAGGTGAACACTCAGGGAACCAGTCTTTAGGCATGGAGTTCTTCAAAATGCCAGGTGGGGATGGGTTTTATTCTGTGATGCCAACATATTCTCCCTCCAATCCCCCATTCTCTTTTGGAAGTTCCTTTGGTTTCTTCATAGAGATTTGTTTTTGTTTTATTTTGTGCTTTTATATAAGAGGTAGTAAAAACAGTTAATAACAGTTATCCCACTCTGTTTCATCCCTGCCTCTCTTCTTTCACTCCTTCTCACCATTTTACCTGACTCCCTTTAGGGAACCTTCCTAGACTTTTGTCTGGCAGATCAGCTCCTTACTCAGCTGTGGTCGTCTCTGGCACTTAGTTTGGACATTAGCTTCCTTCACTCTTTCATTTGTCAATATATGCTTCTTTTCTTCCCATCTTCCAAAAGTTTGCTAATATTTCTTATCTTCCTGTAAGTCTCCTAATTGATATGGATGGATATACAAAGTTGGAGTTGCTAACTCTCAAAAAAAATCTAATGTCTCCACCAAAGAGTATATCATAGTAAAAAAAAACATTGCTATTTGGTAGGTTAGTGATTTGTTTCCTCTGCTGTTGTGTGTGTATGTGTCTGTGTGTGTATATGTATGTATACATTCTCTTTTTGCTCATGAATGTCTCGAGCCCTGTGACCATGAATGGGGCCTGTTGACTGGTGGGTTCTTCCCACCCCCTTTCTTCCCTCCCACCCAAGTTGGTTCAGATTAGAACCTGGCAATATTGGGGTACTGTAAATATTTACAGCATAGGGTGGCAAGAGGGAGCACCCCAATGCTGTGGATCTGCATAGAAAGGCATAGTCAAGACTGGGAGGTCAGAGAGTTAACAAGTGTAATGATAGAGGTAAAGTGGTATGAATATGAACTCAGGAATCCAAGTCTGTGTAATCATATTCTTACTATGCTACTTAGTAACTTTATGATGCTGGTGAGTGGTGTAATTTCTGTAAATTTTAGTTTCCTTATTGCTAAAAATAGGGATTGTAATATACCTTAACAGTGGTGAGAATGGGTTGAGTTAATCTATTTAACATACTTAGCATAGTAAGTGCTCAGCAAATGGCAACAAGAGAGATTTTACATAAAAATCCAGGTTTCTGGATTTTCTTGAAAAATTTGAACATCTAGTATTCCTGAATGACAACAGTTGTTTATAGCTGAGTAATAGCTGCTACTTTTAAATGGGGTATATGCTCTCCAGTTTGCCATAGACCCCAATATTTCTTATTGTCTTACATTCCTCTTGATTTACTTATTTATGTTCTCTGCCTCACTTATTTGGGCATTTGGATTTGTGACTCGTGGTCTACTGATATTAGCTATAGCTAAAAGAATATCTTTTATTCTGAAATAAAACTGAAAAGAAAGCAGTTTTCAGAACTGCTTTAGTGTTAGTTGAGTCAATATGAAGGTAGACATGCAGACAGTATTAGCAGAATAATTCAGGCAAGGGAATGCCATCCCATCCAGGAAATTCTTGGGAACACTTGTAGCATGTTGGTTGGCATGTGTGAGGTTCAGCGATGTGCATTGAGTGAAGAGCATGATGTTTGGGGGTCTGGTGATATGTAACAGGGAGAGCTTTAGGTAAGAATCATACAGTTAAAACCTGTAAATGTTTAGAGAGAGAAAGAACCCACTTATTAATCTACAGTATCTGTTGACTGTCCTAGATGCCTTTGGCAGTATTCAGAGATCCCAAAGTTACATAGAATGAGAGTTCTTTATACAACAGGCAATATAATACAAATAAAACAGGCAATTATAATACTGTCTATAATATAGGAATATCCTCACAAATCTCCTGGTCTAATCTTCTTATTTTACAATTATTTAAAAAAGCTCAGACAGTTAAGCCTTGCCCAAGGCTTCACAACTAGTTGGGATTCCAAGACTTCCTTTTTGTAGTCTTATACTCTGTATTACATAGACAGGCAGGCAGCATCAAAAAGGTCTGGAAGCAGATAGTGAGGATCCCAAGACCTGGGAGAACTGGTCTATTGGAGCACAATGTAAAGATTGAAACTTAGGTATGAGAGAAGGTTATATTACCTTATATAAACTTAGAAGATTGGAGCTAAAGATTCTTGAGAGCTTGAAGAAGTAAGTGGTCATGTTGCAGAAGGCATGTAGCAAGGAACTACAAACAGCTTTTAGGAACTCTAGGCACCCAGTAGGACCTGAGAGTGGCCTCCATTTGAGAACCAGCAAAAAGCTGGGGCCCTCAGTACACTGTAGGGATGTGAATTCTGCCTACAATGTGAAGGAGTTTAGAGGAGGATTTTTTCCACTTGAGCCTCCAGATGAGAATGCAGCTTCACTGATACCTTGAATGAAACCTGAGAAACCCTGAGCAACTAAGTTGAGTCATGCCCAGACATCTGATCCACAAAAACTGTGAACTAATAAATGTGTATTGGTATAAGCTGCTAAGTTTTTGGCAATCTGTTACACAGCAATAGAAAAAACTAATACTTTTGGTCATGTCCAAGTATACTGTATTCTTTACAGTAGTATCATTATATAATAAACACAGTGCTTTGTAATCTAATTTGACATAGATAATCCACATTCATTATGCCTTAAAACCTGACAGTTACTTCTGCAATTTGTGGTGCCCTGGGCAGCAGTGTCAAATGGTTATAAGAGTGCTACATATGTTCTCTCTCAACTCCTTAGCTCTTTTAGCATGAAGCAGCCATAAAAATATGTAAATGAATTAGAATGGATTCATCCTTATAAAATGTATTTATGAACAGTAAAATTTGAATTTCATGTAATTTTAATGTGCCGCAAAATATTATTTTAATATTTTCCCCCGACCTTGTAAAAATGTATAGACCGTTCTTAGTCTGCAGACTGTACAGAGTAGGCAACAGGGTGGATTTAGCCTACAGGCTGGAGTTTGCTGACCATGGCTGTAGACAAACTCGTAGGCAATTTTAATACTGTTTGATAGATGCTATATGATAGGAAAGTATTAGCACTATTTGAGATTCTTAATAAGAAAATATTTTAATTAAGAACCTTAATTTGTTAAAAATATTTCTGAAAACTAAAACTTATTTATTATTAGAGGTTGATGAACAGTTTCCTGAATGTGGTGAACTGGATGAAATAAAATAGTAAACAGTTTCATTTCTCATTCACCAGTGTTACATATATATACACTTTGATTATTCTCTCTTCTCCACTCATAGATGATATCCTCGTCAGTTTCCATTGATTTCTTCCCACATATTTATAAGAGTAAGTTCAGTTTTGTCCATGGAAAAAACATCCATTTCATTTTTGAAGTTCAATTTTTAAGCTAATTCATCACTTCTTTCTATCTCTCCACCTCCCAGTTGTAGACATGGCTCTTGGCTCTAGAACTTCAACTGGGAAGGGATTTGGGGCTGTCTCTTGACTCTTTGTTCCCTCTATTCATTGTGCTGGTGGCCCTTAGTCCTCTAGGGGTCATGTGGGGTGGAGGTGTGAGAAAGGGAAAAGGCAGTCCTTCAGTGTATGATACACTTTCAAACGCTGTTTCTGTTATGGGGCAATTTTGGTTCTTTAGGGGCTTTACCTGGACCTCTTCTGTAAAACAAGCAAGCACACCTACAAATATTGTTATACATAAGTATATGCATGCTCATATTGCTGCACATAAGTATGTGCATGCACAGACATTACCAAAAAACTGCAGCATACACAACAAACTGAAAGTAATGGTTACCTCTGAGTAGGGCAAACAAGGAACAAGGGGTATGGGCATCCCTCTGTGGGTGTTTTTACTTTATCTGTATTATTTAAATTCTTACTACATGTAGAATGTGTTTTGGGTATTTGATTAAACATAAACAAAAAGCTATATATTGAAAATAACACTAAAGATTGCAAAAGGAAAATTCCTTCTAAGTAGAAAAAGTATTATTAAAAGGGCCCTTTAAAATAAAACTTCTAAATCATATATATATATATATATACACGTACATACACATATGTGATTTTTATGACTTTCTGTTGAATTGGTATTTTTGTCATTATGAAAGGCACCTCTATCTATATCTTTGGAGATATTCTTTTGTTTTGACATTTGCTTTGTATGATGATGATGTAGCTTCTGACACTTTCTTATACTTGCTGTTTGCATAGTACATCTTTTTCTATTCTTTTACTTTCAGTCTATCTGTGTTTTGTATTTAAAGGTTTTTTAAAATAAACAACATATAGTTGAATCTTCCTTTTTCATATAGTTTGCCAATTTTTCCTTTTTATGGGGAGAATATGTCCTATTTTCATATTTATGTGTTTTTCAGTTATTTTGCCAATTTTCTTTTTGTCTCATTTGTCTTTTGTTTCTCTTCTTGTTGTACCAAAAGTTTATTATTCTGTTTTGTTTCTTAGGTTTTTAGCTATTTCTATTGCAATTAATTTAAATTTTAGTGTTTGGTCTAGTTATTACAATATTCATTCTTAACTTGTCATTGGCTACTTAGAATTAATATTGAACCATGTCATTCTTCACAAACACATTCTTCACAAAATGGGTTGAAAGACTCTTACAAAGACTCTTAAAATGGTGTATTCTATTTACCACATCCCCTGCCATTTGTGATCTATAATTTACTTCTCCATATGTTGTAAATATCACTAAGAAATTATTTTTGCCTTAAGCAGTATTTATCTTTTAAAAGGAAATGAATACCTATTCATTTCTGATTTCTGGTGCTTTTCATTTCTTCTTGAAGTTTCACATTTCCATCTAGTATCATTCAATTTATTTCAGCCTAATGGACTGTTTAAAAAAGTATTTCTTGTAGTCCAGATGACCTATTCTTAGCTTTCCATCATCTGAAAATGGTTTTCATTCACTTTCAGTTTTAAAGAATAATTTTACTGAATATAGAATCCTGGGTTGAAAGCTTTTTTTACTGCTTTTGTTGCTTTGAAAATATCTTCCTTTTTTCTTTTGGGCCTCCATTGTTTCTGATAGGAAGTTTGAAGTTCCCCCATCTGTTGTGCAGTTTTTCTCTGTTGGCTTTCAAAATTTTTTCTTAATTTTTGGATTTTAGGACTTGACTGCAGTATACCTCAGTTCAGTCAGTATTCTTTGTATTTATCTCTTATGAGATTGTTGAATTTCTTCAATTTGTAGGTTAATCTTACTGAATTTGGAAATTTTCAACCATTATTTACTGAAATATTTTTTTCTGCCCCATTTTCTTTCTTTGATTTAATAGGACTTTAACAGCTATTTAGTAATTTTAATGTCCTTTCTTCTAATTCCAGTATCAAGATCATACTGAGGTATTGTTTCCTTTGACAGCTTTGTTTCCTGGCTATGGGTCACATTTACTACTTATTTGCCTGTCTAGTAATTTTTAAGTGTATGGTGCACATTTTGAATTTAACATTATTGAGAGTTTAGGTTTTTTGTCCTTTTAAGTTATGTGAGTTTTGTTCTGGAGTGCAATTAATTTAATTGGAGCTCTTGTTCATCCATTCTGGGCTTGATTTTAGGCTTTAGTTGGGCTGGTCTACAGTAGTCCTTACTCTAGGATGTGGTCCTATTCCTAAGACCTGGTCTTGTGGTGGTTCAGCTGAATTCCTAGGATAGAAATGAGGTTCTTCCACTATGACAAGGAAGGAACTTTAAGATCTGCCAGCATTGTGCAGCCTTTAGTGTCTCCATTGTTCATTTAACTCCACAGTAGCATTGTTTGCTAGGTATTTCAGGATATTGTCCCGCTCAGGTGTGTGTAGCCTGGCTTTCTGTCCTACCACACCCTACCCACAACACTGCACAACTACCTCAACTTCAGTACTATGTCCTACAAATTCCATTTATTTCAGCAGTCCCAAACTCTAATCTATGGTCAATCACTCTGTACTTCCTGAATTTCACCTTCCTGTGCTGTAGTCAGAAAATTGTCCCTGGCCAGAGAGAGGGCTTGCGTGAAGGTGGTATTCGTGCATTTCTCTTTTCTCCAGGATCACAGTCTGCACTGCCTGTTATCTGATGCCTGAAAACTGGTGCTTCTTATGTTTTGTCCAGTTTTATAGTTACTTAGAGTAGGAGGGGAGGTTCAGTGTCAGTTATGGTTTTATACTGTGGAAATGGATTAAACATTCAGTTTTATATATACCAAACATGCTTAAAATTTCATCTGCAACATAAGAGTATGGCAAATATAGTAAACATTGTAAATACATTTGGTCATTTGGTGTTAGAACTAATTGCATATTTGGGGGATTTACTGGAAATTAATCAGAAAGTACCCTTTGTTTCAACCCTGGTGATTGCATTATATAATCAGTTTCAGAAGTAGAAATAGGAAGTCTTGGATATTTTGGTCATAGTTTCTTTATTAATGACTATCTTTTGAAGTCAAATGTTCTTTAGTTGTAAAGAATAGGATCCACTGATTGTTCAAACAACAATAGGAAGATTATTTTTTATTGCAGACTTATCACAGAATTGAGGTATGTTTGATGGTTGAAATGCTAGAGATGATGAATGGGGCAGACTTCTTAAAAAGTCTTGAAAATTTTTTTGAGCTTTAAGTTTTTTTGTCTGTATATTAGGAAGTTTGAAACCTACCTTCTCCACTTCATAAGTGAAATTGTGAAATTACATTTATTTTTTAAGGTCTAGTTAAAATGTTACATAAGAATTAATTGTTTTCCTTGATGGATACTGAGTATCTTTTTAATATTATCACTTCTGAGCTACATTCCCATGTAAAGTTAATGAGCAATAAACATTTGAATAAATAATAATCAAATGAGAATGTATGTTTGAAAACAGTTTGAAAATTACTAAGTGTATGAACATATGGAAGATATTTCTTAAGATGTTATACTAATTTGCAGAATATATTCTCTTTTTATTTAAATTGAGTATCTTAAACTGACGGGAATTTTTTTTTTCTTTTTAAAATTGAAATGATTTTAAGTTGGAAGGTCTAGGTTAGTGAATATATATTGACTTAATGAAACACACAATACATTTTTGTTACTTATTTTTAAGAAGTGACCAAATTCTTGATGTCTTTGTTTTCATATTTTCTTTGGTACCAAAGTATAAGAATAAAGGGTAATGGTTAATTTAGGAGTCTAATGTTACTTGGTTTCAGCGGGCATCAACAAATAGCAGTAATCCTTTGCCTAAACTTTCGTTGTTATTAATTTCCCAAACACTTGTTTTTTAATTATCTAAGATGACTAATTTTCTTTTCTTAATATTCTAGCTCTCTGTCAATACCAGCTCACATCATTGAAAAGATAATTTTGAAGACATGTTTTGTTGAAAAGACAACTGAGAAAGATTTTACGAATGGGATGAACACGCACCAGTTAATTGACTACCTACCGCAATTTGAATGTTAACATTACCCAGCTGGTACAGTTGATCTAGTGATGTACCTATTCTCACAATACCCTATTTCAGTGTGCTTGTCTTGATTAAAGAATTCAAAGTGGAGTACCGCAAACTTGATATGGATAATAAAAAGAAAGACAAGGACAAATCAGATGATAGAATGGCACGACCTAGTGGTCGGTCGGGACACAACACTCGAGGAACTGGGTCTTCATCCTCTGGAGTTTTAATGGTTGGACCTAACTTTAGAGTTGGAAAAAAAATTGGATGTGGCAATTTTGGAGAATTACGATTAGGTAAGACTATTTTGTTTATTCCATTATGTTGGAAGCATTTTTTTTTAAATGAAAGATACTTTCTAATGAAAATGACTTAATTGTTGCTGTGGTAATAATCATAAAGAATATAGGTGTTGGAAATTTCTTATTTATTTGTATTTTCTTTGTAAGGAATTCCCTAGTATGTCTGTTTACATGAGATTAACTGTCTAGAATATGAGAACCAAGATACTAAGTTAAAAAACCCAACATGCTGAAATATGTGTTAGGAAAGCCTTTGCAGTGTATTCTTTAGGAATGATATTTAGGCTTTTTCAGATTTGAAAACATTTAGTAACTGAGTACTTTAGGGAAAAATGTAAGGCTTAAAGTCAAGGTAATATACTAAATTAGTATAAAAATCAGTTAAATTTGCATTGTTCTAAATTCCATTCTCCACTCCCCAAGTTATAGTCAGAGTAGGCTTTGGCATCCATATTCTTCACAAGGGACACAAAGTACTAACTTGGTTTGTTCTTTTGATAGGCAACTTTGAGAAACATTGGTCTAATTAAAACTCCTAACTCTGCATTTAAGGCAATTGAAACTCAGTGAGGGAAGGTTACTTGCCAAATGTCATATAGCAATTTAATGACAGAATCAGGACCAAACTCTAGGTTTTTAATTCCTAGTGTAGTAGAGTTGTGGCTTTCTTCACAGAAGTGAAACAAGAAGGGAGCAGCATGGTTATGTAGGAGTCAGTATTAGGTACTTTGAAGGCTCTGGTCAATGGACCACCAAGATTGGAAACTTTAGAAGTAAAAAGAGAAAAACTTTGCTTCACAAGATCCT
This sequence comes from Manis javanica, assembly GCF_040802235.1. Classification (NCBI taxonomy): domain Eukaryota; kingdom Metazoa; phylum Chordata; class Mammalia; order Pholidota; family Manidae; genus Manis; species Manis javanica. The sequence continues at coordinate 60,849,400 of NC_133169.1, read as the reverse complement.
TAGATCCTTCCTTAGATCCAACCCTGATTTTTAGAAATAAACCCAATTGTATGTTTTCCTACTCTACTTTTCATCTTGTACAATACCTTAATTTGTAGTTAATCCATTTTATTACAGTTTTATGTAGTTAATGTGCATTAACTCTTTGAATGAAGCAAGCCAATAAATAGCAATGACATACTTTGTACATAGCTGTAATATGACATTACAGTTTTTTCATGACTGTCAGACTTTTTTGTATTTGAGTAAAGACTCAAATATTTGAAAGGGTGAATATTTTATGTTTTATTTTTTGGAGGACATTGAATTAGATATTGTGAAATTCTTAAACTGTTTCTGATTTTGAAACAAACCTGATTATTTATTTGTCTAACTTTGAGCATCATCTATCCGTCCAGCCACTCAGAATTTAGTGCATGCCTATCATTTTTTGTGCATGCCTATATATTTTTCCAGTGCACTAATAATGCACTGGAAAAATATAAAGATTATCCCTGCCTTTGCATTTAAACACTTGAGACCTCAAATTCCTCAACTTCAAAATGGGGTTATTTCCACATCTAGGTTATTGTGAGGATTCTTTTAGATGATAATATAAAAGGACCAGCACTATACCTGCATACTTTAGGGAAACATTGATTGTTCTGTTCCTTTGAAAGATGATATCAAGATATTTGTTGTTTTTAAAATTAAAATTATGGTATGTCGCATGTATATTTATTTACATTTATATGAATTGTCTGTGTAGCTATATATTATGTCGTAGCTACATTTATTTGTACCGTATCTATTGCACTATCTCTATGTATATGATTATAGTGCTATATAGTACTTTGATCATTTTTGGTTTCATATAATTTATTTCAAAACAACTACATATATATATATATATATATATGGGTGTGTGTGTGTGTGTGTGTGTGTGTGTATGTATATGTATGTGTGTGTGTTTGTATACAAAATCTAGTAGACCATTTTAACCAGGGCAATATGAGAAACTATAATATACTGAAACTATATGTGCTTTATACTGGAAAAGTAGTTAGATAGATACCTCTTTCTTTAGCAGTTTGTGAATAAGCAAGAATAGGAATAAGGTACTTATTAGTCTGTCCATTTGTTTATCAATCATCTACCTATCTGTATCTAATCTATGGTATTTATTGTGTATTTGTATACATCTATTTATTTAAATATGTATTATCTATATCTATGTATTTATCTGTTTTATGTATGCTTGTAAACAATGTTTGTACTTGTAGAGTTAATTTAATCATCTTATTCCTTTTTATTGATAGACTTCAAAATAAACGGGCATTTTACTCCTGTGTTTAAGGCCCCAAATGATTTCTCTGTATGGTAAAAGTTGTAGTAAGCATCATTCTTTCTATAGCTGGGTAAACATGCTAATGTTAAAAGTTGGTGTAGGTTCATCTAGTACTTTTTTTTAAAACCACATAATAGACACATCTTGAGCAATTGAATCCTGGCACTAAATTTTTTGTGGTTAGTATTGAGTAGCAAAGAATATAAAGTATACATGTTATAGGTAAGTGATTTTCAACAAAGATTCTATTGGTGCTTTGGGCTGGATAGTAGTTTTTTTATGGAAGACTGCCCCACACATTGCATGGTGTTTAGAACTTTGGACCTCTTGGACACTAAAAAGGACTTACATCTCCAAAGTAACTCCTGATGCCCTCTTCCTCCCTGCCATTTTCAGATGCCTCAAGGAGAGAGTATTATCTACTGTTGAAACTACTCTCACAGATAGTTTTTTTTTAAAGTTGGAAATAAAAAAATTGGCCTTGAGAGATTAAAAAAATAGGTAAACATTTTAAATAGTAATCTGAAATTAAATTTAAGTAAATGTACTTACTATCATTTTCATCTGTTTTTTAGTTGTAGAATTGATGAATTGATGTAATTTTGGTATTATTTTATCTTTACATGTTTTGGTGGTAACGGTCTTTTTCTGCATTTAGTAGGTGTATTTCTAGCTTAGACAATTGATCAAAATCCCTAGAAATGTTTTTAACAGGTACTGAATGAGACCAAACATTGCTAGCTAAAATACAGGGTTGTATTATATATAGTTTTTATTTTTTTGTATATTATGATGTTTGGACAACTTAAAACCTTTCTGACTGGAGAAAGAGTCACCTCCGGGCACTAGCCAGTTCTTACAGATAGCAAATGACTCATTTAGGAGCATGTCTGTGATCTGCGAACTAACCAGTCCAGAGCCATATCTCCTTTGTTGGGCTCAAACATGTCGGGAGGCAGTCTTCCTCTTCATTAATCATCCCATGGCCACTTACAAGACAACTAGAGACCACCCACGTAGCCCAAAGGCCACCAGAGTTATTCTCTTCCAGACTTATTCAAATTAGCCAGTCCTATTTGCTCTACCCTGCCTTGCCTTACCTTCCTGAGGAAACCCCACTAAAGGCCGTGGCCTCTGCTCTCCCCTTGCTCCTGTGTTCTACCACCCGACCCACACATCATGCTTTCCCTGTGAACCCCCTCTCTAGGACTTGTGGGTATAATAAACTTTGTTTTTCTGAGCCTCTTTTGTTGTTCCCTCTTGCTGTCACATCTGACTGACCATTACATAAAGGAGTACAGAACAAGGGTGTTATATATTGCTTTATGAATTACCATGTCTGAAATGAGATAATGTGACTTTTGACATACCACAAGAGTTTCCATAACTTCTTTTATTTTTGTTTCTTCTCTTCTTATTCCATAGGTTATAACTCTTCTTATTTTATTGTTTATATTTAGGAATTGTTTTATTGAAGCCCTTTCAAATAAATATCAAATGTACAGATTTGAGTAGATTGATCATCTTCATGTTTGTTGATTTTCTAATTACTAACTGAAGTTTATTATAAAACTTATCTGAAAAATGTAATAATAAAGAATAGACATGATGTTATCACAGAGAGATCCTAGAGTATAATGGTGTTAAGCAAAATAATTTGTTTTGCTTTCACATAACAAAGCAGAGGGAGAGTACCCAGGGCTGTCAGGGTACCTCTGCATCCTCAATATATGGCTTCCGTCTCTGTATGTAAGGTGATTGCTCCAGTTGTTGCCATCTCCCAGCCAGCGAGAAGAAAAAGACCCAGGAGAGCATGCATCCATTCTTGGAAGTGGAGGTGATACACCTTATGTCCACTCCCATCCAGAACTTTAATCACATGGCTACACAAGCTGCAAGAGAGGCTGGAAATGTAGTCCCTGTCTGGGCAACCATTTAAAAATTCTGGCATTCTATTATTATAGAGGGGGGAGCATGGGTGCTGGTGGGTAACTTGTAGTTCCTGCTATAAACATGTTATTAGTTTCTGTAGTACATAGTTTTCTATAATAATTACCACTCTGGTGTCACAAAATTGGTAAAACCATCTTTTCAAGTTCTGGATGGCAAAAGCCCTGTTGGAAATGTCTTTTGAAATTGGACTAAAATGTCGGTTTACTCTTTGGAGTCTTCTCTTAACTGGATTCTCTCTACACTTACACCCCTTCCCTCTCACTCAAATTATACACACAAGCATATACTTTGTGCATCATTTTTGGTTCACACTTTTAATAAATATTGATTAAAAATCAACTGTATTAGGCTATGCCTATGTTAGGTGACAAAAATACATTGTTAGTATTGTTTAATCATTGTTCATGTTCATAAATGTAATCTGTACAGTTTAGCAAAATCTCTAATAGTCAGAAAAAGGTGATACCTTACTGTTTTAGTGCTTCCTGCTGTGACCTAAAAATAGACCTTTGACCATGTAAAAGCTAACAAAAACAGTACTTCTAGAAGCATTTGGTGTATTTTGGTTCTATGGAATCTGTAAACTTTTTGTTCTGTGACTATTTTTTCTTGTGTACATATGAATATATTTTTTTCAGCATAAAGAATTTTAAAGTATTTTATACAATCAAATCTGTATAAAATCTGACATTTTAATCTTTTTCCAATTTTTAAAAATTCTCAGAAAGGCTTCTTTCTCTATAGTGGCTGATAAAACATTTGTTTTTATTTTGGGGATTGTATATCGTTTTAGATATATAATTTTTAAAATACCTAGAATTTAATTTGATTATAAGGTGACATGCTAATAGCCTTTTTTCTCCTTAAACTACTTAACTTGTTTGTCAGAGCTAATTATTCAATACTTTTCTTATTTTGTTTCATTTTTTATGTATTCCAGATTTTTTTCTATGTATTTGATCCATTTACTAGATTTCTTATGAGCCCTAATGCGATTACATCCCATAATAATGAAGTGTTTAAAATGAGGTGGTAATTAGGAGAGGATTTTTTTGTAGTCGTCCTTTATTTATGTAGGAATTCTAGTTTTGAAATTTAGTTTAGTGTGTGTTTGATTATTGATTATATTCTGAGTTGTGTACAATATTCCAACAAAATAAGGGTCTTTCTATTTTTGTAAGTGGGAGAAAGTATTTATTACTATCACTTTCTACTCTGAGTCTAGTGAAATACTAAATATGTCATTGAGTTGATCATAAATTTAGTATTTCCTTGTCATTGAGGTTTTCCATAAATAGTTGGAAGCAAATGCCTATGCTTCATTTAAATGTATTATGGTTTTAAAAGGTTATTTTTGCCTAGAATACAGTTTTACATAATATATGTTTAAAAAATTAATCACTGGTTGATGTCTGACATTTTTTCTTTCTTTTCAAGGGAAAAATTTATACACAAATGAATATGTGGCAATTAAACTGGTAAGTTCATGTTTCTTATTTTTCCTTAATTATTTCCTTAACAAGTAACATTTTAGTTATTTTTATGTTCATATCATTTATAACTGGAGTGTTCATTGGGAAAGTGATCTTGTATTATTAACCTCTTATCATCATGCCTCTCAGGTATATGATGTATATGATGTCTGTGTCTTTCTGTGTCACAATATAATCCCTTTACTTTGGCAGCAGTATAGAATTGAATTTTTGAATTTTGAAATTATCTTTAAGTTAAGGAAGCTGGCATATGGACATTTTCAATTAGATAAAAATTAGAAAGGTATTTCTCTTTTTGTTCAAGCATTTGGACACAAGTATCCTTAGTATTCAGGAGTACAGTCTTTGAAAATATATTTCCAGATAGCTTCCAAAATCTTTTCCTATTGAAATTTTATATGTGGCATAGCTGACTATTGCTTGACCTTTAGGGATTCAGAAATGTGTGATATAAGGTGGGGTACAGCAGGGAAAGCAAACTCGCATAGGACTACCCTGAATTCCTCAGTGTGCCAGATTTGACAGTAGTAAGGCACCTCTTTTTCAGAAGAGTTGGGATCTGAGAATTTTTATAAGATGCATGTTTCTTCTGGCACAGCTTTCTTATGTGGTTTGCCAGCTAGGTTTCCCTGAGGTTAAACATGGCTTGGTTTTTCCAGCCTGCCTGCCATTCTCATCTGTTCTTTGCCAACATAACCACTGTTATTACAGTAATGTGAAATTAATATGTACGGAGACACCATTAGAGGAAGAGGCAAGTGGGAGAAGTAGAAAAACTTTTTGGATCGAAGACTATACTACTTGATTTTAAGTATTTTGTGAATGTAGACCAAGTTTCACTGCAACAAATACTGTTTATTTTCACTGGGGAGTAAAGATGCACAGTAGGGCTGTGGTGCCGCCAGGAAAGGCTGGCTGACATGTGGGATGAGTCCATGTTGGTTTGGGGTCAGGCCCTTGGCTCTATGACAGGAAATCTGGTAAGGTCCTCTTATTAAGATTGTCACTGCTAATCAGGGGTGGACTCACAGTACTCAGCTCGCACAGTCCATGAAGTTCCCAGAGATGTAAATATTTAGGAAGAGTTAATTTCTAATTTATAATGAGGTATTTTACTATTACAGGTCCAGAATGCTCAAAGCAGTATAAGTTTGTTGTCTTTCTATAGACTGATTTACACAGAAAGTCCAGTTAAAATTGCAAGCTTCCCTTATGGGTATGAAATCAGGACAAGGGAGTTGGTTTGTATGAATCACAATAGGGAGGCCCAGGATGCAGGGACTGTACATTGTTTGGGCACTGCTAACTTTAATTTCTCTGGAATTCTTCCTTTTCCTGTGTTTTAGTCCAGGGGTCTAGGATCTAGACACTGTGTGATGTCTTGGGAACGGAGGATAGAAGCACGGCCACACCCATGTTCTATGTTTTTGGTGCAACAGCCTGTAGTTGAGCAGTTCCACTCACAGGAGCATGTACATGATATTTAACTGATATGTTAAGGCAAATAAACCATTGTGTCAAAACAGGAGCCACTGCTCTAGGCTGACCTTTCCTTATCTGTTTCAGCGATTTCGTGGTGACCCTAGGTCCTTTTATTTTTCAGACTTAGAACTTGTTTTTCCTGTTGGCACCATTGATGCCTTAGTAAACGTTTATTATGTCATCTTTCAACCTTCTTATGTGTACACACATATATCAGTCTTTTTAGTTTATTTTCATGCCAGATCACTATCTCCTTTATTATTTTTCTTTTTAGACATTCTTCCTCTGCTCTAATTTGCCCCTTTTTAATGCACAATGATCAACATTCTGTGTAATAATTGTGGTTATTTGGTGTTCTTCGGGATAACTGGGAATATTTTTGGATCGATGTCTAGTATTTTGACATTGAAGTATGGTGTAGAGTCATGTTTCCCTCAAATTCAAGCAAAAAATACATGAGCAAGATAGGAAAATTTTCACTAACTATTGGACCATAGTTTCATGCTTAGTTTACTAAATATAAATACATATATATGTGTAGAAAATATTAAATGTCCTTATATATTTTTGTATCTGTCTGTCTTCTTATAGCAGATAACAATTTTGTTTAGAACCTATTAAAAATGTTGTAAAATGATTTGAAATGTTGTATCTATATACCTTGAGTGCCATCTGATTTTTGTGCTTGAGTACAAGTAAGGGCAGTATTTGATAACAGTGGTGGTCAGAGAGCAGCTCTCAGTGACTGTTTTCAAGCTCTCTTATCTCTTATAAACGTTTTTATGTTTATTTGATGTTACCTTAGTTCCAACTGATAGTTTGTTTCAGGATAACTTTTTAATTTGACCTCAGCCACCACCCTCTTACCATAGTTCATGAATAATGAAAATGTCATCCTGTGTGGTGAGGTAACTTTTGTTATATGGTGGTGTAATAAAATTTTACTGCTAGTAAAGTACTGGCGTCAAGTTGAACTTCCACAACCAAGTTAGATTTGGGTTTCTGTTTTCACCTAGGGAATTTTAGTGACTGAATAAGTTTTATCTTTAATTTCACTTATTGCATAGTGGGCATATTTTTTTGCGTCTTATTGTTTTGTACTCATGTAATTGAAGAAATTTTAGGTAATACAGCACTCCCCATATATATATATATATATATATATATATATATATATATGTATATGAGAAAGATAAAGTTTCATCCTTCTAGATGAGGGAATTGAGAAGTATAGGATGGTTAAGTAACTTGCCAAATTCACACAGCTAGTAAGTCATGAATTTGAGATACATACTTCGTACAATTTAGTTTCAGTGTCTGCTTTTAATGACTCTGTTATCCTGCCTCTCAAGAACTAAGCTGATTGTTTTCTCTTCTAATAATCTTTGTGATTATAATTGTTCTGCTGGGATTTTACTAGTTCCTTACTTTTCTCTCTCGCTCCTCCTGAGATGCTTGTCATATGCATTTTGGCCTTCTCATTGTATTGTCCAGATCACTAATCATTTTTTTCTGTATGTTCAGTTTTTCTTCCCTCACAGTGTATTTTGTATAATTTATATAGATTCTTTCTACATAATTTTCCAGTTCTGTAGACATTTTTATATCTATCTTCCAGTTTCCAAGTTCTCTTTAATGTTAGGTTAATTTGCTCGCAAAACTGAGTTTTAAATTTTGGTTACTGTAGTGTTTTCTTTAGGTCTTGAAGTACTGTTGGTTTTGTTTAAGTTTTGTTACCTTGTTATACCTTCACATTGGATCTTGTTAAAATTTCCTATGTTACCCTATTATAGTTTCCTGTTTTCCTGCAGATAATTTTCACTCATTCGCTATTATTTATTGTATCTAAAATCTGTGTATCTTCCATTTATGCTGTGTCTATGTGTGTGTGTAAATCTCAAAAAAAGAATTTTGTTGAATGAAAAAAGTCAGATACATCCATATAGAACATGTACTGTATAATGTCATGTATATGAAATCCAGCAACAGACAAAACTCATCCAAAGGCAATAGCCAAAGTGATTGCCTCTGAGGGAAGGATGATGGAAATGTTCTAAACGTTGTTTGAGATGGTGGTTGCAGGAGTATAGATAGTTACCAAAGTTCGTGGACCGGATGCTTATGAACTGTGTGGTTTTTTTTGTAAGCTGTACCCTAACTAAAATTTTTTAAAAATGTATTGTTTCTACTGTCAAAATTTCACATCTCTATCTTTGTTCTTTCTTACTTCTCTATGACTTCACTTTAACCTAGAACCTTTACATCAGCAATATATAGGGTAGAGGTGAATTCCCGGAGAAAAAGAGTAATGACCATCATTCCCCTACTCATGAACAGTTCATTTGGACTATTTTTTTCTTCAGGGTCAGAGAGTCAGACATAGATTTTCCCAATGCTTAATCTAATGGTCAGTTAACATTGTATGTACATTTATGGCATCAATTTATTTTACATTGAATGTAAAGTTGATTTTTAAAAAAATTTTTTATTTAGGTATTATTGATATACACTCTTATGAAGGTTTCACATGAAAAAGCAATGTGGTTCCTACATTTACCCATATTATCAAGTCCCCACCCATACCCCAATGCAGTCACTGTCCATCAGTGTAGTAAGATGCCACAGATTCACTGTTTGCCTTCTCTGTGCTACAGTGTTTTCCCCGTGACCTCCCATACCATGTGTACTAAACATAATACCCCTCAATCCCCATCTCCCTCCCTCCCGATCCACCCTCCCACACCCCTCTCCTTTGGTAACCACTAGGCCCTTCTTGGAGTCTCTGAATCTGCTATTTTGTTCCTTCAGTTTTGCTCAGTTGTTATACTCCACAAATGAGGGAAATCATTTGCCACTTGTATTTCTCTGCCTGGCTTATTTCACTGAGCATAATATCCTCCAGCTCCATCCATGTTGTTGCAAATGGTAGGATTTGTTTCTTTCTTATGGCTGAATAGTATTCCATTGTGTATATGTACCACATCTTTATCCATTCATCTACTGATAGACACTTAAGTTGCTTCCATATTTTGACTATTGTAAATACTGCTGCAATAAACATAGGGGTGCATATGTCTTTTTGAATCTGAGAAGTTGTATTCTTTGGGTAAATTCCAAGGAGTGGAATTCCCAGGTCAAATGGTATCTCTTTGTTTAGTTTTTGAGGAACCTCCATATTGCTTTCCACAATGGTTGAACTAGCTTACATTCCCACCAGGAGTGTAGGAGTGTTCCCCTTTCTCCGCATCGCGCCAGCGTTTGTTGTTCTTAGTCTTTTCGATGCTGGCCATCCTTACTGTGTGAGGTGATATCTCATTGTAGTTTTAATTTGCATTTCCCTGATGATTAGTGATGTGGAGCATCTTTTCATGTGTCTGTTGGCCATCTGAATTTCTTCTTTGGAGATTTGTCTCTTCATATCCTCTGCCCATTTTTTATTTGGGTTATTTGCTTTTTGGGTGTTGAGGCATGTGAGTTCTTTATATATTTTGGATGTTAACCCCTTGTTGGATATGTCATTTACAAATATATTCTCCCATACTGTAGGATGCATTTTTGTTCTGTTGATTGTGTCCTTTGCTGTACAGAAACTTTTTAGTTTGATGTGGTCCCATGTGTTCATTTTTGCTTTTGTTTCCCTTGCTTGAGGAGATGCATTCAGGAAGAAGTTGCTCATGCTTATATTCAGGAGATTTTTGCCTATGTTGTCCTCTAAGAGTTTTATGACTTCATGATTTACATTCAGGTCTTTGATCCATTTTGAGTTTACTTTTGTGTATGGGGTTAAACTATAATCCAGTTTCATTCTCTTGCATGTAGCTGTCCAGTTTTGCCAACAGCAGTTGTTGAAGAGGCTGTCATTTCCCCATTGTATGTCCATGGCTCCTTTATCCTATATTAATTGACCATATATGGTTGGGTTTATATCGGGGCTCTCTAGTCTGTTCCATTGGTCTATGGTTCTGTTCTTGTGCCAGTACCAAATTGTCTTGATTACTGTGGCTTTGTAGTAGAACTTGAAGTTGGGGAGCATAATCCCCCAAGCTTTACTCTTCCTTCTCAGGATTGCTTTAGCTATTCGGGGTCTTTTGTGGTTCCATATGAATTTTAGAATGATTTTCCTTAGTTTGTTGAAGAATGCTGTTGGTATTTTGATAGGAATTGCATCAAATCTGTAGATTGCTTTAGATAGGATGGCTATTTTGACAATATTAATTCTTCCTATCCACGAGCATGGGATGTGTTTCCATTTTTTGGTATCTTCTTTAATTTCTCTCATGAGTGTCTTGTAGTTTTCAGGGTATAGGTCTTTCACTTCCTTCGTTAGGTTTATTCCTAGGTATTTTATTCTTTTTGATGCAACTGTGAATGGAATTGTTTTCCTGATTTCTCTTTCTGCTAGTTCATCATTGTTTATAGGAATGCAACAGATTTCTGTGTATTAATTTTGTATCCTGCAACTTTGCTGAATTCAGATATAAGATCTAGTTGTTTTGGAGTAGATTCTTTAGGATTTTTTATGTACAATATCATGTCATCTCCAGACAGGGAAAGTTTTAACTTCTTCCTTGCCAATCTGGATGCTTTTTATTTCTTTGTGCTGTCTAATTGCCATGGCTAGGACCTCTAGTACTATGTTGAAAAGAAGTGGGGAGAGTGGGCATCCTTGTCTTGTTCCTGATCTTAAAGGAAAAGCTTTCATCTTCTTTCTGTTAAGTATAGAAAGAATATATCTGTTGGCTATGGGTTTGTCATATATGGCATTTATTATGTTGAGGTACTTGCCCTCTGTACCCATTTTGTTGAGAGTTTTTAACATGAATGGATGTTGAATTTTGTCAAATGCTTTTTCAGCATCTATGGAGATGATCATGTGATTTTTTTTCCTTCTTTTTGTTGATGTGGTGGATGATGTTGATGGATCTTCAAATGTTTTATCATCCTTGCTTCCCTGGAGTAAATCCTACTTGATCAGGATGAATGATCTTTTTGATGTGTTTTTGAATTCGGTTTGCTAATATTTTGTTGAGTATTTTTGAATCTGTATTCATCAGGGATATTGGTCTGTAATTTTCTTTTTTCGTGGTGTCTTTGCCTGGTTTTGGTATTAGAGTGATGCTGGCCTGAAAGAGTGAGTTTGGAAGTATTCCCTCTTCTACTCTTTGGAAAACTTTAAGAAGGAAAAATTCAGCATTGAAGCCATCTGGTTCAGGAGTTTTGTTCTTAGGTAGTCTTTTGATTACCAATTCAATTTTGTTGCTGGTAGTTGGTCTGTTTAGATTTCCTATTTCTTTCTGGGTCAGCCTTGGAAGGTTGTGTTTTTCTAGAAAGTTATCCATATAATTTTTCATAGTATTCTCTAATAATTCTTTGTATTTTTGTGGTGTCTTTAGTGATTTTTTCCTTTCTCATTTCTGATTCTGTTTATGTGCATAGACTCTTTTTTTCCTGGTAAGTCTGGCTATGGGTTTATCTGCTTTGTTTATTTTCTCGAAGAACCAGCTCTTGCTTTCATTGATTCTTTCTATTGTTCTGTTCTTCTCGATTTTATTTATTTCTGCTCTCATCTTTATGATGTCCCTCTTTCTACTGACTTTGGGCCTCATATCTTTTTCTTTTTCTCGTTTCGTTAATAGTGAGTTTAGACTGTTCATATGCGATTGTTCTTTCCTGAGGTAGACCTGTATTGCACTATACTTTCCTCTTAGCATGGCCTTTGCTGTGTCCCACAGATTTTGTGGCAAATTGTTGTCATTTGTCTCCATATATTGCTTGATCTCTATTTTTATTTGGTCATTGATCCATTGGCTATTTAGGAACATGTTGTGAAGCCTCCATGTGTTTGTGGGATTTTTCATTTTCTTTCTGTTCTTTATTTCTAGTTTCATACCTTTGTGGTCTGAGAAACTGGTTGGAACAATTTCAATCTTTTTGAATTTACTGAGGCTCTTTTTATGGCCTAGTATATTATCTGTTCTTGAAAATGTTCCATGTGCACTTGAGAAGAATGTGTATTCTGCTGCTTTTGGGTGTAGAGTTCTGTAGATGTCTATTAGGTCCAACTGTTCTAATGTGTTGTTCAGTGCCTCTGTCTCCTTACTTATTTTCTGTCTGGTTGATCTGTCCTTCCTAGTGAGTGGAGTGTTGAAGTCTCCTAGAATGAATGCCTTGCAGTCTATTTCCCCTTTTAATTTTGTTAGTATTTGTTTCACATATGTAGGTGCTCCCATGTTGGGTGAATAGATACTTATAATGGTTATATCTTCTTGTTGGATTGACCCCTTAATCATTATGTAATGTCCTTCTTTGCCTCTTGTGACTTTCTTTGTTTTGAAGTCTATTTTGTCTGATACAAGTACTGCAACGCCTGCATTTTTCTCCCTATTCGTTGCATGAAATATCTTTTTCCATCCCTTGACTTTTAATCTGTGCATGTCTTTGGGTTTGAGGTGGGTCTCTTGTAAGCAGCATATAGATGGGTCTTGCTTTTTTATCCATTCTATTACTCTGTGTCTTTTGATTGGTGCATTCAGTCCATTGACATTTAGGGTGATTATTGATAGATATGTACTTATCACCATTGCAGGCTTCAGATTTTGGTTACCAAAAGTTCAAGCTTAACTTCCTTACTGTCTAAGAGTCTAACTTAACTCACTTAATATGCTGTTACACACACAATCTAAAGGTTCTTTTTTTTTTCCTCTTTCTTTTTTTTCCTCCTCCATTCTTTATATATTAGGTATCATATTCTGTGCTCTTTGTCTATCCCTTGACTGACTTTGGGGATAGTTGATTTAATGTTGCATTTGTTTGGTAATTAACTGTCCTACTTTCTTTACTGTGGTTTTATTACCTCTGGTGACAGCTATTAAACCTTAGGAACACTTCCATCTATAGCAGTCCCTCCAAAATACACTGTAGAGACCATTTGTGGGAGTTAAATTCTCTAAGCTTTTGCTTATCTGGAAATTGTTTAATCCCTCCTTCAAATTTAAATGATAATCTTGTCAGATAAAGTATTCTTGTTTCAAGGCCCTTCTGCTTCATTGCATTAAAAACGTCATCCCACTCCCTTCTGGCCTATAAGGTTTCTGCTGAGAAGTCTGATGATAGCCTGATGGGCTTTCCTTTGTATGTGATCTTATTTCTGTCTCTGGCTGCTTTTAGTAGTCTGTCCTTATCCTTGATCTTTACCATTTTAATTACTATATGTCTTGGTGTTGTCTTCTTTGGGTCCCTTGTGTTGGGAGATTTGTGCACCTCCATGGCCTGAGAGACTATCTCCTTCCCCAGATTGGGGAAGTTTTCAGCAATTACCTCCTCAAAGATACTTTCTATCCCTTTTTCCCTCTCCTCCTTCTGGTACCCCTATAATGTGAATATTGTTCCATTTTGATTGGTCATACAGTTCTCTCAATATTCTTTCATTCTTAGAGATCCTTTTTTCTCTCTGTGCCTCAGTTTCTTTGTATTCCTTCTTTCTAATTTCTGTTTCATTTATTATCTCCTCCACTGTATCTAATCTGCATTTAATATCGTCCATTGTGTTCTTCAATGATTGGATCTCCAAGTGGAATTCATTCCTGAGTTCTTGAATATTTTTCTGTACCTTCATGAGCATGTTAATGATTTTTATTTTGAGATCCGTTTCAGGAATATTCATGAGGTCGATTTCATTTGAATCTTTCTCAGGTGTCGTATTCATAATTTTACTTTGAACCAGATTTCTTTAGCGTTTCATGTTTGTATATAGTGCCTTCTAGTGTCTAGAAGCTCTACTCTCTGGAGTTGCTCAGCTCCTGAAGCTATTTCAGGGGTCACAGGGGAGTGGTATTGGTGCCTGGGGGGAGGAAAGAGCTGTTTCCTACTTCCCGGCTGCTATGCCTGCCTCCACTGCCAAAACCAGTGGCCTGAGCACACAGGTATAAGCCTCTATGCTTTGTATTTGTAGTTGCTGTATGGGGCTTCCCTCTGGCTGGCCTAATGCCAGGGTAGGGTTTGCTGGTTTGTGAGCCAGGTGGGGCTGGCTGGGAGAAAGGCACGGTAGGCTTGAAGGAGGAGGGTCCTTTGAGCTGTGTAGCCAGCCAGGGAGCTGGAGCGCCTGAAGATCGAGAAAGTTCCCAACGTGCTGGGCAGAGTGTACCCAGACAATTTTGTGTGCCTGTCCTTTCTCCTGAGCAGTAAGCTCTGTGCAATCCTTTCCCCTTCAGCAGCCTTCTTGTTATTAGTAAGTTTCTCAGACTGCCTGCCTTTCTGTTGTCCCAGAGCAGCTGGATATGGATCCTTGCTTTCCACAAGTGGCTGGAATCTCAGTCTCTCTAGATATTCTGCCTGTCTTAGCTTTCCAGACAGCACCCTGAAATGTAGGTTTGTGCTCCCAGAACAGATCTCTGGAGTTAGGTATTCAGCAGTCCCAGGCCTTCCACTCCCTCCCAGCTCTGTTTCTGTTCCTTCCGCAGGTGAGCTGGGGTGGCGGAAGGGTTTGGTTCCCGCTGGGCCACGGCTTTGGTACGTTACCCTGTTGTGTAAGGCTTATTCTTTTCTCCAGGTGTATGCAGTTTGGCCTTGCCTTCTTTCCTGTTGCTCTTTCAGGATTAGTCGTATTAATTATATTTTCGTATTATGTGTGGTTTTAGGAGGAAGCCCTGGCTCACTTCTCACGCCACCATCTTTAATCTTCTTCTCACAAAGTTGATTTTTATATGAATCCAACCTTAGAGAGACAAAGATGCCTAATACAATATGGGCATTATAGAAGAGTCAGATTTATAACATTTGGAATTGAGGCCTAGTGAGTCTATAATAACTTAAATATTTTTTGATGTTTGTTTTCTAATTAGGAGCCCATGAAATCCAGAGCACCACAGCTACATTTGGAATACAGATTCTACAAGCAGTTGGGATCTGGAGGTAAAGGCTTACATTCATTTTTAAATTTATAATAAAATGGGTTATCATGTTAGTGACTCTTTGGTTTCAAAGAGTAGCATTTTAAATTTGGTTAAAATGAATCACTTCTTAAGGCTGTGCTTACTAGACATTGTCTTAACATTCCCCCCACTATCTAAAAATACTTGGAGCTTTTTGTGATGATGCTAATGAGTAGAGACCATTGTGAGAATTTTAATTTGACAATATAAGATGCATTTATCTTCCACACTCTTAGACTTTTTGGCAATATAAGAGTCCTCTACTTATCCATGGTTTTCAGTTATCTGTGGTCATCTGTGGTCCTGAAGCAGATGATTCTCCTCTGACTCATTGTCATACCACTTCACACCCATTTGAGTGGCTGTTACCAACCAAACAAAGCAAAACCAACCCCTGCAACAGTAAACAAGTGTGTTCATGTGAATAAAAGAACTGGGTTCTTTGTGCACTGCTGGTGGGAGTGTAGAATGGTATAGCTGACATGGAAAGCAGTGTGACTGTTCCTTAAAAAAATTAAACATAGAATTCCCATTTGACCAGCAACTCCACCTCTGGTTATAGACAAAAAAGAACTTAAACCATATACTGAAAACAGTATTTGTATACCCATGCTTATAGCAGCAGTATTTGCAATAGCCAAAAGGTGTAAACAACCCCGTGTTCATTGACAGACTGATGAATAAGCAAAATGTCCTCTGTCCACACAATGGAACATTACTCACCTGTAGACATACACTATGATACAGGTGAACCTTGAGGATGTTGTGCTAAATAAAATAAGCTTGTCACAAAAGGACAAATACCATGTAATCCTACTTACTTAAGGTACCTAGTCAGATTCATAGAGACAGAGGGCAGAGTAGTGGTTGCCAGGGACTGGGGAGTGGGACAGTATTATTTAATGCACACTGAGTTTCAGTACGGGATGATGAAAAAGTTCTGGAGGTGGGTGGTAGTAATGGTTGCACCACAATGTGAATATAACTATTGCCACTGAATTATACAGTTAAAAACAATAAAAATGATAAATTTTGTATTATGTATATTTAACCACAATAAAAGCACAAATTAAAAAATAGACTTATTTAGAATTATTTAGTGAGATATCTCTGAGAAAATAGAAAATTTATCTAGTTCTACCTGTTTGGGTTTTGATCCTTATGTAAGTCGATATGTGTCTCTCTTTATCTAATTTGTGTGACAAGATCCCTCTTTTCTCTCTAATTTGTTCACTAAATCAGTTCACTAAATCACTAATCAGATGCAGACAGTAGGATTCTACATCTTTACTACAGTGTGCATATGAGGGAGGCTGAGTTAGCTTTCCATAGGATTAGAGTATTGTTTTATTCTGTTATCACTTTGTGTGATAGCAAAAAGTTATGTATTGAATAGCCTTGTTTTGTTACATCCACTCAACATTTACTGAGTATAATGAAGATCTAGGATTTGGGAGTCATTGGCATGGAGGTGACTTGTAAAGCTAAGGGAATGGATGTGATCTCCTAGGGGAACTGTGCCGACCACTCACTGCATTGGGGTGGAATGAATTTGGCTGACAGTAATGAAAATCACCAGAGCCCTAGTTCAGACAAGTAAAGGGGAGTGATGTGAGGAAAAATGAACAAGGAGTTCCAAGTGAGCGATTACAGGGTTGATATAGCTACTCAAAGGTAAGGAAGCGGATTCTCTCTAACTTTCTGCTCCTCATTTTGCTTCATCTTTATGATCCCATAGTTTTTTGTCACAAGAGGGAGGGAAGAAAGGATGAAATAACTTTCTATACAAGGATGACTTCCAGTTCTTTCTATCTCCTATTTCCATTCTTAAGATCTAATGATACATGTTTGTGCCAGTGGAATCAGAAATTCTGTATACCTAGAATTTTTCTCCTCTTCTTTCCCTTACTTTTCCAATGACTTTTCTCCCTTCCACAAGACCTGTTTGCTCTTTTGGATTATCTTGTTCAATTAGTGGCACCCCCATTCAAGCTAAAAAGGTTAGTGACCTTTGCTTTTGGCCTTTTGGGCAATGAATAAGTTCTGTCACTCTCTCTCTGTATCTCTTGACTTCATTCTCTTCCCCCAGTGTCCGTGGTCACCTCTCTGACCTGGGCCCCCTCGTGCGCTGTGCCTCCTCGCCTCCTTCCACTCCTAATGGGACTCATCGTTTAGCATGGGGTCCAGATTCCTTTCCCTTTCTACTGACCCACCTTTTAGTTGCACTAAACTTACTACAGAAAAGGGCTTAGTGCTTTTAGCTATCCATATTCTTCTTTCTGGAATGTCTTTCTCAGTGAATTCCTTCTTTCTTCAGGCCCCAATCTTAATGTCACCTCTTTTGCAGTGTATTTCCTGACATCAGTATTTCTCTCCAGAAATTTGACCTGAAATTATTTTGAATGTATCTGTATTTTTCTTTTATCACATTATATTATTGTTTGCTTATGTCTATCTCGTTGGTTAAAATTTGAACTCTGATGTTAGTGAAATGATACATTCATCTTTTTATTCTTGAAATTGAGCAGAATAATTTACAATTGTAGGTCCTTGGTTGAAACTATAAATTCTTAAATGAGAATAATAAGAATCTTTTCTTTTATTAGATGTGAAGTTGCAATACATAATCTCCAAAATTCTTATTGCCTGTTAACTTATGTGGTTGTATGCTTAAAGTTTGATGTTTAAATATTATACACAATTGTTATATTATTAAAATTTGAATTTATTTTCTTTCTGACAAAGAAACATAGCCAACAATTTCCAAAAATTTTATTTATTTTAATTAATTTCATTTGTTAGGTAAATTTATTTCCTCACTTAAGAGATTTAGAAATATAAAGAAAAAAATCAGTGATGGAAATGATAAATCAAGGAGACAGGCAGATGGTTATTTAATTAACTAAACTATACAGTTCTTTAGTTATTAGAATTAAGTTTTTTTATTTACTTGAAAAAATGCTTAGTTGAATTGTTGATACTTTATGAAAATACATGGAGCGTGTTTTGAATTTATGGGCAAATTTTCTTTTAAGATCTGTGATTTTGAGTAATGTTTCTTTATGTTAAATTATTTCCTTAGTATCAGGTGACTTAAATAGGCTATATCAGGGGAAACTTTGCAATTATTTATTTCTTGGAATTTATCAGCTGATATCTTTATCACAGAAGGTAAAATAACATTTTTTTAGTTATAAATTATTACTTAACAAAGGAAGTAAAATCATTTTTTTTCTGTCATAAGTTACTATTCTTGGCAAATCTCTTTAACTATAGAAACGATATTAAATATACTATTTGAGACCATGAGTATGTTAAATTACGATTTCTCAAGTGAGGGCTTGACTTTCTGATGTTCCCTGAACTATGTGGTTCTAAAAAATAATTTGGTAGTAGCAGCAGTGGCTGTTTCTAAAGTTATACCTCGTCATAGTATTGCCTTCTAAGAGCTGTTAAAAGAGTTTTTTTCCTTCGTTATACTGACCCACTGTCTTCATAGTTTGTGCCTTGTTAAAAAGTCAGGATTTATGTGGTCTCTATCTGTTTTTGCCCTCGTTTATAGATGCCTCTATAGTCATGTTATTTTTCACGACTGCCTGGGTCTCTCTGCTAGCTGAATGAGTGTTGGTGATTCCATAGTGTATGGAAATTTTATCATACTATTAACTTTTCAGACAGGTTGTGAGGTAAACATGGTATACATTCAGTAATATCTAAAATTCCTTTTATTTACCAAGTTGCCAGAGTTTCCCTGACCACGTTTATAGTATTTAAGAAATTATGCTCTTTCTACATATCTGATAAGTACGCATTACCAATATAAGAAAGAAGGGTTATTTGATGGTGATTTCAGTTTGGTTTGTATAGTACAGGTATTAGGAGAGTTGTATGTTGTGTGGTTATTATAGTATTTTTAGTGATTCACTACATAGGAATCTCATACAAAAACAAACCATATATTTGAATAGGGTATGACTAAATGGTAATGAAGGATTTAATTTTCTGAAGTACAAGTTCATTTTTGGAATTCCCTATGTAATAAATAGTAAAATGATAGAAAGAACAAAGCCATGAAAAACAATATGATGATTTCATATTTCATTTTTATCTTTGATTTAAATATAAAGTAGTACATTGTGAGAAGAAAGGTTTGTAAGCTTGTAGCTTGGTGGTAAGAATGATAGAGAGAATCTAGTTTTTCCTTAATTATTAGTCCCCAAATGGATAACTGAATAATGAAAAATGTAATTATTTATTCAGTATTCATATAATAGTCATTTAGTATTCACATAATATTCATTGATGATTTGATTAAACATAAACAGTAACTGTAGATGTTACTTTTTAATGTTCTTTGAAATTTAGAATAGTTTCTAAATGTGTAAAGAGAATTATCACAGAAAGAAATATTGCTTCTATTTTACAGTGAGGTGTGGGGTGGCTTCATTCTTTTTATTTGGGGTTAACTGGTAGAATTTTACTACTAAATGTGGGTGCTGCAGTATTTTAATGGAACAAATGTTACCAAGTCTGGAACTTTTTGCACCTGTTTGTTCATATCAGAGTTTACTGCTCAGCTAGGATGGCAGTTCTTGAACTTTTAGGTCCCAGGACCCTTACATACTCTTAAAACTTTCTGAGGATCCCAGAGGACCTTTGTTGTGAGTTATAGCTACTTATATTCACCATATAAAAAATTAAAACACACATAAAAATACTGCTGTTAGTTCATTATAATAATTGATAATTATAATTTAAAATCACAACTAACTATGTTTTCCAAATAAAAGAAAGGGAGAAAAGTGGCCTTGTTTTACATATTTTGCACATCTCTTTAATGTCAGGCTTAATAGAAAACAGGTAGATTCTCATATCTTCCGCTGCATTCACTCCATTGCCATGTCACATGTCACGTAGCCTCTGGAAAACTCGATTGTTCACTTGTAGGAGAATGAAAGTGGAAAAGGTGAATAACATCTTAGTGGTATTATAAAAATACTTTTGATGTCACTGACTGATTCAGAGGATCTCATGGACCACCCACTACTGCCCCCAAGTATTTCCAGGCCACATGTTGAGAACTGCTGAGCCAGGAGTGTAATAAGCATTTATGTTAAAGGTTAAGAATGTCTTAAAGCAAAACTTCTAAGGAAAGAAGAAAGCCTGTGTGATAATTCCTGTATTTCGTGTTTCTAATCAGATTTTAGGTTTTCTTAACCAAATCTGTAGAGTTTGAACTTCCTAATAAGAATGTTAAAACTTTTGTTTTGATCCCTCCTACATGAACAATACCAGACCTGAAAATGGAAAGAAGCATCATGATATTCTTTCTTTTCAATGATATGTTTAGCTATTACCCACCTATGAGGAACTTCAATACCTCGCATAAAATGCCAAGCAGTGTTTAAGAGTATTAGACCTCCTAATGTTTTGTGACTTAATGTTGTTTTGTCACTTAAATGGAATGCTAAAATATAAAATGGAGGGTTTAGTAAAGTTAATTTTGGGGGAGTAATGGTGAGATTATATTTTCAAATAATATGAGAACTTTGTAATCTTACCCATTCTTGGGCTTTTCTTGGGAAAAAATGTAGTTTCCTGAAAACCAGGGATGCTTGTAAGCATCCCTGAAAATTATTGATGTTAGAAATGATCAGTACTAACTCCCTTGAATTCACAATAGATGGCTTTTTATAGTAGTCTCAAAAATAATTTTTAGAACAATTAGAATTGGGTGGAGTATAAGTTTATAGTTGAAAATTCACTGGATATAAGAACAAATACAAACACTAGTTTTTGTCCTTGAGTTGGATTGCATTCGTGCAATTCAGTGTCCAAATACTTATGATCAAGGCACGCAGGTAGTAGCTTAACACCTTGGTTACTCTTCCTTTTAAGCCCTTCTCCTCAGCTTTTCCTCTTGTCCTATTTACCCTCACCACCCCCGACTTTAAAAACCCTTTTCTGGTCTTGCTCACCGTATTTATGTTGCTGTGGCTGTTTTGTTTTGTATTTGCTTAGGGTACTCCCCAGGCCCTGCTTGTTAGTTTAACTTCTCTTAACTCTTAACAATTCAACTCATTTGCTCAGTGGTAGAAAACTGCCCAGACTTGTCCCTGGCAATGAAATTCTACTTTGGCCTTTCCAGTGTGTAATTTACATTATTGAATTTTTAAAAAATGTAAAACTCTTGATTCTGTACTTCAGTGACATAAATTTGTGTTGAAGTTTCTGTATTCATTGACTCATAAAACAGTATCTCAAAGAGTCAGTTAGAGTTAGATCATCTTTTTTGTTCATCAAAGATTTGTGCCGAATCATATTTTAAGGTAAACTTATGATCGGTAAAGCTAAGGTATTTTTATTCAGATTGGAGACTAAGCATCTGTTTAATTTACTGAATGAAATGCTACGCTGTTTATGGAATTTAGCCATGTTGGATAAGGTAGAGATATATAATTTTGAGACACTTTGAAACCATTAAAGAAAGGAACTTTGGGAGAAAACGGAATCAGTTTCCTTTGGTCCCTTTACTGATCTTTTTCACATTGTTATTTTAGAAACCCAGAAGTATGCTGTATATATAGTTTGGTTGAATGTACATGTTCGGTATGCAGTAATTTTCCTCCCAACCATGAGTTGGCTTGTATGAAGTATACAGCAGAGCAGATTTACTTATGTGTACCTTTCCTCAACTGTTACATGTTCTGTGTGAATAATTATAAATTAGAGATAGTTTGAAAGGAAGAAATTTGAAGTTCGGGTAAAAAGAATAGTTGGGAACTTGGATGGCAGAACTAGGATAGAAATTTTTGAAATGCAGCCTTAGAAGAGCTCAAACAAAATGAGTCAGAGTAGATCTGAGCCTTGGAACAGACGTGTTCCTTCTGTTATGAGGTCCGGTGGGAAGGGAGAGGAAGCCAAAGTTACATTATAGGGCACCAGAGTCCAAACTGTGTACTTTGCTTTGTTCCTAGGGGCTCCAAAATGAAGTTAATAGTTAATAAGAGTAGAGGTAAAGCTATATAACTTTGTTATTAGGGAGGGTGTTTGAGAAATACTTGTTCAGTTACAGTTAATACATGGATTAAGTGAATATGATCTAAAATCTTTCTTCAAGTTTTTCTTTGTGATTTCAGGAGAATTTTTACAATGTGCATTTTATTCCTGATTGCAGAAAATAATGTGTTCTTTGTAACAATTTAGAAAGTTTTGAAAAATATTAAAGTGGAAGTAGAAATCATCTATGCTTCTAGTAATCTGTTACTTTTCTGGTTTTTCTTTCTACTATCTTTCTATTCATATGTATGCTTAATGACTCATTAAAAACATTTTATTTTAAAAGTAATGTCTGATTGTTGTAAACAGCCAAATTAATTAATCAGCTCATAATTATAAGAAGTAAACAGTAAAAGTTTGTCCTTCACAGTTTACTTCCAAAGGTAGGTAAAGCCTGTGTTACAGTCCTCAGAATGGGTATGGCATAATTAGTTTCATTAGTCCAGGGTTGGTGAATGTGTAGGTAATGCTCAGTTATTTTTATTATTGCTACGAACAGTGCAGCTTGAAAATTATTGTATGCATACTTTTGCTTACTTTGAAAAGGATAGGGCATTTTTACTCCAAAAATGGAGCAGTTCACATTCCTGCCAACTAAAGTTAAATGTACAACTTTGTAAATTTTGACTAATTAACTTTTTGTGAATATCCTTTTGATGTACAGCATAACTTAACAAATGGTAGTTTCTTAAAGGTCAGTTGCAGCGTAGTTAGAACTATGTGAAAAACCTTTTCTATGCTCTTACATTAAAATCCCCTGTACTTTAAATAGATCATTGACCTGTGCTTGATTTTGTAAATGGCAGTCATTGGTCACTTGGAAAATATTGGTTCATTGAATTAGGCAGATTTTCAAATATTGACAAATCTCATTACCCCAGATTAAATTCTAGTAGTTAATGTATCACGATTTCAGAATTGAGTCACAAAAATCAGAATTTTTTTTAACTATTGGGAAGCTGTTGAGGTCATCTGGCATATATAAATTTTGCAAAATTCTAACTATTACTCAAAAGCTTGAATTTTATTATTATTGTTAACATATGGGATAGTTTGTTATTTCAGTTTCCCTTAATTTAACAGGCTCTTTGTTCATTTTTGAAAATGCTTTTACTTCTTTTTGTTTTTTTGTTTTTGCTTCATTACACTTTTGAATAGAAGAGGTGAAAGTGGACATCCTTGTCTTGCTCCCAGTCATCAATGGAAAACATTCAGTCTTTAACCTTTAAATGTGATTTAGGTATGAGTTTTTCTTAGCTGCCCTTTACCAGGTTGAGCAAGTTTCCTTTTGTTACACATTTGCTGAGAGTTATGTCAGATATTTTCTCTGCATCTATTAAGATGATCTTACAATTATTTACATTTATTCTGTTATTTTGGTAGGTTATTCAGATGTTACTATGAATTACATTGGTAGATTTTTGAATGTTAACTATAACTTGGATTCCTGGGTTAGCTCATCATTGCTTATGGTGTCTTGTTCACACTTAAGCCATAATGTCCAACCCCATTCCATGAGGGTGTAGTAGTAGATTTTTAGTAAACATTTGAAAACATTTACAAAAATCAGTCATTTAATAAACCAAAATATATTGCTACCTCATTCAGAGATCATTTCACAACCACTTCAGCTATTAGGAACATAGAGGGTAACCCAGAAGGAAGTAGAAAAGCTCTTTGACAGTCCTTTCATTCAATAACCGCAGAACCTGTGTATTTTTACATTCTGTATAGAGTTCTAAGAAGCGTGATGATCTGCTTTCCTTGCACCATACTGATAAGAAGCAACAAGCTGAAGAGTAGTTATGGGAAATTGCTAAATTAAGAGCATAAAAATAAAAAGTTTCAGTGTGTGTATAAAGGGGGAAAAAGGCATTTAGAAATAATTTTAAAAGCTTAGTAGCTGAGAGTTCATGGTAAGTCTTATTCACAGTTCCAGGCTCTTAATGTGTATAGTGTAGTAAAAGCAGTATTTCATAGTTGGAATAAACTTTGGTAAGCTCCTCATCCACCATTTATGAACTTTTTTCCTGCTTTTACATCTGTAAGGGGTAGATCTTACCCATGTAAGGTAAGAGTGGCTTATAAGATAATGATTTCCAGTGGCAAGGGAAAAGTGTGTGTGTGTGTGTGTGTGTGTGTGTGTGTGTGTGTGTGTGTGTGTGTGTGTGTGTGTGTCATAGGGTGCGCTGACATATACACACGGGTGTATGAGAATATCTGTGTCTGGGGGAGGGGACCATGTATACATTTTGAACTTGTTCACCTTCCTCCTCCCCTCCTGTGATTACATTATCACCTCCCTGTCCCCAGATGTCTTGCTGCTTCACTCATAGTCATATGTGAGAAAAACTGTCCTTAGCCACTAGATAAGCAAACTGAAGTCTGCTTGAGAGGTTGAATGGTTAAGATTAGGACAAACGAAGAACCTAGTTGTCCTTCCTTCTAGGTCAGTGTTTTTTTGTTCTGCCTCTGCAATAATTAGTGTTCAGAATGATAGAGCAAACAACAAGAATGAAATTATGCTCCAAATTCTTTGTTTTAAAAAGAATGGGAAAGATTTTATCTTACTTTAGGAAGTTTTATTCTCTTCTAAAATTACTGAAAGTAAAAACAAGCATAAAAAATCATCATACCATTTGGAAGCAAAACTGAGACTTCTAAGATAGAAGAAGTTCAGTTCTTCATGGTGAATAAGTAAGTAAATGTAATGTTATAAAGATACATCAATTATCTATTATATGTTAGCTTTTTGGGAGTCTGTTCTAAGAATAAAATGCAGATGATTTCTGTGAATTGGGGCTTTTTATTTGGGTTCTATATTATTTTGTGTTATTGCCTAATGAATTATTTAATAAATAGTGTCATAGAAGAAGAGACTTTATTTTTATTTTTTTTATTAGGGTATTATTGATACACACTTTTACAAAGGTTTCACATGAAAAAACAATGTGGTTACTACATTCACCCATATTATCGAGTCCCCCTCCTTCCCCATTGCAGTCACTGTCCATCAGTGTAGTAAGATGCTGCAGAGTCACTACTTGTCTTCTCTGTGCTACACTGGAAGAGACCTTATTATCTCCCAATTTCCATGGGTCATGAGTCCAGGCATGGTTTAGTTGGGTCCTGTCAAGGATCTTGCTAGATAGATGTCAAGGTATAAGCCTGGACACAATCTTACCTGAGATTTAGAGCTCTCTCAAGCTCACTGGTATTTCCATTATTCAGTTTCTCATGACTGTAGGACCAAGGCCCTCAGTTCCTTGAGCCTCCCACCCATTTCCTGGTATGTGGGCTCTTCCACAGTGTGGTAATTTGCTTCTTTAAGGCTAAAAAGAGAGCTTCTTTGCTGGTTTGAATATCTCTGACTCCTAGACCCTCTTTTTTGAAGGGCTTGCCTGATTAGGTCAAGCCAATCAGAGTAATCTCCTTTTTAATTAATTGACAGTTCACTGATAGGGGCCTTACTTACATTTGCTACATAACATAACATACATAACATAACAACATAGTCTCATGAGTCAAATCTTGGAATCTTGTGCACGCTCAGGGAGGGGATTGTATGGGGTATATATACCAGAGGATGGGAATCTGGGGGGAGATTTTAGCATCATGCCTACCACAGGGTTATTAAAAAGAGCAGTGATTCCTCTTTCAAAAAACAACGAGTCTTTCCTATGTGCCAAGTATTTTTCTAGGCTATTGAAATTTAAGGCTGAAATTCGCACTTCCTGTCTTGGCGAGGTGGTGGAGACCACCAGGGAAGCACTGTTTATAATATATTCAGTAATGCAGCTACAGTAGGGGTGTAACCAGCCTGCACTGTGAACATCAAAGAGAAGGTGTAGGGAGAGAGGAGGTTGGGTCAGGATAAGTTTATTGTGTATGGAAAAAGTGAAAGTTCTGCTGCAGTTCTTGAAACTACAAGATTTTTAAAAATTATTTGTTGATTTTCTAGAAAGAAAAATTTGGTATTTAGAAGAGGAAATGATTAAAATCCTTTTTCTTTTCCCTCAGATGGTATACCTCAAGTTTACTATTTTGGCCCTTGTGGTAAATACAATGCTATGGTGCTGGAACTGCTGGGGCCTAGTTTGGAAGACTTGTTTGACTTGTGTGACAGAACGTTTTCTCTGAAAACTGTTCTCATGATAGCTATCCAGCTGGTAAGTAAAGCAGCATGTTTTGAAGTTGTTTGACTGATTGGATTGTTTGGTTACAAGTTTATATTAAAAGGTTAAAGTTTGGTGACATTTTACCAAACATTTGACCTAATAAAAATGTTTTTGTTTTTTCATATCACTGTCTTTTTAGGATCCATATAATTTAAAATAATTGAATCCAGTGTATTTTATTTGTGTGGAAGAATCACTATCCTATTACTTTTAGATCAGACTTTTAAATCTTACTTTGAGAATTAACTTATTTCCAGTACACTTTTCATGTAAAAAAAAGAATACTTAGAAAAGAGAACCCTCAGAAACATGGGTTCTTAATCTTGGTATTAACTACTAATGACCTAGAAAAAGAAGAAACAAACTAATGAAGGAGTCTTACAAGTTATTTGAATTTCAGGGAACCTGTTAGGAAACAACTTAGAGGGTGACTTTAAGGCAGTTTTGAAATAAATGCAAGAGGTCTTAACATTATTTTTATCCATTGACTCATTAATTCCACTTCTACACATTTTCCCCTTGGAGATATGCAAATGTATTTAAAATTTTTTGGGTGCAGATGTTTATAACAACCCGAATGTGCAGAAATAACAGGTTGGCTGAATAAATTATTACTAACTGTAAAGTAATATGCAGCCATTAAAAAGTGTATATTAAAAGAATGTTTCATGACCTGGAAAATGCTCATAATATATCACTAGTTAAAGTATAGGTCATAGAATATTATAAATTATGTGATCCAAAATGTGTTCACAAACAAAAATGGCCTTAGTGACTCTATGTTTACATTGCATTATCAACCATGATTGTTATTAAATGAAGCAATTTTATTTTCTTAATTTATATTGTTTTATTTTGTGACAGTTTGTACAATGAACATATTTGAGAATGTGTAAAACAAGTAATAAAAATGTGCTATATTATTAGTTTATTCCAAAATTTTTTAGTTTTAAGACCTTTTAAAATATTTAATACCAAAGGAAAAAAATAAAGGAAACGAATTTTTTAAAAAAAGAAAAAGGAAGACATCCTGAAGAGTATGAGTTGTTTTTATTTTATAATTTAGACTCTAAGTTTCTTTACTGTAAGTGTAAAAGTCTGATTATTGAACTGATAAAAAGAAATTACAACTTAATGAATGCCTGTTTATGCTTTTTACAGTTCAAGATTTTGTATCAAAAACCCTTTTGATTTTATGAGGTAGCATAGCATCATTTAAAGTACTGATTGAATCAAATTTACTGATATGAAAATAATTCATAAAACTCACTTTCATTTATCAGTGACCGTAATAGTCTAATAAAATATTTTTAATCATTACTGGATATGAGAAACTACGTCTGGTATCATGTTACTTTAAAGGGTTGAAACAACTTCTGTATTTTTTATTTTATGTTGTTTTCATTGTGAAAGTTCTGTCTTGCCTCTATCATGCCTTTTTATGTTAGTCAAAGCATAAAATAAAATTTATCTTCTTTTTTTTTTTAATCAAGATTTCTCGCATGGAATATGTTCATTCAAAGAACTTGATATACAGAGATGTAAAACCTGAGAACTTCTTAATAGGACGACCAGGAACTAAAACCCAGCAAGTTATTCACATTATAGATTTTGGTTTGGCAAAGGAATATATTGATCCAGAGACAAAGAAACACATACCATACAGAGAACACAAGAGCCTTACAGGAACAGCTAGATACATGAGCATAAACACACATTTAGGAAAAGGTATGTGTATCTTTTGTAAGTACGGACATTTGAATTTAGTAATGTGCTAACAGTGTGAGTTTTTATTTGTTATTTTTCAGTTTTTGCAGGTTACAATTGCTTCTATTATAATTTTTATTTATCACATCAGCTAGAGCTTACTTTCATTTATGTTTAATTTTATTTTTCTAAAGTAAGTTGCTCTAGAGTAAATGAATGACATTTTCTTTCATTCACGGTGTCTTTTTTTTTTTAGTATGATATCTTGAGATGTTCAACTTTGATAAAGTTAGGGTGATACATTTGATTATTTTTATTAAAGAATATGAGAGAATACTTAACCTTAACTGAATTTAGTGTGTACAAAGATTTCTGACTCTGACTAGAGCTCTCTCATACAGCTAGCCAGGAAGATAGCAACCTGCCTAGTACAGTTGATACTGAGAGTACATACCTTAGATGTACTGTTTACTCTATGCTAACTATATGACTTTGGGAAAATAACTTAAACATTTTAAAGGGATTCCTTATTTGCAAAAAAGTAAAGTAATATCAACTTCATAGGGTTTCTTACAGCTTTTATTTTTCCCTGGTCCAGGATTCAATCCAGGATTTAATTGTCATTCTCTCTCTGGTCTCTCTGCATCTGGAACAGTTCCTTGCCTTTCTTTAAAGTACAGGTTGTTTCATACAGTGTCCTCCTTTGGGGTCTGTGTGGTCCTTCTTCACAATTTATCTGGGTATGCATTTTCAGCACAGATTCCATAGAAGTGATGTGTTCTCAGTGCATGTCAGGAGGCCCATAATGTCTTAGTTCCAAGTAGCTTTGGTCACTTGCTTAGAGGACTGTCTGCTAAGTTTCTCCCCTTAAAAGTTTCTTATTTTCCCTTTGTACTTAAAAAGTGTTCTGTAAGTGGATCTTTGAGATTATGTAAATACATTGTTCCTGATCAAAGTTTCATGCACTAGATTTAGCATCCATTTATGGTTTTGTCAATGCCTCATTCCTTATGTATTCCTTAGTTGATATTCTCATGTAAGCAGAAGCTTTCCCTTCTTTCCCCATATATTCACTTATATCAGTGTGGAATCATGGATTCTTATCTTGAGTTTAGTATAGTGATTACTATCATTATTTATTTTGATGCTAAAATTGTCCCAGATTTGGCCACTGGTTACTTGTTAAGCTGTCCTTTTGGCATGTTCTTATGGCTTTTTGATAACTACTTTCTTGGTGCAACAAGTTGTTCCAGGCCTGTCTTGTAATTTCTTTGCTCTAGTTCAGAAACAGACATTTCTCCGAGAAGGCCTGGGTCCTTTTATTTGGTAATGGTATGTACTTCCAGGCCCTTTCAGCTGCAAAACTAGGAAGTGTGTGTATGTGTGTGTGTGGGAGAGAGAGAGAGAGAGAGAGAGAATAAACACATACAAATTCACTGTGTGTACACAAACACACACACACATGTACATACATACAAATATACCTATGCATGTATATGCATATATGAACATATGTTAATATCTGTTAAAAGTTATGAGTTTATACTCTTATTTCTAATTTCAGCCCCAAACCACAAAGTAGTATCTTCTCTTTCCATGTTTGTAATTCTCTTTCCTTTTCTATTCTTTGCCAACAGAAAGAAATCTGGGTACTACTACACTAGTATATTTACTCATTTTTAGCCTGGGATACTCAGAATGTCATTTCAGAATTGGTGACTGATAACGCTTTGTGAAGTGAGCTTAGAATTGCAGCACTTGTTTATTGAATAATTATTTTTCAGAGTGAAGTAAGATTTACATTTGCTAAAGTATACTTTATTTGAATGTATAATTTATGATTATTGACAGATGTTCACACCTGTGTAACCCATAGATAGCCCTACCAAGATTTAGAACACTATCATCATCCCTTAAGACTTTCTTCTTATTCTTTCTCCAAAAGCAGCCATTGATCTGATTTCTATCACCATAGATTAGTTTTGCTGAATCTATTACTTCATATAAATAAAATCATTTGACTTCTTTTGCTTAATATATATGAGATTCATTCATGATGTTGCAAGTACCAGTAATTTGTTCCTTTTAAAGACTATGTAGTATTCCATTGCATAAATCACAAATCGTTTATCCAGTCTCATGTTCATGAACATTTTGATTATTACCAGGTTTTTACTATTAATAAAACTGCTATGTCATTCTTGCAAATTTTTTAGTGGGCTTAATTTTCAGTTCTTTTGGGTATATACCTAAGATTGGAGTTGTTGGGTCATGGTGACTAATGATTTTCACTGTTTCATGTGCTTATTGACCATTTGTATATCTTCTTGATGTGTGCGTCAATGCATTATTGATTTGTAGGGATTCTTTATATATTCTAGATGTTGCTAAATACATCCTCTGTGAATATTTTCTAGTCTGTAGCTTGCTTAGCCATTTTCTTAATGGTATCAATTGATGAACAAAAGTTGTAAATATTTATAAAGTCTAATTATTGATTTTTTCTTTTATTATTAATACTTTTGAAATCCTAAGAAATATTTACCCCCGTGTGATGAAGACATTTTGTATTTTCTTCTACCATGTAGAATTAATTTTTGTATGGTGTGACATAGGGGTTGAGGTTCTCTTTATGATATATTCTTTTCCATTGAATTATTTTTGTGCCTTTCTAAAATATCAGTTCTAGGTTATGTTTACATTGGTTTATACTTAAGTCTTAAGCTGTGGCCAGTTTTCATGTCAGAGGTAATTGAACTTAATTTTCTGCTTATAGATTGTGTCCCTGACATCTCACTCACAAGGGAGAACAGACAGGAGTGTAAACCAATCGGTACTTATCCATCATCCACTGCTCAAGTGTACCTTACAGTGTGCATAGTTTGTACAGGACCTTAGAAGTCATCTGATCCAACCTCCCATTCCTGGTTTTAGCTTCTTATCTAACCATTCTGTCCAGACTTACTAAATTCTGCATGTCTCTGCTTCTGTCTCTCATTCATAAGTAAGTAGCACTTGGTATAATCCCTGATAGTTGACCTGATGGTAGGCTCATGGAAGTTTTTCTTTTTAGATGTCTGAAATATGCAAATTTACCTTTCTTTAAGAAAAGTAAGCTTCAGACATCTTAAATTATAAAGCACAAATTGTATACCAGTAGTACTTGAGGCAAGTGACTTTCAATAGCAAACTTTTCTGATAGATGTGAAATACGACTGGGTAGACATACAACTTTCAGGATTGTGCCTCCTGTTAAAACCAGACACACCTGTATTTACAAGAACAGTGTGTGTGAGAAATTTTCATTTCATGGTAGTTATTAACAGACTATTTTATAACTAACAAAGGTCACAACCTTTTATTGTGAGACATGAAATCACAACTTCCTTGTGGCCTAGTGTTCTTTATCTAAACAATGGTAAATGAAACAGCATTCTATTTGTAGAAACTGCAAAGTGAGTCTGATATGTTTGTCCTTGTTAGGAAAAGCCTTCAGAGTTTGGGAAATGGCATTTAACTTGCAGTAATCTCTTTTTTACTCTTCTTTCAGGAAGAAAACAAAAAATTTTTTCTTTGACCAGCATTGCAAAGAACAATAGCTTTATTCCTTACTTTCTCCCATTAATAAAAGCCCTGCTTCTTAGTTTTGATGTAGAACTTGGGAGTAGATGGGTAATATTAACAGAGAGAAAAATGCATTTGTCAAGAGTATTTGAGTTCCTGTTTTTAAAAAAACTAAGGATAAGAACTAACATGAATTTGAGAGTTAAAGCATTCTATAAGTTTGAGGTGGCTGTGAACATGGAATATTTAGTGGTGTTTTGAGTTTAGAGCACTTGGCTTTATGAGTAGTCAGGAAGAGATCAAAAAGGAAAAGGAACAGTGAAAGCACGACCTTTTTAGTAGTGATTTTAATTTGTGTATATATAACTTCCTCCCTCCCTTCTTTGCTTGGACCTTGGCAGTTACTTTTAAAGCCGCCTTACTCATTATTCATTTATTCTTGTGCATTCAAAAATCTATTCACATGAACCTTCAAAATAGAGAATTTGTTCAGAGGAACATTTGTACAGGTTTATAAATATTTTCCTTGTGGAGAGTCACACTGTATCATATTTAAGAAGGAAAAAGTTGTTCCTAAAATAATAATATGGAAGAGTAGTATAACATCACATTGTAGAATTTAGCATCTTTCATCCTCTGGTATGTACCTGTTGATCTTAATTAGGTGATTTATGTTCACAAGGCAGACGTAGTGATTCATTTGTACACCTTTCTCATATCTCATCACTGTTCAAGATGCAATCTCAATTAGGCTGTGTGTGACAGAGATAAATTTCTTTGGTCTGCTTTAATTTGGAAACTTTCTTTAGTATTGTCATGTTGAATTGTTATTTAAGTGTCTGATCAAGTATCTTTTTGAAAACTTTTTTTGTCAACTACTTTGAACCTCACTGTATAATCTTCCTTTGCATCACTTTGTTTGCTTTCATGTTTTCTCCTGTTGAAATCATTTGAAACTAAGTAAATACTGTATATTTCTCTTTAGTAAGTAGTTTGAAATTGTCTTATAATTATTGAGAATTTATAAATAAAGAGACTAGGATTTGAGGAATAGCCAGTTGCTTTGTAAGTTTAAAAGAAAAATCTATGTTCCTTGGAAGAATGATATTTCAAGCCTCTAAGTGGTAAGCTTTCTGAATAGCGGAGAAGGAATCACGGGATTATGGTGTTACAAAAATGCCTCCTTTCTGTGCTGTCATTCTGTGATGTGATTCATATAATATAATTTCAAGGTTAACTGCCCAAATTTCTGAGGCCTGCTCTCTTTAAGCCTCCCAAACAGCTTTTTAAAGTTTAAAATCATCTATTTATATATCATAATTACACTTTAACATTTAAAAAATGGATCACATAATTCTTTGCTTTCTTCAAGTATGATGAACGTAATTGATATTTTCTTGATGTTTTAGGTCATAATTTTTGTATGATTACTGCTATATAATGATATCCTCAAGGTCAGTTGGAGAATGTTAGGGTGTATACCTTTATCAAAGTAAGTTTAGAGAAAATGCATTCAAATAGTATATTTCTAAAAAAAATGTTACTTTTTAGAGCAGTTTTAGATTCACAGTAAAATTAGTGGAAAGCTACAGAGATTTTCCTTATACCTCCTGCCACCGTACATGCACACTGTCCCATTATCAGCATCCCCCTTAGTGGGTACGTTTGTTATAATTGAGGAACCTACATGGACACATCATCACCCAAAGTTCATAGTTTACTTTAGTATTCACTCTTGATATTGTATATTTTTGGATTTGAACAAACTTACAGTGACATGTAGCTGCTACTGTAGTATCATACAGAGTAGTTACATTGCCCTAAGCATCCTCTATGCTCCACTTATTCATCTCCCCAAGCCCCTTGGCAATCACTGATCTTTACTGTCTCCATAGTTTTACCTTTTCCAGATGCCATACAATTGAAGTCATACACTGTGTAGCCTTTTCAAATTGACTTCTTGTATGAATTTAAGGTTCCTCCATGTTTTGTGACTCTGTAGCTCACTCGTTTATAGAGCTGAATAATATTCCATTGGCTAGATTATTTAACAACTAACCTACTGAAGGACATCTTTCCTTCCAAGTTTTGGTGATTATGAGTAAAACTGCTAGAAACATTTATGTGCAGATTTTTGTGTGGACATAGTTTTCTATTCCTATGGGCAAAACCAAGGAGCTTGATGCTGGATCATGTGGTAGAGTATGTATGTTTAGTTTTGTATGAAACCACCAGACTGTCTTCCAAAGTGGGCATACCATTTTGTATTCCAGCCACCAATGAATGAGGGTTCCTGTTGCTTCACATCCTTTCCTGCATTTGGTATTGTCAGTGTTTTGGATTTCCACCATTTTACTAGGTGTGTAGTGATATTTCATTGTTGGTTCAATTTGCATTTCCTGATGACATATGATGGATCATCCTTTCATATGCTTATTTGTCACTTTTGTATCTGTTTGGTGAGGAGTCTGCTAAGGTCTTTGGCCTCATTTATAATCCATATTGTGAAATTTTAAGAACCTTTTGTATATTTGGGTAATAGGCCTTTTTGAGATGTGTCTTTTGCAGATTTTTTCTTCCAGTCTGTGGCTTCTCTTTTTATTCTCTTAAAGGTCTCTTTCACAGAGCAGATGTTTTTAATTTTAATGAAGTCAATTCATCAATTATTTCTTCCATGGATCATGCCTGTGGTGTTATATATAAAAAGTCATTGCCCAACCCAAGTCATCACCATTTTCTCCTCTATTATCTTCTAGGAATTTTATAATTTTTCACTTGACATTTGGGTTTGTGATGCATTTTGGTTAACTTTTGTAAAGGGTATAAAATCTGTGTCTACGTTTATTTTTTTGCATGTAAATATCCAGTTGTTCTAGCACCATTTGTTGAAAAGAGTAATCTTTACTCCATTGTATTGCCTTTGCTCCTTTGTCAAAGGTCAGTTGACTATTTTTATGTGGGTCTATTTCTGGACTTTTTATTCTATTCATTGATTTGTCTATTCTTCACAAGCACCCACTGTCTTGATTACTGTAGTTTTATAGTAAGTCTTGAAGTTGTGTCTTTTTTGATAGTTTTTTTGTTCTTCAACTGTATTTTAACTTAATTCTTGTTAGTGTGTGTGGAATGCCTACTGGTAGCAGTATTTTGTTTTTCTCTTCTTTTGGTTTTATTCTTCTAATCTGGTAGTCATACTTACTGGAATTATCTCTAAATTAAGAGGCTAGATTTCATGAGGACTTCTTAGGGAATGAAATGAATGCATGTACTCGGTTCCATTGCTCAGAAAACTTTTTTTTTTCTTTCTGAGTTAATTTTGCTAGAATAATTATCTGGATTAGTGAGTTGTTGCTGTAGATTGTTTCTGCATAATTGTGCTTTCTCTTTCCCCTTTTAGATCATGTTCTCATTTTTTTTAAAAATCCATCTTAATTATGTAATTTTCAAAAATGGAAATGAGTTCAGTGAATCTTGAGGAAGAGTATTTTTTTTTGTGGGGTGCCAGGGAAAAGCAACTTTTAACATCTTTAGAAGTAAATATAAGGTGAAACTTGCTTGTAGTCATTTTTGTTTTTATTTATTTATTTTTTGTTTATATATAAAGAATGATTTATACATACTTAGTTTCTTCAGGAAGAATTTTTGTTGTTGTTTGAGCTCTCTTTTCATGCCTTTATTTGGTTTAATATGTCTTTTGGCCTGTTTTTCATTTTTGCAGGAAAATGCAGTAATATGCTTATTTTTGCTAGCATACACATATGTGTATATTAGAAAGTTTCCTGCTTCTAAAAGAGGCACTTGATGTGTGTGTGCGTGTTGTAACAGAGGTCAATTTGAGGTAATTAAAAAGGGGATGTTTTTCTGTTGTTGAAAATTGAATTGAAATTCAGTTGAAATGGAAACAGGAATAAAATCAGTTTTAAAAAGAGAAAAATGTTGAAATACAAGAGTAGAATTTTTAAATGGAAAAGCATTGCAGAAGGTTCGCAATAAACATTTAATTAATTGGTTCTACCTTGCTTACTGAAATGAAAGTAGTGCATTCTTCTGGTTTGAAATCCTACCTTTCTCTTTTTAGGTGCAGTTTTGGGCTAGTCATTTAAGGTTTTTGTGCCTTTGTTTCCTTATTTGAGGTTGCTGTTAATTTGAGCATAGCTGTAGTTTTAAAAGATCATTTATATGAGGCATTGACTCATACTAAGCTCTTAATATGTGTTGTTTGTGTTTGTTTTATGTGATACATATATTCCTGAAGAGTAAAACTTTAAGTAACTCTTAATATATAACTTTTAAATTTATTGGAAAACCTATTTAAGAGTCTTCATTGATATCTGTTGTAAAACAAATCACCACTCTGTAATTTTTTAGTTGCTCATAGCAACGGTCTCTATAATGAGGAGTCTTGGTTTTGCTGAAAACATCCATTTTCAAACAGGCTTTTGTAGTTAAGTGCTTTAAAAAAATGTGAATAGGGTTTAATAAGGGCTAAATTACCTTTGGGAGATTATTTTTATGTAACAGAACTGTTAAAGACCCAGGAGGTATTCTTTAGTTACTGCATTTCAAAGAGAAAACCTTCCCCATGACTTCTATTGCTTACTACATGGTGCAGTTTACTTCCAGATTTGTCAGTTGGTAAAAGAACACAAAGAAAGGAATTATGAGGCTAAGGAACATTATAGACTGAGTTTCAGTAGTGGGTTTATTTTACCAGCTTATATTTATGGCTTGAATTTTTAAATACTGTGTAGGTTATGAGACTAATACTGTTTTGTGAGACAGCCATATAAGCAAGGTCACGTTATGATCATGGCTTGTTGGCACAGGAGTAACTGAAGGTCCCCCCTTGGTTGGAATTCAGAAGGGAATTTTATATTGAGTTCCTCTCCTTAATAAAAAGCCTTACTGTAGGGGTTAGTATTTATATATCATCTAGTTTTTTAAAATTATATGCTATAATATACAGGTCTTATATGTTGATAAATTTATCCCTACATATTTTATACCATTTGATGTTGTAAATGGTATTGCTTTTTAAATTCACTTTCTGGTTGTTCATTACTGGTATAGAAATACATTTAAGTTGTATATATTGACCTTGTATGTTAAACCTTGCTAAAACTCACTCACTTGTTTTAAAAGGTTTTTTTGATTACTTAGAATTTTCTATACGTATAATCATAAGGTTTGCAAAGGAAAATATTTCACTTCTGAATTTCCAATCTGAATGCCTTTTAATTTTTTCCTTGCTTTTTTGTTTTGTACTGACAAGAACTGCCAGTACAACACTGAATAGAAAATGTGAGAGTGAGCATCTTTGTTTTGTTTTGTTCCTGATTTTAAGGGTTCTTTTCCATATGTAAGAATTATGTGAATTTTAACTTTTTCATAGAAGTCTTTGTCAGAGTTTCCTTTTGTTCCTTGTTTGATGAGAATTTTTATCATAAATGCATTTTAGACTTTGTCAAGTGCTTTTTCTGTATTTGTTGAGGTTTCATGTGATTTGTGTCTTTTATTCTATTAATAACTACATTGATTGATTTTTTTAATCATTAATTTACAATTACATGCAGAACATTATGTTTACTAGGCTTCCCCCTTCACCAGGTCCCCCCCACAATCCCCATTAGAGTAAGATGCTGTATGATTGATTTTTGAAAGTTAGAACAACCTTAAGTTCATAGGATGAATCCTACTTAGTCACAGCATATTATCTTTTCAAGAATTTTTCTGTGTTGATGAGGAATATTTCCTGTAGTTTAATTTACCTGTAATGACTTTGTTTGGTTTTGATAACAAGATAGTGAAATGAGTTGGGAAGAGTTCCCTTCTCTTCTGCTTGCTGGAAGAGTTTATGTAGAATTAGTATTGTTCCTTGACAATAATAGACTAAATAATAATAGAATTGACCAGTGATGCTATGTGGGCTTGGATTGTA
The DNA here is from genome assembly GCF_040802235.1 of Manis javanica. Classification (NCBI taxonomy): domain Eukaryota; kingdom Metazoa; phylum Chordata; class Mammalia; order Pholidota; family Manidae; genus Manis; species Manis javanica. Next base: position 60,811,769 of record NC_133169.1, on the reverse strand, counting down.
TTTTGGAAATAGTTGAAATTATAAATTACATTTCTTTAGTTGGTATAGAGCTATTCACATCATATTCTTGGTAATTTGAGCTTTCAAGGTATTTGTCCATTTTGTCTAAGTTGTTGAATTTATTTGGCATAATGTTTGTCATAATATTTGTTTATTATTCTTTTAATGTCTGTAGTATCTGTTCTGATGCCCCTTTTTTGCCCCTGATATTCCTAATTTGTGTTTTCTTTCTTTTAGCCCAGTGAAAGGATTAATTATTATTGAACTTTTCAAATAACCATCTTTTTTTTGATGGCTTTTGCTATTGATTGTCCATTTTCTGTCATTGTTTTCCTTATTTATCATTCTTTTCTCCTTCTACTTATTTTGGGTGGTATTGGTGCAGACATAGATGAAGGGGTCAGAATACAGAGTCCTGAAATAGACCCATACATAAATGTTCAAATGATGTTTGAGAAGGTGCAAAAGTAATTAAGGGGGAAAAGGATAATCTTGTCAAGAGACTGTGTGAGAATAACTAGATTTCAATAATGGGAAAATGAGCCTAAACCCTTACCCATACCAAAAGCTAAATGAAAGAAGATTACTTCAAATGAGTCACAGATTTAAATGTAAGAACCAAAACTACAAAATTTCTTGAATTGAAAATAGAAAATCTTTGAGACCTTAGGGTAGTCAGGGATTTTCTACATAGGAAATAATGTAAACAGTGAAAGAAAAAACACTGATAAATTGGGCTCCATCAAAATGTGTGCTTCTGTTCTTTGAAAGATATTAAGAAAACAACAACAAAAAGCAATCTACAGTGTGGGAGAAAGTATTTGCAAAATGTATCTGAAAATGACTTGTGTCCAGAATATACTAATAACTCATTCAACTTGTTAATAAGACAAATAGTATAATTGAAAAAATGGGTAAAAAAGATGTATGAATGACTAGTAACACATGAAACAGTGATATTACTTATCAGTGAAATTCAAATTAAATCACAGTGAGTTAATATTTCATCACAACTAGTATGGCTTATTGAAATAGAAAATACTGACCATAGTAGTAACTGGAATTATTATACATTGGTGTTTGAAATACATAAAATGGCACAATTCCTTTGGAAAACTGTAGAAATTTCTTAAAAAGGTAAACCTATACTTCCCATATGATGCAATAATCCTACTCTTAGATATTTACACAATAGAACTGAATGTGTATGTCCACACAAAGATTTGTGTAAGAATTTGTATAAGAATGTTCATAACACATTCTTATTATAAATGTTATTTATAATAGCCCCAAACTGGAAGTTACTCACAGGCGCATTAATAGGCCAATGGATGAATATATTGTGGTGTACTACTCATCAATAAAAAGTAATGAGCTATCAATGCAGATGACAACTTGGATGAATTTTGAAAACATTATGCTGAGTAAAAGAATTGACATAAGGGTCCATTCTGTATGATTCCATATTAAACTCTATAAAATACCAAATTTAATGTAAAGTGACAGCAGACAACTGGCTGTTTGAGGCCAGGGGAGGAGGAGGTAACAGGCAAAGGGCTTAAGGGAACCTTTTGAAGTGTTGGAAATACTTCTTGATTGTGGTGGTGCTTAGGGGTGTTTGTTGTCAAAATTTATCAAACTACCCTTATAATGGGTGTATTTTTTACTATATGTAAGTTATACTTCAGTAAAGAAGTTTCTTTTTTAGTGCTTATCAAATCTGGCTGTACTTTAGAGTCATCTGCTAAGCCTTTTAAAATGCACATTCTTCTACTTCATGTCCTACCCAGGGAACCAATCTCCATCAATGGACTGCTTATTTGAGGTTTTTCAAAGTTTTAGAGGTGATTCTGATTCTGAGCGGGACTTGTTTGCATGACTCTTCATTCTTTAGATTCCCAGAGCCTAATAAAGTGAAATTTTAGTTGTAAAATTTGTTACTGATCTTTTCATGTTATTCACTTCTCCACTTTAATTTATGGCTTTAAAAAGAACTTTAAATCTATTTTACTTACTTTGAGAGTTTGCTATTCTTAATATAATTACATTGTCTTAATAGAAAGTATAAGAAAAAAAACATTTTCTCTTTATGCCACATTTTCTGAGTATATGAAATGAGTAGTTGAAATGTCTCAGCTAGTCCTCTAATCTCATACTCTTTATTACTAATGATTTGATGCATATTCCAGCTATTTTTCTAAGCTTATAGAAAAGGGACATATATATAGTATTATATATTTAATAGAAAATACTGACCATAGTAGTAACTGGAATTATTATACACATAAACAGTATGTGTTGATACCTGCTCTGTGGCAGTTGTTATACTAGGTCTTGAGGGTAATGAGCCAGACACATCTGCCCTCCTGCAACTTGCTGTGGGTGGTGGGGGTTTGGAATATAAGAACTTAAACATATACTATTAAACTGTAGTAAGTATTATAGAAGACGACTATAGAATGTTATGAGAATATGGTGTAAAAATTAAAACCTTTTCTGACCCTCCTCACCCTAGTTCAGATTCATGCTTTGAGATGTTTGGTTTTTGAAAGCATTTAATACTATTTAGATAGTATGTTGATCATTTGGGTAAAACATCTTGCACAATGGACATCCTCTTAGTAAAGCACTATTTTTTCTCTTATTATTAGTGTTTTTGTATTATTTGAAAATACAAAGAAATAGTAAGTATTTTACTTCAGTGACAAAAAATTGGAAAAAAGATTCATTCATCAAACAGTCCTAAATACCTCCCTGAGTCTTACTCTGTGATTGTCACTCAGTTAGGTGCATTACAATATTTTTTCACTAAAACAAACAATAGCAACTTGAAAATAGCAATTTGTTCTAGAAGTATATTTTTGGTGATGGTGCTGGGTTATTAATGTTGGGATGTGTCACACGTAAGTGTTTTTCAAATTACACAAGATACTAATCATCTTCATTGCTAATGAGATTAGGTGGGATGGACATTTTGAGCTTTGGTAAGTTTAGGAAATGCAGGGATAAAGGAAGTTAAACATTTTTATTTTTACGGTTTTTCAGAATCTTCAATATGTTGCATCCTGAATCTTTAAGATGGAACTGTAGTACACAGTGACACTATTTGACCATGACTTTTCCTTTTGCCTTATATTTCTATGAATGAATCTCTACAGAAAGAAATCCCCAGTAACATCTAAAAGAAAAATCATAGTGGCATATTTTAAAGATGCACAATGATTTTGATATAAAAACGTTATTGTTTAAGTAGACATGATTTTGTCACAAGCACTAGATATATATTTTATACTTAGTATACTGAGCTTTGGGGAATTAATTTAATTTATACATCATGAAAGAATCAGTTCTCCATTCTTGCATCCTTAACTAGGAGAGGAAAGTGAAATTTATGTTTTTCTTATATTTCAGAACAAAGTAGAAGAGATGACTTAGAAGCTTTAGGTCATATGTTCATGTATTTTCTGAGAGGCAGTCTTCCTTGGCAAGGTTTGAAGGTAATTGTTTTTGTGTTGCTTAAATTTTGTATTGCTTAAATATTGTGTTTCATTAATTGTTAAAATATTTTTATCCTTTTTTCTAAGTATTTAGTGTTAAAATTACCACCTTCTCAAGATTGATTTTTTTCTTTGTATTTTAGGCTGACACATTAAAAGAGAGGTATCAGAAAATTGGAGATACAAAACGAGCCACACCAATAGAAGTTTTATGTGAAAATTTTCCGGGTAATGAATTGCCACACTGATACATATATTCATACACAGGAAACCAGACTGTTAATTTTCATTGCTTAAGTTTATAAATACTTTTTCTTGTGCTTTGAAAAATGAGCTCAAAATATGAGTTAAAAAATGTCAGCATTTGATGCATAGACCACAGGGGCAATTAGTATATTTGCTTTGTAAGATGATGTTAATGGAAGAATATCTTATCTTTTAGTAGTTTGACCACTACCAGTTAAACTATTTTCAATGACATACTTTTAACAACTTCAAATATTTGCTAAGAAATACCAACTATAAAGTTTTGGTGTATAGTGTTAGTCATTTGAGTCTCAGTGTCAGATTCAAAGGAGGTGTGTGATGTATGAGTTAGTCTAGTTTTCAAAGTACAGTAAAGTCTTACAAACCCTACTACTTTTAGGCTAATAACATATTGGGGAGCTTCATAAAAATAGTTTTGCTTTCAGGTAGATTTTTATCAATTCAAATTAAGCCAACTTACTGAAGATTCCTGAATCAGTTAAGGAATAAGAAAAATGTGTTGCCAATGTATTAAAATACCTGTTGTGATTTATACATTAAGTAAAGAAAGAACAAAACATAAAAGACTGAGTTCCTATCTCACTTTGCTATTTGCAGGTTCTCCTCATTATGCTGGTGTTATTATTATCATAATACCAGGTAGCCCTTCCTCAAGTTGGTTATATTATTCATGGAGCAAACCTTAATTATATACTTTACTTTCTTGCTATAAATCCAGAACTAGAAGATAAAATTAGTGGTTGATAGTACTAGCAGTTTAGGTGTAGGCAGATTGGCTATATGTTATTAAGAAGCCTATACACATTTCTACAGGAAAAATGGGGATGCCAAAGTAAACTAATCAAGTGATTAACTAGAGAGTAGAATAGTGAGAGAGTCATGTGAGGAAGGTCACCAGACACCGCTTTCCTTGCACACTGGGCTGTGGGTAATCCAGTTCTTGCTGGCTGTTGTGAATGAATTGGATCAGAAAAGCAGCTGGGTGTTACCTACCATCTCTTACCACAGTGATTGTGCCTGGCTGGTGAAACACTGTTCTGCTTGTTGTCCACCATTTTACCTGTTCATTTTTATGGCTTTTTCCTTCTAGAAAGTATGACCTTTTAAACCAATATTTACCTCTGAGACATTTGGTACTTATAATGGCATGTGGAGATTTATATATTATGAAATAACTGTAAATTATATGACTAGGAATTAAAAGAAGAATTAAGCTGTGGTCCTACGTTACATTCTGAGGTCTGTTATAGCTTAATTTTGCTAGGTTGATTGGTTCGAATACTGTTCATAGCCAAGGTTAGGAATTTGAATCCTCTATTTGTCAGTTAGTGTGTGCAAATGCTTTCACATATAAGTCAATGCCTATCAATATTTTAAGTAATTTTTTAAATTTATGAGCTAGGTATAGTGCTTTGTGATTAATTATGCATTATTAAGTGCTAATTCAACTTATAATACTATCTGCAGTTTCTATTAAAATATTATAGAATAAAAATTTGTCTTTCCCAATGAAATGTAGCAAAAATGTGTTAAATGAAACCTTGCATTTGATTTGTCCCTACCTCCTTTCCTCTCTTCTTTTCCCTCTTTTTATTTCATTGTAATTAAATTCATAAAAATTTAAATTACAATAGAATTTTGTTACCTTTTCATGTTTGTATAATACTTGATGCTTTTAGACATTTAAGTAATTTTATTTTAAGTAATTTTATTATTAAGAGGTATAAAGAAAGTGTAATCAGTAATTTTTATTTCCTTTCTAGAAGAAATGGCAACGTATCTTCGTTATGTAAGAAGGCTAGATTTTTTTGAAAAACCAGACTATGACTATCTAAGAAAGCTTTTTACTGATTTGTTTGACCGAAAAGGATATATGTTTGATTATGAATATGACTGGATTGGTAAACAATTGGTGAGTACTCTGTGCTATATAATAAAAGATTATTTGTAGTACTTACCTTCTTTTTAACAGTACAGATCCTTTAGTTGAAAAGAGTTGAGAACAAATAATTTTTTAAAGAGACTCATCTTATTTCCTTTCTATGGACATTTTAGGTAGCATAATATTAAAATTATTTTTTGGATTTTGTAAAAACCCCGCATTTGGACTACCTGCTTTTTGGAGTTATTTTGAACCTTTTATTCCTGATTTAGTTCTTACTGTCAATTATATTCTGATTTGTATATTATTCTAGTGATTATTTTAAAAGGTAAGCTAGTTTTGTTTTTTGTTTACTTCAGTCATCTCTCAAAACATCTGCAATTCAAAAATTTATGTTTTAATTATTCTAGTAGTTTTAGGTTGTATCTTAGAATAGATTGATATTGTGAATTGAAGCACAATTAGCTTTTTAAAACTGTACATAAGTTTTTATAACTTAAAAAATTGTCTTGATTTTAACTGTAGGATCGATGCTCAGCACTTAAAGGCCACATCATTAAATTCTTTCTTTGAAAACTTCTAAAACATTGAATATTTCTTCTCACTGGTATTTTTTTAATAAGCAAGAATGTCTTATAAAATTTTCTTTAATTGTGGTTCACTGTTAGTGAATTTTTATCCATACTTGGAACTAACAAACTCTCAGATTTAAGTATATTTGAAGAATTGTTAAATATTTTGAATAATTAAATGCCTTAAGCATTTAATCTTTATTTTCTTAAAATCCAAAGTGACCTCAATATATACATAGTATCTATGATGCAAATCTGAATAAACTTTGATTAAAGTATTTATATTAAATTTTGAGTTCCATTTGAAAATTAAAAATTTTTGTCTCTTTTGAGTCAAGTTATTGACAATAAGCATTTTTATTTATTGAAAAAATTTTTCCTTAATTTTCTTATATAATTATTTTGTTTCTACATTAGCTTTAGAAATGACAGACATAAACAAATGCACTGTCATTTTTTCTTATATGAAACTGTGACCTGAAAGTAATGACAGCATTAGGTCTTTTGTTGCTATAAAAATAAATACTTGAAAAGTATTTATAAATATTTTGAAAACACTTTGAAAAAGTAACTATGTTCTCTTTGCTTTAGCTTATTAGCTCAAACAACATATTTTGAGAATGGTCTTTTCTTAAGGTCTTATTTTAAATGTCTTTCATTTTTTCCTTGATTCTTTTTAAGCAGATAAATGATTTTATTTATTTATTTATTTATTTATTTATTTATTTATTTATTTATTTATTTATTTATTGAGAGGGCATCTCTCATATTTATTGACCAAATGGTTGTTAGCAACAATAAAATTCTGTATAGGGGGCTCAATGCACAATCATTAATTCACCCCAAGCCTAATTCTCATCAGTATCCGATCTTCTGAAGCATAACAAACAAGTTCTTACATGGTGAACAGATTCTTACATAGTGAATAAGTTCTTACATGGTGAACAGTACAAGGGCAGTCATCACAGAAACTTTCGGTTTTGATCATGCATTATGAACTATAAACAATCAGGTCAAATATGAATATTTGTTTGATTTTATACTTGATTTATATGTGAATCCCACATTTCTCCCTTATTATTATTATTATTATTTATTTATTTATTTTTAATAAAATGCTGAAGTGGTAGGTAGATGCAAGATAAAGATAGAAAACATAGTTTAGTGCTGTAAGAAAGCAAATGTAGATGATCAGGTGTGTGCCTATAGACTAAGTATTAATCCAAGCTAGACAAGGGCAACAAAACATCCACGGATGCAGATTTCTCCCAAAACACGGGGGTGGGGTGAGGTTCTAAGCCTCACCTCTGTTGATCCCCAATTTCTCACCTGATGGCCCCCCTGCGACTGTGCCTGTCTTAGGTTGTTCCTCCCTTGAGGAATCTTACCCGTCTCTGGCTAACCAATTATCTTCCGGGGCCATACAGGGAAATGTAAAGTTGGTAAGTGAGAGAGAAGCAATATTGTTTGAAAAGGTTAGTTTTTTACTTCTTTGCAGATTTATGCCCTGTGGCTTTTATGCCCAGCATTTGTCTTGAGGTATCTTTACCACTTGGAAGAATTATGATACTCGGTAAATTCGATCTGAGGCACGAATTCTATTTAAGGGTTGTAATAGATAAATGATTTTAAACATGACTTTTGGAATAGACTATATTGATGCTAATTGTTATTGTGTTGTAGCCTACTCCAGTGGGCGCAGTTCAGCAAGATCCTGCTCTGTCATCCAACAGAGAAGCGCACCAACACAGAGATAAGATGCAACAATCCAAAAACCAGGTTTGCTGCCCTTTTAGATATGGAATGTTGGGATTTGCTTCTGTTTTACCTACTGACAGTTTGTAAATATATTTGGTATTTTACTGTGTTCAGATGACAGCTTTATATATGTGTGTATACAAACACATGTATATAGATATTCAAGGATTTGAAATTTGTATTTTTTCTCTAATTGATAAAACAGATTATATACACATACATAAATACATGTATTTTCTATAAACTATTTCCCTTAATACTTACTATTTATTAGTTTAATAATCACATTAAAATGTTTAATCATAAATTAATAATTAATGGTGTCAGTTAATATAAACTTCGAGCAATTCTTGATATTCTATTAGAATGGAAGTATTTAGATACTCTGTTAGAATAAATTGAAATAGCAGTTAATTTTTCTGACTATAATTCAGTAAATTTGCTGAGTTTCAGCTGTTTGAAAGCTGTTATGCTACACGTTACAGAAATGCAGAAATAAGGAAAACAACATAACTTATAAGAAATGAGTTTGTAATGAGTGGCTAAGAGCTCACTTAGTCTCTGGAATCAGGCATGTCTGGTTATGACTTGACCCTGGGCAAATTACTTAGTCTCTCAAGCCTCGGTTCTCTTATTTATGAAATAGAAATAATGTATGTTAATTCCTAGCATATAGTAAACTTTCAGAAAATCTCAACTTCCCTGGCTGGTACTACTGTTTTCATGAGTATTACAGTAAATTCACAAATACTGTATTATCAAACATAACAAGATCTGTCACGTGAAACATTAATAAAGTACCATGGAGTGTCATTGGGTTGTGTGGGATCTTTTAAATGGTTTTTGGAGAAGGTGGCTTTGGGATGAGCCTGGAGAATGAATGGAATTTTTTAAGGCAAATGAAGGAATTAGGGCATTCTGGGGAGAGTGAACAGTATAAAATAAGCAGATATTTAAGAATGTATACTTTGAGGTATAGCAAGCAGTTCAATTTGTTTAGAGCAGAAAGTAGGTTCAAGACAAGGCAGAGAGGATGGATTGAGAGTGAAGTGTTTTATTTTCTGGGTAAGGTAATTGAAAGCTGTTGAAGTTTTTCAGCAATGTTTTTATTTTTCTCTTTTTTGTAAAAAGATGTATTAAAGCTATCTTTGACATAAAAATATTTGCCATTACTGTGAGTTAACCTGTGTCTTTAGAATTTTTCAGTTATAACCCTTTTTGGAGAAGGATAGTACATTTTCTTATTTTACTTTGACATCTTTTCTCCCATCAGAGTTCAAGTGAGGGTTAAAAAAAGATGAAAAATCAAAGCAAAAAATGCAACTTATTAAAAATCATGCTTAGTTAGGAGATATTTAACAATATTATGCTTTAAAGAAGAGCCAGTTAAAAAAAAACTCATTTTAGAATTTTACCTTAGAGAAATTGGAGCAATAAAGTGTCTTGTACATAAATTACTTTAAAGATAAATTACTGCCAGTTGATAGCTTAAGTTCTCTGATAAGATGCTGTGTATAGAAAGAAATGGCTCAGAAATCAAGACGAGGAGTTTGTCTTTTAAGAGTTAATTTCTCAAATGTGCTTGAACGAAGGCCAATAATTCATGTTCTCTGAGGATCTCTGCTTGGATTGTTAGGTATTGTAATAAGTAAAACTCTTCTTTTATTGTTGAATTAAATTAGAATGAAATATTTTAGAGGTTAACCTGCTGCATGTTTCAGACATGTCTTGTTAGCTAGATTGTGAGCTTACTGAGGGTGGGAACCATATTTTTTCATGTAGTTCCTTGTTGTACTAAATATGTGGAGTCAGTTTTTTTCAGGAAATCCTTTAAGATAGTTTATATATTGAATTTGAACTCTGGATATGTGGGTTGTCATTACAGAAAAGTTTTATATCTAGGAAAAAATTTTTAAATAATTAAAAAGAATTAAATGGTTTAAGTTGTATGAGAAACCATAAATAGTTCACCATCCCCAAAGAAGGAATATTTATTCTTTAAATGACTGAAGCCTTTGTAATGTCCCTAGATAAAAATTTGGAACCTAGAATCAGTGGTTAAAGTTCAGGGGATCCTGAAATTTTATAGGAAGTGTTGGGTGTATATAAGTGTTTATTCTGAAGAGAGGTTGCATAGCTTTTACTATCTTTTTAAGGAGATTCATGACCCCTAAATATTGCCTGTTGTCCTAGGTAACATTTAAATAATTGCTTCAGTTTTAGCATCATTTTTATTTATTCATCTTGATATCATCTAATTGATTTCAGTGTAGATTAAAAATCTACAAAATTCTTATAATAAATTTGGAGGGTTTAATGAAAAAACGTAGAACTGTTATAATTTTTTGATGACATCATGTAACATGGTATGTAAATTTTGCATTATACAATTTAATTAAGGAAGCTTAGTGCCAGAACATTTATTTATTGTGTCTACTTGAATTTAACATCTCTTCTCCCAAAGGTTTGCTCTGGTCACATGCTTAGGCTTCTTATAGCCCAGTGTACTTGGCACTTCTTGGCAAGATTTTTTTGATTTGGGTTGAAAAGGAAGAAAGAAAAGGAAAAAAAGAAAGAAAAAAAAGAGCACTAAAAGCTTTAGAGCATGTGTAATTGTGGTAGGGAACTAGGTAGTATTATTGGAAGAACAGTAGGCTCTGAGAGTGAACCCCTGCTACTCCATGCTACCTGTGTGAGCTTAGGGAAAGTGTTTAACTTCTCAATGTCTTCATCAGTAAATTGCAGATCATACTATGTATGTGAAAATGGAAAAATACACTGAAAGCAGCTAGTGCAGAACCAAACGCGTAATGTCATATATTATATTCCTCCCCCTTTTTAGTAGTTCTGTCCACATTTCCCTGAATTTTTTGATGACATCATGTAACATGGTATGTAATTTTTGAAACTGACTCCTGTTAAGCAACTACTCCTAATCTTGCTAGTAATCTTTACTAGTTTGTGGTTATTGCCATGTGGATTTGCCAAGTCATCTAGAAGCATCAAGAATTTTCAGCCTGTCAGGGAACTGGCTGGGTTCCATAATTTAAGCCAGATAAAAACAGATAAAGGAAGCAAAGGGATTCATGTATGTAGGTTTGTCACTTAAAAATTGTTCGTCATATCTTCATATTATTCTGTATAGCACTTGTCGCTTCTCAAAGAATTTTGTTTTCTCATATTATTCTCACAGTCAGAAACAGGTTACTAAGCAAGAGAGAAAAGTTTTCTAGAATCCTGAGTACAGCTATTTCAGGACTGTCTTTTGTACCTTGCTAGTAGTAGTTCAGAAAACCAATTGGAGGTGGGGGCCTCTACTGTATAATAGAGTGGATGGCTTTTTGGTATGCTGATAATTTATTTGGAGTGCTTTCTTGGACATGTCATTTTTACCTCCCTAGTTCTTTATTATCTTCATTGTTAGAGGGTGGAGTCTCTGATATCTAAAGTCCTCGTACTTTTAAAATTTTATTTTTATGGTTGAGACTTACATAATTATAGCAATTTAACTAAACTCTCCACATTGAATATGCAAAGAGAACTGCATCTGTGATGCAGGATAGTCAGGGTATATTAAATTTCCTTTTATACATTTGTTTTTTATATTATGAGGATGAGATGTTTAACATATTGGGTTTTTCTTCTTCCATGCATGCCACATGCATTAAATAAATGGCAGTCGGCAGACCACAGGGCAGCTTGGGACTCTCAGCAGGCAAATCCCCACCATTTGAGAGCTCACCTTGCAGCAGACAGACATGGTGGCTCGGTACAGGTATTTTCTGATTTTTGCATGAGTGATTATTTCCCAAATTTATACAACTAACCCTTTTTTGGAACTCATGGCATGATTTCATATCCTAATGAAAAACTTGTTGCTGAACTCTCCATAATTCTATTCCTTTGTATTTAACCAAAAAGCAAAATTAACATGGTCTAGAAAGGCTACCAGGGATACTAAGATTTTGCCTTAGTTTATTTTTGTAAGCATAGGCAACAATATTTAAATAAGTCATATTCACAACAGATTAGAAAAATAAACTGTATTACTTGAAATATGTGTTAAACTTGATTTTCCATTAGTAAGCTCAATCTTTTTTAATGCTTTAACTAACAGAACATTTTTTGTATCTTTTCTCTTTCATTGATTTTTTTCTTCTCAAACTTAAGTCACTTATGTAGTAGATACCTAACTTTTTTCATCCTTAGTACTCAGAATGTACTTCCCAATTAGTTGGTCAAATAAACGTGACCCCAATTTTTATGATTGTGTATTTTGTTTGTACTTGTAGAAAATAGCAGATGGAGAAAGTAATGTCAAGGACAAGTATTTATTAGATCTTCCCTTCCATTTTCTAGATATTTACAGAAATTTAAAGCAGTACTTTATGTTTTTGATGTGTTCCTTTTTCCCCCTTTTCTATACATCTGGAGGTAGCTAGTAAATTCTGCCCTTCCATACCCCCTAAATTTTAATCTTTTATGTGTATTGTAGAAACAAGGAAAGATTGTTAAGTCTCTTATGTCTTTTAAAATGCCAGTTTAAGGTAATCTAAGTGCTGGCTTAAAGTAATTAAGATGATAAATGTTTTCTCGTTTCATTTCAATTTAGAGGCTTTAAAAGTTTGATTTTTCTTCTTCATATTTTGATGTGACCAATTTTCCATTGTTTTACCAAATTTGCATTCTTCTTATTTACTGAATCGATGCTCTGTTTTACATTCTTTCTTGATTTGAATTCTTAAAGTCAATTCTTGATTAAATGTTTTCCTCACCATTAAATTTTAGAGGTAATTTAAATAATGTAACCAGATATTTTTGTACAACTTTGTAGTCTATGAAATTTTGGCCATGTGTAACAGAAGTACTTGCAGAATCCTGTAAAAGTTTAGAGTGAGGGACTCACAGGCAAGGTTGCCTGAATTGTAGAATTTTTTATGACCTCAATTCATATTGTTGGAAAGTCCATTGAGTAAGTTTATTTAATCGGAGTGTGTTGTGTACGTATCTGTAGACATTTACATGTTTCTGAGTGTTGTATGTCATTATCGCAAGTGTCTTGCTTGCTCTTGGCTCACTGTTCAGGGAAATCAGCAGCATTTAAAGTACCATTGAAAAGCTTTCCTACCACTCCTGTACCATTGCCATAGATTTGTTTTCTTGGCCTCTCCTTACTCTGTGGGATTCCCAGAGGTGGCTTATGGGGGGTCTCTTTGGGTTCTCCAGGGGTGAATGAAGTGATTTTTGGCTCATCACTCCAGTACTTTATGTTCTGTTTTTTTCTTGTTTTCAAGAGATTTTTCAACTCTGCTCATTTCTCATGATCTCCTTAAAACTTTTCTTTGTATAGGGACTAAAGCTGGCTTCATTCTAATATTCAATAAGTGATCAATTTTACTACTGAATTCTGGTAATACATTGATAAAAAACCATTTTCATTGATTTCCTGAATATATTTTACAATATTAGCCTGATATGATGGACATTAAACAGTTTGACTGTGATGAAAAATTTACCAGCAGCCTAAGTAAATTCCTGAATCCAGCCCCACCCCCAAATATTGAATTTATAATTTATATGCTACCAACTTTCAAATTTTGCAGTTATAAGATGACATTTGTATACTTGGATTAATGAAATCATAATTTAAAACTAGTAAGAGGAAAGAAGTTTGCCTAATCTAATCTAATGTGATTATTATAATAATTGAGTACTGTATTTGAATCTGATTGAAGGAAGAAGGGGGAACAATGTGTTTTTTTTTTTCATTGTCTGATAAAGGAAAGAAAGAGAAAAAATCTTTTTACTACTACAAAATACTGAAAAGAATGCTTAAGTTCTATGTATCATGGTCATTAAACCACCTGTTGGACAAAATTTCAATCATTGGCTTTGCAGAAGATTCAAACACTTTAAATGAAAATTAAAAAAAATTATCCTAGACAACTACTAAGGGTATATATCATCAATAGTTTCTCGCGAAAGGCAGTGGCTGGTTATCTAGTAATAAAATGTGATCAGACTTCGGGCATTCAAGCAGAACCAGCTGTTACCTAAAACGAGCTGTCTTTCATCCCTCACCTATCACTACACTCTTCCATAGATCTGAGAATTGCTCTCAGCACGGCACCACAAAGCATTCCAGGCTGGTTCCAGTTGACATGCAAGCTGATACCTCTTGCCATTTTGACCTACAGAAAGATCCTCAGATATCATTATGTCAGATGTGCTTTTAATAGGAACTGAATAGTGGAGTCTAAATTTGAACTCCTTGTCTTCCGTATGTTACAGATCAGACATATAAGTTACCAAGTTGGTTTCACTGTGGTTAAGAGAACAGCCCTGGAGTCAGATTTGAGTTCAAGTTCTGTTCCTTGTATTATTCATCAGCAAAATAGAGATATTGATAATACTTATCTTTCATGGTTTTGTTGTGAATCTAATTTAAAAAAGTATTTAGCATAGAGGCTTGGGCTTAGGAAGTGGTAAATAGTAGGATAATCCATTGCTTTTACTTATTAATTAGTAAATTAATAAACTTGATAGTATTTTTATCCATTTTGGGGAAGTGAAATGATGAGGCATGGCCCAAAGTAAGCACTGTCAAATGGAATTTACCTAATGTTATATTCTTTCTTTTTAATGAAATCATGTTAATTCTCTAACTGAAAGGATACAGCTATACAATTTAATTAACTTTACCCACTTAGGAGATTAAGAATATTTAAATATCTGAAGAGTTTATTTTGAATCTGTTCTTGGCTTGTATTTGTTTTGGAAAAGCTCCTAAGGGAATCAAATGTGCCCTTCTCTGCTCTCCTGAGAATTATTGGTAATATGGCTGAGAAACAGACCTACCACTTTCAGTTTTGTGACCATTCTTTATTCAGCAAATATATGTATAACTGTCTACTGGGTGATAACAGATGATGCCCATCCCCATGAACCTTGCAGTCTTTGGGAAGGGCTCATAACAGGCCTTTTGGGTAAGTGGGGAAACACAGGTGCTGTAGAACATACAGGAGAAGCACCTAACCTGGATTTAGTGGGTTAAGATTTGCTGGGAAAAGTGGTATCTTTTTATATTCGATCTTTTCACATGTTTTCAAAGTGAAGAATCAGTAGCAGGTAGCAGTTGGAGAGGGCAGAAGGGGTCAGGAGAGGAGTGTACCAGACAGTGAAAACAACATGCAGAAGGTTGTGATGGAAAGAGTGGTGCACCGAGGAATGGAACGCAATTCAGTCAAGCTGGGTGTGCTAAGAAGTGAGGCTGAGGGATAGGCAGGAGACAGATCATGAAGGACCTCACGGGTCTTCTTATTACATTTGGTCTTTATTCTGTGATTATAGGTTAAGGTTTACTTTTGCTGGAGACTAGATTGAAGGGAGACAAGTTTAAGTCAGGGATATAGCTATCAAAGTCTGTCACTGAGGGAAAACGATGGGAATTGGAGATGAAGATAAATGAAAGGACTTGAAAGTTAATTAGAAGGTAGCGTTTAGTTGGGTGTGGGGCCTGAGGGGAAAGGTTCAGTTATCCGTTTTTGATATGTTTTTACTAGGCCAATCAGGGTCTCCAAAATTAGGTGTTAAAATGGCAGCAGAGAGCACTCACATCCAGCTCCAGGGTGGCCGGGCCCTTCACGGCAGCGCATGCCTCTGGCTCAGTGCTCGCTCACACCCTGCTCTGTAAAGCTGAGAGGTGATTGCGGGCAGAGGGAAGCAGGCAAGTACTAAGGGCACTACTGAGAAACTGCCCTGCATGGTCTGGTATGCCTCCAGATTGTTTGGAAATTTCCCATCATTGTACATCTTTGGTTTGAATTTAAGGTATAATGTGACTCTGAGCATCTGGGGAAAAAAGGGCAGAGTCATAGATGGTACAGACATTTTGTGTAGCCAAGCATTGTTGCTGAAAATGAAAGAATAACATTTATTGTTGTAATAGGCAGACTGACATTTTATTCAGTATAACTTCGCAAGTAGAAGTACAGGTGGAGATGACAAAAAGAATTAGACAAATGTATCTTGAAATGGTAAGAAAGCATAGAGCTAAAAGTCAGATGTCCTATCTCAGTCATTCTCCATTATGCTAATTGTTAATACTGATTTTTCTGAGACATTTCAAGTAATCAGTTTCAGTTTTCTCTCTCAAATCTTAGAAATACAGAGGTACTAACAAGAAAAAAAAGGCGAGTGATTGCTACGATCGTATCTTCCTATTCATAGTTTTCTAGGGTCCTGAAATCGGTAAAAGAGAGGTTGTAGAAGGAGGGTAGTTGTGTGCCTTTATTGCTTTAATAATTTCCAGCTCCTCTCCTTTAGTTTAGCTTAGGAAATTCCTTGTCCAGTTATCACTGGGGGAAATCAGCATTAAGAATTAATTTTGATATTGTTTTGCAGTAACATTTATAATAACATCTCAAAAGACCAGAATAATCAAAGAACATAGTGCTTTGAATACTTCTGTAATTCAAAGAAGTATTCGAAATTGAATACTTCTAGATTGACAGTCATTTTGGTTTATCTTTGTGGAAAGTCAGTGAGGATGTCACTATCCCTTCAGGCCTTCGGTTGGAGTATCAAGAATGTAAATTAAAACTCTAGCTGTAGTTTTTAAAATAAGTAAAAAAAAGTTCATTTTATATAATATGTGTGAACTATAGCACAGGTCCAAAACAAACTTGAAAAGTTTTCTTTTAATGATATCTCATTTACCTAGTGTGCTTTCTTACAGATGACTTTCAGGAAAAGCTGATTGTATAAGTACAATGTATAATGTTTTTATATTTCTAATATATTCATTGGGTAGATCGAGAGCTTGTTAATTAATATATTGAGCCTTTACTGAGCACTTAGTAACAAGTTTATAAGAACTCAAATAGAAATTAGGAAGAGAGTAGTATAACTAATTTGTAAGAATTTGTTATATTTGGAAAATATATTAATTGGCCTCTAATACACTGACTACAAAGATACTGTGTGTTATCTTTGTCCTCAAAAAATCAGTGAGAATGACTTCTTTTGGGATTAGATTGGGTGGACAGGCCCTGCAAACCATTGTTTATTTCCCATACTCAGCTGCAGGCTGTTTCCACACCCCTCCCCTTAAAGTCTGATATACTAATAGTGAAACTGCAGTCTGGTTGCCTCCCCACCCCCTGTCTTTTAATCTCTTAAAATAAGAACTCCACCAAGTTTTACCAAAGTGGGAATATCAGAGAAAATTTCTTTAAGAACAAAAATCCCTGTAAAATACCTGAATTATATTTTGAAATGTCAAACCTTAAAGCATCTGTCATTTTTAGATGTACTTTCATTAAGGAAATCAGCATCAGAACATTAATATTTCAGAGACACTTATGTTCTAGTTCAAGTTACAATCCTAGAAATATCACCGAAGTAGAATCATTCTTTAGATAATGTGTATGTATTTGTTTGATTAATTGGTTGATTTAGGTTACCAGGAATATAATGACACATTATTTATAATATTATGGTCTTTGCTTTTTCTTCATGAAATCCCTTTCCAAAAGACCATTAATCTTCCTACCTGAAAGTAATTTTAATGCCATGATACACTCCCAGTGTTAAGTAGGCCAATTTTACAGGAGAACCACATTGATCTGTTCTGACCCTGGGATATTGGCCTTCACTCAGAGGGTTAGGGAATCTGGGAAGCCAAGGAAAATTACAAGAAGGCAGACATGACTTCCTTCTGGTCTGGTTTAGATAGAATGGGATTTGAAATATTTCACTGAAGTAGTGTATTAATGTTAAGTATGACTTTGTGTGAACTTCAGCAAATAAGATTATATATATAATTACAATGCATATATGGTTTCTGTTGCTGGAAATTTAGAATGCCTAGGTTTTACATTCTCAGTTATGTTGTTTAAAGTAAGGGAAGACAGCATGAGAGGAGCTGCCTGTACTTTGAGGTGGGGTCCCTCCAACTATCTAGGGCCATTGAACAAAAAGGAAGAAAAATAACTTGTTGAATATTATGTCAAGGGAATAACGATGGAAATTGTTCAGCGAACTGTTCAGAATATCTGCAGCATACAGGGCACTCTGCTAAGGGCAGCAGAGAATACAAAATTATAAGGTAAGCATCCTGCTTTCTAGCTCCTTTAATTCAGTGTAGGGGCTCTGACATTTTAAAATTTAAGAATAAAGAACAAACTTAGAATGATAATTAGACCAAATAAATGATTTTTAAAATGTTTTCAGAAAGAGGGAGAAATAAAGAGAAAAATTTGACATGGAGCTCAATAGAATGACAGAAAGGAGGAACCCCAGAAGCACAGAGGCAGGCTTCAACATAGGAGTATTCCTTCCTTGGGCACTCTCTGGAGGCGATCAAGGCAGTTCGTGTGTTTTCAGCTGTATGCACAAATGCAGTGTCCATTTCTAAGTACTTGTTCCTCAAGAGACAGGAAACTGAACCTCTGCAATTCCTGAATTGATCCAGATATATTGATTGATTTCTCCCTAACTCTCCCCTGGAGTTGGGGAGAGAGACCCATTTCTTCACAGTCGATTAACAGGTCTGCAAGGACAGGGGTGTTTGTGTGTCTTGTTTCCAGGCACTGTTCTAGGAATTCCAAGTTCCTAGAACAGTGCCTGGCCCATTGTAGCCTCTCATTAATAACTTTAGACTTAATTAAGCTTTAGAAATATGGGGCTCTATAAAATGCAACTCTTTTAATAAAACTCTGGTAGTCAGCTGTCAACTCTGGTGCCCAGGCCTTTGATATGTCAACATTTTTTTTCTTTTTTTCTTTCTTTTTTTTTTTTTTTTCTAATAAAGAGATCAAATAGGGGAAGCATCAAAGGTGATTCTTAGAATGTGAGCGTGGAGGTCTGGGACGATGGTAGGGCTTTAATAGAATTTGGAACCGAAAGAGTAGGAAATTTAAGGGGGAGTGTGATAAATTAGGTTTTGGAATGGTGTGAGGTGTCAAAACTTGGTCTAGCTAACCAAATACATGGATGTGTGGTTAGGCTTAGGGAGGCCTTTACATAGAGGTAATACTTGAGCTGTGATTGTTGGTAAGACTGATAGTAACAGTGATGGACACCCTTTATTAAGTTCTCACTTTATGCCAGCCACTGTGTTTCATTTATTGATTTTATCTCATCCTCATATTGCCCTTATTAAGTAGACACTACTGTTTCCTATTTTATAGTTGAGAGCACTGAGATTTAGCAAGATAAGGAATCTTTCCCAGGGTCCCGTAGCTGATAATTGTTAGAGCAAGGCCTTCAGAGTAGACCTGACCTTACTCTGAAGTCATCAGCTGGTGCCAAGTGATAGAGACATAGGAAAATGAGGACTGAGCAAAGACCACTGAGTATGTTTTTCTGGGAATCACTGGTAACCTTCAAGAGAATTCTTCTTAAGAGTTCTGAAGGTGGAACAGAGTACAGATTGCAAGGAGTTAAGGGATAAATGAATGGAACATTTCGTAAAAATATAAGTGTAAATTAAGACTACGGTTTTCAAGAGTTTAGGGAAAAGGAAGAAATGGGACAGTAAGGGGGACAGTAAGGTGACTTTGTACAACCAAGAGAATGTGGGACTTTTGATATGTTTTTTATTTTATTTTAGGATTTCATTCATGCATCATGCATTTATTAATTTCAACAAATATTTATTGAGTGCCTATTCTGTGCCAAGCACAGTGGGGAGATATCATAGGGACTAGCACAAGGTTCCTGCTGTCATCCAGCCTGATTTTAATGGAGGTGGGAGTGGGTGTCAAGAAACAGTCACTCAACCAGAAAAACATCAACATTGATAAATGCTGTACAGAGAGTTAAAAAAATTCACTTGCATAGCATGAAAGAGTGTGTCTGCATGGATGTTTTAGATTGTATGATAGAGAAGGCTTGCTTTAGAGATATTCTCTGAGAATCTGAAAGATAAAACAACCACCAATAAGCAGGAAGAGAATTCCAGGCAAGAAATAGATAATGCCAAGGTCTTACGGTGGGAATAGGCTTGACATACTGGATGGAGGCTAGCGAACAAAGGTATGAACTCAGAGAGGCAGGCAGGATTCAGATCCTGTGGGGCTTTGTGAAGTAAAGTAAAGAGTGTGGATCTTTATTCTAAGTGAAAAGGGAGGTCAACACTTGAAGAGTTTTAAGCAATTATACACGACCTGGTTTACATCTTAGAGTGAGCATCCTGGTTGTGTGGACAGTACATTAGTGGTTGAGGTGGGCGGATGCATGCAAGTGAAAGCAGAAGACCAGTTAATAGGTTTTGCTCATAATCAAGAGATAATGGTGGCCTGCACTGATGTCCTGGTAATAATAGAGGTGGGAGGAACCAATTTGGGATGTGTTTTGGGGAATATTCAATAGGATTTAGGCATGGGATTTAGATCAAAAGGAGGAATCACAGTGATTTCTGGATTTGGTGATTGAACAACTGGGTGAGTGAATGGGCAATATAAGAGGGAGACCTGAGCATGATTACAGAATAGAAATGAAGGATCCATTCATTGGGAGGAACAGCGTGGAAGTGTGCAAGGGAAATTATTCATGATGTAGCAAATTCTCAAAGGAGACAGGCACACAGGAGAGAACTGACTGGGTCATAAGCGTAGGAGTTAGCCTTAAAATACAGACGGAAGGAGGTAGAGGACAGACTTTTCAAGAAAAGCAAATACTGAATGATCTTGATCTTTAATAAAATGCTAGACCAGTTACTATATATTCATGTAGGAATGACTACATACTAATTGTTTGGTGTTCTTCATGTTACCTTCTAATTTAAATACTTGAACCTAAATTATGTTTATCATTGTTTAACCAGTTACTTTGCGAATAGTTCATTCCTTTTTTGTTCTTTTCGGCAGGTTGTTAGTTCTACAAATGGAGAGTTGAACACAGATGACCCTACTGCAGGCCGTTCAAACGCACCCATTACAGCCCCTACAGAAGTAGAAGTGATGGATGAAACCAAGTATGTATTCATTTTGCTTGTTTAAGTAACTCTTTGTTCTTAAACTATGCATGTTTGCGGGCTGTAGTCACGTACAATTATTTTAGTAAATTTTTTTCCGGGAATAGGTGCATGCAAAACAAGTGGTGTGTTTAATTATTTTAATCACCAAGTTTAAGATAGTGCTATTCCAGTAAATATTTTATTAATACCAAAAAAGTTATTAAAGAACTATGCTTGCATTCTTATTTAGGATTAACAGCATATTTTTAGCTTTTTATTTTTAACAGTGTTGATACATGAAAGTTAGAGCTATACTATAGATGCTGGTTTTTTTTTTTGTAAGTGTAAGAATAAACAGATTTATGTATGCTGCATGCATTAATTAGTTTTATATTAGTTTCTTTGTGAATGTAAATTATAATGATGCTTGGAAAAAATTAAGCATGAAAAACAATGTGATAATTTCAGTATGGGCTGTTTCTGATGATCTCTCTCTCTCTCTCTTTCTTTTTCCTTGTATTTTTTTTTTTTTGTGTATGTGTATAGCTGCCAGAAAGTGTTGAACATGTGGTGAGTTCTCAAGTGTAGGCAGGCAGAAATAGCTCCTCCGTTGACTGTAATTTGAAAGATTTAGCAGCATTTTGCATTTTTTTGAAAACATATGTTTCAACATATTATAATTGGTAAATGTTGGTCAAAAATATTTGCTGTCCTTTACGTTAGCTCTGAAAAGCAAGAAGTAATTGTTTGAGGAGCTCTTTTGCCTGCTGCCGCTTTTTTGCTTCAAGAGACATAGACTTAGGGGCACTTTTTAATCGAGTGGATGAGACCCTGACCCTGCTTGAGCTTGTGCATTTGCTTTGTAACACAGAGGCTTTATTTGCTATTGTAATTAGAAAGACAGGCTTTTGAGTTAAGCTTTTTTTCCTGTTTGTAATTGTTAAATACACACAGCAGACCTCCTACCGCCACCCTAATAATATTAAAACAGTAGTTTGTTTATTAACTATTGCCATTGAATACACATGGTACACACTGATAAACTTCATTATAAACTCTTGTCAGAGAGTGTTACAGAAGACTCCTCACCTTAATAGTGCCTGCTAATTTCAGATAGTCTGAAAAATAATATTCCTATGAGTCAAAATAATGCTGAATTGAATCTGTTTTCTGATGTTTGCCTTTAGATGTACAGTAATGTGCTTAAAATGCTTCTCTCAGTTTCAGGACAAATTTGGGTCAGCCATGGAGTGGATAAAGAAAGTTGCTTAGATTAGTAAAGTTTGGAGCATTCTACTCATATACAAAGGGAACCTTGTATAATTTCCAAAATAATGCTCATTTGTGGATGCAAGATATGGGCGCTTGTGTGGATATTTTGTTTTGAAGAACAATGGTCAAGTATCCATTTTAACCAGTTTTGACTATGGAATCTACTGAGAATGTTAGTTACGTGGATTTCAGGATATAATTTGTCAGCTACATATTGGTTTATTCTTTATATCAAAAGTAAAAACAAAGGTTTAATTTGTGCAGTCCTAAGCACAGCTATAAAACAGGTGGCATAAAGTGGCAGGCTATGCACATGTCCTCTGCAGGTGAACGTGGGTGTAGATCCCTGCTTCTGCCACTTGGTGTGTTACCTTCTCCAATCTGTTGCTTTTCCTGTAAAATGAGGCTAATAATATTTATTTCATAGGTTGTTGAGAAAATCAAATGTGATACAGCATTGGCAATTTGTCTGTCACATGGCAGGTACTCAATAGCTATCATCGCCCCTATTTTTATTTTTCCACTTCCACTTGCCAATGACCTTCTCATCTTGTTGTTCTCAGGCTTGTGCTTCTTCCATCACTGTCCCATGTTTTTACTTTTATACCACATTCTTCACTGAAACTGGCTGTCTGCATTCACATCCTCCTAGAGACCTGCTTTCAAGCAAGCCTATTACATTTTCCAGTTATTTATTCGCAAGTTAAACTGTTTGGACTTCAGAACTACCTGATGTTGTCCTTGCCCTTACGCGGATGATAGCTGGCAGGGAGGATTGCAGTTGTGTTAACATATGTATATGACTAGTACACAATAAATGCTATGCAAAGGCACGAGAAACCTGATGGAGCTTATAAAGAAAAAGATTACTTACCAGTAGGGTGATCAAAGCATGCTTTAGGGAAGTAGCTCTGAAGACTGGCAGTGATTTGTTTAGGTGACACAGGGTGGGTGTGTATGTTTACATGTTTGAGTTGCTACCTGTAGGTGTTGGAAGATGAGAAAAAAGGAAGTGAGGTGGGAAGGCTGCTCCTGAAGGAAGGTCCTCTGTTGCTTGGAGCCTCAAGTCCAGGATTCTTGGCATGGCACTAGTGCCCTTCAGACCTGTCAGAGTCTGGCCCCTGCCTTGCTTTCCCAGCCCCATTTTCCATTCTGAATCCTGTATTCCATTGGTTCCTTAAGCTTGCCATTGAGATATTATTCTCTTCATCTCTCTCCTGCTTCTTGAATTTCTTGAAGGCCTTTTTCATCTGCAAATCCCCAGTGCTTAAAGACTATGTGCTTCAATCAATTATTACTAGATAATTGGTTAAACAATGTGTTGTGTCCATGCAGTGAACTATTAGTTGACAATGTAAAATAATGAAATCGAAAACTATGCTAAGAAGCAGATGCAAAAGGCTTCTTTAATATTCTGTAGCACAATATTAAATGATTCCCTTTATATGAAATGTCTAGAATAGGCTGAGATAGACACAAGGAGCCAGTGATTGCCTGGGGCAGGGCAGAACAGGGTGGGCATGACTGCTCATAGGTAACATGCTTTCAGTGTTATGGGGTGAGAAAATGCTTTAAACCTAGACAGTAGTGATGTCTACAAAACTCTTTGAATATATTAAAACCACTGAATTGTATACTCTGAAAGAATGAGTTTTATGATATGTGAATTATATTATTTAAAAAAAATGGATAGCAATCCATGATTTCAGTAAAGCTTTGTTCCAGATGGGTTACAGAAATCCTGAGCATTTCCCTAACTCTCCACTAGTGAAAAACTCTTTTTAAACACAAACATTTTGTTGTTCCTTTAATCTAACATCCTTACAAGTTTATTATTTCTTTCCTCATATCCTTTTAGTCTGTGATTAAGATATGTGAGCATGATTTCTTTTTCTAATGTTTTCAATTTCATTATTTCACATTGCATATTATGCTTCTCTTCTCCCTTCAAACACTGTATATGTAGCTAGGAACCTGCTTAGAATTCTTTTCCAAATTTGTTTCCAAGTTCTTTTCTTTCTTTGTACCTCTGATTGGCAGAGACCCCCTCTTACCCCATCCCATTAATAAAATACATCCTATTTTGGACATTTTACCTTCTCAGGTTTCCTGGGATAGTACCTTATGGGGTAAATATATAATTTTTGAATGATGGAAAATACCCTATTCCCCTAGGTATAAAGTGAATCCATTAGTAATGAGATTTTGTCTTACTTTTTTACTGTAGATGAGAATTTTTTTCAAGATAGGTGATACAAATGATAGCACCCTCATCATTCCCATCAAGCTTCCTTATTTTGGTTATCAAGATTTTAGGTAGTACAAAATTATCTTTTTGTTTGTTTGTTTCTCTTCCTTTCCCCCTTCTAACATTTACCGAACAGTTATTGTATTTGGTAATACGATGTTTATGAGGGTAAGTCGAGGATCCTATGTCCCATCAGGGAAGATAGTAAGTACACCAGTGACTTTTGTATAGTGATCCTTAACCCTGGCTTCATATTATAGTCATCTGGGGAATGTTAAAAATATGCCAGTACTTAGGCTGTACTATCAGGGTTTCTGATTAAATTGGTCTGGTTACCAGTATTTTTAAAAACCTTCTAAACTGATTCTAAGGAGCAACCAGGATTGAAAAAGCACTGGCCTGAAATGAGGTATTATAGGATTAGCACTATGGGGTATACAGTCTTACTGGATTTAAGAGACTGGAATATGCACATCTAGCTGGGAAGATCAGAGAAGTCTTCACTGGTAAAAATACGTTTGCACTGGTTCTCAAAGATGAGTATGCTTTGGCCAAGAGGCAGGTAGAAGGAGTCAGAAGAAGTTCGGCAATGATGTGGAGCCAGGAAAGAATGGGGCAAGTTTGAGGAGTGATCCATGTGGGTACAGTGTGTGTAAATACATTAATGGATTAATGGGCACTGAGACAGGTAAAGTGCCCAAACTAAAAGGGCCTTCGTAGCCAGGTTAAAAAGAAAAAAGACTTTTTTCTCAGCACAAGAAAGCAAGCTGTGGGTTTTAAGCCAAGAATTGGTGTAATCATATTGAACATTAGGAAAACCAATTTGGCAGCAGTTTTGAGGTTTATGTCACTTCCTGGGGCTCACTAGATTGCAGAAAACCTCTCTCCCTCCCTCCCTCCCATCATCCTTCCTTCCTTCTCCAGTATAGGCTACCTGGAAAGGAAGCCTAATGGTGGATGAGGTCAAAACCACATTTTAAGAGCTGTTTGGACTTAATGCACTAGACATGGAGGACCATTGCTGAAATCTAAGAAGGAAAGGGCATGGCCATGTTTATGACAGGGGAGTTTGGATAGCACACTGGAGAGAGGAAGAGACTCATACTGGGAAGTCAGTTGCAGTGCTTTCAGCAGTGGTGAAGACAAGAAGTTCTGAACTAAACCAGCATGGGAGGATGGGACAATTTTGAAAGTAATTTCAGACTTGAGGGACTAAATTCCTGTGGATGGAGAGGAAGAAATTGAAGGTAAGGGTGAGTCTGCAGTTCCCTAGTTAAGAGTAGTTATGTGGATTGCCTTGCTCTCTGAATTAAACTCTTCTTTAACTAAGCATCATTTTCTACACCAAGAGATCCAGAGATACGAAATTATATTTCAGATATAAACTTCAAAGGGAAAAATCCATTGTAAAAGAATTAGAGATGTCATGTAAGATATTTTGTATAAATTTATCAAACTTGATGAAGAGAGACTTGGTTCTGGAGTCCTTGGTGGGTAGGGCCTGGCAGGTCCAGCAGTCTCTCAACCAAAGGATAAGCTAGTGAGTCATTGCATGAGGGACAGATGAGACCTTTAGATTGAAACAGAGAAACATGCATCAGTTTCTGGTAGATTTGTGAGAAAGAAGTATATGGCATAGATCTAGGAAAACAAGCTAAATTCTAGCAGAAGAAAAAAGCAATGAAAAAAGAGAGTGGTGATGCAATGTTGGTAACAAAGCCTTGGCCATTATCATGAATGTGTTCTACATACTTTTGGACTTGGATCCATTATGATTTCCTTTTTCCTACCTAGACAGTGTTTAAAGCAACAACCTTAGAGTTGATCAAAAGCAGGAACTTAACATTTATTCCCAAAGAGTTTAAGAGTAGAGATGTGGCCTCAAAGCTTTTAGGCTAGCTGCTGAATGAGCATGTCAGAAGCGTGAACCTCTTGTAAGAAGAGCATATTGGCTCACTGGAACCAATAAGGGATAATCAAGAAAGAGCCAAGAGAAAGAAGCATTGACAAGAACGTGATTTCAATGCCTGGTAAGCACGATCAGTTTCCCCGAGGTCATTGTCCATAGTCTAGAGCTGAAGAAACTAGATATGAATGTAGCCACAAAGCGGCGAGGAGTGAAAATATATTGAAAAAATTCAAAGGTGTAGACAGTTTTCTAAGACCCGATAATTGAATTTGCTGATAAAAATAACTTACTTGCTCCCATCATCTGTGAGAACTTGTGTGTGTGATAATTCCTGGAATATTTGTATTGTTTGCAGTTATTATTTACCAATAACTTGTTTTGCCCTTTCAACTGTACCATGTGTTAAAATTGCATTGTCTTTTCTTACACATCTGCCTGCACACCCATATCAATTGATGGCATGGTGTCTACTCAGTATCTGCAGTTCCCAGCTCATAGCACCCGGCACAAGGCCTCACTGGAAATGGAGGAGCAGGAGGGGTGACCTGGCTGCTGCACCTAGAGAGCAGTGCTTCCTGGGACCCAGATTCCTTTGAGTGCAAGCCATTTTTATCCCAAAAGCTTCCAGTCACTAAAATCTGCATTTTGTGAAATTTCAGTAGGTTTTGTGGCCCATGGGTAAGAACTCTAGCTTTAGAACATGCTTTGAAATTTTGACTAGATTCTGTAGGCGTCAGTTGCATTTATGAGGCAAATCATCTATAATCAGCGTATATTATTAAATGGTACCAATTTTGTGCCCATTTGTGGAATTTTCTGTGAGCAAGTCTTTATTAAGCTTATATCCTATGTGGAGGCAGATAATAAATACATAAAATAAATTCAGATCAGTACTAAAGTACTGAGAGAAAAATAAAATGGTCATGTGGCAGGGTGGCCATATGGGAGCAGTGATGTTTCAGATGGAGTGTTTGGGGACGAAAGACAATTGAGATGAGACCTAACTTATTAATTACCTGTTTTGGTAATGAGTTTTAAGAAATAAGCCACGAGGTTAAATATCAAATTTCCTAAACAAGTATAAGTATATATCATTTTAAGAGCATCTCTGTTCTTTCCTTAGTTGGATACATGCATAGTGCATAAAGCAATGCTGCCATCTGGTGGTAGTGAGCTTAATAGCATGCTTGCCTTTTGCAAATCAATTTCAAGAGTATATTCTTAAGACATATTTCCAAACAATAGATTTCTTGTTAGGTTGATTTTGAATTTAAAATGCCTCTACAGCTATAATTTATTGAAAATCTTACTTAGCCTCAAATAAACACTTGGAATGGTTTTCTGTGTTCAGTAACACTTATGCAGTTGAAGGAAGGTTACCTAAGAAATGGGAAGAACTCAGTTCTCAGAACTGAAAGCAGATTTCAGTTGTGTGGTACTGGAAAAATAAGTCAGACAAGGTGAATTGCCTATACAAGTGTGGGAAATCTGGGACTTGAATTTGTTCATCAAAACGTGTGTTACATTAAATTCCTCATTCCAAAAAGCTTATATATATCTTAAAACACTTTTTCAGTTGAATATTTTTGAAAGAATGTACTTTGGAATTTGCAAAGACAAATGAAAGTGCTTAGGAAGAGTGAACATTATTAATTGAACTTTATATCAAGCAATACATTTCCATGGAAACACAACCATTATACTTTAATTTAATGCTCTAAATATTTGGTTTGCTTCTTGTAAATACCAGTTTTTTAATGCTTTGTTTTTTTACAATACTTTATGGCTCTTTTCTAAGTTTTTTATTTAATTTATTTTCCTTTTGAAGTAGTTTTCATCTCTTAGTAATTGACTTAATTTTTTGTTTTGCTTTTCTTATTTTAAAGAATTTATAGAAAAGATTTGAGGGAAAAAAAAGGTAGCTAGCAGTTACAAATAAATTCTACTTATTTTCTAAACCCAGGAAAAATCTGTTCTACCTAGAGTCTTGTATAGAAGTAGCTCTTCTCAAAGCCTTTGATTAGGTAGTTTATTTCAATTCTTTATGGAAGTAAAATTTATAAAGATCAATAACTGTGCATATTTCTAGTTGGTTATTTATCAGAGGATATATACAATTTTGAATTCTTCACACTTCATGGTGTAGTCCTTATGCTCTGAGTGGACTTAAAAACACAATTGTGTAATTTGGTTTTGAATACCCCATAGAGATTTTATAATAATGGCATTAATCATAATAAATGGTCTGATATTATTTCTGACTAATGATAATGGGAGTGGAGAGATTGTTATAATTAAACTGGACACTGTGGACTTATGTTTACATTTATTTTACAGAAAGATTAAAAATATCTAGCAATTTCATATCTAATCTTTTGCTGGTTAGGACACTTGAAGCTTCATGGTCTCTATTCTCAACTTAATATGCTGGAAAATATTGAAAAAAACACCCAATGGTGGGCTGGTAAGAATTACAGGCATATCTTTATAAGGTTACATTCTGTACAAGTTTTGAATTGGCAGTATTTTGTTGATGGAATCGCCTTGCTTTATTACAAAGTATGATGTACACATTTACATGGACATACACTCACTGGACTTGAATGGGGAACAAAAGGAGCCTCTGTATATCTGATGCCTGTCATCTTGATATTCTCATAGACGGACTTTCTTTTAAGTATGGAAGCAGGGAGAAAGACCTTTATTTGAAGTCTGGCATTTGCCAGACTTTTAGAATATATATACTTGTGAGTATTTTTTGTTGTTAGTTGCTGATTGGTGATTCTCACCTAGTTTTCAGTTCATATGGCCTTAGCATCATTCTATGTGTGTTGCATCTTCTCATGACTAGGAGGATCTGCTATGAGAAAAACTAGTTCTCTCAGGGATCATCTCTAGATTTTTTCACCTAGGAATAAAATCACTATGATATTTCCTTCACAGACTACAAAACAGAATCATCTCAATTACACTGTTTTAAATGTTAAGCAGAATTTTTACCTTAATTAAAATAATATGATAAGCTTGACCTCCTTTAACTCTTAAATAACTAAAAAGTGTCAATCTTAACATTCTTATGTTATTTACTATATTTCCTCTTTTCCAGTTTGTCAATATGGTGGAAAATGTTTGTTAAAGAGTATATTTGAAGATTTCTCTTTTTATTTTTGGAATCTAAACTAATGTTTATTGAAGATGAAATCCCCAATATTAGACTCATTATTGCTTTTCCAATGGTAGCTTCAACAATCACATATAAATACCAGGAAGAAAGGGAGAGAATGCATAAAGTGAACTTTATAAAGGCATGCCACTACTACCAGAGATTAATGAGTATCCAAAATAAAGTGTGGTGGGTCAGTTTGGATTCAGAACTCCATAGCTTCTCAGTTAGAATCAGTGTGAAGCCCTTACAGTGTAGTAGCTCCTTTTAATTTTATATGGAATGTCTTACTATTCCTAAAAGGCACCTCGATGAATCAAGAGTAATAATTCTGCCACAGTTTCACTAATACATATATGCTTCACTCATATGTTCACTGTTTATCTTGCACTACTAGCTTGTTGCTTTTTAAGACCATTTTGATTCATATGATAGATTCAGCCTGACGTTGTGTTATTTTAGTACTTTTTAATAAAAGCAGCATTTCCCTTCATTTGCAGGTGCTGCTGTTTTTTCAAACGAAGGAAAAGGAAAACCATACAGCGTCACAAATGACTGTGGACACAGACAGACCATGGGGAGTTACTTACGTGTTCATCTGCTGTCTTGTGATTAAAATCATCTCTGTAGTGACCACGTGTATTTTCAAGGACTCACTCTTAGAATCAGAAAATGCCATATGCTTCATACTTCATTTTGTGGTTGTCTTACATTCATATTTTTTTCTAATTTAACTTTTATGGAAGCTTTAAAGTTTTGTCAAAACACGAGTGCTTTGCCCATCAATGAATGGAATGGACCAATGAGGTGGCCCTGATGAATACATTTCTATAGAACATTTTTCAGAAGCTCTCCTCCTGTTGTAGAAAACAGTACAGTATCTTAAACATCAACCAGTTATATACCTGATCTGGTTCTTTGTAACTTCTGTAAGAGCATAATCAAACAGGAATTTACTCCCCAGCGGATAATGCAACAGAGAAAACTGAGTTGCCCATATGTTTAAAAGAAGTTATTCCTTGAGAAGTTCATGTTTTGTGCGACACCTGCATTGATTTCAGTA
This sequence comes from Manis javanica, assembly GCF_040802235.1. Classification (NCBI taxonomy): domain Eukaryota; kingdom Metazoa; phylum Chordata; class Mammalia; order Pholidota; family Manidae; genus Manis; species Manis javanica. Next base: position 60,781,177 of record NC_133169.1, on the reverse strand, counting down.
TTACCGATGGTACTACTATTCATGAGTCATGTTAACATTCTCTCTGTGAAATCATTGGTACAGTCACTGCCCAGAGGTACTGAGGAAAAAGCTCTATGGGTTCGGCAGATGGTTGTGGTCAAACGGATCACACCTAGAGTGGTAAATATGAGCTCTGCTTCTTGTTGCACCCTGTATGAGTACAGTGTTGCTGAAGTGGCAAAAGCGCTTTTTTAGAAAATGCAAAATATTTGTATAATGTAACTTTATGCTTCCAGACAATACTGTATGTTAGACAACAAGAAATGAATACTTTGAGAAATGAGATATGTTGGAGTTTTTTTTTTTAATACACTAAGGAGAAGAAATAAATGTGAATGGCATTGTAATGTATAAGGTTGAAGTCAAAGGAGACCCCATTGAAACCTACTGCTGAATGATTACATTCTCCTGTAAGAAAACTTTGGATGTGCCCTGCAATGGTGTGTGTGTATTAATTATTTGCTCTTTGATAAAAAAGACCCCCAGCAATCAAAACTGGGACACTCTGTTGCAATTTGTGCAATTAGTTTCTTATATTCAACTTTGCTGGTTCTCTGGAATTTTCCTACTTTTTAGCCTGATTTTGAGGAAAACTGTTTTGGAGAGGATGGGTCAGGTGCTTTGCCTCCATAGTCTTTTTGAAGTGCCTGCATATGAACAAAGTAACAGTTCTGTAAAAAAGGAAGCCCATTCCACTTTTCGGGTATGCTTTGTTTTAAGCCATGAAGGCATAGGTGTACTTTTGTCACATTTTACTAGCCAGGATTTTCAAGATTAAAATTAAAAGACTGGCTAGAAAGATAATTATGTTGTTCAAGTCTCATATTCCCCTTTCATTTATAAAATTGTTACTCACCCCTTCCATGCAACCCTTCCCTTTGTCTTTAAGCGCATGCCTCCAGGCATGCTTATTTATTTTTATTGTCTCAAGGTAGCATTTAAAATGTGTAATTAAAGTAAATAAATCTACATTTTTGACTTGGTTATTGCATTTACAGGGATTTAATTGTACTTTGTAATTTATTTTTTCTTATTAGCCAAAAGTTCAATGTTTTGTTTTTGATGAATTAGGCACCTATTTGCGTACTGCGGATCAGGACATTGTTTATCATTGTTGCTCAGAATCCTCTGAATGATCTTTCTAAGTTCTTGATTTTAAAGACCTACACTCAGCCTAGAAAACATTTGCTGTCTAATTTGGTCAACAGTTTCCATTCTATCTATTTGTATACTGTCATGATGTCTTAAACCACAGGAGTTACATACTGTTCTTATTTCTGTTTGTTTTGAGCAAGGTAGATGGATGTTTTGGCCATTATAATGTGAAACCACTTCTTTACAGTATTTGACCAAATTTGTGTGTCTGTGATATTTGTAAATACATGCGATAATCTGTATTTCTTATCATAAGCCTATTTAGTTTTATTCTCAGTAGGGTTTTTGGACTGTACAGTGTTTATATGATCTGAACTCCTTATACATAAGAAGGTGTGTATATTAATCCAATTATGGACTTAAAATATTTTAAAAGTATAAATACCCTTATTTGCTGCAAAGACCAGTGTGTAAACATTTGCTTTTTAGCAATATTTTTAAGTGCTCCATTTTAATGCCAAGGAATAAGTCTTGGCAACACAAACTGGTCAATAATAGGTAATGCAGGTATGTTCAGGTTAAGCCAACAATGTTTTGCATTTTTATGCTTTTTTTCTGTCAACACTAATGAAGTCAACATTGCCTGAATGTCTGAATAATGAAACACATCCTGTTTAAAAGTATGTAACTGAAAAAGAAATAAAAAATAAAGGTAGTTTTTTTAAACTTGCTCTTTCCCCTTTCCTCTAATCATGGGTCAAATAATGTTATTCACTAAGGTAGGAATTTTTAAAATTCAGTTCATTTAGTTTAGTATAAGTGAGAAACAGAGCTAAAGGAATATGCTCATGTTGTTTTGTTTTTATTTTGCTTTGTTGGAACTCCATTGTAAAAAGAACCTACCAAGAAGTATCTAACCTTTCTTTAATGAAAAATTAAAAAAAAATTCTTTACACTTCCATGCCATGAAATACTTAATAATTAATTAAAACTAATGCCAGTAATAAACCAAGGAAAATAAACAATCATTCTATTTCTCTCAAAAATGAAGGTACACTATTAGGTTCACAGAAATGAAACATTATTAATACAATTTTAAGTGAATTGTTTTATCATTGAGATGGAGAGCATGTAGCTGTGACAGTATTTCACAGTTTATCACTGTACTAGTTGCTTTAGGGGTTTGTAAAATGGTACTAATGGTGCTCTGCTTATTGGCAGATGCTACAGGTAAGGCGAGGCAACGCTGCACACACTAAACAGCAGTATGCAGAAACAATAGCAAGATTTGGCAGTGAAACCTAATGGTTAAAAGGCCCTGTCTAGAAAAATCTAATTTAAGATTAGGGCTCAATCCAGATGATTATATAAATTGCATTAGTCGGCACCCTTTGAACTACAAGTGGTAGAAACCTGTGTAGAAACCTAACTGCTTCAGCTATAAGGGTTTACATCACCACATTTTATTGGAATGTCCAGTGGTCGGACTGGCTTCAGACATGCCCTATCCTGTTTTAAAGTTAGAAATCTGTCTTTATCTCTTTCAGTTTTGCTGTCTGCCCTGCTGTTTCCATTGTCGGGGAGACTTTTCAAATGGCATGGCAAAATGGTCACCCAGCAGCTTCAGACGTTCACTGCCTTGGTGACCACAGCCAGAACGGGCAGTTTCTCTCAACAGCTGCAACAAAGTCCTGAACCTGACATTTATTCTTTCTTTGCTTCATATGTCCACCCCTGAGCTAGTTACCATTGCCAAGGGAATACTGTTCTCCCATCTCCAGTGGACACATTGGACTGGTAAATGAGATAGAAGGGCTGTTACCCAAAAGGAAATGAGGGTATTTTAAAAAGCAGCAGAGTAAGTGCGTATTGCACAGGCAAAATCAATAGCTATCCTCTGTCATGATGAGAAAAACAAAATATAGCATAAAAGCAAACCCAATTGTTTTTAATTAGAAAACATTATTGAGGCATTTATTAATCTGAATATTTTATTAGAAATCACATAGTAAATGAGTACATTTGAAAAATATTTTGGACTTGGGTTAAAATGGAGGTCGTAAGTACCTTATTTGATGTGCTTTTGTTTTTATTTACTTTTTAATGTGGTAGAATTGGATTAGTAGACTTGAAAGCCAATTTTTTTAAAGCTGTTCATTCTTTGCTTAGCTCTAATACCCACCATGTTATTTTCTTAGGAAACTTACTTCATAAGAATACATGGATCATAACCAAAGAAAGGACTACATATAGAAGTATTACCAGGTAATATTGCTGGGGTATGCAAATGGTTTTGTTAGAAAGGACATTTGTTTACAGGGATGTTTACCATACTGTGGTTTTGCTTAAATGGAAAAAATACTCATGCCCTACTTGACTGGGGATTGGCAGACTTTATTTGTAAAATAAAGTTTAGGCTTTGTGCGCCAAGGGGCAAAATTGGGGCTTTTATGTACTTGGGTAATGAGAAAGTAAACAAATTTCACTAGCTTTTTATTGATGAAATTCAAAATATATAAACAGTTGAGTACACATTTATTGTAATACATGTCTCCTAATGATAAGAATTGAATTATTTTGAGGGGACAGTATTTCGCTTAGTTGGGGCTTGAAATTGATTGCAAATGTTTATCTGTTTTACTGACCTGTAGTGTGATTTTATTTATTTTATCTTTGAAAATGTCTTCACACAGATAGATACTTACCAAATACTGTTAGTAGTCCTCAAGTATATGATTTGAATTGATCACATCATTTGTAAAGTATTATAGAATTCCATTAGATTCTACTGTTGTTATTTGCCTTTTGGCATACCATTACATTGCAGATTAATCACTTCTTAATGAAAGCTAGGTAAAAGCTCTTCATTTGTACAGTTATATGGATTTTGAAATATGGAAATTTCTTGTACTTGTATTGAGATCCAAAGTGCAGCTGGAACTCTAAATTGAGTTCAGGAAATAAATCCACTGAAAATGTATGTGGAATATGGAGATCTTGCTGCTCGTTTTGGTGTGAGAGCATGTGAAGTATATAATGCAGCTTAACGATATTTGTGATTTAAATAAATTAGTTACTATAATGACTATTGCAGTATAAGTTTCACATATAAGTGCTGTTTTGCCTTGTAATTTTAAATAGAACTTATTTAGAAACATCAAATCTGTAGCAAAAGCTAATTTTCAAAGCTACCCAGAGTTCATTAATGATAGGTGAGGGTGATTTTCATTCAGAAAAATTTCAACTGTGATTCTCAGCTCAAAAAATTGCAGTAAAACTTTACCACTGCCATCAAACTGCTACATAGTTGGGTAAGTCAGGGTATCTAGTTTCTATTTCTGACAAAATTAATGGAAATGAAGATGATTAAGACTATAAGAGTGAATGAAATTCCCCATTGAATTTACTACTTCAGTAACATGACAATTAAAATATTTTTCCACAGAATACTTGCTGACAAATAATACGAAGCATAAACCTTGACTTTAAACATCTTAAATTTTCACAAACTTTTAGAAGTTGTCCAGCAAACTTTTTTATGATTCACACATATTTTTACCACCACTATTTGTAGCATCTTACTCGTTTCCACTTCAGTTTGCCCTGAATTGGCATTTTCTCAAGATCTTTAGAAATACTTTCTGGTGGTTGTTCCATGGAGACTATTCAGAGAGAATAATTCTTAGTCACTTCAGACTCAGCACTGACTTCTCTAGTAAAGGGCAACTGAACAGTATTGGTAACATCTATTGATTCATCAAAAGCCAAGGAAAACTACTTGAAATCATTTACCTTGTTTAGTTTTACCTTGTTTAGTTGATGTCTTCAAGTCTTCAAGTAGCAGACGTTGCTAAAAAAAAAATAGTCTTAAGTTTATTTTTTGTGGACGTTCTTTCTGGCTGCTGTGATCAAACACAATTTAGTTAAGTAACTCACCGTCAGTAACTCGCTTCCTTTGCTTGGCTAACAGATGGGCCACTTGGAAAGTACTTTAGTCTGCACCCTTGTTCTCATTTTTGTGTGTGTGCATAGAGTGTACTGTGATGACATACTCTTGTTTTAAGTTCTCTAACTGTTCTGACTGTTGCTTTCCTGTGATAGGGGATATTGTGATGAGCATAGCTAAAATGTCATTGCATAATAAACACCAAGTTTTGCTTTATAGTTGTGTAAAAAATAATCTGCATTCCACTGTGCCTTAAAATTGCAACAAAGTTCACTCAGCTTTTTTACATGATTAATATACATTCATAATAAAAAAATGTCTGTATGACAATATGTGTGGCATTTGAAGTGCTGTCAAATTATAACTGCATCACTCACATTTGTTGTGTGCTGAACAGCAGTGTGAAGCAGTCAGAGTGCCACGTATGTCACTGTCACAAGTATTCAGCTCTGTCTTTGTAGCATGAAAGCAGCCATAGAAAATATGAGTGAGTGAATGAGCATGGCTGTGTTACAATAAAATTTTATTTATGGACACTGAATTTTGAATTTCATATAATCTTTATGTGTCATGAAATAGTCTTTTGATTTTTTAAACAATTTAAAAATGTAAATAACTATTCTTAGCTCATGGGCCAAACAGAAACAGGATGTGGGCTGGATTTGACTTGCACACCATGGTTTGCCAACCTCTGTTCTAGACCACTATGGAAAGGCTTGGATATTTGAGGTGAATTATTTTTTTACCTAGCAGAATGACACTGCTACCTAAAAGATAACAGTTAAAGTTTATGTGTTCAACTTTTTAAAACACCTTATGCCAGGCAGTGGGCTGTGTGCTTAAATCTGATTTTCTTTCTCTGGCCTGGATTTTTGCAATGTATTTTCATAATTGTATGCCAGGATTTCTTCTCTTCTTTGCCTAAATATTTTCCGCAGTGCACTTTACCTCTAATACTGTGAATTTCACTGTGAGTGCATATCATCCTGGAACACCCCTCTACACCTCCCTTTCCATGGGTGTGTTCCCATCAGAAATACCATCACACCCAGTGCCAGTGACTCCTATATGTATATTTATTATGCCCTGTTTTTAACTAAGCCTTCTTACTTATAGCTCTTGTCTGTGCATGGGTATGAAACCTGCTAGATATTGTTTTCAAACTTCCTGCTAAGTTCTCTCCTTGAGTGAATGCATTGGTTGTCTCTAACCTCATGGTATATGTAACAGTCACTTCCGTGGTTTTTATCTGATTCTCTCACCCTTCTCCCATCATTCAGTTGAAAAGTCACTTTAGCAATTCAGATATGCTCTTGCCAAGATCTCATGAGATAACATTTTAAGTCATCTTAAATTATGCCTTGGAAATTAATGTCTCTTTTTGAAACATCATCTGGTAGAAAAATCACTGCCTCCTTTTCTTGTACTTTGTATTTTGTCTGGCATCCCGTATTGACTTTGTTAGGTTACTCTCAATATTCCATGTTCAGCTTTTTATAAATCATAAAAATTATAAATGCATATAATATATAATCAATATGATAAATTACAAAAATTTTGCAATTAGAGCTATTTTTTCCTCCATGTGCTTAAATCATTTAAATAGCAACACCAGCTGAAAGTCATACCTTCACAAATAAACATCTGGACAGTCCTGTATAGTTTCTCCTATGGATTTGGCTGAGTGAAGACCACAAGGGGGGACTAAGAATTTAAAGTACTTATTTTTCATGTTCAAGAGAGGTAAAGACACTTCTTCAGCCAAAATCCCAAATTATGAACAAGTAACCATAGTTAATTCAAGATAACTTCAGATTAATTCACAAGCTCTGAAAATAAATCAACGATAGCAGCATTCTAGTGGCCATGCTTTGGGAAATGGGCTATTGGCAGCAGCTTCACTGCAGCCTTCTGAAAGGGAGCCAGGCACTGATGGCCTTATGCTTGTAGACAGCTGTCAAGTGCCTACACCAGTGACCACACCCCTTGAAGTCAGCTTGTCAGTGGTAACCTTCCTTCAGTGTCACAGCCCAGGTATTATTAGTCCTTTTTGATTGCCCTAAACCTTGCCACTCCATTGTAAATAGTCCATCTCTTACACTCTGTTGTTTGTGCCATCTCTTTCCTTCTGTGAGGCTGGCTGATATATTGGAGTGATAGGAAAATTTTGCTTGAATAATGGGTTTGGCTTTTTAAAAATGTTTGAAAAGTGCTGCCCTAAGTAGTTGTGAAATATCATATCTATTATATGGTACTTACAAAAACAGAAAACGGTATATTCTGTATACTAAATAGTATATAAAAAGATTTCCATTTAAATGTATTAAACAAGTTCTAACACCTGGATTGGCAAAGTTTTTGTGTGCTGAGTCATTCCTCAAGAAGCCTTGTGTGTGGCAAAGTAGAGTAAGCCTCCTTAATCCATATTTTAAGAAAAAAAACTCTGAATTTTTGGCTTCTCACAGAAGGTTGAACTGTTACTAATGGGGTCCGGCAGCCAGAGTCTCAGCTACTGGGAGAACATGGGACCTGAGGGCCCGAAGAGGGCGTGGGGAGTACTCAGCACTGTTAGGACCTAGAGTGCCGTGGCTGTGTGTTTGCACTTTGCCTTTAGATAAACCTGTTTATCCAAAACTCAACGCTGATGGTATTAGGAGTTGGGGACTTAGGTGTAGATGAGGTCTGGAGGGTAGGACAGTCATTTTGGGATCAGAGTCCTTGCAAGAGGAGGAAGAGCCATCGGGGCCCTTCCTGTGCCGCGCGAGCACCCAGAAGGTAGCCACTCGCAGGCTGGGAGGAGGACTCATCAGGAGCCAAATCCTCTGACAGCTGATCCTGGTCTTCCCGACCTCCCCAAATGTTCAAGCTGCCCAGTCTGTGGTATTTTATTTTGTCAACTTGAGCAGACTGATAAAGATTGTGATACCAAAAAATGGAATGCTGTAACAAACACCTAAAAAGGGGGAGTGACTTTAGAACTGGATAATGGGCAGAGGTTGGAAGAATTTTGAGGTGCGTGCCAGCAAAAGCTGAGATTACCAGAAAGCAAAGGGGAGAGCTATAGAGAAAGCTTCCTTCTTCTTAGAAAGAGTACATAAATAACGATGAACAAAATGTTCTTAGAAACGTGGATGGTGAAGGCTGTTCTGATAAGGTGTCAGACTGAAATGAGTAGCATGCTAGGGGACAATGGAGAAAAGGTGATCCGTGTTATAAAGTGACAAAGAATGTGGCTGAACTGTGTTCTAGTGTTTGTGGAAGGCAGAGTTGCTAGTGATGAGATTGAGTATTTAGCTGAGGATATTTCTAACAAATTGTTGAAGGAATGTCTTCCTCCTCATTGCTTCTAGCAAAATGTGAAAGAAAAGAGATGATTTGAGGAAGGAATTGTTAAGCAAAGAGAAACCAAAGTGTAAAGATTTGGGAAATTCTCAGCCTATCCATTCTGCAAAAAATGAAAAAGCTCCTTCTGAAAAGAACACTTATGGATGTGGCCAAACAGCCATTTGATACCAAGACTGATAGGGGTGTGGACCACAGACATTGGGCTGCTCCAGCAGAAACACTCCTGGTTGGAACAGTTTTAAGAGGACAGAGATGGGATGAAATGAAAAGGCTGTTGGACTTAGGTTGTATGTAAACATGAAGGAAACGTGAAAAACTGTTAGAAGTCAGATGGTGTGACATTTAGGGAGATGATTGGCTAAAACCCTTCTCTTGACCAGGCCCCAAGTTAAACTTTCTTTTTATAAGACCATGAGTGTGAAAGGTCCAGAACACTAAGGGGGAGATTCAGTCAGAAAAGCTCTTCAACAAAGACCCTTTTATTTTCCACATTAGATTGTATAAAGTGATTATTAGATATTACTCCCACTAGTTTGTCCATTCTCTGCTGGTTTGACTTCCTTCTTTGAATTATTTTAAAAGCTTAAGGAGTGAAGACAGCCAAACAAGAGGTTTGCCTGTGATTAATGAGCTCCACGATACAATCTGGTCAGTGCTTTCCTTTTTATATACCAAAGGTCATCAATAATGACGACATTCAAGTCCAACTTTCCCTTTCATATTTAGCACATCATATCTACTGAGAAGTAGATTTCCGTTCTTTTCTTACAGAAATATTAAAAGCTGCAAATGTGCAGAAGGTCTCATGCGTAGAGAGATAAAATGGTTGTGAACTACTGCGTGCTTTTGTTTCCTTCCCTGGTAGTAAGCTATATAAAGTACCCTTGGGGCACAAAAGAGCACATGTTATGTGCAGTGCTATTCAGGAGACTGCTCATCTTTCTTCCAGAGGAAGGAAGGATGCCAAGAAGCCTTGGCAGAGTTTCTAGGGCCCCCTTGACAAAGATAGGCATGGATGGAGAAGGGAAACTTCTGTTTATTAATTTTTCTTCTTTTTCGTACAGTGTGGTGAGATCATGAATGACCTTTATGTTTTATATTTTAAAAATAGTTTACAAATGAAAATGTAAAACAAATAACAGTAAAAGATGAAGGAACAGAGACTTTGGGTATAGGCACTTCTTTCAGGAAGAGGAGAGTGGGGAGTAACTGGATGGGGGAGCAGGATCAAGGGAAGACTTTAGGATTGGAGGAGCTTGATATGTTTGTTTATTGAGGGGAGAACCTACCAATGGGAGGAGGTCGATACTGGTGAGGGAGAATGACGTGGAGGAAAGGAAACCTCTGGATGGATAAGCTAGGGTTCCAAAGAAAGGAGAAAGTGGAAAAGAGGGAGGTGTGTGAGGGAGGTGAGAAAGTTGTTCAATTGGTTGGCTCTACAGCCCTTGTTGAATTGAGATGTAAGTGAGCCCAGGTAGCTGCCTGTGAGGGGTATTTTTATATGGGAGAAAAGGGAGCCATTGGAGACTTGGGGAGGTTCTCCAAAAATAAAAAAGTGAAAGAACAAGCATAATTGTTTCAAACTTCATTTTGTTATAATATTTGCTACCCATGATCTTCAGCTTTCCATTAGGCCACTTATATAAAGTTGCTGGCTTAAAAATTATTGAATTATAAAATTACAGTTAAAATGAAAGAAAATTTCCCCCTGCTGCTATGACAATAATCCACTTTTAAAAAGGCCTTTAAAAAAATTTAGAAGTATTTCACAAGCAAGTTACTTTTTTTTAAGAGTCCTTGATAATACAAATTGTATTTGTGCATTTAGCTAATATTTCTTAAGTGTTTCTTATTAATCATCCCATGTTATTTTTGGTGTAGATACGAAAATCTAGTTAGCTCAGGATCCAAAAATTTAGAGCTAATTTAGTGCAACTCAACGTTTTGCTTTCAGATATGTATAGACCATAAATTGTAATATTCATATATTTACATTGTAAGTAGCTACAAAAAGGATATAGTTTCCCCAAATCATATGTTAACCAATATTAAAACAAGGGTAATAAAAATTCTATTGCTTCCAATTTTGCTAATGGAAAAAAATGAAAAATAACTAAGAACAGGAAAATAACTTTAGAATCCTTTGATATGCACTTATTGTTAGTTAAAATATAGATATAATTTTCATTTTATTTCAAAACAAAACAAAGTTTATGTTTTAGTGAGCTAAGTTCTGAGTCTCTATATGCTGGTTTACACACAGATAAATAAGTGTCTATTTCTCTATCAATTCACACAGGAAGTTTTCTCCTCTGGGGGAAAAGATTAGATTTTACCTACCTCTTTCCTTTGTGCTTTTGTAATATACATATGGTGAATAAATTGTGTGTGACGCTAAATAAAGTTAATAGTTTTATGGGCCAAAAACAATGTGAATGCTGATCAGCAACACTCTCAACTGCTAATCTAAAACTATTTTTCTTAGGGCATTTTATCACTAGAATGATATTATTCTCTAATTTAAAGAAAATCCTCAAAATACACTCTTGCAAGTTTTCTCTATGTATAGAGAACAGAGGTATAATTTTATCTATTGTTGAGATCAAATTCATGTAATAGAAATTTACCATTTTTAAGTGTACAATAGGGTGACATAAAGTACATTCACAGTGTTGTGCAACCAGTACCACTATTTAATTCCAGAACATTTTCCTCATCCCCAAAAGAAACCTATAGCCATTAAGAATCACTCCACATCCCCCCTCAGCACTCCAGCCCTGGCAATCTCTAATCTACATTAATTTCCTACTGATTTGCCTAATCTAGACATTTCATATAAATGGAATTATGTAATATGTGGCCTTTTTAAACTGGCTTCTTTTACTTTCTGGAGTCATCCACCCTGTATCATGTATCAGTACTTTATTCCTTTTTATGGCTGAATAATATTCCATATATGTATATACCACTTTTGTTTATCCATTCACCAGTTGAAGACATTTGAATTGTTTCTACCTTTCAGCTATTATGGATAATGATACTATTAGCATTTGTGTAGAAGTTTTTCTGTGCACTTATGTTCCCAGTTTTCTAAGAATAGAATTGTGGGGCTCCATGGTAACTCTTTGTTTGACATTCCTTGGAACTGTCAGACTTTTCTACAGTTACTGTGCTGTTTATATTCCCACCAGCAGGAATTTACAGAGATTCCAACTTCTCGAAATCCTTGTCAACACTTGTTATTTTCCTTTCTAAAAAATAATTTTTAAAATTATACCTTCCTGGTCAGTATGAAGTGGTATCTCACTGTGGCTTTGGCTTGAATTTGAATTCCTCTAATGACTAATGATGTTGAACAATATTTCATGTGTTTATTGGCCATTGGTACATTTGTTGGAGAAAGGTCTGAGTCATTTGCTCATTTTTTAATTGGGTCATTTCCCTTATAAGAGTTCTTTATATTTTGTATAGTAGACCCTTATCACTTAATATATTTGTAAATGTTTTCTCCCTTATATGAGTTGTCTTTCACTTTATAGTATCCTTTGATGCACAAAAGTTTTTTAATTTTGATCCAGTCCCATTTATCTCTTTTATCTTTTGTGCTCTTGGTTTTGCTAAACCATTGCCTGATCCAAGGTCGAGAAGATTTTTACCTATGTTTCTTTCTAAAAGTTTTATAATATTACTCTCACATTTGGATCTTTGATTTGTTTCAATTTAATTTTTATATGTCAAGTGAAGTAGGGGTCCAAACTGATTTTTTACATATGGATCTTTACTTATTGAAACTTATTTGTCTTACGGCTGCCTAGTCTTTTCAGAGTGGTCATGTAGGAGGCCATTTTTTTTTCCTAAGGAACCCTTACTAACTGGCATGTGAGTGAATGTTTTTTATCTGAGATCATTTCTTATCTATTGAGAAGATTTCATCTTTCTCAGTGTAGGGTATTTGTCTAGCTCCTAATGTTCTGTTTTTGGTGGTGAGCAAGAGGACATCTCTTCTTTATATTATCTTACAAATCATCTCTCTTTTTAAATCCATGTCTCACCCACGATCCCTCTTCTTGGTGCCTCCAAGACCCTAGCTTCTTAAAGAGTTCTGCAGGATAGAATGGTTCTCATATTATTTCTCTCTCCCTATTTGGTTTCTTATTGCTAAGGATTATTCTGCTAAATCTAATTCTTTTGTCTTTCCTGTTCTGCCATTCCATCTGTGTGTTTTAATTTTAGATCTACCATGTGCATGAATCTGTGAGGTGCCTAAGCACTCTGATGACAAGAGCTTAAGGAATAAGACTGACATGGATTTTCCCCATCATCCTCTCATCAGAGGCCTTGAGGCTGTTCAACAAGGTGTTGCATCTCACAGAGCCTAGTAGAGGGCTTTATAAACAGTTAGTACTCAATAAATAATTGTTTGCTATTTGGTCTTACTGTTGGAACCTAATAAAAAGTTTTCTATCCTTCCTAATTACAACCCTTAAATAGAATTCGTGCCTCATAACGAATTTACCGAGTATCATAATTCCTCCAGGTGGTAAAGATACCTCGAGACAAGTGCTGGGCATAGAAGCCACAGGGCATAAATCTGCAAAAAAGTAAAAAGCTAACCTTTTCAAACAATATGGCTTCTCTCTCACTTACCAACTTTACATTTCCCTGTATGGCCCTGGAAGATGACTGGTTAGCCAGAGACGGGTAAGATTCCTCAAGGGAGGAACAACCTAAGACAGGCACAGTCGCAGGGGGGCCATCAGGTGAGAAATTGGGGATCAACAGAAGTGAGGCTCAGAACCTCACCCCCCGTTTTGAGAGAAATCTTCTGCATCCGTGGATGTTTTGCTGCCCTTGTCTAGCTTGGATTAATACTTAGTCCATAGGCACACACCTGATCATCTACATTTGCCCTCTTACAGCACTAAACTATGTTTTCTACCTTTATCTTGTATCTACCTACCACTTCAGCATTTTATTAAAAATAAAAAAAATAATAATAATAAAGGGAGAAATGTGGGATCCACATACAAATCAAGTATAAAAATCAAACGAATATTCATATTTGACCTGATTATTTATAGTTCATAATGTGTGATCAAAACTGAAAGTTTCTGTGATGAATGCCCTTGTACTGTTCACCATGTAAGAATTCGTTCACCATGTAAGAACTTGTTCGTTATGCTTCAGAAGATTGGAGACTGACGAGAATTAGGCTTGAGATGGATTAATGATTGTGCATTGAGCATTGACCCCCCTATACAGAATTTTATTGTTGTTAACAACCATTTGATCAATAAATATGAGAGATGCCCTCTCAAAAAAAAAAATTGAAAATAATTAGTTCCTGGGATTGTCAAAGTTACAGAAAAGAGCATTCTCGCATATTCCTGTTGGGATTATGTTCTGGTATAATTTCAGTTACAATAATGAACACTGGAAGCCAGCAAAATGTCCAATAGGGGGAAAGTTTAAATACATTATAGTAGATTCAGATGTAGCCATTGAAAACCTTTTCTTAATTTATAATAAGAAATATGATATATATAAATGTTCAGATACAATAATTTTTTATCCTAAAAAGCAAATTAATTAATTATTACAAGCCAAAAAGCTGGTTGAGGTATTCTATAACAGACCTGGAGTTCCAGATAAGGGTGTTACGCTTCTTATTGTCGGGGTTCTGAAACTTTTTGCCTGTAAAAGTAATACTGTTGAAAAGCAGTCTTATCTCTATTTGGTTCCCAGTTTTATGTATATCTCTGCTTATTACATTATTTATATTTAAATAATATCCATAATATGACTGTCAAAAGATTCCTTTTTACGTGTAATAAACTTAAGAGAATTAAAAAAAAAAAGCAAAAAAAAGTTTTCTAACTGTGTAGGGAATACATAAAAATAGGACTTTGTCAGGGAAAGGAAGGAAGAAAAGCATGGATCGACAGAAATATGTGAAAGAGGATACATGATTTTTGCAGCAGTAAGGTTGAGATGGGCCAAAATATTAGATGTTATTACACTCTAATACATTACACTAATCTGTTTCTCTTGTAATTATAATGTACTTATATTCTCTATTGTATAACTAAAAATATATGTTAGACACATATTTTAAGTAACACATAAGTGGACATAGTACTGTGTAGTGAAATGGTTCTAAATGTCTGTTGATTTTATAGCATCAAATCTCTAGAATCTCTAAACTAAATATGTTTCTAAAGTTAGCAACTCTTCCTGTTTTGTAAGAATAGTAGATGAAACCTCTAATCCAGTTAGGAAACAACAGATCATTAACTTGTGAGAGGTTTTCAAGAGCCTTCTTTATGGATAAACTACATCTAAATTGCATTGATACCCTGAACTCTTCTTTATTTACCTTTCACCAAGTTGAGCAAGAGGACATCTCATCATATGCCTTGAAAATGTACCCTTCAGCTGCAGAATGTTTCAGGACAAAAAAGCATGAGTGACACTGTAGGCCTTAGTTTCTTCCTGGTTTCAGGTTTACTACTGGAGTGCTTAAACTTAAAGCATATTATGAAGAGTATGTAAAAGCTCTACCTTGTAACTGTGGTCTATTTTCATGAAGCATCTGTAAATTGAATAGGAAAATAAAATTTACATATTAAACTGGGTCACAAAAGAGTTATTTTCGCTGTGATCCTTGTGTTTAGGAGCCTCAAACATCACCAGATATTTTTCAGTTTACTCTAATTGTGCTTGAAAATCAAAGTCTGCCCTCAAGCAATGGAGTTTCAAGTAAAGGAAACAAGACTCAATAATGAAGTAAGTTCCATAATTTTGTAAGCCACATTTTGGTTTATAGAATATATGTAATGAATATAATCCTTCTATTTTTATAACCTGGTATTAAGATTTTAGGCCAGTGACTCTAGAATTAACTCTGGATAAATTATATTTCACAGCAGTGTAATATCACTCTTGATTCCATGCATCTCTTGTAATTAACCAAATTTTTTATGACTTGCACCAACACCGCCTGTAACTTGTGTGGTCAGTCCATTGTTAGTTGGATCCTAGAGTCTCAGGGAGTATAGCTCAGTGCCCAGCTTGCTGGTGACTTCTGCTGCCTGGAGCTTTTAAGTATTTTTTTAAATTAATCCAAAGAGCAGTATATGCCAGTGATAGAAATCCATATAGCAAGGTGGTTATAAAAGGAAAAGAGAAGTCTCTTTCTGATGCCAGGTATGTGATTCAGCAGACCTCCTCCCAAGAGGCAACTAGTGTTAAGTTTGCATGTCCTGTCTAGAAATGATGTGTGCATGTGGAAACTTTATATAGAGGTACATATACAAATATATCTCTATATAAAGTGAAAATACACTAGGCATACTGTCTTGTACCTTGCTTTTGTATTTAAAATTTGACCATAGAAATTATTCCACATCAACACAAGTAATACTTATTAGCAAGTATATGAATTACACAAATTCTAGAATTGGAATTGCAAGGCCAAAGAGCATATATTGAAAATGTTTAAGAATTTATGATCTATTTGGGATTTTCTTTTGACAGGAATGAGGTAGGGACCTAGCTTGATCCATTTCCAGATGGCTGATAGTTTTCACCAGTATTCTTTGTTGTAGAAATCTCTGCTCCAAAATCATTTTTATCACACACACACACACACATACACACACACACACACACACACACACACACAATTCGGTTGTGTTGTGTCCAGTTGACTATTCAGCTTTTAATTACCATAGCTTTGTAATAATTTTAATATCAGATTAGGCTAGTCGTCTATATTTACAATGTTTACTTTTGACCTAGTACTTAAAATTCATTATTTTTTCAGTGTAAAAACAAATAATCCTGCAACAGTTTTCTTTTTCTGGGCCTCACACTAGATATATGGATTGATCTATGGAGATTTAAAATCGGTAAGAGTCTTATTATGTAATAACAGAGTAGGTATACTATTTTAATTTACCTGATTACAATTATCGGTTATCTGTTTCCTTTATATTCTAAGATAAGATTATCTCCATTGCTTGATTTATCAGCTTTTAGTGATAATCTGCATTGTAAAATGAGAAAATTCAGTGTGTTTATATTCCTGTATCCTATTCTTTCCATCATTATTCTCTTAATATTTGGATTTTTTCAACATATTCATGGTTGATAACATTTATACTCTAGTCTTTCACCGCAATTTCTACCATTTTCATATTCAAGTGGTATCAGTTTACCTCACCAGTCCTTTAGCTGTTATTTTCCCAGTTATTCTTGAGCTCTCTCATGTTTGAGAATTTATGTTATTTGCCTTTATTTGTAAAAAATAGCTTGGCTGGGAATAAAATTTCTGCATCACCCTTTTGCCCTGTGGACTGTCTAGACCTGCCACTGCCTTCTGGCAATAGAAGTCCTCACGGGAAGTGAACTCAGTTTTGTGGGCATGCCAACTTCATCGGCTGGACTTGATTTTTTTTTCTCCTGGGTGCGCATCCTATGTTTTATGTCTATCTTTGAAATCTTGGGGCGGGTAAGTTCTTATATCAGATTTGGAGGGGCAAAATATACCTTTCCATTCTTATATTTCAAGAATTTTTTTCTATTATCTTTCAGCAAACTTCTGTCTTACTTATTTTGTTTCATTTCTCAGCAACATTGATTATGCCTCTGTTGGAACTTTTTTTGTCTGTTTGCCATAGTCTTTCATTTTCTCTCTACTGTTCGTGAAGTGTTTTCTCTTTTTTATCTTTTCTCTTTTTTATCTTATTTTGTTCAGTTTTATCAGTGTGGTTCTCCCTGTTCATGGCTTTGTTTTCATTAGTGTCAGTGCCCTTCTTTATGCTTCTAATATTTTATACATTTAAATCAGAAATTTTTTTTCTGTTTATTTTATGTCATTTACTTTATATAAAAGCTCCCCATGATCTTCATGTGCTTTCCTTATATGCTTTGTAGTATATTTTTTCTGTTGTAGTTTTTGGCTGTCTTTCCAATTTTTTCCTAAGTGTTTCTTTATATTTTTCTTGGATATCTCTTTCCAGATTCTATGCTGCTTCATTTCTAGTTATTACTCATCTTAGAACTAAGATCAGCACATTAAATCAGTACCCAAGAAACGTTGAGATATAAGAATTTTCAATGTGACCCAAAAAGAAGCTCTATGAGGTAACAGAAAAACCCAGCCCCAAAATGAAATTTTTCTTTAATTTGTAAAACCTTCCAAGACAATTAACTAAGGCTTTTGAAAAAAAGAGAAGGGAAAACAGTCATTTGGCAAAATAAAAGAAGCTATGATCCTTTGAAATAAGAGCAACGAAAAGAAAGAAACACAAAGCAAAAATGATAAAATAGCAGAAAGAGATAAATAGTGAACTGGAAGAGCTCAAAAAGAAATGGGAGAGAAAAATAAAACAGGAGAAATCAAGGCAACAGTAAATGCTGCAAAAGATTGAATAGACAGCATGAAAACAATGATGAATAGAATAGGGTTGGCAAGCCATTTTTTAGCAGGCCACCTTGTTTTTTTTAAGTTAAGGTGTAGTGGAAGGGCTGCAAAAGTGAGCTGGATTAATTAATTGTCTTAGAAGGTTTTACAAATCAAAGAAAGACCTCATTTTTAGGCTGGGTTCTGCTGTTACCAGATAGAACTTCTTTTTGGGTCACATTGAGAATTCCTACATCACAGCATTTCTTGTGTACTAATTTAGTGTTTACGTCTTATCTCACTGAGAACTGGTTACTGTCTGTCCTCACTTCCCTCTCTACTGGTACATTTTCCTTTTAATATGTCAGTTTTTCCCTACTTAGCCCCATCTCCTTTGCCACAGTTGGTTGTCAAATAGCTGTAGGGACTCTCAGGCGCTCTACCATGCACCCAGATCTTGCCAGCAAGGAGCTATTAATTTCACTCTCACCTGGTGACCTCTCTGTAAGGCTGGAGGTATGCATAATTCTGTGACTGCTCTCAGCTTTCTCAGTGAGGTCTAATACTCACTGTCCTGTCACCTTCTAGAATGGAGGTAATGAGTTAATGGCATGATGACACTTTAAGTTAGAACCACTTGAGTCTGAACTGATCTTTATGATATTTCAAGTACCATGGGTAAGTGGCAGGGAAGCATGAGTAGCAGCTGCCTTAAGGGTAAAGTAGCTGCAGCGATGAGAAGTATTGCCTTGTTGCCCCAGGCACTGACTCTCACAGTGAAGGCGGGCTGCTGGTGTTCTAATGACTCTGCACTTCCTTGGTTCCTGACATGATCCTGAACAACGTAAGATGTTAACAGCTTCAGATCTATTGGTTGGTAAGGCCTGGAATTAGTGCTGCCCACAGGTCAGCAGTAAGCCCATTTTGTTCAGGTGGCCTGCAGATCCCAGAGTCACCTCCTACTACCCAGCTTATATTATATGACTGGACCATACCCATCAAATTCTGGCCCTCCATACAACAGCTGTTGAATGAATGAATGAATGCTTTTATTCCCTTCTAGGACTAGAGTCAGGCTCAAACATGACCACTCCCCTGGGACCCTGTTGTCTTCACTCTGTGTCTCTTTTTTTTCTGTCTGTAATAAGGACACTGACACTGGGTTTAGGGCTCTCCTGGTTAATCAGAATGATCTTGAGAACCTTCGTATGCAAAGACCTTCTTTTTTCAAATAAGGTCACATTTACAGGTGCTGAATAGATAAAGTATCTTGTGGACTACCGTTCAACCTACTACACTTGCAAAACGTACACTGGGGAACATTCTCATGGATGACAAGGCATACACGTCCATAAGAAATAAAGTGATATATAGGAAAGTCATGAGCTGTGATTTACGTGAAATTTTTGAGGAACTATCCACAACTTTCCCTCCAACCTGCTAGTCTCTAACATAATGGTGAATTGGTGGTTGAAAACCAGTAGATGATTGTAAAGCCACTTAAATCTCTATCTTTGAATATTGCCAGGATTTTACCTGCTGTGCCTCACCCACAAGATTGGATTATCCTGACATTTATCCTGATCCCAACCCTATCTAAATTTGTTCTGTTCTTTTTGTCTTTTACTTTGCTGACCCTCTGTGGCTCCAAACTTTGACACACTGCCTGGTCCTGTAGAGCTTCCCCTCCCACTCTCAGCCATGTTGTTGGGGTCCTGATCTGCTTTTTCAGTGAAGAAAATATTTGCAAATTCTGCAGTTAAACATAGAAAAGTTATTTGATATGGGTCCATAAGTGAGAAGAAATAATAATTGAATAGTGGGCACTCTATTGAAAGCAAAACAAAGGAGGTTAGGCAGCCTGCCTGGGTTCATGCATCAAATGGTAGAATTGAGTTTCCCATCCAGATTTTTCTGACTCCAGAGGCTTGCATGTTCACTCTGTGCTGTAAGGTTCCATTGGAAAGCAACCACTTACACCAGGGATGAGCTTATGGTGCCATTGTGTGTTTCATAGGAAGCCAACTATAGGCAATCTCTGTGAGATCTTCTGACTCCTCAAAATAGTGTAGAGAATAAAATAAATTACTTTTTCAGAGGAACTAATTACTTGGTTAAAGAACTTTTCGGAACTATTTCATGAATATAATTCTTGCTCTCTAGTAACAAAGACTGCATTTAACTTAAATTTTCAATGCCGTGCACGTTACGTAATTCCTGTAGGTGGTAGAGCATTAGAAGTAACCTTGCTCAGTTATGAAGGCATGGGAGAGAGGTCAGGGGAGAACAATGGTGAACATAGTAAAACAGGAACAGTCAAAGGCTCTACCATAAACAGCAAGAAAAGCATTGAAATAATACAACACAGCCTAAAGACACAAAGCATTTCATCTCCCTTTGCGTGAAGCTTGTTTGACCTTCACAGTTCTGAAATAACAGGAAATATCATTTCTCTGGTAACTGTACTTTATTTTAGGCAAGTAGTTAAGCTGAATGCTCAGCATGAATAAATACAGTTAGAAATTGTTAGGGCAGATTTCTCTGAAGAGTGCATGTTAAGCAGTAATACAAATGTAAGAGCTTACAGCAAAATGAAATTCATAATGTAAAGGTCAAGCCTGCCTAAGAGAGAAACTTTTAGGTAAACTATTGGGTTGAGAAACAGATTCTCATTTTGTTTTAATATTTAGTAACGTATGGTGGCTGAGGTGATGGGTTTCAGTTGAGTGGATCCTGGAGTATTATCTTGTGCTTGATTCAGCAGAAATGTGTATGACTTCTGTAGGACTGTGAAAAATGGCTGGATTCCCTCTTCCTGAATCTGAAATTAATGACTCGAAACATTATCAACAAGGTAGGTTGTTGGAAAAAAAATGGTGTAAGTACTTTATCTAGAAGTGGTATATTTTCCCTTAAATAAACACCAAGGATTTTACGAGATAGTTTAGGAGGGCATATTTATGTAATTTTGAATTTAGACACAGTATTAGCTAAAAACAACTAGAGATAAGAATCAGAGATACTTCTTTTTCTTTTTTTAAAATCTCTTACCTAATTCATGAATTTGGAGTGTATTGTCTAGGTTTGTTTGTGAGTGAGAAGACTGGCTGGAGACAGAAGAACTTGTAGGAGGATTAGAAGTTCCCTAACATTTCTGGATTGGTGTATGAGCCGTCAAAGGTAGCCCTTATCCTTTGTGGAATTTTCTACTTAATCCTTAAATTTATCCAACATTTATTGAACCCCAGCTATGTACCAGCCACTCTTCTAGAGATGTAGAGATAAATGAAGCTTAGATACTCCCATCAAGGCTGTTGAGAGAGAGTGTGTGTGGTGAACAAGCAGGTAGATACACTCTTAAAATTCTTACAAGTGCTAAGGGCATGCTGAGGTCTGGGAGGGCCCAACTCAGGGACCTAGACCCAACAGAGGGAAGAGAGGTAATCAGGAGAAGATCCTGGGGATGGTGAGGTTTGAGGGGTGTGCAGAATTTACTTCTCTGGGCCTATTTCCTCTTCTGCAGTTCAGTAGTGTTTTGTCTGTCAAGCTTTAACTGTCCCCAGCATATGTTTGGGCCATTGTACATAGATAGGGCCAGCTTAGAAAGGCAGATGCCTACCAGGGCCCTTGGGCTACTGACATCCTTCATGTTGATAGTCAAGTTTAGCAAGCCAGTGGCAAGTCTTAGTGATTGGACTTGAATTTGGAGTCCTATCACATCCTCATAGAGTTTTTATCAGACTGCTGTTAGATTACAGTATTTCTCAACTTTGCCTAACAGGCATATTGTGGGCAATGCATGAACAGAAAGATGTTGTATTAACTCTCTGGTTAACAGATGAATTTAATGCAGTGATGTTACTTCAGCATAGTACATTTTTGCTGAGGAAAAACTTGTGTTGACTGTGTATTATTGAGAAAGCCAAACAAATGAGACAGAGATGTATTTGTTCCATAATACTTAAGTGCAAGATATTAAAATGTATTGTTTTATTAAAATTATATTAAATTTAAGATAAAATATCATACTGTTTTATTTTTATAAATCAAATTAAATCTGAGCTGTTGCTCACAAAGGTTGGCAAAATATCCAGTATTAGTCATGACTGGGAAGACCCTTCCCCACCCTAGATTTGAACAAGTGCTTGAAAGTTAATCAGGCCAGTTATCTGGGGTAAGGGCTTTGGTCTTCTGTGAAGCATAGTTGGTCAGGCACTGCTTATTGTTTCAGTCCATTTAGAACATTTAACTGTGGGTTGGTTTGCTGTTAGAACATCTATTTCCTATATGAGCAATTAAGCCAATGAAAATTTTTCTGTGATACCCAAGTTCCTAGGGTTCATTGTTATCATACTCCTCTCCACCAGGATGTAGTGCTGGAGGGAGATTCTGGTCTCTTCTATTCAATAACTAGCACCACTCTCCATAACTGAGAGACTTTCAGTTATTCCCTAGCTATCCCCAAACTCTTCCCTTAGAACAAAAACAAAATCTTATTTCCTCTTAAAGCCCTTGACCTCGCTTACTCTAGATTAGAGGAGACAGTATGCATGAGAAAGCCTGGCATATGTGGGTACTGGAGTTTTCATTATGATCATTGCCACTTTCCTTAGTATTTAAAAACTAAATTCTCCCTGGAAACAGGGAAATCCTAAAACACAGGCATAGATACTCAAGCAGGTGAGTCTGTGAAAAGAGCTGATGTCTTAAAAGGGAATGGTTGGTATGTACATTCTAGACAATAAGGAAAGGTAAAGTGTTAATTCTGTGTTTAGGTTTTTGTTCTTTCACATCTTTGCCTTCACTCTTTCTGCAGCCCTCCCCCTTTAAACACCACTTACATCAGTTGTTCTAGCAACAAAGGGATATAATATTTCCAGCTAATCTCACATACGATAACACCCAACATATGCTTTTAAAAAGTTTATTCAGATATAATTAATCAACTCAGTAAAGTAGTGTGAATAGTGTAATCATTTTATTAAGTGACATAAGAGATCAGCTTTTCTTAGTAATTTATCTTTGTTTTATTAGCTCAAGCAATTACCCAAACCTCGTGGATCCATTTTAGTAGAAAGGTTAAAGTGATTCCATTTCAGATGTTACAGCTTAACTAGAAATAACTTTATGAACTCATAATTAGGTATATGTAACTTTATTTATTTACTTATTTATTTAAATCAATTGAGACTATTTATTGCTGTCTTCAGGCACTTACAGTACATATTGGTATTTTCTACCAGGGGTTTTCTTTTTTCTCTAGTAGCTCCAGCCTTGTGATAGTTATGGTCTCTTTTGAACTTACCTCCCCATGAAAATTTCCCTTGCTCATATGCTTTTCCATGTGTTTATGTATTTAAAACTGCTCATATGCTTTTCCATGTGTTTATAGTATATAAATAATGATTTATTGAGTTCTTACTCTAAGATTCAATATCTATTTGACTCCCCTTCTAAGAGGTGTATAAATGAGTATTCTTTCTCTTTATCCTACTTCTTCCGTTATGTCACCTGAGTTAGAGTACATTATTATTTCTAATTTGCTATGGTAGCAAATATAACATTTACATTCTGTTCTACTTATAATTCTCCCAGTTGGGTAGTGCCTTTACAATGATTTCTTCATTTAACTGGGATATGAGATGATAGTCATTGCTTTAAAGAAGTGCTCAAAGGAGCTATGTTCTGGATTTCTTAACATATGTCATATTATCTACCCATTACTTTTATACTTGATAACTTATTTAAATTAACATTCTTGCTTTATATTTTCCTTCCCTGAGGACTTCATAGATACTGCTCTATTGCTTTCTACAGTGATTTTTTTTTTAAGTCTTAGGTAAATTTTATTCTTTCCTGTAGGACAATTGATTCTTTCTTCTCCCCCTGAGAATGCTCTATCATTAAACTCCAGTAAGTTTCTCAGGTTATGTGCTGATCATTCTGTAACAATTTTTTTTCTGATGTACAATGTACTCATTTTGTCTATATATTTGCTTCCTTTATTTCAGGGAAGTTTTCTTTTATTAGATCTTTGAATATTGTTTCTTATATAAGAATATCAATTATACACACGTTGGATCTTTTTTGGCTCCGTAACAATAATTTTCTTTCAAAGACTTTAAAAGTATTTGTTTTTCTATATTTCTGTGCTTTTAGAAATGGCTTGTTTTTTCTTTTTGATGCCTTTAATGTGACCTTCATTTATTTCATAGTTTTACTTTTCTGTTTCCTTTTTTACTCTGACACATTACTATTCACTACATTTATTTTCTGATCTTTTTCCTTGGGTCCTACTATGTCTTGTCTGAACTCTTCTTTCAGCGGGTTGTGATTTTTAAATAAGTTATTTCAAGAGTACTATATTTTTTATAATTTTTGGCCTGACTTGAGAATTTTTTTTCCTACCTACTGCTTGCCATATTCTTTTCCTTAGACCTTTGGTATTATTTTTGTATATGCTCAAGATGATTTTATTTTTCTATTACTCATCTGTAATAATTCATCTGTATTCATCAGCTGCTTGATGATACTATAGAGAAAGCTTACAGTACAGAAGGAGGTTTGAATTTTGATCATGGCTTTTGAACACATTCTTACTAATATTCTACCTTAGGTCTATAAATCAAATGTGAATTAGCTGGAAGTCTCTTTGGCACATAGCAAAGCTACAGTGTTTGATCTATATAGCTGTTTATTCATCCATCCATCCATTTCTTTTCATCATAGCGATTTTCCCTGCTTCTCTTCAGGGCTACTTGCCATTGATAATTTCTCTACCACTTTTCATCTGTAGCAGCTCTCTGGAAAAGATGGTGTGTCTGTATCCTTCTTATTTAGCTTGGCAATATCTTCCAGTCTGTGGAGTAAAAAAACTTATTGAGGGTTCTCTAACTTCTGCATGAAACGCAGTTGGCCATTCAAGTGAAGAGATTCTTTTTGTCTTGGTATATCCTACCTATTATGGTGAATGCCTCATTCTGCTGAGGACTTCTAGTGGCTTGTATCCTGGAGCCCTTCCCATCTTTGTATTATTTCCACTGCACTTGTCAGCAGTTGTGGCTTAGCATTATGGTTGTTTCTTCCATATGTGTGGTTTAGGGTTATGATTATTTATTAGTGTATTAATGAGCTCTTGTTAAATAACAAACCACCCCAAAACATAGTGACTTAACCACAATTTATTCTCCCGATTACTTCTGTTGGTTGGCTGGGCAGTTCTGCTCATCTCACCTGGGTTTCTTTATGTGGCTACAGTCAGCTGATGACTCATTTGCATTGGCTGAGACAGCTGGGATGTCTGGGCCTCTCTGTCCTCATGGTTTTCATCCTGGCTATCTCCATAGCATGTTGATCTCAGTGTTCTAAGAAAGTAAGAAACTTCAAGACTTCCCATGGCTGAGGCTGGAGCATCTAATAGCAACACTTCTACTGCATTCTGTTGGTTGAAGCAAATCAGAAGACCAAGTTTCAAGGGGTGATCAAGTCACATTGTAATTAGCATCCATTTATAGAAGGAATTACATTGTTCCTCGCTTTAGGCAAACAATCTAACACACAGAGATTCATCTTTTGATTTGTATTTCTTGACCTTGCTTTTGTATAGTTTCATAGTAAAGACAGGGGCTGAGACAATTTTACACTGGTGCCTTTACAGGAAGTCAGCCATTACTGGTTTTAATGGTGATGAATAATAATAAAAGAAATGAATTAAAAGGAAAAAAATCAGAGGCTAGAGAAGCCAATCTTTAAAGAATTGAAGGCCTGTATCTCCCACTGCCTAATTATGTACATATCAGTTTGGGTTCTAGGGAAGCCATTTCTCATCACTCAGAAATATCCTATCTACTTCAGAGTTAATTTTAAGCAATAAACAATAAATTATTAAGAGAAAGTTTGCACATATTAGGTACTAAGATTGTTAAAAAACAATTTCTTTGTTAACATTAGAAAATGGACTTCAATGATTTCTAACATTAAATAGTTCAACTTCAGTACCACCTATAACATTGCCACAGACAGGCTTTGGGATGAGGATGTACGGTTTAGTAATAAGCTACCCAGGATTAAAGGATATTCACTTGCAAAGTATTATTATAGTTTTGTTTTTTTAGGCTTTGCAGGCCACATTTTTAGCTTAAGGGCCATATAAAATAGGCTATGGGCCACGTTTAGCGCATAGGTCATAGATTTGAAGCCCCTGTTTATCAAAAGTTCACTAAACTCTGAGTAAGATGGATTCCAAATTTTAAACATTGTGTTAAGTAATTTAGTTAACAACTTTATTTTTTGTCAGGGCAACTCTCTACGTGGCCACTTGGTGGCAGCATTTACTACTTGCTAACATTGAACTTTTTTTTTTTTCCACCTAGGTTGTTCAGCCTCGTTTAACATTGGTAGTGGAAAAGATTGATAGCAATGCAAATGTATTTATAACCACGAGAGATAGTCACCTTCCACCCCAATTAGCCTTTGCATTGATTTACCGAGGAAAAACATCTATTACTGAAAAAAGTCTTACAGATTAGTGTTGCATTATTTTGTTAGAGTTGAAATATGTAGGAAAAGTGATCTTAGAGAAGATACACTTTAATTTAACCAAAAATGTACTTTCTCAATAATTAATAAAAAAAATCATTGAGAATGCAGCTATGGTTCAGAATACTGTACCACAATTTCTCCCCTTAAAGCTATACACTTAGTTATTTGAATATTTTCTAATAATGAGCTTGTGTCACATTTTAGATGTATAAAAAGAGATTTATTCATGAGCTGTTGCTTGGATAAAGCCATTGATCTACCAAAAAAAGAAAATCCCATTTTCTCAATTTCTTTGTGAGAATGTAATTATGGTCAGAACTAAAGTCTTTTTTTTTTTTTTTTAATAAAATGGTTTACTGCCTCCCAAAATACATTTCTGCACCTCCTAAAGAATGAAACTGCAGCAGTGACTCTTTTTTCCTGCAGAGAAAGACCTACCAGTAATGATTCTTTAAACATCCTGGCAAGCACTTTCTAGGGGAGGGCCCACAAAGAGAAATCCCATTTGAGATTTACATGGAACACATATTGATAGAGATTTACAAGGCACTTACAGTTTAGTGCTATTGGCTTGAAAGAAGTGAGTAGTATTTTTCTTCTTCTTTTTCTAACTACTCCCTGTTTTCCTTCAGTCCTTTATTTCTCTTAAAAAATCATGGCATTTGAAAAACTTTGGTGCTTTTTTGTTTTTTGAGCTGTTATCAGAAGATTCCCCATATTGTAATTCACTGCCAGTTGAATATATATGTCAGAATAAGGTCAAGGTACTCAATATAGGGTTGTTAAGTAGGCTCTGCTGAGGTGTCAGGGCTTCATAAATAGCAAGAAAGTAACATGGGAAGTATCAGATGGCAAGTTTATATAAATATCTTTGTGGGTATATATAAATATTCTGGGGAGGTGATTCCAGCTCTGCTATGTTCACAAGCTCAACTCTATTTTCCTGAGCTCTATGTATGTTTACTTATACACAATTACACACTTTCTTCTGTTTATGTTCACTTGGGTATTCTGGGTCTGTAGAAGGAGACTTCTGTTCTTCACTCATTCTTCCTGCAGTTCATCTCATGCTAGTTAAAAAAAGTTTATATAACAAAAGTAATGCAAGATTATTATAGAAGCCTTAGAAAATATAGGTACATGAAAAGTAAAGAAGAACATATAGTAGCTAACCATTGCTATTATTTGAGTGCTAAATCTTCCCATTACATATATATGTATATTAGAAATACAAAAATATTATAAAAATTGGCACATAGATTAGTTTTGTACAGGTTTTCACAACCCAGTTGAACACAATTTCTATTGCTGCACAATTCCCTTCTATTTTTTTTTTTCAACGTAAGCATATCCTCGTTTTCATATTTACCATTCTGAGACATGCTACCTAGCTTGGACCCCTGGGAAAGGAACCTTTAAATGATACTAATGTAGTCGACCACCAGGTTAATTGAATGTACCCAGGAATTCCTAAAGAGGACCCAACCCCAGATGGCCTGATGTCAGCAGGGGATACTTTCAAAATTATATGTAGAGTTTAGGTCTAGATTCAACAGGCGTAATTGCTGATATGTTCAGTCTCAGATGGACTCATGGTGGGAGAGAAAAAGGTAATAATAGCCCTGACAGCTTTTCTGATCTGTAGCACTCTGTATGTAAAGTACTGTTAAATTCTAGCCAGCAGTTTAGAAAGGAAGAGCTTAAGTGGATGCACTACCAGGTTGGTTGGGGGGGTGTCTTTCAAGAGAGCCTTGCTTTCAATTTGCCTGTGGCCCAAAATACCAAATGCTCCCAGCACAGTGCTCTCTCCCTCTCTGGTGATGAAGGATGTCATGGACAACATGTCCATAAATACCAACCAGAAGTTACAGCCATAGAAGCAGTCTTCTCACCAATTCTTAGTGGAGTGTGTGTGTGTGTGTGTGTGTGTGTGTGTGTGTGTGTGTGTCTGTGCATGCATGCATATGCATGTATGCACATGTTCATGCACACGTTCCATGCATGCTGAGTGTTTTGGTTAGCATAGTTCAATCAAAGCCTAGCCACTGGAACCTGGGTCGGTGTCTGAGGGGTACCCACTGTGATTATAGTGAGGACCTCTCCATTTTGCTCAGCTGTGTTCATTGAAAGCAGAACAAAGGGTCTCAGGAAAGAAAGGGAAGCAGAGACTGAGCTGGTGGTTTAGAGTGCAGTGAGGTTGGAGAAACCATTGGACTAGTTGAGGACCTCTTCCCTGCCCTAACATTTTGGGGATCTTCTTTCATTCTGAAACAAAATTAGATCTAGCAAGTTTGCTTAATGAACTTGGGAAGGAAGCCCTGTAGCCATAAAACCACTTCTGGGTTTAGAAGAGTTGAGTTTGGTGTCAGACTTGTTTTTGTTTTATTTGTTGTTTTGCCATTTACAAATGTTCCACCCCTATGAAATTTTTATTTGTTCAATTAACCCAGAGAGTTGAAATTGGCATTGATTTTTAATTTATACAGAAGTTATTACAAATATATATCAGTGTCAATTAAAACAGTTTCACTGCCTATAACGTATAGAAAATCAAATTTCATAATTGCATTTACCATGTGGGCACTAGCAGTCATTTCAGAGTTTAAAGGTCATTGATGATTAGGTTCTGAGTTTAAATTAAATTGCATTATATGGTTTCCTCTCCCTCCTAGATTGCAAATGTGACAGACAGGAAATGCTTGGCACAAGTTAGCGTTTTTTAGCAAAAGAAATGTTGACGCCTGTTTTCTGTTTGCTTTC
The DNA here is from genome assembly GCF_040802235.1 of Manis javanica. Taxonomy (NCBI): domain Eukaryota; kingdom Metazoa; phylum Chordata; class Mammalia; order Pholidota; family Manidae; genus Manis; species Manis javanica. Next base: position 60,752,063 of record NC_133169.1, on the reverse strand, counting down.
TTTCTTACACCCCATCTTCCATAATTGCAAAGGTAACTCGCAGGTAAATATATCATTGTTTGAACAATCAGAACAAAACTACCAGTTTCAGTAATAAAATACAAGTGAGATCTTTGGCCTTGACTTACAAAAATGACATAAATGAAAAAGTCAGTTTTTATTTATTATTATATAGTAAATTAAGTAGTGTTCTAAGATATTCATGTGTTCCCACTACAGTTGGTAGCACTCTTCCCTAAGGTCTGTTTCCCTCTGTACTCTCCACTCTCCATCCTCCCTTCATCACTACCCACTTTGTAGTTTCTTGGAATTTTGCTCTTTTTCTAGCATGTTCCAATGAGAAAAACAAATTCAGTTGAATCTCAGACTGTAGTCAATGAGGTGAGTTCTGCTTCTCATGTGTCATCTGGAATATGTCGGTTCTCCAGGCCAGGACTTCTTCAACTGCGAAAGGAGGGGGATGAACTCTTTGACATCTATGGTCACTTTTAATTTAAAAATCCTGTGGTACTTAGCTTCACTGCCCCTATAGAGAAACTTAGAAAGACTTCACTTAGCTTTCTATCTTTTTTTAAAAAGTAAGTACAGGGAGTTTTCCCACCACATCCATTTTTATCAATGGAAGTGGAGATGATGTTTTCATGTTCTTAGGGAACATGATTTATTTTATGGAAAATGCCATTCATCATGATGTGATAACTGCTGGAATAAAGCTGTTGCATGAGGGAGTCAGATGCTTTGAGTGTTCTAGTGGTTTGTTCATCATCACAGTGGTGATGCGGATGATTTAACAAAACTTGTACAGGAGTTGTATGTTGAAAATTACATAATTCTGATGAAAGAAATTAAAGAAGGTCTACATAAATGGAGAGAAATCTGTGTTCATTTATTTGAAGACTCAGCATAATAAAGATGTCCATTCTCCTCAAATTGATGAACAGGTTTAAGTTAAATCCTATCTAAAACCCAGCAATATTTTTTGTAGATTAGACAAGGTTATTTTAAAATTTATATGGAAAGAAATAGAACTATAATAGCTAGAAGAAAAATAACAAAGTGGGAGTAATCCATCTTCCCAATTTTAAGAGTAATTACATAGCTACAATAATCTCTACTATGAGGTATTGTGGAGGGATAGTCATACAGATCACTGGAACAGAATATAAAACCCAGAAATACACACAAACATGCCTTACTGGTTTTTGATAAATGTATGAAAGCAATTTAATAGAGTTAAGGTATAATTTTCCAACAAATGGTGCTGGAATAATTGGACATCCATAACCTAAGTAAAAAAACCATCAACCTAAGCCTCACACCTTATACAAAAGTCAAAAATGAATCATAGACTAAAATGTAAAACATAAAACTATAGAACTTTAGAAGAAAACATAAGAGAAAAATTTCAGGATATAGGACTAGACAAATGTTCTTAGATTTAACACTGAACCACAATCTATAAAGGAAAAATCAATAAATTGGACTTCATCAAAATTTAAGAATTTGTTTTGTGAAAGTCCCTGTTAAGAAGCCATAGAATGAGAGAAAACTTACATACTTGACAAAGGACTAGCAACACACGCCAGACAAAGAAAAGTTCATCAGATATATAAAGAAATCTCAAAACTCAACAGTAAAAAAGCAAACAATCTAATTAGCACCTGAGCAAAAGGCATAGACATTTCACTGAAGATATACAAATGACAAAGTAAGCACATGAAAAGATGTAGACATCAGTAGAAGGCAGGAGAATCCAAACTAAAACCACAGTGGTAATGTCATTACCCACTTATCGAAGTAACTAAAAGCAAAAATAGTGACAACACCAAATCCTGGTGAGAATGGAGAGAAACTAGATCACGCTGAAGATGGGAATGTAAAATGATACAGTTACTCTGGAAAAGAGTTTGGCAGTTTCTTTAAAAAACTAAACATGCAACTACGATGTGACACAGCAGTTACACTCTTGGATGTTTAAACCAGGTAAATGAAGAATTATGCTCATATAAAAATCTATGAAGGATTGTTTATGTACATTTTATTCATAATAGCCTAAAACTTGAAATAACAGGTAAATGACTAAACAAACTGTAGAATATCGGTATCGTAGAGCACTCCTCTGCAGTGAAAAGGCAAGAGCTTGTATTACACAGCCAACCTTGATGAATCTCCAAATAATTATGCTGAGTGAAAGCCAACCCCAATAGGTTACCTAGTGTAAGATTGCATTTATATAACATTCCTGAAGTGACAGAATTATAGAAATGAAGAACAGGTTAGTGGTTACTAGTAGTTGAGACAGGAGAGAAAAAGATGTGTTTATAAAAGTCAACATGAGAGATCCTTAATGATGACGGAACTGCTCTGTATATATGATTGTAGCAATGTCAATATCCTGGTTGTGATACTGTGCTATAGTTTTACAAAATGTTTTCGTTGAGGAAAACTGGGTAAAGGATTCATGGGATGTTGCTGTATCATGTCTTACAAATGCATGTTAATCCTAAATTATATCAAAACAAAGATCTTAATTAAAAATGCAAAACAAAATGCAGGTGGGTCAAATAAAAAGAAACAAATGATTACTGTAGGTCAGATGGTAGATATGGGTACCACGTAGATAGGAGTAGCACGGATACCTTTTTAGTATATGCCTTTCTCTTTACATACTTTAAAGAAACTACACAAATCACAAATTTGTGTCTTGATGATAAAATGGACACCCCATGTCACCACTGCTCAGATTAAGAACTAAGATATGAGCAGATTCCAGAAATTCTCTTTGTGCCTCTTGCAGTCACTCTTCCCCATTACCCTTCTAAAAGTAACCACTGAGTTTCAGAGCCATAGATTAGTTTTGCATGTTTCCAAATTTTGTAAAAATGGAATCATATGGAAATTATTCTTTTGTGTCTGGCTATTGTAATTCAATGTTACATTTATGAGCCTCAACAATGATGGCACATGTAGCAATAATTTTTTTCATTTTTATTGTTATATAGCATCCTATTATATAAACTATAACTTATCCACTCTACTCTTTATGGACATTTGATTTTGTTCCTAAATTTTAATGACTGAATAATGTTGCCATGAAAATCATTTTTTCTGTGACTTTTAGTGCACATAGGTACAAATTTGTCCATGGTGAGTAAATAAAAATGAAATTGCATCTCTCCTAAGGCAAGTCTAGTGATGACAAACTCCCTTAGCTTTATTTCTCCATTTTAAAGTACAGTTTGCTGGATATAGTATGTTGGCTGGCATTTTTTTTCTTGGGCATTGAGTCAGAGTTTTGGATGCATGCTCCCCTCTCCTCTTTTCCTGAGGGAGAGGCATGGGGCAGCATAGCCTCTGCCTGCTCTATTACAAGTCTTCTGGAACAGCAAGCCACCCAGCTCTCTTTGGTTGTTCAGGATCTCTGCGATATCTAAACTGTATCATGTCCCATCGGTGCTCTGAGGCAGGAGACAGATATCAGTCCCTCAGGCAACTCCAGAAAAGATAGAAGGTTGGACCTGCATTCCAACTCTTTCCCTGCCCAGGGAGAAGTCAGGAATTGCAGGTTTTCTTCTGTTGGCCAGTGACAGCTCCAAACTGTTCTCTTTATTCTCATTGGTCTCCGTTCCAGTGCTCTTTCCTGTCAGTGCTTAGATTAAAGTAAGACAGAAAACAGTCCCTTAGTCAGCCCCCCAAAAAGTCTGAATGTTAGAAACATGTTTCAGTCTTTTCTTTCCCTCCCCAGGGAGGAAGCTGGGAGCTGGGAGTTTCCTCCCAGTTGTGCCACTCTAAGTAGGGGGAGGAATTGTGACAAGTGAGTACCATGAATTTCCTGCCGGCTTCAAAGTGGCTGGTTTTGTGCTCTCTTGGGGCATAGGAGTCTCTTACTGGGTTTCTAGGTTTCTCACAAAGGGAATTGCTCCATTGTTGTTGGTTAGTCAGTGTCTGTGTGGGGAAAGAGGGTCCAAGCTTCCTATTCTGCCACCTTGCTCTGGACTCTCTATTGTTACATTAGTTTCTTTGTCTATTTTTGTTCTAATACAGCACTGTCTTAATTAAAGTAGCTTTATATCCAGTAGTGGAAATTTCCCAGTTTTTTTCCCAAGAGGTTGTGGCTATTACTGATCTTTCTTACTTCCATATAACATTTAAGTTAGCTAGTTTCCACATATATACCTGCCGAGATTTTGTTTGGAATGCCATTGCATCTATAGGACAGCCATGGAAATTGACTTCTTTAGAGTATTAACTCACAATGCAGGAACATACTACATTTCACTATGTACTTATGTCTTTTTAAATTTCTCTTAGTAACATTTTGTAGTTTTTGCATAATTTTAATTAGATTTATTCCAAGCTGTTAGGTTTTTAAAAAATCTTGTTATAAATGTTCTTTAAATTAAAACATTTTTAATTTAAATTCTGTTTATGTGTTGGTAGTATTTAGGCATAAAAGAAGTTTTGAATGTTGTGTGATTATTCTGAATTCATGTACTAATTCTAATAGTTTATCTGTAGAGACTGGATTTTTTTGCATACTTGTGTCATCTGGAAAAAATAATGGTTTTAGTTTTTTCTTCCAATCTTTTTCTTCTTCTTCTTTTTTTTTTTTTGTCTTGCCTTATTGCAATAGTTAGGACAGTGGTATTTAGAAGCCGTGACAACAAACATCCATATTTTATCTTCATCATTAGAGGTAAAGCCATCAATATTCTACTATTCAGTATAATCTGTGCAGTAGGACTCAAAGATATCTTTTTATAGCTGTTCCCATCTATTTCTAGTATAATAGCAGTTTTTATCATGAATATACTTAATTTAATAAAATCATTTTCCTGCATCTGCTGAGATGATCATGTGATTTTTCTGATTTAATCTTTTGATGTAGTGAACTACATTGATTTTCAAATGTTAAATCAGCAGCCTTGTATTACTAGAATAAACCAGATTTGATCTTGATATATTGTTCTTTTCATGTGTCTTTGTACTTTGCTTATATTTTACATAGGATTTTTATCTTAAGGTCTGCTTCTGGGAAAACCTACTATAAGAGAGTATATTAATTTAGGATGATTTCAGTTTCGAGTCACAAAAAACTTAGCTATGCTTAAACAAATAGTGCTTTACTTTTCTCATATAAAAATTATAGTGCTTAAAGTTAATAGAATTTATTCATTTGCTTAGTGATGCCATCAAGAACCTAGTTTCTTTCTTCTCTCCCATCTTTATTGCTTTTTTATCTTCATGGTTTTTACCTCAGGCTGTAATTTAGAGCTTCATAATCTCAAATTTTTCAAAGAAAAGAAGAGGCAGGGTAAGGTTTTTTCAAGTGAGGCTATTTATATGTGAGCAAGGGAAGCTCCTGAGGATGTGCCCTGTTATGTCTCTTTGGCCAGAAGTGGTTCACACATAGACACCCAGATAAATAACGGGTAGAGGAGAGTGGAATTCCTGTGACTGGATCAAGTCAGTCATGATTCATCTAGAGTCAGAGAGGGACCAGTTTCCTTTGAAATCAAGGGATCTATGTCTGCTACGAAGTATATGTTCTGTTGGTCAGGAAAAAATAAGAGAGTCATATCTGCTACAGATATAGTTCAGGAAAGAATAATTTTGTGTGGCTCTCACTCATGAATATAGAGGGACAATTTCTTACCCAAAAGTTAGTAAGTTGAATCCAGCAGGTAAAGAAAAAGGATTAATAAGTTGAGTTTATTTCAGAAAAATATAAGTAAATCTTGAAACAGATGATTACTGCAAAGCCATGGAAATGAGATACTATGTGCAGAAACGTAAATGAACAGAATTGATTGCACAAAACCAAGTCCATGTTTACATAGGAACTTGATGTATGTAGAAATGAACTTAATAGAAAAGCATGGTTTCTTTATTAGGTGATGGTGGGAAAACAGGACACTTTATATAAAAAATAAAGTCAGTTTTCAAAAATACAATTTAGATGAATTATAGGCTTAAGAATAAAAAGTAAAGCTATAAGGTGAATAAAAATACATCAGAAAGTAACTATGATTCTGAGTTGTGGAAGACTCATTAAATGAAAGCCCAGAAGTATAAGCCATAAGGTAAAATACAGTGAATTTGAGTACATAAAAAAGTATAAATTTCTATTCAATGAAAGGCACCATTTAGAAAGCCAGTTGACAAGGAATTGCCTGGGAGAAGTTATCCGAGACGTCAAAAACTGATAAGGGATAATATCTAGAGTATTTCAGAAACCCTAATGAGAAAGAAGCAGCCGACAGAACAATGGATAAAATAGAGAGTGTAGACTCAAAGAGCTAATCTGGAGAAAAATCTGGTGACATTTAGTTTAATTTAGGTGCCATGACCAATCCATTCCACTGTTGTGGAATTTGCTTTCCAGTCCCTAAGGAGGCATGTGTAGGAGTATTTGATGAAGCATTCCCTTAGAGCAGGGCATTGTAGACAGCCTAGGTGTCTGTCTCTAGGGGAGTAGCTGGGTGAAATACTGTGGATATTCACAGGGGTAGCAAACAAGAGATAGAGGCATGTGGAGAAATCTTTCAAATAGTGTTGAAAGGAAAAAGTAAGATAAAAGAACTATAATGTGATTTACTTAGGCAAATTCAAAACATAAACATACAACAAAAACTCATATTTTTTTAGTATACTTGTGTTCAAGAAAAATGCTAAACACATTACAGTAATTTCCTACAGATGGAGGCATGGATTGAGGATAAAGAAGAAAAATAAAAAAAACATAGGGGCCTTGTTTGGATGGTTGATGACTGTGTCGTGAACGTGGGAGTACAAATAACTCAGTTCTCTGCAATTTAGGTTATATGTTTACTAGCTAAGTCCTCTTAAGATTCTAGCTTGCATACTAGCTCCTACTTAAGAATGATGACTATTTTAAATATCTGTTGCCAACAAAGTTTAAGTGGAGCTATTTAATTTTTAGAGGAAATGCTTTCAGCTTCTCGCTGTTCAGTATAATGCTGGCTGTGCTTTATCATATATGGCCTTTATTATGTTGAGGTACTTGCCCTCTATTCCCATTTTGCTGAGAGTTTTTATCATGAATGGATGTTGAATTTTGTCAAATGCTTTTTCAGCATCTATGGAGATGATCATGTGGTTTTTGTCTTTCTTTTTGTTGATGTGGTGGATGATGTTGATGGATTTTCGAATGTTGTACCATCCTTGCATCACTGGGATGAATCCCACTTGTCATGGTGTATGATCCTTTTGATATACTGTTGAATTCTGTTTGCTAATATTTTATTGAGTATTTTTGCATCTACATTCATCAGGGATATTGGTCTGTAATTTTCTTTTTTGGTGGGGTCTTTACCTGGTTTTTGGTATTAGGGTGATGTTGGCTTCATAGAATGAGTTTGGGAGTATTCCCTCTTCTTCTATTTTTTGGAAAACTTTAAGGAGAATGGGTATAATGTCTTCTCTGTGTGTCTGATAAAAGTCCGAGGTAAATCCATCTGGCCCGGCCCCGGGGTTTTGTTCTTGGGTAGTTTTTTGATTACTGTTTCAATTTCTTTGCTCGTAATTGGTTTGTTTAACTTTTGTGTTTCTTCCTTGGTCAGTCTTGGGAGGTTGTATTTTTCTAGGAAGTTGTCCATTTCTTCTAGGTTTTCCAGCTTGTTGGCATATAGGTTTTCATAGTAGTCTTTAATAATTCTTTGTATTTCTGTGGAGTCTGTCATGACTTTTCCATTCTCATTTCTGATTCTGTTGATTTGTGTTGATTCTCTTTTTCTCTTAATAAGTTTGGCTAGAGGCTTATCTATTCTGTTTATTTTCTCGAAGAACCAGCTCTTGGTTTCGTTGATTTTTGCTATTGTTTTATTCTTCTCAATTTTGTTTATTTCTTCTCTGATCTTTATTATGTCCCTCCTTCTGCTGACTTTAGGCCTCATTTGTTCTTCTTTTTCCAGTTTTGATAATTGTGATGTTAGACTATTCATTTCGGATTGTTTTTCCTTCTTCAGGTGTGCCTGGATTGCTATATACTTTCCTCTTAAGACTGCTTTCACTGCGTCCCACAGAAGTTGGGGCTTAGTGTTGTTGTTGTCATTTGTTTCTATATATTCCTTGATCTCTATTTTGATTTGTTCATTGATCCATTGATTATTTAGTAGCATGTTGTTAAGCCTCCATGTGTTTGTGAGCCTTTTTGTTTTCTTTGTAGAATTTATTTCTACTTTTATACCTTTGTGGTCTGAAAAATTGGTTGGTAGAATTTCAATATTTTGGAGTTTACTGAGGCTCTTTTTGTGAGCTAGTATGTGGTCTATTCTGGAGAATGTTCCATGTGCACTTGAGAAGAATGTATATCCTGTTGCTTTTGGATGTAGAGTTCTATAGATGTCTATTAGGTCCATCTGTTCTAGTGTGTTGTTCAGTGCCTGTGTGTCCTTACTTATTTTCTGGCCGGTGGATCTATCCTTTGGGGTGAGTGGTGTGTTGAAGTCTCCTAAAGTGAATGCATTGCAGTCTATTTCCCTCTTTAGTTCTGTTAGTATTTGCTTCACATATGCTGGTGCTCCTGTATTGGGTGCATATATATTTAGAATGGTTATATCCTCTTGTTGGACTGAGCCCTTTATCATTATGTAGTATCCTTCTTTATCTCTTGTTACTTTCTTTGTTTTGAAGTCTATTTTGTCTGATATTAGTACTGCAACCCCTGCTTTCTTCTCACTGTTGTTTGCCTGAAATATGTTTTTCCATCCCTTGGCTTTTAGTCTATGCTTGTCTTTGGGTTTAAGGTGAGTTTCTTGTAAGCAGCATATAGATGGGTCTTGCTTTTTTATCCATTCTATTACTCTGTGTCTTTTGATTGGTGCATTCAGTCCATTTACAGTTAGGGTGACTATTGAGAGATATGTAGTTATTGCCATTGCAGGCTTTAGATTCGTGGTTACCAAAGGTTCAAGGTTAGCTTCTTTAGTATCTTACTGCCTAACTTAGCTCGCTTATTGAGCTGTTATATACACTGTCTGGAGATTCTTTTCTTCTCTCCCTTCTATTCCTCCTCCTCCATTCTTCATATGTTGTGTGTTTTGTTCTGTGCTCTTTTTAGGGATGCTCCCATCTAGAGCAGTCCCTGTAGGATGCCCTGTAGAGGTGGTTTGTGGGAAGCAAATTCCCTCAGCTTTTGCTTGTCTGGGAATTGTTTAATCCCGCCATCATATTTAAATGATACTTGTGCTGGATACAGTATCCTTGGTTCAAGGCCCTTCTGTTTCATTGCATTAAGTATGTCATGCCATTCTCTTCTGGCCTGTAGGGTTTCTGTCGAGAAGTCTGATGTTAGCCTGATGGGTTTTCCTTTATAGGTGACCTTTTTCTCTCTAGCTGCCTTTAAAACTCTTTCCTTGTCCTTGATCCTTGCCATTTTAATTACTATGTGTCTTGGTGTTGTCCTCCTTGGATCCTTTCTGTTAGGGGTTCTGTGTAATTCCATGGTCTATTCGATTATTTCCTCCCCCAGTTTGGGGAAGTTTTCAGCAATTATTTCTTCAAAGAGACTTTCTATCCCTTTTCCTCTTTCTTCTTCTTCTGGTATCCCTATAATACAAATATTATTCCTTTTGGCTTGGTCACATAGTTCTCTTAGTGTTGTTTCATTCCTGGAGATCCTTTTATCTCTCTCTATGTCAGCTTCTATACGTTCCTGTTCTCTGGCTTCTATTCCTTCAATGGCCTCTTGCATCTTATCCATTCTGCTTATAAATCCTTCCAGGGATTGTTTCACTTCTGTGATCTCCTTCCTGACATCTGTGATCTCCCTCCGGACTTCATCCCATTGCTCTTGCATTTTTCTCTGCATCTCATCCCATTGCTCTTGCATTTTTCTCTGCATCTCTGTCAGCATGTTCATGATTTTTATTTTGAATTCTTTTTCAGGAGGATTGGTTAGGTCTGTCTCCTTCTCAGGTGTTGTCTCTGTGATCTTTGTCTGCCTGTAGTTTTGCCTTTTCATGGTGATAGAGATAGTTTGCAGAGCTGGTACGAGTGACCGCTGGAAGAGCTTCCCTTCTTGTTGGTTTGTGGCCTTCCTCTCCTGGGAGAATAGCGACCTCTAGTGGCTTGTGCTGTGCAGCTGTGCGCAGACAGGGCTTCTGCTTCCTGCCCAGTTGCTATGGGGTTTATCTGCACTGTTGCTGTGGGCATGGCCTGGCTGGGGCTGCTCCTCCAACATGGTGGAGCCCCGTTGGAGCGGGAGCGGCTGGGAGGCTATTTATCTCCGTAAGGGGCCTCTCTGCTCCCTGCTGCCCAGGGGGTTAGAGTGCCCAGAGATCCCCAGAATCCCTGCCTCTGGTCTTTGACCTGTCCTGCCCCTTTAAGACTTCCAAGAAGCACTCTCCAAACCAAAACAACAACAGCAACAATGAGAGAGGGAACAGAAAAAAAAAAAAAAAAAAGGAAAGAACATGCGATTTTTCTTTTAGTCCTCAGGCGCGGGTCCCAGGCACCCACTCACTGGTCCTGCTGCCCTGCCTCCCTAGCACCAGGGTCCCTGTCCCTTCAAGGCTTCCAAAAAGCACCCGTCGCCGGTCCCACAGGGAAAAACGCGCTATATTCTTTGTCCTCAGGCGCCGGTCCCAGGCACCCGCTTACCAGTCCCACCGCCTTGCCTCCCTAGCACCGGTGTCCCTGTCCCTTTAAGGCTTCCAAAAAGCACTCGCCAAAAAGAGAAAAAAAAAAAAAAGGGGAAAAACGCGCGATTTCCTCCGTCCTCAGGCGCTGGTCTCAGGCACCCGCCCTCTGGTCCCACAGGGAAAAACGCGGGATATTCTTTGTCCTCAGGTGCCGGTCCCAGGCACCCGCTCACCCGTCCTGCTGCTCTGCCTCCCTAACACCGGGGTCCCTGTCCCTTTAAGGCTTCCAAAAAGCACTTGCCAAAAAGAGAAAAAAAAAAAAGGGGAAAAACGCGCGATTTCCTCCGTCCTCAGGCGCCGTTCTCAGGCACCCGCCCACCAGTCCTGTAGGGAAAAACGTGCGATATTCTTTGTCCTCAGGTGCCGGTCCCAGGCACCTGCTCACCGGTTCCGCCGCCCTGCCTCCCTAGCAACGGGGTCCCTGTCCTTTTAAGGCCTCCAAAAAGCACTCGCCAAAAAAAAAAACCGCTCCGGTTTCTTTCAACCCCCCGGGAGCCGGGGGGAGGGGCGCTCAGGTCCCGCCGGGCCGGGGCTTGTATCTTACCTCCTTCGCAAGGCACTGGGTTCTTGCAGGTGTGGATGTGGTCTGGATATTGTCCTGTGTCCTGTGGTCTTTATTTTAGGAAGATTTTTCTTTGTTATATTTTCAAAGCTCTATGTGTTTTTGGGAGGAGATTTCCACTGCTCTACTCACGCCGCCATCCTGGCTCCGCCTCCTATTTAATTTTTAGAAGCTACTATTTACTAACATGAGTTCTAAAGTCACTGTAAACAAATAAGTATCTTCTGAAATCATGTGTTTAAATTATTGATGGGAATATGTTGTCCTTCCTATTTTTTCCTCAAAGGCTTTGGTTTCTGGAAAACCACGATCAACTTCATCTGTAATTTTCTGCAATGTAAGTTACATTTTGCTCTTTGCCTTCTTAACCCATCCTTAACAGCAACAACAAATGTTAAAATTTGAAAACTCTTCTGGGATATTGATCAAGTTTTCACTCTTTTTCCATTTTTCATGAGATTGAAGTTCACAAAGAAGTTTGAAGAGCTGTCTTAGTCTGAAGATACTTTATAACTGAAGATTTGGCTGGTGAATTCAAACCATGGCTCAAAGCTGACCAACCGCACTGCATTCACTTGATAGAAAGCTGTGAAATTCATTCTGAAGCATAAGAAAGATTTTTCATGTAAACTCTCCTCTTGAATTTCTAGGTAAATTTCCTTGTCCTGTATATAAACAAAATTTATTCTCCTCTTGATTAAATTCATCTTTAGTATCTTTTTTATCGACTGCTTATTGTATATAGCAAGACATATATATTATTTTATTAACAATAGATAAATTTGCCTGACCTGAGAAGTTCACCAAGAGCCTAATGATGGTGAGACCAATTAGTTGATGCTAATTAGGACATTGCCACCCAAAATTTGGTGTGAGCAGGTAGAGTCACCTGGGAGATTTTTCAGTGTAGCAGCTCAGGCTCAATCATAAACACAGTAAATCGAAACTTGTAAGATCTCTAGGTCATTCTTAAGTACATTAAAATTTGAGAAGCACTGGAAATCATTCTTTAGGTCTGGACAGCAGTATCAGGTTAAAGAAAAATGTTTTACATTAAATCTACTTTTACATGGTTATACTTACTTTTCTGATTAATTCTATTCAATTAGCATTTAGTGAGTAATTATCATATATCAGGCTCTCTATTGGCAGTACACAAAAGCAAACAAGGTATGCTAAGGAATTCCTGTTTTTTTGAGTGCACAAATAAATGCAGAAAGAAGAATGGAAGAGGGAGTGGAATAAATATGTCTGTGGTTCCCTGGTAGGAGTCCCCAGCAGTCTGACAGTGGCAGCACAATTTATGGGACAACCATCCAGACCTATTCAGTGGCATTTACTGTGCCCTGGAAGCTCTTGGCAAAACAGTCGGGCCCAAATCAGACATTGCTTGGCTGCAGGCGCTTGGATTGGGAGCTTCCAGTTGGCCCTGGGCCAAGTCCAGGCCTCCGACTCAGAGCTGATGGCTGGCACCAAGTTCTGCCCCTCAGCTTCAGGGAGGGATTGATGGACAGAGAACGAGAGAATGGGATCTGGATGAGTGGGTGGAGCAGGATGGGCCCAGCACGGGGTGTCTTCTGTCAGCTGTGTGGTCTGATTCAGGTGCTATAAGCAGAGGTTTTCAAAATTGTGAAGATTGAAGAGTGGAGAAATGAGTGAGTGGATTCCAAAGGAGAACATCAAAAAACAATGCCTAGTCCCAGTTGATGGCAGAAAAAGGAAATGCTGAAGGCAAGTCCTTTTCTGTTAAGTTTTATGGCACACCAAAATACATTGCTTTTGTAATTCTTGCTTCAGGACTGAGAGTTGAAGAATGTCTGATAGCTAGTCCTTTCTGTGGGAATTAGCCACATAGTACATTAGTCTAGGAAGGAGGCATGCAAAATGTGCGATTTATATCAAATACTGTCTTGCTCCAGTCCAAGCATCTGGATTTTTTCTTTTTCTTTTTCTTCCTTCCTTCCTTCCCCCTCCCTCCCTCCCTCCCATGTCTGTGTCTGTGAGGTTGGAAATATTATTAAGAAAAAGACAAGGAAAGCATACTCTACTTATGGGAGGAGAACTTCAGCTTTGGTGAGATAAATTTTCTTCTTCCCTTCCTACCCAGAGTGCAAACAGCAGTCCCTAGGCTCTGTCTGTGTGATAACTGATGCCCAAATGGTTGAAGAAGGAAGAAAATATTTTAATAACTGATTATTCATTGGTGATAGTTAGTGAAATAGTGCTTGGCTATTAGATACGGCTGTATCACATCTTTCTCTATATGGCTATATGGCTATATCACATCTTTCTATATATATTTTATACATATATCACTCATGTATAATTTTTATTTATATATATTATATCTCTATTATATATATATATATATATATATATATATATATATAATTTTGTTCATCCTTGGCTAAGTTATTTAGTATTTGTGAGATTCAGCTTCCTTACCTGTAAAATGAAGGTAAGTGGACTACACCAAGATTCAATGAAGAATGTTACTTCATTTAATTAGGGCAGTGACAGGTACATGGCAAACACTCAATGCAGTCTAACTATTACAGTAGGGTCAAAATTTGCAGTGACGTTTTTTTTTAAATTAATTCTCACTTTGTCTTTGAGTGTCCCAGTCTACCTTGTCCAGACAATTTATTTTTACCTATTCAGGTATTTTTAGTCCCATTGGTGGCTTTTCAGCTAAATTCAAATATTATCATAATCACTCTCCAGTTTCTACCATAGCTACATTTATGTACATTTTCAGTTTTTCGGGTTGACTTTATGCCTCCTTTTTGTCCTTCCCTACAACTCAGGGGTGACCTGTTTTCACAGGAGAGCTTTTGTATGATTCTGGCATCAGAGAAGTAATATATGGTCCTGTTGGCCTCCACTTGAGGTTTCTCATCTCACCAGGGCTGTGGGCCTTGGTGTCGGTCCTGTGGTACCTGCAGTGATGTCTCTTGGTATGCCTGCTCCCCGAACTTCCTGACCTGGCACCCACTGCCGGGCAGGCCCGACTGGCCTGGGGTAGCATGTTCCCAATTGCCTTTGCTCCTCCTGCAGAAGCTCTCACCTTTGCAGCTTCCTCCTCTTGACAGACATTCTCGCTCACCTACCACCCTCCACCCCCATATCACTTCTCTGTCCCTCGCTGGGTGGGGAGGGGCAAGAGCTCTTGACTGCTCCTTTGTGTCACCGTAGGGTAGAACCCACATAGTTGCCCTTAACGTCCGCTGCCTCACCGATTGCTGCTCTAGCTCTCTCATGCTGAATGTGGGACTTTTTTCTAAGAGGCTTGCTGTCTTCGTAGGTTAGGAAAGGAGGGTGTCAGCCCTGATGTTGACGGAGACAGGCTGGAACTGTCTGGATATTTCTCCTTCTCTTCACAGGTTTTGTTTGTTTTGTTTTACCTTCTAAGTAGTGAGTTAGAAACCTTGAGTCCAGACACCTTCTGTCTTGCCTGCTGCTCAATCCTCTTCTCCTGGTCTCAGGAAAGATTTCTTGGGTCCTGTGTAGCAGGAACTTCTTTACTTCCTACTCCCATCCTCCCCATTCTGTAGTTCATTATAAAAATTCTATGCTACAGCTGTTTCATGCTTAGATCTTGATGTATAAAGCTTTGAGTTTCTTGGAAAAATCTTTTATCCCCCTTAACTTGCCTGACTGGCAAATCAAAGGAAGAATATGAGGAAAAAGTTGTGAAGCTGTAGATGTTGTCTGGACCCTTTTGAAAGTATTTGCCTCAAACAGATGTGGATTAAGCAAAGTTCATTTCCATGAATATTTATGGAAGACGTACTATATTTAAGGTACTTTGGTTAGTAATGAGGGAATTTATATTTCTTCAGTTATTCTTATCAAGACATTAGATTTTACAGCCAGATGAGAAACTTACAGGAAAGTAGCTGTTTACTTCTCAAAATTACAGGATGGATAAAAAAATACCCTAAGCAAATAAGATTCATCTAAGATAAGAGCTAACATGAAGGATTTGGTGGATTAGAGAGCAGCCAGTACTCAATTCCAAGTCTCCATTGTCCTCGTTGTGTTGAGTGAACCCCATGGTGATGACTCGTGCTATCACCCCCACAAGGACCCGCAGCAGAAAAGAAAATCTTTCCATTCTCTAACACTGACTTCATGAAATTGGAATTTTATTACCTTATCAGTGGCTCTCCTCCTCTGTCAGGGAGGAGTCAGTCAGGTTCTTTTGGCTCACATTTGTCTAAATCACTTTGTTTTCTAGCACTTAGGAAAAAGCATCCGTTTTCTTCCTGAACCCCTCGCCCATAATGCATAATGGGGAGGAAAAGACCCCATTTGATTCACTGAATGAAAAATGGCTTGGCTGCCCTGGGCATCTTGACGGGCAGAGGCACATACTCTAATCATGAAGGATTCGGCTTCCTGAAATGCAGCCATTGTTTTTGCTTGGACCTATTTGATCCTGCTTGTGTCAGCTCCTATATGGCTTTGTTACACTTAATTTATTCACCATTGCAATGAGCGAAGGGGAAGTGGTGACCCTGATAGTCACTAGGAGAAGAACTATAGACTATGCACAACAGGTTTTCTCCAAAGATACGGGCGTACCATTTTAGAGATACAATATGTATTTTCCAGTGGCATCCCTCCCCGCCATGGTGGAGGCCACTCTCTTTGTAAATGGATACCCTTCAGAGAGTCTGCTTTCCTACAACAAAGAGGTGTTCTATCTGCTCCAAGGGTTAGTGTTAAAATTGATAAATATGGCACTTATAAGGAACATAGTGCTGTACTAAAGAGAGGAGAATAACAAATGACATTTATCAAAGAGCAGATTTACCAGTCCTAAGAACCTGTACATCTTAATAACACAGATGACACCCAATGGTGTCTTGCTTGTTACAGGATTTGTAACCAGATTCTATCTTGTTGATTGTCATTTGGAATATTTTGGTGTGTGAAAATTCCCTAGAGAACCACGTTTACTGGCTACTGATGATATATTCTAGAAATCCAGGGAATGGATAACAAGTTTGGGGGTTTCTTTTTGCTTTTTTGACTCTTTTCTGATTATTGCTTGTGATGCTGCCTTTCTGATGCCTTAGTTTCTTGTTGGATGTCTCCCATTAATGCTGTGTAATTTGAGGCCAAGCTGGGCAAAGTAATAATAACTGAAGAATTGGAGTTATGATCTTGGTAATTCAGGAAGAAGAAAATTTGCTTCAGTCTTTTAAAGTAAAGACTTGGTTTCAAGGATGCATGATTATTTCTGGCTAATTGTGTGTATTGCTTTTCGTCCCTTTTGCTTAAATCTCCATTTTAGGGCTTGATGTGCATTCAATCTGGCTTTCTGGCATTGTACACACATTTAAGCCACTCAGTGGTAAAATGCGCCAAGGCACAGAGTGAAATTAAACATTGGGAGTTAGAATAGCAGACGGGGTAATATGTAATCAGAATTCAGAGTATCTATTAATCTCCAAGTTGAAACAGTTTTACCTGGCATATGCATGAATTCAGTTTTCAGTACCTTAATGGAGTTAGTGTCACCTGGCTAAGAAATTTTGCTTGGAACCTTGGTTTTTCCACTCAAATACTGATACTCTGGACTATTTCATGAATATTCTGAGGATTAGTCTTTAAGTGACATTTTACCTACCTAACATTCACATGCTGGTATTATATCTGAGAGTCAGATATAACCAAGAATTGGATAAATAACCAAAGTAATAGCACCTTGCATTTTTTTATGTAGGAGCAGCTTCTAGATTCACTTATGAGGCTGACAGATAAGATGGCTTCTGTTTTTTTTTTTAAGATGGCTTCTGTTTTTAAGCTATGGTCACTTAAGAGGGTGCAGATTTCTGGCTGGTAAAAGAGTTCCTGCAATCAGACACACTGGTCACAGGGAGCTTCCTTACAAGATAAGCCTGCAGTGTTAGTGCTGTAGGGAAGGAAAGGGGCAAGTTCAGGACAGAACATAAATGTGAGCTCAGGAATTATCTGGGCTGCATACAGAAATTGGTAGTTATCATGATTGTCCTGAATTTATCAAGATGGTCAATTATGTTTGATACCTTTTGATTAAAAACATGAAACCTTTTCATACACAAGGGTTACACTATCCATTATCTGTAAAACTTCCTGAGCAACTCTTTCCTCTTAAAGAGGAGACTGGAAGTTGTAGTGCATTGGCCATATTTGATCAATAGATGTGTGGAATGGAAACTTTCAGTGCGTCACTCATTCCAGCTCCAGCCCAGACCTATGCCAAAAGGACAAGAGCCTATTTTAGGATCACACCTGAAAATAAGAATAGGAATTTTCTAATATATTTACAAGCAAATGGTTAAATAAAAATCAAATTTTCCTATCCTTGCTTGATTAGCAGGATTTCATTTTCTGTAAAAGCTAAGAAAAACGATTAGGTTTTACTTTGTTTTATTTAAGACATTTACTCCAAACTAAAATAGCTATGTATTTAAAAGTATGAAGTGGATGGAAAATAGGAAAAACAATTGAAAGCATTGTAGATTTGAAATAATACGAAGATCATTTTTTTAAGGGATTACTTTTCATAACTAGGAAGGATTAGAATTAAAAAGAAAATCCAGGTCCTCAACTGGTGTGAAGGAGACATAATACTCAAAGTTCTTGACCAAAAATGTTTCTTCCTTAGGGTCCTGGGGTGCAGGACCAAAGGTGCAGTGTGGGAAGAAGGTGAATGGCAAGAATGGGAGAGGGGGTGGTCCAGCCGGCTGGCTGCCTAGAACCTGCCATGCCAATCAAAGGGGTGGAAGGTATTGTGGTGTGTTCTGTTATGTGTTTGGAATAAGAAAGTGGGCAGATTTTTATTTAAAAACTAAATTTTTGTGAACTGGAGGATATTCTGGTTTCATTAGTGTATACTGAGTCCATAGCTTCATGTCCTAAGAAGGGGTATTCTCTATCCAAGGGTCTGTGACTCCTGGCCCCCCTTTGCCTTCCACACCGATCTGCTCCCCACTGAGTTAGCTGATGCCTTCAGCACTCTCACCCCTTTCTTAAGTTAAACCTGCTGTCAGAAAGGGAATGGGAAGTCATTTTTGCTAAAGGCTAAAACCCAAGAAATGAATAGAAATTCAAGCACCAGACAGGAAGCAGAGGAAGGACCTGGGGCTTTCTAACCACCTCACCCTCATTCTATGTGATAGAGACTCAAATAGACCAGTTGTTTCCAAAGTGAGGGAGGGGAGCAGGAAATGCCCAAGATAATCTATATTTATGCAGTCCACACACACATGTGCACACACACCCAAAGTCACATTTTAAATTTAGATTCCTGAGTGTGGTTTTATGATATACATAATTTGCAAGCACTTAGTACATGTATATAATATATAAATAAACATATATAGAGGGTGGTGATGGTTACTTGTATGTGTCAACTTGACCGAGCTAAGAGATGCCCGGGTAGCTGGTAAAACATTATTTCTGGATGTGTCTGTGAGGGTGTTTCTGGAGGAGTTAATACTTGAATTGATAGATTGAGTAAAGAAGACCCCTCTCACCAGTATAGATGGGCGTCATCAATTCTCTAAGGGCCTGACTAGAACAGACTGGCAGAGGAAGGATGACTGTTCTCTGCTTGAGCGGGCACGCCGATCTTCTCCTCCTCTTGGACATCTGTGCTTCTGGTTCTTGGGCCTTCAAACTTGGACCAAGACTTAAACCACTGGCCTCCAGTTCTCAGGCCTTTGGGTTTAGACTGGAACCACACTGCCAGCTTTCCTCAGCTTCCAGTTTGCAGAGGGCAGATCATGGGACTTCTCAGCCTCCGTAGTTCTATGAACCAATCCCTTATAATAACTCTCTTTCTCTTTATATCTCTATATACATATTTTATTGGTTCCATTTGCCTGGAGAACCCTGAAAAATATAGGGGTCATTATCAACAATTGTTTTTTCCAGATCAAACTGTAATGCCAAATATTTTGGAGATTACTTATCTATATGATCATCTGTGCATTTGTCCATAAGGCTGTCCTTGATTTTCAAATATTAGGATAATACTTAACGAAATTTGTGATTCTTTGTTGGGCTTTGGCTTCTAGAGATGTCCCTTACTTATTTCATACCTCAACTATGTCTTTAAGAGGATGTTAGTTACATGTAGTCCAGTATGTTAAGGTGGTTTTAAAAAAACATCATATATACTGTAATTCTAGAAATGGAGCATATTACATTCAGTCACGGTAAGTGATTGTCAGCCTTCTATTTTGTTTTACTATGTAACTGAGTAAATTCCTCTTTATGACTCTTTTCTTCTTAATTCTTTATTATTTTCTGTTCATCTTCTAGAAAAATTTAGTACTAATTTTGTCAGGTTTAAAAATAATTACCATTGAGAATCTCATTATGTGTGAATTAGTACTATGATTGCTACATACTTTCAGATGTCTCCCAGCTATTTCCTCCCACCCCTCCTTGCCAGAAAGCTACTCTGTCTCTCATAAATAGAAATTTCAAAACATCGATTCTTCCATGTCTGACATACATATGTGTAAGATGGGGTTATTACAAGCATTTTCAAATTTTCAGAAAAGTTGAAAAAATTTGAGTTGAACAGTCATATACCTATTCCCTGTCTCTAACATTCTATACTTGCTTAATCACATCTGACAATCTGTATCTTTTGATGCATTTTACGGTAAATTGCAGCTATCTGTATACTTCCTTATAAAAACTTTGGCATGCATATCATTAACTACAGTTCAATATTTGTTTACAGCTTTTATTAGTTAAAATTTAGATATTAAATGCACAAACCCTATGTGTACATTTACTGAGTTTTGAAAAATGCATGCTTGAACCTCTGTCAGGATACCAAATGTTACCACTCCTATCCAGATTTTGGACATTACCATCACTCTGTAAATTTTGCCTATACTAGAGGGCACTGTTTTGTACACTATGTGACTGGTTTGCAGAATCATAGTATATGAAATGACTCTGTAAGTAATGCTTTTGTCTGCAAGTAACAGAAAACCTGACCTATAGTGAATATCAAGTAGTATTAAATTTTGTCAAAATGTAAGAAGAATGGAGGGAGGCAGTTGTTGGAATTATTAGTGACACAATGATGTCAAGGCTTATATCTCTGAAATTCATCTGATATTCAAGTTTCAAGTAGTTGCTGAAACTCCTGGCAGCATTCAATAATATTTATTCAATAAATATTTATGTATATTGCAGGCATTTTCTAATGCTCGGGAGAGCTGCAAACAAAAAGTTCTCCAAGTAGACATAAAAAGGAAAGAAACAACTTAGGTCTGACTGTCCTATTATCATGAAGGTGTATACTTTCTAGGAATACCCTTTATCCTCTGGCAGAGTTCTTCTTGTTTCTCACTGGTTGCTGGGAAAAAATGAATATATATCTTTTTCTAACCTCTCTTCTGTGAGGGGATTTGGAGTAACTGTGGAGTCAGCCAGAGGAACAGTGGGAACTAAGTTATGGTCTACTCAGTGTCCTTGCAACTGTGAATTGTATCAGTACTTACACTAGCATTTCAGAGGTCTTCACCACACTGGAGGGATTTGGCTCATTTTTGTTTTCTAGAGAGATGGGTTCTGTGCTCCCTTCTCCCTAATGCTGACAGTAAGGAAGTTATTGAAGACCCTCAATCACTGGTATGTGTTCTTGTCTAGGGAAAGAGCCTGGAATTTGGAGTTGAGAGATTTGCTTTATAAGTGTTTTGGAATCACTTCGTGTGAAAATATTGGTGAATTATATCACCTCTTTGGGCTTCTGTTTCTTTATCTGTGAAATGAATGGCTTTTGTGGTACAACTTTGGAGTCACATGGGGCAATTTTTGAAAAAAGTCAATAGGTTTAGCAAGTCTATGTAGAAATGCAGACACTCCTAAGGGTATTCCATTTGCAGAGTGGACCTCAGCCACACACACATAGGGTAGAGGGATTGACTGTTAAGAAATAATGTACTTTAGTTTTAGAATGACCATGTGCCTGCCATTCCTTCCTTGAGAACAAATGGACTTGGAAAAATATTCTGCATGTTCCTGGGTTTTTGTCTAACCATTACCATCTCCTTTTCTGCAGTAAGCAGAAGAATGGCTGTCCTACAAGGTCCACGTCCTACTCCCTGGAATTTGTGAATAAGTTATTTACATGGCAAGGGGGGATTGAGGTTGCATGTGAAATGAAGGTTTCTCACCAGTTGACTTTGAGATGGGCAGGTTATCTTGGTTTATGCTGGATGGCCTGACATAGTTACAGGGGTCCTTAGGAGTGGAAGATGGAGGCAGGAGGGTCACTGTCAGAGTGATATGAGGTGACGTGGCCAGTCATTGATGGCTTTGAAGATGGAGGAGCCAAATAAAGCAGGCAGCCTCTAGAAGCCAGAAGAGATAAGAGGTAAGGAACAATTCTTCCCTAGAGCCTTCAGAAGGAATTCAGCCCTGCTGGCACCTCAGTCTTAGCTGAGGAGACCAATTCAGACTTCTGGCACCCAGAACGATAAGGTAATAAATCTATGTTGTTTTAAGCCACCAAATCTGTGGTGATTTGTTACACTAGCAGAAGGACACTAATACACTTTCTCATATTATTATGTCAGTTAAACTAAGCTGAACAAAGTTGAACAGAAGTTAGCACAAGTGGGACTACGTAAGCCGTGGCAAACCATGCTGCATTTCAGGGTAGATAATGTCATATTAAAATGTGTGTTTTTATACATCCAGATGGAAAGGTAAGTTAAGCCATCACCTCTGGAGAATCAAGTAGGATTTTTCCTCCTCAGAGACTATGTTTTGGAGTAAATTCATCATAAGACCAGGGTTTCAGGAGGAAAAAGAGTACTTTTCCTAAGTGCTAGAGAACAAGTGATTTAGACATACAAAAATAGCTCAAAAGAACTTGGCTGACTCTTCCTTCACGGAAGAGGAGAGTCACAAATAAGGTAATAAGATCCCAAATTCATGAAGTCAGAATGGAAATGTGTCCCCGTTTCATTCTGGGTCATTGTGGGATGGCTTCAAACTGAGTTTACACATCACTGAAAGGGCAACAGATGGAGACTTAGAATCATAATATTTTCATTTTCTAGTCTTTCAGCCTCATTATGTATGCTGTTATATCTCTGCTCTTTGCTTTGGAACCCCCTCCACCCCACCGCAGCCTGCTTTGCTTGCCTCCATGCAATCTTGAGAAATAAATAATTCCTGACAACAAATTTTCTTTTAGGTTGTTGAATATTTGTTTTGATAAGAATAATTGAAGACATGAGAAACCCTTCATTACATTGCAGAGTGCCTTAAATAGAGTGCACACTCCATAAATATTTGCTGAATTGAGATATGTTTAACAACATCTGTTTAAGGCAAATGAATGGAAAATTTTTCATTGGTGTCCAAGCCACTTCTTTTGTTTGTCTTTGAATGAAAGAGACTCCTGTTGCCATCCAAGGAAGAAATTGTGTTCAAGAATAATATTAGCTTGTACATCTTAACCTTATGGGAAAGAAAATTTCTGAAAAGAGACAATTATTTAAATAAATTCAACATTTCCAAACATTAAAACAAATACTAAATTATCACATGTATTTGGATTATAAAGGCATTCTTTCCTTTTTGTTGAGTTTGAAGATGTGAACTATAGGGTTCAGGCTGCATGATTCCAGAAGTGTGCTGCAGCCAGCTCACACTGGCTGGTGAGCATCAAATGTGCACCTCTCTTCCCAAATCTGTGTCCAGTGATGTCACACTGGTAGCTTGAAATCGGTCATGGTGGGAGGACCTGCACAATAGAAATAAGCACGTGCTATAAATCAGAGGGTTTTTTTTCTCCCTCCTAGAGCTGGTAAAATATTTAGCTGCATATGACTGGAGATGGGCCATACCAAAACAGACCATGGGCTAAAACATGAACCCCCCAAAATTATTTATTTATTTTTGGAAGAGAGATGAGTGTAGCAAATCATTTTGATCCTATAAATGTTTGTTAGGTACTCAAGCTTTTACTTGGGATGTAGACCTTAGACCTTGGGTACAGCTCTCTGACTACACAGGAGCTCCAGCCCTTCTCACTTGGCTAGTGCCTTAAACTCCAGTCCCTGTCTCCCCAGCACCACAAAGCTGCTCACTTCTGTGCTTAGCTTTCTAGCCTCCCAGTTGCTGTTTTGTACTGTGTGTGCGTGTGTTTCTGTGTGTTTGTGTTTGTGTTTGTGTGTGTACTATACTTCCATGCACATACAACCTAGCTGTCAGATGATTGCAAAAGAGGAATTTCTTGGCAAATCTTCAGGTTTTCTTCTCTGCAGCTCCCTACTCTGAAACTATGCCATTGCATTTTAGCTTCTTTAGCTGCCAAAACTTGGACCTCTGCCTTGTCAGCCCAGCAAGTGCACTATTTTTGCTTTGCTCCATTCATTTCTCAGTTCTGTAAACTGGGAAATGTCCTTAGGGGAAAAAAAAAGCCAGAATGACTGTGGAGTTCATTTACTGTTGTTTCCCTTTTCTCAAGGAAAACAAAGTCCCTTAAATACTGCCTGTAGTGGCTGTCTATAATTGCCTTCAAACAATTTTTCAATATGTTGTCCAGCTTTCATAGCTATATTCAGTAGGAGGGTTAGTCTAATAGCATCTACATTGTCACACAGACGATAGAAATTTAAAGGAATGCTTATGTCTAGAAACATTATCAAGGCTTCAGCAAAACTGTTTTCAAAAGCCATTCAGTGTTGGATAATCATCGTTGAGGGTGGTTCTTCTCATTCAGAAACATTTCAGACTTGGCCTGGAGTTCAAAAAGATAGCAATACAACAGTATCTCTGCTAAGCTGTAGAACTGCTCTGTGGCATGACAAGTAACAATATTCAGCTTCCATTCTGACAAAATGCACAGAACTGACAGTGGTTTCATATAATTTTCATGTATCGTGAAGTATTCTTCTTTGGATTTTTTAAACCACTTTGAAATTTAAGAGCCATTCTTAGCCCCTGGGCCATGCAAAAAAGGGCCATGGGCTGAGGTTTACCCAGTTCTGGTATGTACTATGAATTTTAAACATCCCTATTGAAACTCAGAGCCAAGAATTGCATCTTTTCTCTGAGGTGATCCTCAGTTGAACTCAGATACCAGATTTATGTTTCATTCCCTATCCCTCAGTTACAAGCTGTGTGATCTTGGGCAAGTTACCTGTCTTCCCTGTGCTTTAATTCCTTTACTGGTAAACTGAAGATAATAATAGCACAGCTTAAGGTTATTATGATAATTAAATATTTAATTAGGATAAAGTAATGAATTCAGAATGACCAGCTTACCTTGAGGAATGGCTGGTGGTGAGACAGGGACCGTAGGTTTAGGCAGGGTAGGGTGAGTAGGGTGAGGGCCTCTGGAAAAAAGCAAAGCAAGATAATTACAGTCAGAACAATGTAACAATGTACAAAGAAGCCCCTACCAAAACTCCATGTTAAGCATTACTCAAAGTCAGAGTCACTCTAATTCTCTAGGGTAAAGATACCAGACTAGGAATATAGGCATTCTTCAGTGAAATCAGTTAAAGCTCAAAAGACCAGGACCAACTTGGCCTGGAATGTTCGAGTGTTCCCCAGAATAAGAAAAGTATCTCAGCATAACCCATGCCTTCACTGTGTCAATTAGATCATGACATTGTAAAATTTACCTTAGCCTGCTAAAAGGCCCAGCTTATTTTTAACTGTACCTATATGCTGTTTTTCCTTCTCTAATCCTAATGAAGTAATCTGTAACTTGGGTAAAAAAAGATTAATTTGGTAAGCAAGGCCAACTATAAACAGCCCAAGAAGTTAAGAAGTAAGATTGTTAACACACTCATTAGCAAACAGACAACAACCTAGCCCACCTTAGGGGCAGGGCAGGCGGTCTTAATTGATATTGTCCCAGAGGGAAGCTGTTATCCTAAGAAAGAATCAGAGCAGTAAATTTCTTCTGTTACTCATCTAAAATGAGCATTCTGGGACCACTCAACAAGTCTGCACTCCTAGCCCTTTACCCCCATTCCTGAAAATCCTTAACTGCACATAAAACCCCTAGACAAAGGTACAACTACGGGCTCTCTTGTCCCCTCTGTCCTCTCACTTTATCTTTAAATAAAAGCCTCTCCCTTGCTCTCCTACCTTGAGTGTTTGTGAAGTTCATTCTTCGACTCTGTGAACAAGAATCCTGGTATCAGTGGGAAATCCAAGGAGAAAGTAAAAACTAGGAAGAGCCCAAGAATTAATATTTTGTAAATATTAATGTAGTTACTCTTTTTCAATGTGGACATTTATGGTTATTTATCTAAGCACTGTTTTAGCTGCATCCTGTAAGTTCTGGTGTGTCATGTTTTTGTTTTCATCCATCTCAAAATATTTTGCAATTTCCCTTGTGATTTCTTCTTTAATCCATTGGTTATTTATATTATTCATTTCAATGTATTTGTGAAGTCCCCAATTTTCTTCTGTTAAGGGTTCTATTCCATTTTGATCAGAAAATATTCTTGTCTAATTTCACTCCTTTATGACTTAGCATTGTGCTCCATCCTAGAGAATGTTCCCCATGCACTTGAGATTATACATTCTGCTGTTTTGAGCGGAATTTTCTAGAGAGGTCTGTCAGGTCTAGCTGGCTTATAATGTTTTCAAGTATTCAGTAGCCTTGTGGATCTCCTGCTCACTTATTCTTTGTATTATTGGAAATGGGGTGTGAAGTCTCCAGCAGTTAATCTTGACCTGTTTGTCCCTTCAATTCTGACAGTTTTGCTTCATGTATTTTGGGCTTATCTTGTAAGGTGCACATGTATTTATTATTATGTTTTACTGATGGATTGACCATTTTATCAGTGTAAAATGTTTGTCTTTGCCTCTACTAACAATTTTTGTCTTAAAGTATATTTTGACTGATGTTAGTATAGCACTCTTTTGGCTCCTGTTTGCATGGTATTGTTTCCCATGCACTTATTTTGGGTCTTTAAGTCTGAAGTGTGTTTCATTTACTTGGATCATATTTTTAAAAAATCCATCCTACCAAACTTTGCCTTTGTCATTTCTTTTACTATGTATTTTTGAGTTGTTTTATTAGGGCTTCTCCTGGGACTAAAATTAACATTCTAACTGGAAATGATCTATTTTGCATTAGTACCATCTTATCTGCAAGTTTACTTTAGTATAATTCCCTTCTCCATTCTCTTTTTACCCCTTTGTGACATTATATTACATATTCGCATATTATAAGCCAATCAAACACAGTTTTGTAAGTATTGCTTTATGAAGTTGTCTGATAAATCAGATGGGAGAAGAAAAGTGTTACAAAAAATACATTTATACTTCTTATATTTACCTATAGGTAACTCTGGGGAAAGGAAATCCCAGGGCAAAATTACCTCTAAAACCAAAATCTATCAGAAGGAGAAATAAAGTTTAAAACCCGTTTATTGCTTACAAACCACGGTCTGGGGCTGTTTCTCCTGCTCCAGCAGAAGCAAGCAAGACCTTCCCCCAACCTCTCAGGTTCAGATAAGCCCTCCAACACCCAGGTAATTACCCATTGATATGGAGATGAACTACTTCTCTCCACCCTCTAGGAACACCTGTTGATACATAGATGAACTAAAGCCAGGTGAGATATTCTGGAAATACTACAGTTTTACCAACACTATGTAATTGCCTTTACCATTGCTCTTTATTTCTTTCTGTGGATTCAAGCCTCAAGCTATTCTCCCATGTCCTTTCATTTAACTTGAAGGAATCCCTTTAATTGTTCTTGTGGGAAAATTTTGATGATATTGATGAATTCTTTCAGTTTTTATTTGCTTGGGAATGGCTAAATTTCTCCTTAATTTTTGAAGGGTAGTCTTTCTGGATAAGAATTCTTTTAGATACAAACAATATTTTACTTTCACCACATTGATTACAACGACCTACTGTCTTGAGGCCCCTAGGGTTTCTGGTGAGAAATCAACTGTTAATCTTATTGAAGAGCCCTTGTATATCTTATTGTTTTTCTTCTGCTGTTTTCAGAATTTTTCTCTTTGATTTTTATCTTTCGGCTATTTAATTATGATATGTCTAGGTGTGGATATCCTTGAGTTTATTCTAGTTCTGGAGTTCTTGGATTGTAGATTGTTTTTTACTCATTTTGGGGCTATCAGCCATTATTTCCTCATATGTTATTTCTGCCCCATTCTCTCTTTCCTGTCCATCTGAGACTCCCTTTAGGCACATGTTAATATGCTTGATAGCCTTCTATTTCTGGAGCTCCATTTATTTTCTTCATTCTTTTTATTTTCTGTTCTTCAGATTGGATAACCTCAATTGTGTCCACCATTACAGTATCATGTATAGTTTTGCTGGCCTGAAAACCCCGTGCTCCACCTGTTTAATCCTTTCTCCCTCCATACCCCTGGCAAAACCTGATCCTTTTACTGTTTTGACAGTTTTGCCTTTTCCAGAGTGTTATTGGTTGAAATTATACAATATGCAGTCTTTTCATATTGTGTTCTTTCACTTAGTAATATGTGTTTAAGTTTCATCCATGTTTTTTAATGGCCTGATAGCTCATTTCTTTTCAATTTGGATAATATTCCATTATCTGGGTGTACCACAGTTTATGTACACATTCACCTACTTAAAGACATCTTGGTTGCTTCCAAGTGTTGGCAATTATGACTAAACACATACTATAAACATCTGTGTACAGGAGTTTGTGTGGACATAAGTTTTCAGCTCCTTTGGGTAAATGCCAAGGAATATAACTGGGGTTGTATGGTCAAAGTATGCTTAATTTTATATGAAACCCCAAAATTTTTCCAGGGTGCTATGTTAAATACTTTCTGTTAAAAATATTTTGATTTTACATTCCCACTGGCAATGAATGAGAGTTCTTGTTGTTCTGTGTTCTTACCAGTGTTTGGTGTTATTGTGTTTTGAACTTCTACCATTCTATTAGGTGTGTAGTGGTATTTTGTTTTGATTTGCAATTTCCTAACGACATATCATGTTGAGCATCTTTTCATTTGCATATTTGCCATCTGTATATCTTCTTTGATAAGGTATCCAATTAGATCTTTTGCCCACTTTTCAACTGGCTTGTTCATTTTCTTATTGTTGAGTTTTAAATGTTTCTTGTGTATTTTGGATAACAGACCTTTATCAGATATCTTTTGCAAATATTTTCTCCCAGTCTATGATTTGACTTTTCATTCTCTTGATCCTTTAATTCTTTATATGTGGTTTTATTTCTTTCTTTGAAGATATTAATAAAAACTGAAGTTTTATTAAATAAGTCTAACATTTGGGCCCCTTTAAATCAGTTTCTGATGACTACTATTTTTCTTGTGTATGGGCTATAATTTTCTGTTTCTTTGCATGGGGAAAAAGGAGGGGACTAGGTCAACTTAAAATTCTAGAAAGCTCTCTGTTCTTATGGAGATTTTGCAATATTTCTTGAATAAACATTCTTGAGATTATCACAAGCATTTTGTTAAAGTTTAGATTTTTTAAAAATTAATTTTGACAATTTTTGTTAGGGTTTTCATTGCTTTTATGGAAGACCAGATTTATAGCAGTCCTTACTTCATCATTTCCTTACCTTTTTCTGAGTTTTGTCTTCACTTAGTAGTAGGTGGTTCTGTGATTGAACTTTTTAACATTTGATTATGATTATGATAATAAGATAAAAACAATCTATTATCTATTTAAGAAATAGAACATTTAATAACTTTAAATATATTGTGTTATGTATTCATTTATCCCAGAAGTGGACAGTGTACTGAACTCTGTTGTGTTTTTTTTCTTATCTACTTACTATTTATTAAAGATTTACTTACTTACTGTCTATCTTTTCTCATCTACTTGTCTAATTTTCTTATCTACTTTTAAACTTATGTGTTTATTTCACTTATCTATTTATATAAACATATTATTTAATTTTGATTGTTTTTATGAAAATAATATTATAATGAAGGTATTCTTTTCAGAAGTGCCTCCCCTACTGGTTACCTTGTTCTAAGATTCTCTGATATTGACAAGTATAGTCATAGATCTTACTTTTTCATTGTTCTAATATATTCCATTGTAAGAATGTATAGCATTCCATTGTATAAATGTCAGTTACAACAGCTTGGTTTATAATGTTCAAGTTGTTCTATTCTTACTATCTTTCTGTCAAATTCTATCAGTTACTGAAAGTGGAGTATTAAAACCTCCAATTATAGTTGATGGTATGGAGAATAAAGGAGATGATACAGTTGAAGGAAAATAAGAATGCTTGACAAATAAATTAAAGCAAACACAGGGCATATCATGATCAGAGATGGAAAAAAAGAATTTTTCATAAACTTGAAAAAAGTTCTTAATTTCAAATTAAATTGCTTACTACGTTCTTCACCAAATTAAACCAAAGTAGAAACACATCTAGATTTATTCTGGCAGAATTTTGAATTTGTGTGATGTAGAAAACCTTTTGCAAGCTTCCTGGTGGGGAAAAAAAAACTGGTACTCTAGTTCAACGTGCTCAAATAAGGTAAGCCTCAATATTCCCTGCAATGCAGAGTGCTGGAGGATAATAGAGCATCTACCGAAGAGACTTGCGAGAATAGACTGTGTTTCAAGTATTCTGTGCCTAGTGAAGATGTTATTTGTGTATATAGACAACAGAATGACAATCTCAAATATGCAAAGACACAGAAAATACACTACTTATACATCATTGAAAAGTTTGCTTGAGCTTCTTGCTTATCAAAGGTGATGCATCCTCATCGCCTGGGAGCTTGTTAGTGATGCAGACTCTCAAGCCCCTCCCACCCTGAGCAAAATTAAGAGTCTGCATTTTAACAAGATCCCTGTGTGATTCATATGCACATTAAAGTTTGGAAAGCACAGCTCCTAATGATCAAAAGTCAAAAGTAAGAATTAAAAAATGAGGAAGCCTGACTATAAAAAGACTGTATTATCTATTGATACAAGTTGAACATATAGAACTGTCTAGATAATCCTTAAGCATTAAAAATTGTCCTTGAAAGATATGATATAGAGCATAAAAATGTAATAAAAATGTAATTTGTGTTTAAACCATTAGGTTATATTGGCCAAGAGTAGTATAATACGGGAAATAAGATTGTGACAAATTCCTTGTGTTTAAAAGGTGGGATCATTTCACAAAGATGGTGGTGTGAAGTGCCTAAGACAAGATGACACATGAACTTATTAGCTATGGAAATTAAAGGGAATGACTTAAACATTGTTTAAAAAAAAACTTTAAGATGGGAATAAAAACCACCTCTGGAGGAAGAAGGTGGGGAAGCAATGATTTAATATTACTTTGTGTTCCTATTCTATGGTCTTCCAAAATTGGTGATTTCTGTTCTCTCAGGACAAGAACATCCTGTGATTCCTGTTTTGTTTTTTAAAATTGCAACAAGGTGGGGATTAAAAAGATACTGAAAGACAGATAATGGTCAGTGAATTTTGTCAGTTTAATCCCTATTGATTGCTAGGCCAAGTGCTGGTGGATCATTTCCTGTCTTCTTTCAGAGCCTTACTGAAGGTGGTCTCCAGACCATAAGTCGAGTCATTGGGCTAATGGGGCAACAGCCCAGGGTTTCTGTGTGTAATTGGGCAGCCAGCAGCCACTCACCACAGGGACAACCAGTTGGATGTGGTATTCGAGTATGGGGGCAGGGGAAATAGAAAGTGTTTGGAAAAACATGGCCTGATTTTTTTAAATTAAATTTCTTTCTTCAGCACGGGTGGTATGAGCTCTTAGTCTAATATTCATTGTGCCTTATATTAGGTACAAAGGAATAAATTACATCTTATTTTATTTTATTTTACCTTTTATTTAAAAATCTACTATTATTATGAAATGTTTCACATTTATAGATGAGTTGTAGAGGCTACAGTGGTGAGCATCTATATATCTACCTGTCATATGTATTAAATCTGAATATTTTTGCCATCTTCATGAAATATCTTTAAAGAAACAAAACGTTATAGTTAGAGATGAGGATGGTGGCATTGTGAACTTCCATCCTGCACAAATCTAAACCTCCATAAATGTTTAGCATATTTTTGTAGATTTTGAAACCGTATGTGATTATACCATAAGTGTCTTTCGGTAACTCACTTTTTCTTTGAACGTTATGCTCCTGAGGGCTCTCCATGTTAATTATATGCAGTACTAGTTTATCCATTTTAATAGCTGCAGCTTTTGTTGAAGATGCCACAGTTGATCCAGTTCGCCGATAATGGGGCATTGTATTTGTTTCTCAGCCTTTGCTCTTTCACACAGTGGTATGAAGAACATTCTTGTGCAGGTGTCCTTGTGCACGCATGCAAGTCAAGTTTCCTAGATATTCCAAATTGGTCTATAATGTATCTTTGCCTCAGCTGTGAATGAGAAGTCCTGTTGCCACATCTTCATCGATACTAAGTATTGTCTGACTTCTAAATGTTTGCCAATTTAATGGGTGTAAAATTATATCTTATTGCTGTTTTAATTTGCATTATACATATTGTATATCATTTGTGTGTGTATATTATATATATAGTATATATTGTAACTTTGGGGGCTGAACACTTTTTCAAAAGTTTATTGGCTATTCAAATTTTCTCTTCTATGAATAGCTGCCCATATTCTTTGCCCATTTAAAAAAATTAGGCCTTTAATCTTCTTTTCCCATCAATTTGTAGGAATGCTCTATGAATTCTGGATACAAATTCTTTCCTGATTGTGTGCTATCTCTCAATCTGAGGCTTGATTTTTGTTGCTGCTGTTGTTTGCAGAAACTTTTCATTATAATGTAATGAAATAGAACAATATGGGTTTTGCCTTGAGTCCTGCTTAAGAAATTCTTTCCTACAGATATTCTTTTACATTTTATCATAAAAATTTGTTGTTGATTTTTGTGTCTATCATGAGGTAGGGATCTAATTTTACTTTATTCCAAATGGATAAACAATAGTCCCAACACATTTATTGACTGGTTCATCCTTTCTTCTTGTAATGCCACTTCTGTCCTCAACACAGTATTATTTTGCTTAAGTATAAGATCTGTGATGGCAGAGACCTTTGTTGTTTTGTTCACTCAGGTATCCCCAGTGTCTGGGACAGTGCCTAACCTAACACACTAGCCATTTAAATTTATTGATGAATGAATGACAGTGTGAATGGTGTTTCATAAGCAAGCATGATATTTAAACACAGAGCCTTTCATCAGGGGATTTATGGGTATTCATTGTTCTCTCCTCTTTCTGAGAAGCAGTCCATGTCTCTGAAGGGTCACAGATACCTTATAATGCCTCATGTGAGAATAGTAACTACACATATCCCATTTTTTTAAAAAAGGAAAAGTTGGTACATTTCAGTAGTAGATATCACAGAACACATTATATAGGCCTTTAAAAATCAATCTTACATAATAATAATATTCAGGTGTAACTACGAGAGGGTAAAGGATGAAATTTGGTTTGTTATCTCAAGGTACTTTAAAAAAAATTGAAGTATCATTGGTACACAATCTTACATTGGTTTCAAGTATACAACACAGTGGTTCAACAGTTACCTACATTATTCAGTCACTCAGTGCAGTTGCTATCTGTCAACATAGGAAGATGTTACAGAATCATTGACTATATTCTCCATGCTGTACTACTATCCCCGTGACCAACTTGTATTATAATTGAGAACTTTTGTTCTCCTTTGGGTGGGGAAGGAGGAGGGAGATGTCAAGTGACTTTTACCCCCACCTCCTGTTTCTTTTCTAGGGGATATAATCAAGCATATTATTACAGCAGTTGTCTTGGAAGGAAGAGAAGAATAGGGTAATGAGTGTGTTCCATGACAGCAGTCACAATCCTATAGGAAATTGCTGTATCTTTCATGACATATCTGCCAATCCTTAATGACTTCATTCAGGTCTAAAATTGAAGGTTTTTTAAAGTTTAAACTCTATTTCCTGTGACTTGATAAAGGCTTCCTTTTTGATGTAAAATTGTAGAAAGAAAAAAAAGCAGTGATGGGTTCATATAATGCAATTCATGAGGGAAATCAGAAAGAGAGGTTTGGCATAAATACATTAAACGAAAACTTTAGTTTAGAAAGAGTTGCATTATTTGAACATTTCTACCATGTTCTACAATGATGTCTGAGAAATCAGCACCTCACAAGGAGCTGGGGTCTAACCTCTTAAGCATCACATTTTAAATGGCATTTTGGTGTTGGCCAATGCAATCCCTCCATTTCCCCTGGGTCCACATTGATGTACAGCCCTTCATGCACATTGTACCATGAAAGAAGGCACCTGGCTGTGCTGTGGCCAAACCTGATGGTGCCTTATTTGAGGGGCCACCTGTGGAAAGAGGACGGATAGGGAGTGAAGAGCCCTGGGCTCCCACCCTGTTCCCAGGCAATCTGACCCTGTCATGTGTTCACAGGTTTTAAGTCAATAATGAGCAGTTTGCCCATCCTTTGCAGCAAATGACATAATTTGATTCCCGTATCAATTTTCTGAGGCAGGAATCTTCACTTACAGGATGATGTAAGACTTGTGCTTAAGCCTTGCTTAAATCTTAGCCTTTCCAGTGGCCTCTGCAGGAAGGGTCAGGTGTCCCTCCTCTCTCCTAACTGCTCAGATGGTGCTACCTTAATACTCTTATTATGAGTCTTATAAATGTTTGTGCTTTATCTCCTCTGTTAGCTAACTGAGAGGTTTTTGAGAGTAAGTTGGTGTTACTCATTTTTTTATCCATGGGTTTCAGACAGTGTCTGAAGTATAAAAGGAGCAAAGTATATAAAATGAAATGAGGTAAAACCTTGCCTCAGTCTACCGAATCTTTCATCTGGGCTACCCCAAGGTTTCTTGTGATCCAAACTGGTGTTCTATGATGAATCAACTTCCTTTCAATTTGTATGTGTAGTTTTTCATTTTTCTTTCTATCTGCTTCAAAATTTTAAATGTTTATAGAAATGTGTAGAGTCTGTATATATTTAAGTTTTATAGAGTAACAATTTATTTAAGGCTCCTTTTAGCTCTAGCCTGGTCTGACTCATTGACTAAGAATGTCAGGGCAATTTATAGCACAAAAAACAAGTTGTTAAATTCCAAGTGATAATATCAAATGACACGGTGGAAATTGTAAATTTAGCAATATATCAGAACTTATAATCAGAGCTAAGACCCATCTGAACAACGTGAATTTTTATGACCATCTCTTGCACATGTCTTAGATCAGTTTTCCAAATACAAATGGTCCAGGGGTGAATTCTACTGTGAAGCTGGTTATCAAAATTGGTAGAGTTTGAGATCCCGACTCAGCAGCACTTTACTGAGTCATTCATTGTGATGGGCAAAAATAGTCCCATGGAGTAATGATTTTTTTTGTAGAGGGGCAGCTGGATTAGACGTATATCAGTATATAGGACACTGAAAGGGAAACAGTAAGTAGGATGACATTTAATTTCTCTCTCTCTTTTTTTTTTTTTTTGCTGATGTGATATTTTTGTTGATGGATTATATTTCTGGGGAGAAAGGAGGTTTCTAGATAAGTAGTACTATTCTTTCAAATTGAAAAATATGAAATGTGTAAAGAGTTCCTGGGGACTTGACTGAATAATCAGTTCTAGGAGCTTTGTCTGTCTGTAAGATCCACATTTGCTTCCCTGCAAGAGTGTATTGGTCCTTGGGGCCTACAGGAAGCAAATGTTGACAGCAGCACTTAAATCAGTGTGCCATTCTTTACTGCGGGCATTTTCGCCTTGTAGAGACATCACAGTCATGCTATCGTGCACTTTTTTCCCTCCTTGCAGATTACATTTTCCAGGTGAATAGAACTTGAAGCCCTCAGATGATATAGCATCCCTGTGAGAAATTATTTAGCTAGTACAGAGACCTATTTCCAAACAATTACCAAATAAAGCAGCCTTCAGAGCCTGCCATCATACCACTGTTACACTTCGTCAGGCTCGGCCATTCCATTGCCATTTCCTAGGCAGGAAGTGCATCATTTTAAGTGGCATGCCGTGGCCCCTTGTGTCAGACAGACTTTGGGTGTCAGGCCTGAAAAGGTCTTATTTCTATGTTGACAGTGACTCATCTTTCCTATGCCAAACTGCTTTTAATGAGGGAGTGTGAGTGGTTAATACGTGCTGTCTCCCCTTTCTTTCAGAATTTATGAAGCCAAGAACCCTGTAATAGTTTGCTTTGTGGGCACTCACTGAAATACATATTTTGGTAAGTGCTGACACATTTTTTTTAGAGGAATCAGCTGTCTCTTTTTTGCTTACCTAGCCATACTTTCATTTTTAATACTCTGATCACTCTTTCAAATGCCTCAGGGAAGTAAGTTGGTTCAGTGGAAACAGGGAGAGGAATGGATTTATAGAAATGTTTTCTGGGTTGTATTATTTATGAATTTATTGGTGGTATTATTATCTTCCCAATATATGGAGAGTGTCAATATTTTAACTGTCATTTTGATATTTTGTTCCAAGCAGCAAACTAAAAATCAGTTTTGTAAGGAAGGAATGCTTGAAAAAATATCTCCAAAATAGAACATTAGGGAGTCTAGCACTAATTCACTGATATTTATATTGCCACATCAATCATAAAGAAAAACCATAAAAACTTAGCTCATTTGATCAAAATTATATTTGCTTACTAGCCATTTCTTTTCTCTCAACATTCCTTGACAATTTACCAAATTAGTTACTTACTTAGATGAGATGAATGTTAATTTGGTCTCAAAGACGAGTCCTCACTAAGTGAATGAGGTACACCTCTTTGGTAATTCAGAGACACAGCTCATCAAGTTAGTAAACTGAGATGTTGCTTAATACTTGTGAAACTTTCTCAGGGTGGCAGACACTAGTGGGGCCCTTACTGTGAAGAAACTCTGCCATGTTCAGGAAAGACACAGTCAAACAAAAGGAAAACAATGAGAAGAAGTAGTCCTTCCGAGCAGCCTCATGTAAAATGTCAGCGTGTAGACATTTCATTTGATCCTCAAATGTTGTGAGGTAGTATTATTACCATTGTACAGATGATGAAATTGAGGCTCAACGTATGCAAATAATTGGCTGAAGAATAGGAAGAGAAAAAGCATGATTTCTGATACAGAGCCAACATCTGTACTCATTCTTTGCCACATCATGCTTCCAGAACGAATTCCGTACATGGACGGGTAGAACTGCCCTGCAAGAAGCATGGTATTTTACATTCAAAATTTGTTTCTGGTGATATTCTAGATGTCATTCCTTACTCCTCAAGATTTATGTTGAGGTTTCTGTGGGGAAGGAAAGGAGGAAGAAGCTTTTCAAAATGTTTTCTGGGATGTATTATTTATGAACCTATTTGTTGAATTTATTATCTTCCCAATGAGTGGAAAGCTTCAATATCTCAACTGTGTTTTGCATTTTCTTGAGAAAAAGACACTTGACACAATCTTCAATCTTAAACTAGGACCCTAGCCTTTGTTTAATATTCTCCTATAAAACAGTATTCAACCAAAACATGGCTGTGTTAGCCTTTTATTTGATGATACTAGTATGAGTTTCTCCAGTTTGTGAACTAATCTGGCACTTACTTTTGGTATGATTCCTCTGTATTTCATTGTTAATAACACTTGAAAGTCAAAAATCTTGAAAGTCCTTGATCTGTGGACTGCAGAATGGGTGTTATGTTAGAGGTATGAAAACAGCGTGAATCTCATTGTCCATTCCGAACCCCTGGGTGACCAGGTGCATTATCAGTATTTTGAAAGGAATTCTTATCTGAGGACTAGGTTTCAACAGTGGACTTAAAATGACCAGTAAACCGTGTTGTCAACAGATATGCAGTCATTCAGGCATTGTTCCATTTGTAGAGCACAGGCACAGTCTATTTCGCATAATTCTTAAAGTCTCCAGAATTTTTGGAATGGGAAATGAGCACTGGCTTCTAGTTAAATTACCAGCTCTCTAACAGGAGAGTCAGCCTATCCTTTGAAGCTTTGAAGCCAGGCATTGACTTCTCCTCTCTAGCTATGAAAGTCCTAGATGGCATCTTCTTCCTGTAGAAGGCTGTTTCATCTACACTGAGAATTTGTTATTTAGTGTGGCCACTTTCATGAATTATCTTAGCTAGATGTTCTAGATGACTTGATTTCTTTCCTTAAACCTCAAAACCAGCTTCTGCTACCTTCTGTCTTTTCTTCTGCAGCTTCCTTATCCCTCTCTGCCTTCATAGGATTAGCTGTTGGCCTGTCTCAATTTTTTATGTGTATTCTTCACTAAACATAGTCATTTCTAGCTTTTGATTTGAAGTGTGACTCTTCCTTCCACTTGAACACTTAGAAGCCTTTGTAGGCTTATTAGTTGGCCTAATTTCAATATTATTTTGCTACAAGAAATAGGGAGGCCCAAGGAGAGGGAAATGGGGACCAGCTAGTTGTTGGAGCAGTCAGAGCACATATGACATTTATTGATTTGTTTGCTGTTTTCTATGGGTGCAGTGCATGATGCCCCCAAACAATTCCAATAGTAACACCAAAGAT
Organism: Manis javanica; assembly: GCF_040802235.1. Taxonomy (NCBI): domain Eukaryota; kingdom Metazoa; phylum Chordata; class Mammalia; order Pholidota; family Manidae; genus Manis; species Manis javanica. Next base: position 60,714,311 of record NC_133169.1, on the reverse strand, counting down.
CACTGATCACATCTCACCATAACAAATATAATAATAATGAAAACATTTGAAATATTGCAAGAATTACCAAAATGTGACATAGAGACACCAAGCAAATGCTATTAGAAAAATCATACTGATAGACTTGCTCCATGCAAGTGGGCCACAAAACCTATCTGTAAAAAAAATGCAGTATCTGTGAAGTGCAATAAGAAAGTGAAGCACAACAAAATGAGGTATGTCTGTACTATATAAGATACAATATATCTATCCACATATCTATCTTATATACATTATTGTACAATTTGCTTTTTTGACTTGTTAGTATGTATTAGAGATCTTCTCATGTTAGTGTGTGTGTGTGTTTCTTATCATTCTTTTGAAAAATTTACAAACATGGGTGTATCATAATTTAAACTTTCATTAATGTTTCCATTTTTTGATCACAAACAGCATTGCATTGAAAATCCTTGCAATAAACTCATTCCTTTATTCACTTCATATTTATTGAGTGATTACTAGGTGTGGCAAAAACTAACAAAAAACAAAACAAACAATAACAAAAATATATTGTTCCTGCCAGAATTGGGACCAGGATGAGATGAGTGAGGCACCTCATTAGGCACAAAATTTCAGGAGGCACCAAAAAAATCGTAGTAATCAAGATAAATATTTTAATGCAGTATTGGAAAAAATTAAAAATTCCATAATAAAATATGAAAAATTTAAACAAAGGAGAATCTGTATTTAGCTTACAGTCTAGTTAAGATATTAAATTATTGCAAAATTACTATTATTACTATTCGCAAGTGATAATGAAGGAAAGCAACAGGGTATTACAAGAGAGGTTCTTTTGCTAATTTAGACTTAGATGTTAGAGACTTGACTGCCACACTTTGGGTTTCCCAAGGAACAGAATCTGAGATTAGCATGTAGGGGATTTGCTAGGGCTTGTGCTTGGGGTTAGCATCTGGGAGGGAAGGAAAAGGAGCAGGATGTAGCAGAGTGAGAGGTCGAGCTGCAATGCTGTCTCAATGCAAGCCCAGGTGATCCTCTGGGGAGTTTGGGTGTGTGCGATGACTCCTCATCTACTAAGTTAGGACAGGAGGTCTGGGCTTTTAAGTCCTCACATCAATAAGTCACTTGGTATGGATTGCCCTTGGACTGGGGTGTTCCTTTGGACCGGGTGGCTCTCTTCAGTTAAGACGATTTCAGTTAAGGCTGTTCTACAGTGGACCGCCAGCTGCTGTCTGCACTCCTGACAGCTGGGGTAATACAGCCCTCCTTCTCAAAGGGAAGCTTGAGTGACACAGTGGAGAGATGACAGCACCCACTACAGAAATTATTTCCCACAGGAAGTGAGGCCTGCAGAAGAAATAATAATATGAGATTCATTGGACAAATATTTGCAAAACTCCTGTTATATGGTAGGCACTGTTTTAAGTTCTGGGAAATGCAGCAGAGAGTGAAGTTTTTTTTTTAATTGAAGACTTATGAGGTGTCACATCCTGTGTTAAGCCCTGCACATGAATTAGTGGATTCTTTCATCCCAGTGAACTTGTAAACTAGGTCCTTTATTCCCATTTTACAGGTGAGAAAACTAAGGTCAGAGATTTTGAAGGATTCCCAGGGTCCCACAGCTAACAAGAGTTGGAAGTAGGACTTGAAGCTAAGTTTTCATACTACAGAGTCCTCAATTTAATATTGCTCTGTGATTGTGTGCATGATAGACTATTTCAGTATTACAGATTCCTAGAAGTACAATTGCTGGGTTAAAGTGCATACGCATTTTCAAATGCTGGTAATACTACCAAACTGATCTTCAAACAGCATCAATTTAGATGTTCACACAGGGTCTGTGGAAATGCCCATTTACTCACACACCTGCCAAGTGTGGATATTAGTAATTCTTTTAAAACTAATGGGTGAAAATGGAATGTAACTGTTACTTTAATTTGATTCCTCAGCTAATTAGTAAGGTTAAGCTTTTTTCATGTTTATTGGAAACTTTAAATGTTTTTTCCTGTGAATTGCCAATTTTTAAGTTTTGCACACTTTTATTGAGTTATCCTATTCTCAGTAGTTTATAGAAGTTCCTTACTTATATAAATGTTACAAATAAATAAATGTTACTCAGTGTCTTTCTTGTCTTTTAAATTCATCTATCCACCTTTCACTACCTAAGTTTTCATAAAAAATTAAGTAGTCAAAGCTGTCTGTCTTTCTTATAAGTTTTCTATTTTTTATGTCTTGCTTAGGAAAGCATTTTCTCCCACAAGAATATTAAAATTATTTTATATTTTCATATATAAAAATTCATGTTATATGAATTCATAATATAATGTATTAATTATAAATATTTATAACATATTTTGTAAATATATATTTATATAAACATTATATATTTCATATTACACATTAATATATATGTATTAATTACCTATTAATATATATGTAATTCATAGTTAAATGATCTATTTGGAATTTATTTTCATGAATGATGTAGGATAGAAATTAAGCTTAATTCTTTTTCAAATGGATAGCTAAAACTTTCACTGATTTTAAATGCCATTATATATTATATATACCATTATTTATTATATTTCATTCATACTCCCATTAATACTAGCTCTATCTAAACTCTATTTAGTTCCATTGTTTTCCTATTCTAGAGCCAATTTCATACTGTTTTAATCACTGTAATATTGCCATTATTATAGTATGTGGTAGGGCAAGTCTTCCTATTGCTCTTCTTGATAAACTTTAGGGTTGATGTATCAAGCCCTGTAAAATGTCCTATTAGTATTTTGATGGGGGTTGCCATGAACTGTAGATTAATTTGAATGAAAGTCAACACCTTTATAAGGTTGAGACTTGAAATCTAAAACATGGTTACCAATTTATCCCATTTTTATTTCATGTCCTTCCATAAAATGTTACAGATTTCCTGATACACTTTATAGTTTTCTTCACATTCAGTGTTCTGCCATGTGTACCATTCAGAGTTAAATTGTGGTACAATATTTGACGGTCTTGTGAGTTAGTACCTTTGTGCTAACATCTTTGAGTTACTGATGGCTTAGGCATAAAAAAAAGCAAACGCTTAAATGGACTTCACTATATTCTAGGCTTAGTACATTACATATATTAAAAATGTTTAATCCTCGAACCAACTCAAGAAGGTGGATGCCATTATTAACTGCCTATTATAGGTAGAAACTGAGGCACAGATTGGTGACTAGACCATGAATGTAACAGATCTAGGAGGAAGGGGAACCTTTGTAAAACATGCTAAAACTCCCTCCACAGTCTTCAACCACTGTGCTGCTGCTACTCTGTACCTCCTTCATGTATGTATCTATCCACTCAATCCTTTCATTACTTTTTTCAAAATTGTTTATCTTAGATTAACTAGGCAGAGATTACATCATCTGCTAATCATAGGTTTTTAAATTCAGTCCAAATATTTCTTCTGCTTATGTCATTTGTTTTTGGTGTTGCTTCAGGGCATGGCACTTGCTGACCTGCGTCATCCGGGACACTTACAGCCCCCACCCACCCCCTGCCCTTCTCTGAATCTCTCCTCATCCTTTTTAGCTCACCTCACACTTTACTTCCTCAGAAAGGCTTTGCTTCGTTATCATGAAGGCTGCAGCCCTGCGCTTCATCATCCCCACTCTCACCCTGTTAATCTCCTAACTTTGTTTCCCTTGGGGTACTTATTACTTAGCATAATGATTCTGTATGTCATACATGCTATTATTATTCCCATGATGAATCCCACTTCTTATTTTTTTTATATTGTTAGATTCAACTGATGAAGCTTTTTAAAATATTTGTTTCTATGTTCAAGAGGGGAGGTACTGTAGAGTTGTCCTTTCTTTTAATATTTTTGTTTGGTTTTAGTGATAGAGTATTGCTGGACTCATAGAATGAGTTGGAAAGTGTTACTTCTTATGTTTTCTGTAAGAGTTTGCAAAAACTTGATGTTATTTCTTCTTTAGAAGTTTGGTAAAATGCATCAATGAAACCATCTAGCCCTGGAACTTCCTTTGTGAGAGGTTCTAAACTACAAATTAACTTTTAAAAGAATTAGATATAGGGCTGTTTGAGTTATCTATTTTTTTTGAGTGAGCTTTCATAAATTTTGTTTTTCAATGAATTTGTCCATTTCATCTAGGTTTTCAAACTTAGTGACATGAAGTTCTTCATAATATTTCTTTATTACCTTTTCAAGGTCTGTACTTATGTCCTCTCTTTATCTGCTATTGGCAATTTTTTGCTTTCTCTTATTTTTCCTGATAAGTCTGGCTAAAGGTTTAATTTTGAGAAATGGCTCTTTGTTTCATACACTTTTCTCTATTATTTTTTTCTGTTTTATATTTCACTGATTTTGCTTTTATTTTTGCAATTTCCCTTTTCCTGCTTACTTTGTGTTTGATTTATTCTTTTTTTATTTTCTTAATGTAGACACTCAGGTTACATTCTTTATTTTTAATAAAGGTATTTTTATCTATAAACTACATTTTCAGCACTGCTTCAGTTTTGGCATACAAATTTTGATATGTTATGTTTTATTTTCATTCAGTTAAAGATAATTTCCAGTTTCTTTTGTGATTTCTTCTTTGACTCATGCTTTATTTAACAATGCATCATTATTATATTTCCCACTATTTGGGGATTTCTTATTAATTTCTAATATAATTCCATATTGTCAGAAAACACACTTTGTATAACTTGAATCCTTTTAAATTTGAGACATGTATTGTGGCCTAGAATATGGTAGGTGTCTTAATAAATATTCTGTTTGTAACCCAATAAAATGTGTATTCTTCTGTTAATAGGTATACTATTCCTTAAATATGTTAGTTTTAGTTTATTGATAGTAGCATTTAAGTCTCCTATGTCCTTACTGATTTTCTGTCTTTTATTAATTATTGAAAAAAAAGTATTGAAATATCTGACTATAGTTGTGGATTTTTCTATTTCTCTTTTCAATTCTTTGGGTGTTTATTTCATGTATTTTGAATCTCTGTTATCAGGGGAATAAAATTAAGGATTGTTCTTCCTCTTGATTTTTGTCTGTCATTTTGAAATGAATGATCTTATTTTTTATCTCTGTTAATATCCTTTGCTCTGAAATTTATTTTGTCTAATATTAATATACTACTCCAGTTTTGTTTTTTAACAGTACAAGTTTGATATATTTATTTCCATTTTTTCACTTTTAATCTCTTTGAAATTTTATTTAAAGTCATTTCCTGTAGACAGTATATAATTGACTGGCCTTTGTGCTTCAGTTTGAATAATTAATAATGTCATGCTTTCAAGTTCACTGATCTTTTCTCTTATAGAGTCTAAACTGCTGGTAATCCTATCTACTGGATTTTTCATTTCTGATATACTTTTTCCTATATATTTTATAGCCATTTTATATATTCCATTTTTCTTCTCAAACTTTCTTATATTCTAAATCTTTGAACATGTGTATTCTAGCTGTTTTAAAATTCTTGTCTGATAATTCTATAATGTCTGCTACTTTTTCTTCAATTTCTATTGAATGCCTTTTTTCCTGGTTATTTGTCAGATTTTTCTGCTTCACATGTACAGTAATTGTTTTATTGGATGTTGGACATTTTGTTGAGGATCTTAGTTTCTTGTTTTCCTTTAAAAAGTGTGGAATTTGTTTGCCTCTTGATCTTTTCCAGGCTTACTAAGTTTTGATACAATGGGCCTCATAGCTATTTCAAGTATAACCCTTCTGGGATCTTTTCTCAATATGATGGGCTCTCAATGAGGTCTCTTCACTATGACATACCAGAAGTGGACATCTCTCAGCTCCTTGTGAATCTGGGGATTGTTAGATTAGAACTCTCCTGTAGTTCTTTGTTGCCTGGTTTTGTAGAGATTCACATTACTCCTTAAGTGTGATTTGCTTGGATTTCCACTCTGAATTATGGTCCAGAAAGTGCCTGAAGGCAGCAAGACCAAGTGACCATAGTTGTTACCTCAGTTTTTTCCCTGTCTTTGGGGATCATAATCATATGCTGTCTGGTACCCAATATCTGGAAAAGGTTACTTCTTGTAATGAATACAGTTTTCTATTTATTTATGGTGGGGAGAGCAGGTCTAGTACCAGTTAGTCCTTCATTACAGAAATAGAAATTTTCTTCCTAATTTTTAATTCTGTTAATGCACCCAATTTCATTGCTAATAATTACACTGATATTTGAAATCTTACTTTTTGTGATATGTTAATATGTTTAATACATTTTTGGATAACTTTGCTAATACTTTTCAAAATTTATGCCCTCACATTTTTTTGAGTTACAGTCAATAACTACACAAAACTACAGCACAGTGAATTTTGACATGTATATATACACTCACTTAATTAAGTATATATACACTTCTTTTTCTTCTTCATCTATTTCATCTACTTCCTTCCCCTATGGCAACTACCAGTCTGTTCTTTGAATTTTACTAATATTTTAATTAGGATATTTGTATTTGCATGCACAAGGAAGTTGGTTTAGAGTATTTTTAATCCTATTTTTCTTTGACTTTAATATCAATTCTGGTCATTTGTAAATTTATTTATGACATTTAAAATTTTTATACATGCTCTGGAATATATAAGCATAGAACTTATACATTGTGTCATGAGTTTCCCATGAAAATATCCACATCAGATGCCTTTTTTTTAGGATGTAGAGGGAGGGGTTTGATATTTTAGACTGCCTTTCAAATATCTCACATTATTACTTATATATTTAGGTTTTCTATCTCTTCCTTTTAAATTTTTATTTTGCTAAATTTGTTTTTATTTAATCTGTGTTTTAAAATTTCATTATATATACTTATGTCCCTAATTTCCTTTTTATTTAGGAAATTTTCACTACTTCTTGCATATGATTCTTTCTCATTTCTAACATTTAAAACATTTAACTCTTTTTTCTTTCTTGCATTTGCCAAACGTTTGCCTGTTTGTCTCTTCAAATAATACATTTGATATTTTCACAAGAAGTGTTTTCAGTGAAGTTTAGGAAAATGAGAAGGCTAAAAAAAAGAAGAAACATAATGTGGAGAGAAGGGCAACACATGAAATACACGCAAGAATGGGAGGTTATGTGGGATAGTGAGATTGGAGAAAGGAGTGGGGGTAAAGCATTTTGAGAAAGGGTAGGCAAGAGATTCTGGGTTGAAATAGTAGGTTACGAGAAATGATGCAATGTTTATAAGCTTCAGAGACAAGTAGTGGAACCGGACTTTGGAGAAAATTATTTAAGCAGCTTTCAGGGTATATTGGCCTGTACAGATATTGACGACAAAGATGTCTTCTTGATGTGGTGTTGCAGGAGGTCAGATGAGAACACAGGCTGATGTAGATAAATTGTTTTGAAAATAGAAAAACAAACTCAAAATACATTACTGAGGAGCATCTGTATATACTGACTCTGAATATATGTGTGTGGTTTTAGTGGTGGGGAAAGGGAAATTTATAAAAGGAGCACACTGCAAAGTGGTAAGATTTTGAGAACTGAAAAACAGTGTAATTAATATTGATGAAAAAACTGGGTAGAGGTGCCTAATGGGGGGTGTGAGGGGCTCATATGAGAAGGCTCAAGATGCATAGTCTACATGAGATATGAAAGTGCAGAAGTTCTACAGATATTCTAGATACATGAAAAAAACACTAGGCCATGACCAGGGTCACCAAGGACCTCAAGGCTCTGAAGTCTAAGCTTCAGAAAGCACTTTTGGGGGATAGTTTCTTTTTTCCTTTGCTTCTTTTAACCCTGAAGTTAGAGTGAGTCCTCATGTATGCAGCTGACTTTTACCATGTGAGCAGGAGCAAGGTCAGGTATATTAATCTTTTTTAAGAATACAGAGGATTACAGAAGCCTTCACTGGAGATATTTGGGAATAAAAGAGATTTTTATAGTGGAAACAAGAGGCAAGAGAATACATGATGTCGTTCTTGAATTCCTTTTTGGCTTTTGATGATTAATGGGAACGCTCAGTTTTAAAAGGTGGTTGTCATGCTATGCTGGTCCTTTCTTGTATTGGCTGCACTTGCTCCTGCAAGGAAGGCCAGAGACTATCACTGAAGCAGCTGTAAACAGAAGCACTAAGGACCAGACCGAAATTGTACCATAATAATATTGTGACCTTTCTGTTTTAGATCTACTAATAGCTGTTGTTTTAAAACACAGCATTTAACAGCAGCTGTTTTCCAAATAATGTAGCATGTTTTCCCCTACCCTGATGGCTTATGCAAAGAGCTATTTTCCCAAGTTACCCATGGATGTTGGAAATAATTTCTGCATTTCCCCTGACTTGTATTCTGGTTGTCAAAAAGTCAAAACACAAACACTAGCTGAACAGACTCACTTACATCTCAACATGGTAATTGTCATATCACTCAGTAGGAGGAAAACCAAAAAAAATATACGTATATAGTCACACAAGGAGTTATTATTATGCATATGCATTTTTAATGTCTGATTCTCTGTATAACCTTAAATTACAATGCAGGTTAAATTTCCCTTGCTGATTTATAAGCATAATGCAAACTCTAGACACAGTTAATGATATTGCAATATAAAACTGTTCTGTTGCAAACTAAAGACCTTGCTTAGCACTGCAAAAGCTCTGGGTTCATTTCAATGTGATCATTGAGGCACTATGCAGAGATTATGCATTTATTGTACTTTTTTCATGAATACATGAATGAATAATAAGTTCAACAAACAAGAGTTTCCTACTGGGAATGTCAAACAAATCATTCTGCGAAGTGCTCTGAATTTCAATCAATCACTCTCCACAGCACTTGTCCCGCTGGGGTCTCCAGCTTCAGCAGAGTCAGCACTTGGAAAACCCACAAACAGTCTTGGTAGGAGACACAGGGTCCATGAGTGTGGAAGACAAGGCACCATTAGGCGGTCCTGTGCTGCTTGCCCTTGCAGGGCTTCCTTGCCCAGGTCCCTCCTGGTTGTTTCTGCATTGGTGGAGAGACATAGGGCGTTGGTGAATCATCCTGTAGTCTTGCTTCAGCTACACCCCTGCTGTTACCCATACAGTGGAATCCAGAAGCTTCGGAGGATGGCTCAAGTGAGGGAACATGTCCACAAGGTGAATAGACAGGACAGAGCAACACCAGGGAACAGACTGCCCAGTCCTGACATCGTGAAGACTTGGATGAATGGTGAGATTGGGTCGCTGAGTGTGAAGACAATTATGTGAGGTTGGTTCAGAGAACATGGAGTCTTTATTTTAGGAAGTATCACTTCAGGTTCTGAAGTTGGATTTGGGTGCCTTTGTCTTGGGGAACCCTTATTTTCATCTTAGGTCATTGCTGCTGTTATGGGGCCTTTATTTGCCAGTGTACCAAGGAAGCTTGCTATCCGTCACCTACCAAGTAATGAATATTAGCTACCCCCTTAGCTACTCCCCTGACCCAGCCAATTAAATGTTACTTAACCATAAAATTGCTTATGTTTTATTTATAGCCTCTGAAATAATCTTATTCTTACTAACTCTTATAAGACCCTTCTGGCCATAGAACCCATCCCATATCTGTTGTAGATAAGATGCTGCTTGTAGGTTTTCACAGTGCGTCGAGTGCCAAGCACAGTGATTTCTTAATAAAAAAGTTGATTCCCTTCCTCTCTTTGTGTTCTTTTATATTCACCCCAAAAGCAAATACCAGCAGTTACAAATTTATCGAAGTTCTGTTGCAAAGGTGCATTTCCCACAAAGAATCTGCTATGAATAAATAACATGAGTCATAGCATTTTCTGCAGAGGAAAGTGACTGGATAAATTGTGACAAGCATTTCAACCTCCAGGGCAGGCCCTGGAGTATTTGTGTGGGATTGAGGAGTATTTCCAATAGAAATAGGCTCTACAATGGGCAGATTGTTCTGATTGGCTGTGTGATGTAAAATAAATGACATCACCATTGTGAGCCTCAGTGTTGTCATCTATAAAATGCATAAGGTGAACAGATTTGCTCCAAGGCCCCTTATGATGATATAGCGCAGTTGTACAGCCCAGACTTTGGCGCCTAATTGTTTGAGGTTCAAATTGTTGAAAATGTCACTTAACCTCTCTGCGCCCCAGAGTCCTCACCGTGGAGAGGCTGTAAGGACCAAATGAGTTGGTCTGTATAAAGTCTCTGCCCCTCCTAGAGGAAGTTCTATAAGTGAAAGCTCTTATTGTTCTGATCCTGACTTCCTTGGCTTTAATAATAATAACACAATAGTATCTATTGTTTATTAAGTCATTTAAATGCTGCTACTATAAATGGGCTAAATATTATTTACCTTATCTTGTGAAAATATCATAACAAACCTCCCGTGAGTATACCCTAAGTATTTCCATTTTACAAATGAGGAAAATGAGGCTGGATGATAAGCTGGGTACCAAGGTCCCAGCATTAGTTAGGAAGAGAACAGAACAGGACCCCCAAGTCCAGCTCTGCAAACCCACTCTCCTTCCAATGCTGATTCTGGCTCTCCCCTCTCTCTTGCACTCTTTGGAGCCAGATCAGTCCCCCAAGTTTGCTGGAAGACAAAGGCAGGAGTGAGGAGGAAGTCTTTGCTGCCTCTGTTTAGCTTGAGGTCAGCCTCTGAAAAATCCTCTCTGTTGAACTGATTTCCACCAGGTTCACTGCTGACCTCGGCACTTTGTTTCACATTTCGTCAGTTTCTATATAAACAAGCTTAAAGCTACTTTCTCCTTCCATGCTAATCTGTAACGACTCTTGCTTCTGAATTAATTGCAGGTTCAGTGTGCTGGTATTACTGCTTGGCTGTCTGTCCCCCAGTTGTCTTCATGGTACTGTTAGATTTTCAATTTGCTGTTCTTCTCTATGCCTTCCACCTCACTGTCACTGTTCCTTCTCAGGAATAAAAGGCAGAAGCTGCTAATTCTGGCTCACAGTGAACCCTCAATTTCTCTGGTTCCAATTCCTCTCCTCTCTCCCTCTTTTTCATTGTCTGTGTATGTGAGGGAGAGAGAGAGAGGCTGCAGTATTATTTTTTTTATATCACCCACCAGAAATAAATCCAATGCTTGTGACAAAATACCCATTTCTTACCTAGGAGTTTAAGCAGGGCCAGAATGCTGATATGAGAGAGAAAGCTGGGGCCTATTTCTCTAAGTCCACTTAAACCAGTTATTTCCACCAAGTCTTTGAAGTCAGAATTTGATGTCCTGGGTGAGTTGCCTCACATTCTCTGAGGACAGAGTCCAGTGCTGCTTCAACCGGAGGAAAGCTTACTTAGGTAGTTGATTTACAAAGGCAGACACACTCAATTACTGATTATAGTGCTAAATTTAAATAAAATTCTGCATTTAATGCTTAGTCATTTGATCCTCTGATCCTCTGCAATACTTGTAATGATTGACCATAAGATTGTGAATAGGGAAGCGGTTAGCAGCTATAAAGAATTTCAGATGATCTAAACTGGGTTTACCTCTGAATCTCTCAATCAAACAGGCAAAGGATTCTAATATTCTACTCTCCTGTCTTCGCTACACAGGGAGAAATCCATTTCTGCACCAGAGCTTGGAACAGATTCTTATCTCATTTTGCAGTTCTCTCTCCCATTTTTCCTTTAGTAATTGATATTCAGTGAGATCCATATATGTTTAATATTGATATTAAGATCAAATATTTGGGGTGCTAATAGACAGGGCACTTTCTTGGGAAGTGGGGGTTTGGGGCATTTTGAATGGATTCTATCATCTATAAAGAGAGGAAAACGTCTTAACACTTTGTGACCCCACACAAATGTAAAGGTGAGACATATTGTGATTATTATCCCTTAAGTCTAGAAATTATAAAACAGGGCATTATCAAACAGAATATAGGTACAAGAAAACCTTTCTGTAGCTCTCTTTATGGCATGTGCTTTTGTTCTGTTGCACTTTGTTGAGAAGTAACTTGTCTTAAAGGTCCAAAATAATCCCCACAATTTCACTTCTTAATGTGCTTTCTGAAGTGCCTGTGCACATATACTATCAGAAGTCTTTCCTTCTATATTGATAGCCTTCAAAATGTCAGCACATTCCATTCTGATACTCAGGCTTTACTAGCTTGTCCTTAACCTGTCATCTTGTCTGAGGAAGAGATCCTCATTCCTTCCTGTCTATTGGTGTCACCACTTAAGTATCCTTGGGCTTCTTGAACCCAGCATCCTCAAAATAAAATTCATTATTTCTTTCCTTTCCTTGCTTTAAGACCCACTCTTCCTACCATGTCCTCTCGCTCACTTAACAGCCTCATCATTTTATTCGGTTGCTACTAGAAATCTCTCCTAGAAACTTTGGAGCTATATATACAACTCTCTTTGCTTCTCCTCAGTACCACCCCATCCCCCACTTCCTTGAGTTTTGGAGTCCTACCAGTTGTATCTGTGCCATTTCTACCACTTCAGGTTTTTAGCATCTCTTTACCAGAGAATTCCTAACTGGATACCCGGTATTCAGCCTCTTCTTTCTTAAATACATCCTTCCAATCAATGCCAGACAAATAGTTCTAGAATTCAGTTCTTATGTCCTTCCCATTCCCTAACACTTGTGATGACTCCCCCTTGCCTGAGACCAAACTTTTAGGCAAAGCATACAACTCCCCCGATGCCTGGGTATCTTTCCAGCATACCCACTATATACCCTATACTGCATAGAGCAAACTGCTTATTGTTCTGTAAAATTACCATGAAATTTTATGTATCTGTGCTAATTTTGCCTAAAATGCTCTTTCACTTATGCATAGGGAACTGAAGCAAAGAGACCCTGTCTGTTTTGTCCAGTGTTAAATCCCAAGAACCTTGCACAACGTTGGGCACAGAATGAACACAGAAGAGGTAAGCTGACTTACCCAAGAACACACAGATCCTGGCAAGAAAGACCTTGTGTTTGGATCTGTTGACTCTCACTCAGCCTTGTATTTTCTGTTCCAAATATTTGAAGATTTGGGGATTTGAGAAAACATGTTTCCCAACTGGTGTCAAGGAGATCCATTGCCTTTTACTTGTTTAGCCCTGAGGCCTTATACAATATATATCAAATGCAAGTTAACATTTTCCATGGGCTACAGGAAAAAAATACAGGTAATACATTGGGTTTGATTCTTCTCTTTGGTTCTAACATCATAAACGTAACTACATCAGTGCTTCTCAAAATTTAATGTCCATACAAATCACATGGGGATCTTGTTAAAAAATGGATTCTGCTTCAAGAGGTCCAGTGGCATCCAAAAGTCTGCACCTCCAACATGTTTCCAGATGATGGCCACTATGCTGATCCCTGGACACATTTCGGGTAGCAAGGAACTAGACAATTACATACAGACCACTCAGGTTAACTAGTATTCTTCTCTCTCACCAAGAAATTTGGTAAATTTAAAATATTCTTTTCTCTAGGTCCCATGATAGTCTATAGAAATAAAAAGTGTGTCTCCAGTGCCTGAATCCAAGTAGTAACACCAACATAATTGATATCATCTATCGCTACTCAGCCTCCTGTATTCGAAGTGGCTAAATCTTGACTTATAATCTCACTGCTGCCTTGTGGATTTTGATTTTTGAAGAATCCAGAGTGTGACTAACCACATGCCATGTTAAAAACAGACATAACAGTTATCACTGGTCAGTGAAAACTCTGGCCTAGATGGCAGTGCTTAGATGATAATCTGATTAGTGTCTCATTACTGATGAGTAATATTAAATTTGGTCTGTGTAGCTATTATATTGTATTAGTGGATAAGGTGGGTACATACTTTAGTCATATAATGCTCTTAGGTTTATAGATTTTTTTGGAAACTGACAAAAAAGACAACATGGGTAGTATGTACATAGCTTGGTTCATATAGATATTTCTATGTACAATATTTAATCTATTAAAAATATCTTACTGAAAGCATAACAGAGGGTAATTTCCATTATAATTGGATTAATGAAAGAGTGGGGGTTTACTGAGCAAGGGAAGGAATTAGGGTGATTAATCTGGGAGCAGAGTCCTTTTATATGTCTCATCAATGATAATGCTCAGAACTTTATGAACAATGTTGGATAATGAATTGTTAAATTTGATGTTTGGGGGATGATTTTAAAACTTAATAGCAAGTCCTCTTAAGCCTTCTAAGAAATGCCCAATTTTTGCAATCTGCAGAAGATAAAGTAGTTCTGTGATTGACATAAAAATGGTCTGTTTGGATAATATTTTAAAAATTCACTTTCTCCCTCCCCAAATCCAAATTGGAGGCTTTCTGCCATGATTGTTCAAGTGTAGTCAGTTGAAACACACTGAATTCCTGCTGTAATCCTGGTTTTGAGGGAATAGTCTAAACTGGAGCTGTGTCTGCCTTGAAATGAAAAATGATAATTTTCAGGAGGAAACAGTTATTGCACTGTCTTAATTTACTAAGAATCTGTCTGGATGTTTGACATTTTGGTGTTAAGAAAGTTCCCAAGGTTCTGTTGGGAAAAAAAAGTGCATGTTGAGTGATTGGCTGGATTTACTTAAAGTTGGTTTTTTGTATCTGGTTCTATGTCTGGCAGTTCACTTCAGTGATTTGGTTTAACACTTTTCAAGGGTGCTGGGAAGCCCTTCCCTGTTATGCTAGGAGGAGATGGGCTACAGAAAGAGGAGGGGTGGAAAGTTATGCAGTGGTGAAGTGTGCAGTTGAGATGTACATATTCTGCTCTAATTTTTGGGCTTCTTCTCTTTGCTCTCCAGTTATTGTTGATGGCTGAGGGAAAGAAGCTTTGGCACAGGTTCACTGTGTTTCTTAACTCTCTCTGGAGGAAGAACAAAACATCCTCTTTACAGCATTCTCTGTAGAGCCCATTTCAGGATTAAACACTTTAGGCTCTATATGACTTTCATGGAGCAATGTCTGCTTTTCTATTGAGGTCAAATTCCTGTGGTCCCCAGTGAAGCCAAGGGAAGTGTGAGTCATCACCAATGAAATCACACTGGGGATGGGCCAATGTTACCACATAGTCAGAGCCCAGATTTGGGTGTGTCCGCAGACAACGTGCTGGATGACAGATGAGCTTATGAAGATTTAAAAATATGTATGTGTTTGAAGTAAATATGAACTAAGTAGGGTAGATTTAATTTGGGCCCTGGTCTGAGAACCAGAAGACCTGGAACTCTGCCATTAATGGACTTTGTAATCATGGGTGAGCGATTTAATATTTCAAGGTTTCGAGTTTTCCATTTAAAAATAAAACTACCCAATCTCTAAGGTTCTTTTTGGCAGGATGGCTCTGTGATTTTCCTTTAATTTACCACAGAGTACTGGGCCAGGAAATTCTCTGAAAACTTGTTTTGAACATAAGATCAATCTGATAAACATCACCAATGTAAAAAATAAGTCATTAACAGGTGCATATGGTATTTGTAGTGTTACTTGTTTCTTAAATGCTAATCTTCAGTAAATTTCTTGATCATTTGGTATGCAACATCCTGTAAATGTATTACATGCTGTATTTATATTTTATATTTGGAAGTGCCATTGAGCATTGCATATGGTTGTTCTGAATTTGTCAATAATATTCCCTGTGCATTCCATATGGGAACAGTCATGTGATCCATATATACAATATCCCTTTGCTTTCATGTAAAGTGTAATTAATGTTTTGTAAAATCAATAT
Source organism: Manis javanica (assembly GCF_040802235.1). Lineage (NCBI taxonomy): Eukaryota > Metazoa > Chordata > Mammalia > Pholidota > Manidae > Manis > Manis javanica. The sequence continues at coordinate 60,698,662 of NC_133169.1, read as the reverse complement.
GCATGTACTTCATAATCTTGCATGTTCCCAAATTATACTTTAAAGATGGAAATGGTGATCAAAGCAGTTCTGTATAACAAAAGGGCCAACTTTATTTGTTTACTTATAACTATTATTAATTTTCAGGAATGTTTTGGGCTAGGAAAATCATATGTATTTAACCTACATATTATTAAATCTTGAATATGTTAAATATGACTCTTCAAATCTTATTTCAACTCCTCCATTCTCATATTTTGCTAAGTACAAATTTTTGTGATTGTGAATATAGGTCTTTACATATGTCATTGTCATTGTGAAGGCTTAAAAATCATTAAAGGTCATTTGATAATTATTCATGTCATTTTGATTTAAACTTCTGTGCCTCAGTTTAGTGGAGTGTACTAGGAAGTGCTCTGTTTTGTGTGAGAAAGCATTAATTTTTACTGTTATGAATTAGCAATGAAGTGGTTTCGTTTTCAAAGAGATATGCAGGACATACGCTTACACATTCTGTTCACAGCTAGGGATCCAAATGGAGAAAATTTCCATGAGAAAAGCAAGTTGTATCATGCAAAGGACCCTAATAATCAAAAGGAGGCTATTAAAAACATTCCAGATCATCCACACTGATGATGTGCATTTTGAAATGTTTTCAGTGAGAAGTTTTCTTGGTTGTCCATCACTGTAGTTAGCTAATGACCGAACAAGTTTATCCAGGTTATTTTCTGTTCTTAAAAGCATTTTTATTTAAGACAAAGAGGTTCTTCACCATTGCTGTTGGTGAAAGCATGTACCGTGTGTGCCCTGCTGTTCCATTCATTTTTCTGGACTCCTCTTCAGGTTGAAAAAATTGCATATTTGTTTGGCTGTTTGAAAAAAAAAAAACCTTCCAATATTTTTTTTCTCATGTCTGAAATGGTTCCTATTAAAGCTTTCATAATACCCTTCAGTTTCTGTGTTAAATTGATGTTTAAATTGGAAAGAAAGTGGGGACTTTGGCAGTTCAGATAATTCACTTCATCTGGTGGCCAGCTATGTTAACAGTCTCATCATATGCCAGCACTTAGAAAGGAGCCCTCGGGGCACTGAAGCTACATTTTTTTTGGAGCAGAGGGAAAATACAGAGTTCTTTGTTTCATCATTTTATTCTCTAAAATGGTAAATTATTTTGACCAGAATTTTTAAAGTGTTAAAAGAACAATTTAAAGGTTATGTGGTGGCTTAGCTGTGAAAGCTGAATGCAGACTGTTGATCAGTATGCTGGACGGTATGTGTTGAGCCCCATGTCAGCAAATGATGTCTTTTATTCTCTGTGTATTGAGTGCTGTGAGGAAATGGAGATATTGTTAGCATATGAATAACATCAAAGCCCTACATTGGAAGATAAACCTCCATCTTCTGAAATCCAGTGCACAGCCTCCCCTCATGTACTGAAGTGCCTCTCTCTTTCTAACCATGTGTTCTGTCCAAGCCCAGAGCGGTTTCTTCCAGAACAGGCAAGTTGATATTCAGCTCCAAGTCGCTGGTGCATGACTGCACATTCCATCACTTAGGAGAAAACATTTTTACATCAGATTGCCTTTCTATGTGAAGGGTAAGGAGGCTATTAGTTGTGGGTTTTTTGTTGTTGTTTTTTTAAGTTTGTTGGGAGGAAGGACATGGCATTTTCTTTAGAGGTCTCACAAGATGCTCACGATTTTTATTATTTTTTGTCCTAAAAATGAGAGCCTGATCTAACCAGTTGACAAGAAATAGAGTGGATAACTGCCTCTTCATCTCTGAATGCAGACACAACTCTTTTCTCTGCTGCTGAATTCTTCATTCAGTACTGACATGCTGGCCAGACACAATTTAAAAATAACGCATTGGTCTCGTTCTTCTCTCTTCTGTGCATATTACTGGAGCTTGATAAGTAGTTCTCTTCAAACCCCTTCTCTTTCCACCTGTCTTGATGAACAACAAATGGTGCTGCTACTCCAAATGGAATTTTAGTTCAGCAACAGAATTACTGGGGCTTTTAAGAGCACCAGCCACATCAAATAGGTCCTGGGATGATAAACGGTATGACAGCCCATAACAGAGCAAGTAATTCCAGATGCCTTGGATGTTTAGTCTGTTAGCTCATGGGGACATGTAAGGAATAGTCAGTTTCCATTAATGCTCAATTTATTATTGGCCAAGATGCTTAGAATATGATGCTGCTAGTCATTTGCTATAACCACTTTATTTATAGAGGAAGTCTTTTCTGAAAGGTACATGGCTGGAACTTCATTTCTGAGCTCATATGTTATGGAAACCAAAAACGTCTGTCAAAACTTAATGTCATGGACTATATTTTCATTTTCATTACTTTTGGAGGACATCCCCCCCCTTTTTTTAATCCATGTTGCCAGCTGTTATATTAACATTTGGTAAAGTTTAGGTTAGCTGAAATTCCAACCTATGGTTTACAGATAAGCAAAGCATAATGTTGACATGATTGATTTCCAGTTTCTCTGTGTGGTTCCTCTTGCATGTTTAAAGATGTATCTGTGTACAAAAGCAAAGGCAGTGTGTTTGTTTTATAAAGAGCTGCGAGTACTCTTGATGGAGAGCTGTTTTACAGTCATTGTAACAGAATGCCTTTTCTTACTTTTTGTCTTTCCTCCAGGACACCAGGTTATTGTTCTCACATGCTCACTGAGTGATACACGTTGAGAAAGTCAATCTTGGTGAATCGAGCTTGTCTGACTGCTAGGTTCTGGACTGCTTCCAAATGGGATGCTGAAATTGAAAGAACTAACACAAAGGCTTCCGGGACATGTTGGGAATACCAAGTACTATCTCCAGATTTTCTAATTAGTTTTCAAGACAAATGCTTAGGAAATTACAGCAATGTACCTGATTCAGCTCAAATTTTGAACATAGTGGATTTTAATAAGAATGAGTATTCCTACTTTTAGGGGATTCCATTTTAGGCTTCAGCTTAATTTTGTTCTTATATTTTTAAGTCTCAGATTCTTTCTTTCTTTCTTTCTTTTTTTTAAGGCTACATTTTGACCAGCAAAGGTTATTGTTCTGAACTGGATTTTCCTCTCTGAAGAAGAGACAGCTTCCCATCAGGCTCTTCAAGGAAGGTGAAGAGACACGATCCTTAATTCAATAATGGCTGGGTTCATTTACATGGCAGAACATCAGAGCCTGACATTACTCTTCTAATTATTTTTTCATAATATCCCTTGGTAATAATTTACACATATTAAAGAATACTTTATGCAGAACTTGAGAGGGCGGAGGTTGCAAGGAACCAAGAGATTTCACTGATACAAAAATAGTCTTACTGATGCCAGAGTTGGATGAACTGATGTTTTCATATGTCAGCGATTTCAAGGCATCTAAATTACTCTAAAGTTATTGCCAACTATCCTGACTGTTTGGGTTAGCTATTAAATATCACATACAATCATTAATCCTTAAAATGGCATCAAATATGATTAGAATGCCCTGTAAAAATAAGAAATATCATTCTAGCTTGTTAAAAAAAATCACTGGCCCAGTGTTGTTTTGAGACTAAATAGAGTTTGGAAAAACTTTCCACCACTGCATGTTAAGGCATCTGACCCCTTTTTCTGTGAATAATGATTGAATAAGGTTATATTTCTGTCCTGGAATCAGGACTGTGATAATTTTCCAGCAAGCCTAGTGACTAAAAATTTTGGAGCCTGATTAAGCTTTGAGAGCACCTCTGTATGTTTCATCCTATGAATATTACTAAAGATCTCAAACCCACCATTCTCATTAGCAATGCAAGAATTCTTTAAGGTCATAGAGATATTTCAAATTTCAAATTATGAACCTCAAAAAGTTAGAGAAAGAGAGGGAAAGAGACTGTATGTATGATGTGTGGTGTGTGTACCAGCAGTGATGGTAGGATATAGTTGATAAACAATTTCTAAGCCACCTACAAAGTGTATTTTTATTAAAAAATCTGCTGAGTTACTTCAAGTTCTCTTATAAAGTATTTCCTTTCTATTCCTAGGAAGCATTACTATTTAGCAAAGACTTAAGGACAATTTTATAACAAAACAAGATAGCAGCCTATGAGGTAGCATACTGTAATTCTTTAGGACCAGCTCTTCTATTTATCTTAAGATTTAAATAATTAGATGGATATATCTTTCCCTTTATTCAAATTATATATTTATTGGTCAAGTGAATTATTTTGGAGACTTAATGATCAAGAAAAGAGTACAGAAATATCTATGTACTTAAGTGAAATTTTAATGCCATGTATATGGCTCAAAAATATACTAACATAATTTAAAATATGTATATCATCAATTAAGTAGAAATCTCTTTTGTACCAGGGAAACAAAGTTTCACGTACTACAGAAATGCTTTATAATGAAAATTATTTTTCTTTATTGAATAAACTAGGAGTGTCATGAGCATGGAGAATCTCAAATAGATTTAGTGAATCAAAATCAGCAGTCATTCATTTATTTTAAAATAAACATTTATCAAGGGTGGCAGGTATAGGGCTGAAGACAAGGCATGAAATAACAAACAGCCATTGATTACGGTAAGAAATGACAAAGGCTGGAATATAAGGGCAGAGGAGATAAGAAGCAGAGGGCTTTCAGAACTTCCCAGAAGGAAGAGTAGAATGCAAACTCAAACTACACAAGTGCCAATCCTGATCAACATGGATGTCGGGAACGTTATCTGAGACGCATTCCCTAGTTGTTATTGAGGATGTCACTCCCTGTGTTAAGCACAGAGACTCCTTGGGTCTGTGCGTGGCCTTACTCATGTGATCACATTGCCTCCCTGTAAGCGGTATCCTTGAGAATCACCCAAGAGCCCACTGCTACCACCATCTTTCTGGTATGGGAGAAGTGGCATTGTATGGGCACTGATATTGTCCCGATTCCCAGTAGTACAATAGTCATAATTAAATGTTAATGCACATCTTGAAGCACAAGAAAAATTCCACCTGTAGAGCCCCCATTCCTGCCCCCCTCAGCAGCTGTGCTTCCAGAATCAGCCACTAAGGCTCAGGAAAACATGTAAGATTTGAAAGAGTATATTAATCCCCAAGAAGGTTATATGTTGAAATTTATTAATATTCTCTCCTTTTTTTGCCATTCTGTGTACATGACCTTTACTCTGGTTAACTTGAGGCTGTGATAGGAGCTATCAGAGAAAAAGAATATATCCCTCTGCTTCCAGAACTTCTTTTGAATTTTTTATTTTGATTCTAGTATTTTTAAATTTGAAGAATATTTTCTTGTTCTCCAATAGTTCCTGTCATAGCAGCTTCTGCTTTGCTGTTATTTGTTTCTCTGCTGTATTTTATTTGAAATGGATATACTATTCTTGCAAATCCCTGATGATGCCAGTGGGTATTTTTAAATCATTCCCCTTTGCACTGTGGGTTATGTTAGGTTCTCCTGAGGTCACTTGTCTGTTCATCCTGGCCCTTCTCTCTTTTGATGTTTATAGACACACAGAAGACATTAACAACCGAGCCTAGATTTGGCTTCTGAAGCTCTGCTTGGGCCCTTTTATTAACTTCTCAGCAAAGGTTAAAGAGTCTTTCGTCCAACTCAACTGTGGTCATGTTCCTACAGTTTGATGTGAAGAAGATAAACATGGGAAAGAAGGGACTCAATGATCATACTCCTGTTTGCACTGATTTTATATATTCTCATGATTTCCAAAATTAAATTTCAGTACAAATATCTCTCCTGAGATTCTTATGCACATATCCAGTTGCCCACTGCACATTTTCACTTGGGTGGAGGAACCTTGAACTTAACACACCCAGGCTTAGTTAATCATTAGCCCATCTCTCTCAGCCCCTTCTTCCTCCTTCTATATCTGTTATCTCAGTGAATGGCCTGACTGCCTGCTTGGTTACCCTGGCCAGAAACCTGTGTGATTCTCATATCTTTTCATTCCATCAGCCACCCAGTTGTGTCAATTCCTCTTCCAGCAAATCTCTTGAGTCTGTCCACTTCTTTTCTCTCCATTTCCCATGGGATGTGTGTACCTCCCTATCATGATAATTACCCATTTGATTTATTGTAACATCTTATTCCTTGGGCTTCCTGCTTCTGGTCTTTGCACACTCAGTACTTTCTTCCAGAGTGACTTGGAGAAATGAAATAAAAACTCTCATTTTATCATTCCAAACTCATCATTGCCCATTTCAGTGGCTGCCCACTGATGAGGGTGAAACCTGAGCTTCTTATTAGGTTTGTGATCTAACCCTTGGTAACCGTTCCAGCTGACCTTCCAGTATGCCCCATCTCACCTCCTATAACCTAGTCATGCTTAGCCCTCTTGTAGACTCAGAAAGCACTGTGTTGTCCTTGACCCTGATACCATTATTAAGAGCTACACAGTGGAAGAAGGGCCCACGAAGTTGAAAACAAGAAGCCAAAATTATAAAACAAAGTTGGACTGAGTTTCAAAATAGGATAGAGAGATCATGAGTGTCAAATACACCAAGAAAGCAAGAAAAATAAGGATGAAAAAGTGCCCACATTTACAAAAAGAAACACAATATGTAAGTAAGAAATTGTCTTGTTAAATTGGGACCACTGATCAGTAACTTTTTTTCAAAATTAATTTTCAGAGCCTCTGTCTTTATGTGAAATTAAACAATAAATAAATGGTTTTCGCTGACTATAGAATTTAAAAGGTGACAATTTTGTGAACTTACTGAAATCAATTTCAGGGAGCCAATGATAATGAAAGCTGATTGCTCTGGATTGAGAAGTGAGGTGAAGAAGTGGAGGTAGCTTTTGTAGACAACACTTCTAAAATATAGGACTCTGATGAGAAGGAGCAGAAAACACGGTGATCAAAGTCCTGATAGAGTGCAGTGTGTGTGTGCACGTGTGTGTGTGTTTAAGGCAGTAGACATGTGAGCATATTTATTGCTTACAAGAAGCCAAAGGCACGCTGCTACTGCAGACGGTTATTTGTTTCATGCCTGCATTCCCAGTTTTCCAAACATCCCCAGACATTTCTTAACACCAGAGGAAGGCATAGTTTAAGTTCTTGTTGGGACCTTTTTCTCCCCAAACTTAACTTCCATGCCTGCTGCCTAAATGGAACTGTGCTCTGGATGGCAGATGCAGCCCATCCCTCCCCTGCTGGCACACTGCGGCAATCAGCTTCCTGTCCCCCGGGATGGGGTGGGCGATTCTCTCCCACTTCTTCTGCAGTTGCTTTACTCCCTTGCCTTCTCCACTCTCCCCTGGATTCATCACTTCAGCTCCTTGGGCCTCAGCTTGCTTTGCCAGTGTCCCAACTTAACATAGGCTGTTGCTAAGGTTTAGGATATGGTAGAGTCCGTATCACCTGGATAGGAAACATCTTCCCATTGTAACATTGTTCATGTTACCGTTCCTGCATAGTCATGCCCCTCCACCTAAGCTGGCTCTCTGCCACGTTGTGGGGTTCCCTCCTTCTTGACACGTCAACAGTGTCCTCTTTCAGGGTCCCAATTCCTTTCTCAAAGCACTGGTGGACAACTCCAAATTCTCTATTACTTTCTGACCCAGAGTTATTTAAATCTTCCTTTTCTAAACTTCCTCCATCTGTATAGTGAGCCCATATTTCAGATGCTAACAGACTAAGGTAGTTTCCTAGCAAAAAATGTCATCTCTCGTCTCTCCTAGAGGAATACTGTAGTCTTTCTCACCAATTGATTCAAATGGTAGCTACAGTTTATAATACATTTATCCATCTATCTGTCTTAAAAATATTAGGTAAGGATACCAAAGAAGAAAATCATCCTTGCCATAGGCTCGCTATTAAAATTTACATTATTAGTCCAGATTGTCTGTGACATAATTAGCAATCGTAAAAGCAGATGCATATCATATCAAGATTTAATTTTAGAATTATTACATAATTACCTGAATTCCTCAAATTAGAAAAATTCCAAATGTGGCTTCTTATTATTTTCTCCTATATATTTTCCAAATGAAAAGGTAAACTAGCTTTTCTCCCTAGTAGCTCCACATTAAAGTTGAAGAAATAAGAGACTTAATATGGTCAAAGTCTGAAATTTCACTTCAGGGGAAAAGCTTGTTGGAAGTTCACTGAGTTAGAAAATCCTCAGTTGTCACTAAGTATCCAACCATAATCTATAGGATTATTTTAGGAAAGTGGAATATAGAAATAGGTTGTAGAAAACAGGAATGGTAAGGTGGAAAAGGTTGTTATAACTTAAGTCATGTCACAGTGAATATTTTTATGTGGCAAACATGATGTGGGCCCTCTTGCAAAGGTTTCCAATAACAGAAATTGTGGAATCAGATGGTTAGAATTCCAGCTTTTCTTCCTTTTAGTGTTCTCATGACCTTGTAAGCATCTCTTTTGCCTGACAAAGCAGATGGGAAAATAAGCTCAAGTGTATTTGATCAAATAACTGGTGTGGGTAAAATTGAAACATTTCTGAAATCTCTCACCTGGCCTTAGTGCATCTCCATATCAATAGGTAATTACAAGGGTTAGCAAGGGCGTATCTGGACCTGAGAGGTTGGGTGGGGTCCCATTTTCTGCAGCCAGGTCATGAGAGACACGGGCGAGCAGAAGTGGATGACTGCTTGTTAGCAATAAACAGCTTTCTCCCACTTTATTTCTCTCTTTGGCTGATATTCCTTCAAAGAGACTTTGCCGTGCGGGCTGGGAAAATATCCCCACCCCCAAGCCCAGAGTTACAACTGGGCTTTTTTTTTTTTTGGAAAGGGGAACCATGGAAAAATTGTGGACATCAAGGAAAACACTGAAGAGCCTATAAATTTAATCACTTACAGGATGTCTGAAAACTATTTTAAAATAACTTATTGAAAGCACAGAATAAATGTTTGCCAAAGTTCAAAAATATCACATGCTTGGAAAACAAAGTCCTGCATGGCTGGACTGTTTCTGAGAGACTGCCAGTGTTTTATTTATTTGTTTGTTTGTTTGTTTGTTTTTATTTTGGTATCATTAATCTACAATCACATGAGCAACATTGTGGTTACTAGATTCCCCACATTATCAATCCCCACCACATACTCCATTACATTCACTGTCCATCAGCATAGTAAGATGCTATAGAGTCACTAATTGTCTTCTCTGTGCTATACTGCCTTCCCTTTGTCCCCCCTACATTATGTGTGCTAATTGCAATGCCCCTTATTCCCCTTATCCCTAGCTTCCCACCCATCCTCCCCAGTCCCTTTCCCTTTGGTAACTGTTAGTCTATTCTTGGGTTCTGTGAATCTGCTGCTGTTTTGTTCCTTCAGTTTTTTCTTTGTTCTTATGCTCTACAGATGAGTGAAATCATTTGATACTTGTCTTTCTCCACCTGGCTTATTTCACTGAGCATAATACCCTCTGGCTCCATCCATGTTGTTGCGAATGGTAGGATCTGTTTTTTTCTTATGGCTGAGTAATATTCCATTGTGTATATGTACCACATCTTCTTTATCCATTCATCTACTGATGGACATTTAGGTTGCTTCCATATCTTGGCTATTGTAAATAGTGCAGTGATAAACACTATCTGCACTGTCTTTTTCAAACTGTAGTGCTGCATTCTTAGGGTAAATTCCTAGGAGTGTAATTCCTGGTTCAAATGGTATTTCTATTTTAAGCATTCTGAGGAACCTCCATACTGCTTTCCACAATGGTTGAACTAATTTACATTCCCACCAGCAGTGTAGGAGGGTTCCCCTTTTTCTGCATCCTCACCAGCATTTGTTGTTGTTTGTCTTTTCAATGTTGGCCATGCTAACTGGTGTGAGGTGATATCTCATTGCGGTTTTAATTTGCATTTCCTTGATGATTAGTGATGTGGAGCATCTTTTCATATGCATGTTGGCCATCTGAATTTCTTCTTTGGAGAAGTATTGGTTCAGATCCTCTGCCCATTTTTTAATTGGATTACTTGCTTTTTGTTTGATGAGGCATGTGAGCTCTTTATATATTTTGGATATCAACCCCTTATCAGATATGTCATTCATGAATATATTCTCCTATACTGTAGTTTGCCTTTTTGTTCTACTAATGTTGTTCCTTTCTGTACAGAAGCTTTTTAGTTTGATACAGTCCTACTAGTTCATTTTTGCTTTTGTTTTCCTTACCCAAGGAGATATGTTCATGAAAAGTGGCTTATGTTTATATTCAAGAGAGTTTTGCCTATGTTTTCTTCTAAGAGTTTTATGGTTTCATGACTTACATTCAGGTCTTTGATCCATGTAGAGTTTACTTTTGTGTATGGAGTTAGACAGTAATCCAGTTTCATTCTCTTACATGTAGCTGTCCAGTTTTGCCAACACCAGCTGTTGAAGAGGCTGTCATTTCCCCATTGTATATCCATGGCTCCTTTATCATATATTAATTGACCATATATGCTTGGGTTAATATCTGGACACTATTCTGTTCTATTGGTCTATGGGTCTGTCCTTGTATCAGTACCAAATTGTCTTGATTACTGTGGCTTTTTAGTAGAGCTTGAAGTTGGAAAGTGAAATCCCCCCTGCTTTATTCTTCCTTCTCAGGATTGCTTTGGCTATTTGGGGTCTTTTGTGGTTCCATATGAATTTTAGAACTATTTGTTCCAGTTTGTTGAAGAATGCTCTCAGTATTTTGATAGGGATTGCATTGAATCTGTAGATTGCTTTAGGCAGGATGGCCATTTTAACAACATTAATTCTTCCTACCCAAGAGCATGGGATGAATTTCCATTTATTAGTGTCCTCTTTAAATTCTCTCAAGAGTGTCTTGTAGTTTTCAGGGTATAGGTCTTTCACTTCCTTTGTTAGGTTTATTCCTAGGTGTTTTATTCTTTTAGATGCAATTGTGAATAGAATTGTTTTCCTGATTTCTCCTTCTGCTAGTTCATTGTTAATGTATAGGAATGCAATAGATTTCTGTGTATTAATTTTGTATCCTGCAGCTTTGCTGAATTCAGATATTAGTTCTAGTAGTTTTGGAGTGGATTCTTTAGGGTTTTATATTTTCAATATCATGTCATCTGCAAACAGTGATAGTTTGACTTCTTCCTTACCAATCTGGATGCCTTTTATTACTTTGTGTTGTCTGATTGCTGTGGCTAGGACCTCCAGTACTATGTTGAATAAAAACAGGGAGAGTGGGCATCCTTGTCTTGTTCCTGATCTTAGAGGAAAAGCTTTCAGCTTTTCACTGTTAAGTATGATGTTGGCTGTGGGTTTGTCACATATAGCCTTTATTATGTTGAGGTACTTGCCCTCTATACCCATTTTACAACTGACTATTTTTATGGGAGTAAATTTCAGTTTGATTATGCTCCTGGTTGAATGATGTTTTTAAACAAACTCAAAATAGTCTTCTAAATAATGAAAATAATACTGTGTGTAAATTAACCATATTTATGTTTTACAGATCTGGTCAAGGAGAAACATAGTTTCTGCAGCTTCTCTTATTAAAAATCTGAGGCTTCCCTTTTAATCCAATTGCTTGGTATTAGGAATTGAATGAACCATGAGACGTTTTGGTGAAGCAGAACAATTTTGACTAAATAATGTAAATGATTTGGTTCAAAGAGTATCAGAGTAAATGCTGGCATTGGTCCCATCATTTTTAAGCAACTTAGTAGCAATACTTATTTTTAAAGGGACATGTCTTTGGTAATTTTCTTCAGTTATAATAAAATTGTTCACATGGGTGGAAGTTACATAGAAATATTGATTAAACTGAGTGTCTTCTAAGGTTCCCTCAACTGTTTATTGCCTAAATTTTTAATTTTTTGATCATGTGTTGCCATTTTATTCTCAGTATGCTTGTAACCCTTTTATTTTCTAGGTTTGACTCATTTTGTTATCCGAGCCTGGGAACTTAGAGAGGAAAGTACAGGAGTTAAAGTTAATGTACTATAAGCCATGTGTCTATTCATACCTGCCTGACTCACCCTGCAACCATGCCTCTCACAAGAGGAATTTATTGCTATTACAGCCAGTACTAAAGATAAGTTGGGATATCAGATGTTTTGGCATCCACATGTCTAACTAATAGTAATTATTTTGCTTCTGGCTTTTTCTAATGTTGTTTGGTGTTGAGAGCTAATGGTATTTCTATTTTAGTCCACAGTAAATATCACTTTCAGTAAATCATCAGGGTTGGGTCGTACAGTTATAAGAGTATTGATTTTTATATAAACCAGCAGAAAATGCTAACAGATCATAAAAAATGTTTAATAGTTTACTGGGTATCTTCTGATAGCCACTTTACTTTCAGTCAGGCAACATAAAGATTAGAGATATTGGGTTAAGGGTAGGTTGGAGGAACAACTCCAGAGGGCAGGGCTTATATAATTAATGCTTTGACATTCACACCTAAATAAGAAGTTATGTCATATTCACAGTTCTAAAGAGTAAAAATATTGTGCCGCTTAAACAATTAGTTGTGGGCTGTGTTCCTAGACTACAATTTAGTGCTCTGCATTGGTATTTATTAGACACAATGTACTTTGAAAAGTCAACCAGTAAGAAGTAAACATAGAATAATTTACACTGGCAGTGATGGCTTCTATTTCATTATGCCCAGTGACTTTAAAAATCCAGAAGCACAAGTGTTAAAATGAGCAAATTAATATATATGGGGAACCCTGAAATAGTCCCACTATTTTGGAAAATTAAGTTCAGAACAGCTACTGTGGGAATTCAATAAAACTTTTGGCCTTCAATATAAGATAGACCATAAATCAATGAAGTTTAAATAGTTCTGCTCTCTTGAACACCTGCTTATCTGTCTTGAGAAAATTCTGTAGTGTTTTAACCATCATTTTATGACATTAAAAAGTAATGCTCACTATTGCAGTACTTGGAAAGGCTATTAAAGTTAAGGGTCTGTCAGCCATTCCATTATAAACCCTGATTTCCAGGAGTTTAATATAACCCAGACATTGCATGTAATAAAACCTAATGCAGGAATCTGAAACTCAGATCATTATTTTCTCTATTTAAAGGCCAATTGCCCTGCAAAGACTGTCTCTAGCCATAGCAAATATCTTTAGGATAAGTTATAATTTAAAAAATTTACCAAATGCTATTTTTTCCTTCCTGTGATATTTTATTTCTAAATTAAGAAAAGCCCTCTGAAAGGAAGGCTATGTCTAAAATAGCTTTGGAATGGAGTTAATCTACATATTTGCAGAAGAGAGCCCCCACTGCAACAGAATGGAACCTTTCTCTCCATAGAGAAGAACATTTGGGTCCATAAATATGGCGTGTTCATTTTCTATTATTATTAGTTTTGCTGCTATAATAAATTACCACAAGCTCAGTAGCTTACAACACCATAAATTTTTTCTTTTAAGGTTCTGGAAGTCTAAAGTCTCAAGTCAGTCTCACTGGGCTAAGGTCCAATGTGGTGACAGGGCTGATTCCTTTTGGAGGCTCTGGGGGGAGAACAGGTTTCCTCGCCTTTTTAATCTGTCAGTGGCTGCCTCTATTCCATGGCTTAAGGGCCTTTCTCCACCTTCAAAACACGCCACTCTAATCTCTGCTTCCATTGGAGGAAAATGGAGTAACAAGTGTTCATTAGGTAGATAGTATGAAAAATATAATTAATGAATGAGGATGTGAACTCTCAGCAGTGCTGAGGGCTGATGCTCTAGTGGAATGAAAGGGAAACTCCAGAAGCCGGCATTTCTATGGTTTTCTAGAGCTTTATACATACATGCATCAGAAGCTGGACATGGACTTCATTTTTCTTTAGTACTGTGACTTAATCACAAGAAAAGCCCTCAGAGGGAATTTATGTGAATTATATATTTTGAATTAAGTATAGCATGAGATGCAGGTCAGTGTAAATCTGAGTTTCAAATATCTGACCTGCACAAAAAATCACTATGCATAAAAATGACTGAGCAATGCCCATGAACTGGGAAGAAAAGAGTATGTTTTGGAGGCATGAGAGGAGGAAAGATGTGGAGAAGTTCTGTTTCTTGTTCACTAATCATCCTTGCTCTTGGGCAGGCTGAGATGTAGGGGTCAGCAGCCTTGGTGGTTGGCATCGCTGCACTCCTCTAAAAGCAAATTCATTCCTCTGTAATGGGTGCTGGGTGGCTAACAGTCACTAGATTTGTAGGGCAAGGAGGTGTGAGGTAAGAGTTTCTCGACTTGCTGTATTCCTTTCTGTCGTTACAGAATGTATTTTCCAATATACATAAATAAATCATAAATAAGATTCAAAAAAGAAGCTAAGGGTCCCAGACCAGTTTTCCTACATTGCTTTGTTAATCCCTGGTGCAGCCAAAATATTTCTTTAGGGAACAAAGTGTAAGAAGTGCAAGAACATGAGCAGTTAAGCAGCAGTAATAGGCAAGTGGGTCATTTAAAAAAATAAGTATGCACTAAGCTAATTTCTACTTATGATGATTGAAAGGGAGGTGTTTTTCAGCTACCAAAAACTAACCACTGGGTATCATTGTTTCTCTGAGTGAAGTATTTCCTAAAGAATGAATAACCATTAAAGAGCAAACTTTGGGAGAGCCATCTGGGTGAAATAAGGAGATATGCTTATTTCCTTCTGGCAGGGGTCTCAGGACCAACCTCAGGCTTGTGACTCACAAGAAGGACTCACAGGACTCAGAAAGGCTGTTTTACTTATAGTTCTGGTATATTACAGAGAAAGGGTACAGATAAAAATCAGCAAAGGGAAAGAGCGCACGGGCAAAGTTTGGGAGAAACCAGGCACGGACTTCCTGATGTCCTTCCCAGTGAAGCTGTACAGGGACACACTTAATACTTCCAGCAATGATGTATGACAACATGGTGTGAAGTGCTGCCAACCAGGGAAGCCTGCCTGAGCCTTGGTGTCCATGTGTTTTACTAGGAGTGACTTTAACTACTCAGTCTCCTGCCCTCAAGAGGTCAAACTAATATAGTATGGCTGAGGCCCCAGGCACAGAAAAATGGGCATTTGCCATATGTCACATTTTATCAAAACTATCTGGTCCTTCTGATACAGTAGGGCCAAGGCCTCAGACATACAGGAACACTCTTATCAGGCAGGATATTCCAGGGCTCAGCAGTGACCTCCCAGGAGGCAGCCATGGGCCAGTCCTGAAGATGGGCCTTGTTTTGGGGTGTGCAGGGCTTGGCCATCCTGAGTCTGCTAAGTTAACCTTTTGCTGCACCATCCCTTTGACATACAGTGTAATGGAGGCAGCAAAAGTAATTGCATTTTTAGCAAAGGAACTTCTGCCAAAACCTTCACCTTGAGATGTTAGAATATACAAGGAAGGTTTGTTTTGTTTTTTCAAATGCCAACAATGGATGATCTCTGGTGGTGGAGCTGCCTTGATGTCAGAGCTAAGAGAAAGGGCTCCATTGCAGAGTGCGTACAGGGTTGATTGGAATGTGTCCTACTTCAATATTCATTTCAGATCCTCAAAGAGCATAAATGTGATAAAATGTCCCTCAACAACCCCTAAACAAAAGACACCTTCACTAATTTTTCCAGAGTTTAAGCCATGGTTCTCAACCCTGGCTGCATGTCCAACTCATCTAGAGAAGGAGATTGACTTAGGAAAGCACTGACTCCCATTCTCTCCTCTCAGAGATTCTTAGTCAGTTGGTCAGGGGGGATCCTGCATCTAATATGTAGTCAAGGTTGATGGTAACTGCTCTAAGCAATTCACGTTCCTGCAGGCCCCCTCCAACCTGTGTACTTGAACATGGTATTATGCAATCCAACTATAGAAAACAGGTTGTAATCTTTAAGAATCTCAGGAAAAAGTATGCTGCACACATTAGGTTTGCACATTCTCTGTGTAGGTGACATTTGATCTGAGATATAAAGGATAAGGTGAAGACAGTTATAGGAAGACCTAGGAGAATGTCACACTGTGCAGAAGGCCTGGCAGATGTGAAGTGGGTGAGAGAGGTCGTTGCAATCAATGAATAGACAGGACATGTGGTTCATGTGAGGCCAGGCAGGTAAGAGATGGCAGAAGCTCAAGTTGGAAAGGAAATTAGTAATTAGATCAGTTACTAGGCCATCAGTTAAAGTGTAGGCCACTTTAAGGATTTCAGAATTTATGCTAAGGCTAATAATGAGAAGCATTGAAAGATTTGGGTTTGGAGTAACATGATCTGTATTTGTAAATGGTCTTTCTATTTGCAATGTGCATAGCAGAAGATAGGAGAGGGCAGGAGCAAAAGCTGGAAGACAAGTCAGAAAGCCTTTGCAACGATCTGGGCCAGAAGGAGCACGGCTAGGACCAGGATGGGGCAGTGGGTGGTGGGCGGGGAGGAAGCAGATGGATTCGAGGCATATTCTGGAAATATAAATGAAAGCAATAAAAGAAATGGTGAACACAGAGTCTGTCAAAAGGAAGACTTAAGGATACTTAGGCAGTTTTGGGGATTGTGGTACCATTTTTCGACTGGAGATAACTAGGGGAGAGTAGAGTTTGGGGTAAGGGAATCAAGAACATCTCTCTTCAACATGTTAAGTAGATATGAAGTGAAAGTGTAAAGTTTACCATTTCATATAAATCTAGAGAAGAGAGGTTTGTACTGAAGAAAAGATGTGGCATTATCAGCATATTGGTGATGCTTAATATATTGGACTGAATGAGACCTCATAAAGAGGAGGTAGCTGGGGAGGGCTGGGGATGCTAGAGAGAGAGAAGTGTTCACTGAGGTTGGGGACTCAGCATTCTGGCGGCAGGTTCAGGATGGAGTTGCTGGAGGTGTCAATGAGTCAACAGTGGGGAGGGGAAGGTAGAGATGGTGAGCTCAGAAAAGCTTTAAAAAAAAATAGTTATGAAGGGAAATAGAGAAATGGGGCATTTGCCACAGGCCCAGTGGAGTCAAGGGAGGGTTTTTGAAGGGGAGCTACAGCGTATGTGTGGGTTGATGGACATGATCCTGTGCAGGGTGTGAGCGATTAACAAAACAGGGGAGGAAAGAGGAGAGGCTGAAGGAGAAAGTTCCTTGCGAAGCTGAAAAGGAGGGAACCCTAAGCACACATGCGCAGAAAAATCCTTGATAGGCAGGGAGTGTAGGAATATGCTTGTCAATACCTTGTTTAAGCCAGATATTTTGTATTTTTTCTGCCTTCATATCTGTAAAAAATTCCATACTTTCTGCCTACGTTAGGATGATGCTTTGGCTGTAGATCTAAACTATTCTTAAGACACAATTGAGCAGCTTCATGAATTATTCTCAGAGTTCTCTCTCCTTTTTGCCTTTATAATTTGCCTTATCTGTATTTTTCTTTTGGGAATTTTTCTACATGGAAGGGTATAAACAAACACATATCATAAAACCAAGAATTAACTAGTGACATTCTCACCCTCTTTTTTTAAGAAAGAAAACATCACAGACAGAGCTCAGGGGCTCTTAGCCAACACTTGTCTTTTCCAGACTGTCCTAAGGCATCCCCACTCATGAATTAGGTCCTTTTCTCATCTATTGCTTTTGCTTTTACATACATGCCTATCATTCTTCAACAGTATATGGGGGGATTTTTGTGATTTTAAGTTTACCTGAATGATGTCATACTTTATGTAGCATGATATTCGTTAGTCATAAGATAAATAGGTGGCTCAGAGGTGAGAGCCCAATGAGTGATTTTATTTCAAACTCATGCTGTGTTTTTAAAAAATCCAACCTTGTTGGTGTATGTAGATCTTATTTTATTCTTTTCACTGCTACCTTGAATTCAATCATACAATTATGCAACACATTTTATTTATATATTTAGTTATTGGTGCATGTTTATATAGTTTCCTGTTTTCCAGTATTGCAAATGATACTGCAAGGTACATCCTTGTACAAGCCTTGCATATGACTAAGAAGTGCTATCTCCAGACCGCATCATTCTACATCTCTGGTAACATATGGAAGAGTTTCTCTCAGGTGTATATTAGTAAATGGAATCTCTGAATTATGGAATGTGGGTATTTGCCCTCTCGCTGGATTATGCCAATGGCACTCTGGTGTGGATGCACTATTTACATCTCACCCACCAAATATATATTAGAAGACCCCTCTCTCTGCTTCCTCACCAGTATTTGATATTGCCAATACTTTAAAATATTTGCCTATCTGACAAGTGAAAAACAAAATATTGTTTGTTTTGATTTTGTTGCCATCGAGTTGAGCATGTGTTTTAGCCTTGGAACTTTCCTTCTGGAGGTGAGTGTGTGGGGATAGGCATCATTTTCCATTCCTTAGATACCTTTCTGTATCTTAACCTAATTTGAGCATTCAAGACTTTCAAAGGATGTTAATTTATTAAATTATTTCAATTTCTGAAATATTCTAACTCATTCCTGCCATTTTTTCCCCCTTTCCTTAATCGGAAATTCTATTCAGGGTGCATAGTCACATTCACCTCATCTTTTCTGGGCTGGTTTTAACCTGTTGGCTTTAAAACTTAACCTTCTTTGACTCACAGATTTTCCAGAACTCTCCTGTCCTCCTTGACCTTCCCCACCATCACTGTCTCCCAGGACTTTCCTTCCACTTCTTTGGAAATCACTCATTGGGCTCTCACCTCAGAGCCACCTATTTATCTTATGACTAATGAATGTCATCATTTTCCTCTTAATAATTAGATGATTCTGGTGCATGTCTAATTGCACTACTTCAGTGGTTACCAAGAGACCTTAATTTCATCACTGGCTAACTTTTTCTTAGCTATTTAATTTGATTCAAACAATAAATATTTGTTGATATCTTTCTATGTGCCACACATTGTGTTGGCAATGGATCACATCTTTATCATAACAGCAAATCTTGACTTCCTTTAAACGTAATTATTTTCATCTTTACTTTCCTTGACTTTTGGACTTTATTATTTGAATACTAGAGTCTGATGTTTCATAGTTTGTCTAGTGTTCTACTTGTTTCAGGTGGGAGGGTCAAAAAGCCATAAAAAGCAAAATTAAAACCATCAAATCAGTGAATAGTATTTAATAAGTTTATTGTGCATATAAGAACAGGTCTTAAACTGGGAGCCTTCAAATTCAAAAACTGACATGAAGCTCCAGGGCATGAAACTACAGGGCAGCTTATAAAGTGGAAATGAGGAAGGGGTTTATCTTTTGCAGTGATTGGTTATCACAACGGGGGTTTCCAGAGGGCAGGGGATTGGTTGAAAGTGATTTTCTACCATCATTTTTAGGAAGATGACTTCCGTTTGTCTCATGATTGTCAGAGGTATTTACAAGAAATAACCTAAGTTAAGTTTCGTTTATGTTCATGAAATATGATAGATTTTGTTGTGCTTACATGGCTTCAGTGGGTTTTTTCTGCTCATGGGATTCTCAAGTCCAGTCTCCCATTTCCTACTGAATTTTAATAGTGTAATTCTGCTCCCTGTTACTCCATTTTGGCCCGAAGCACAAGCGTCTGATAATGTTTAAAAGCATGGAAATGCTTCCATTTGATCGGTTATCGCATTTAATTCAGTAGCTTATTTAGCATTTACCCCAATTTATTCTTTTTTATAATGTACACTCTCTTACCGAGTGTCCTAGTAATTCTAAGAACATGTTATGTGGACTTTCCCTTTTCATTGGGAAAACAAGCACCCCGGGAGGCGAGACAGAGAAAGTAGAACATTCCGTACGTGTTAAAAAGAAAGTGACTAAGAAGACCATTGAAGGGATACTAACTGACTTCCTTTAACACAGGCTGCGGATAGTCTGGTCTTGGGGGAACTGCAGAAGGGTGGGAGGCGGGAAGCCTTCACAGGGCAGCCAATAAAGGACAAGGAAGGACACACGGGCCATCTCTGATTGGCTGGGTCCTGCGGCTGGCTGACTCAGGGTGCACAGGCGCACAGGTCCAGCCCTGGGGCTGGGCTGGCAGGCGCTGTCCGCTTTTGGCCCAGCCTGGTGGCTGCAGGGACAGGAAAGTTCTCTGAGTGCGTGTTTGCTGATGCAGCAGCCGAGCAGGAGCGGCTCCATCTTGGGCCTAGAAAGTTACTTAAACGACAAAAAGGATTTGCTCGTTGTCTCCCTCATCCCTCCCACCTCTCCTTTCCCTCTTCTCATCTGGTCCTTTACTGACTCAAAAAGCAAGGATATGAAGGGCCAATTGAGCCCCGTCTGCGTGACCAGTGGAAGGACCATCCTCAGCCCCGTCTCGGAACATGGAGAAACAGTATGTGAAACTTTAAGAGTATATTTATCAGGCATGTGAATTGCTCTGTCTTGGAAAAGGAAGTAAGTGGATTAAACTTTGTTGCCCCAAAAGTAGGCTCTCAGATCTGCTCTTGAAGCTGGCTTGTTCGGGTGGGTAATTCAACCCCGCTTTGGCTTATGTGATTATTGCAGGATTGAGTGAGTGTGTTACAGGGTAAGCCTAAGGAGTTAGGCATGTGATTGTGCCATAATGTCATGAGTTCAGAGTTGCTTGAAGTTCACTGCTTATTTTATGAGAAAAATACCTGAGCTTTTAGCGGGGAAAGCCAGCATTTCTCAAGTTTCATTTGTTATTGTAATGGTGGCATTTTCTCCCTTGTAAATAAAAGCAGCAGAGATTTCGTTGGTATTCACCACATTTTCCATCCAGAGCGCCCTCAATTCAGTGCAGATGTCTGGGTCTTATCAGTTGTTGCGGGAATGTACCCAGGGAGACTGCATGAGCCTTTAATACCTTGCCCGGAAAGGGAACTTTAGTCCCACACCCTAAGCGTCTCCCAGCTACTGCATTTGGCCTTCTTTCAGTCCTGTGGATGGTTTCCTCCTCGTCGCCAGGGAATTTGGCACTGAAATCGTTTCCATTCCATGCAAGACAGGAAAATACATCATTTTGCCTCAAAATAACCTGTTTTCAAGGATTTTTAAAAAAATCACAAACATCTGTCAGCAACATGAAACCTGCGGGATATAAAAAAGGCATTTCCTTAAGAAGTGTTGTATGTGATGACTTCTTATTGTTCTGACAGAATTGAACCTCAGGGTCTTTCTGTGTTTATTTACTTTTAAGTTTCAATATATTGTTTATAGGCTATTTGTGGAGCCACTGTGAGGAAACTACCCATATGTAATGCATTTCTTAGGAAGACCATGTGTTCTCAGTGATGAATCAAAGGCTTGCCCGTGATGCTAATGGGGGAGAATCTGTCTCTTTTCTTCTCTGTCTCCACTCCTTGTATCCTGAGCCAGGGAGACAGCTGTTTTCTCCTACACACTGGAGAAGAGACTGAATGCTAAACTGGTATCTGGCTGCCTGTCGGAATAATAGTAAACTGCACACCTCTCGGCGCTTGGCAAGCAGGAATGGTAAAATGACTAACTTTTCTCCAGCTTTCTTTTCTTGACAAGCACAGCACTGGCTACATTTCTCTCTCAGTTCACAAAGGCTTCGATTTCTCCCTTGAGGCACGGAGGGAATTAAGCGGTTTTACTACTGCTTCTAATAAACAGCTTCCTTTAGGTGGGTTTTCTCGCAGGACATGGTTTATTGCCGCCTCCTTTCCCACACTGATTTCCTCACCCTCCCCTGAACACGGATACACGGGTCCTGTCTTTGCATCTTTGCATCTGTAAGCATTTCTTTTCTGTAGCCACTCTAGCTTCCTAGAGGCAATCTGAAAGCCCCTTTAGCTAATGGCTCATTTAGCGATCAATTTGTCAAATAATGTTCACAGATGTTTTTCTGATAGGGCAGCATGCGGTGCGGGTAATGACCAAGTGAATGATCACTTATAATAGGTGATATAGGTGTTTGTTGCTGGGTGGGCAGCTCAGAAGTTGGGGGTTACTGGTCAACCCAAGAGACGATATGCTCCTTTTTATTTTAAAACATGAAAACAGCTGTGTGATTCCATTACAGTTGAGTCAAGGGCTTGCAGCTTAAGTAGTTCCTTATATCCACACTGGAAGGTATGACACTTAGGGAATGTAAAAATAGTGTCTCTCTAACTCTGTACTTCCGGATTTTGAGCTTTGACTATAATGCTGAGACAGGGTACATAAACATATTACACATGTAAGAATATCATAGTGGCTTGAAAGTGACTCCATACTGTTGACACTGTGCAACTCAGAATCAGTCAAAAGGAACACTGGTTTTACAAGAAATGTGGAAAACTTTGTAGCCATTCATCTGGAATGTTCTGTCAAAGAGCTAGAAGACTGGAATCCAACTGAACTTTTAACGACCAAAGCCAGGACAGGATTGCTAAACTGAGAGTCTTGAGATGCCCACAGCTGCACTAGACAGCTTTCTTTCATGGTCCTGAATTGTTTCCATTACCCTGAAAAGGGTTATAAAACCTCCAATCAATCTAGTTTCTGGGGCATTGTGTTTTGAATACCGTTTAATAGGGTGTGACAAAAACACGTAATTTCTCCATATGTTCTTACATTGCAAGCAGATCTTAGGTGGTGCCTGGCAGTGCACCAAATAATGTGAATAGGACTGGAAGCTTTGGAATTGCAAATAAAGAGAGAGCAGCAGCTAGAATGTTCAGGGTATGAGGAGAGTTTTAAATTTACTAGTTCACCACAAAGCTGTAACCAAAAATCTTTATCCACTGCCTTCAGTTCAGCCTGGCATTAGCTGGAGATAAACAAATTTAATTAGTTTGTACATGAAAAGTAGCATCATGGTTCAGAATGGACAGGATGAGCTTGAACACAGAGGGAGAGAGTACATTTAATCAGAACTTGAATAAAGAGGTGCGTTCGATCTCATCTGCAGCTGTGGTTGTTACAGGGTAAGGATTTCTGCTCCTTTTGATGAGCGGGAATTGAACTGCTCCTCCAACTCCATGTCCCAAACCGTTTTATTTTTTCTCAAATGAGCAGCCTTATTTATTTTAATGAGAGTTTTGACCGAGGAGAGAGACCAGGGCAACTGTTCCTAACCCATTTAGGCACTGTCTGCGTCTGTCTTAGGGTTATCTTGTCTCCTAGCCCTGCTTCAGGTTACTAAGGATGAGGACTGCTGGTGCTGGTTCAAACTGCCAAATTTGCAAACTCTGGAAATTGTGTTATTTGGCACACTTGTGATGTGGTTATTTTAGGTGACTTAACAGAATGCAGGAACCCAGATGGCTCAGCTGTTAGAAAACATGGCAACAGGTGAGCCACATCATTGTCAACGTGCTGCTTGGTGACACCGACCCCACACTGCTCTCTTTCAGAGCAGGCGTGATTTATCTTCTTTTTGTGTATCCTGGTCTACATGTGGACCAAGAAATCGCTGGTTTCCTTTCTTTGACTTTAGTGTGCAGGATTCCTGGATATTGGAAGTTTCCAGACTTATCTGTTCTTATTTGGTAATGAGACAAGAATGTGTGGAAAATGTTTCCAGGTAAAATGATTGAGAATTTACTGAACACATTCATTGAATCCTGTGTTTGCACTTTATAGATAGTATCTAATTTATTCCTCAGAATGTCTGTGTTAGGTGTTGTTATGTCTCATTTATAAGTGCAAGAATCAGAGGGCTAGAGAAGTTAAAAAAAACTTGGCAATATACACTATGATTGAACAAAAATCTTACCCCAAAATCCATGCCTGTATAACTTTACTTAAAAATCTATTGCAAAAATTTCAAACAACCTACAACTTAAAAAAAATATAATCACCTATATTCATTCTAATATAACTGTGGTGAATATATATTTGAACATCTCACTATGCACTATATCCCTTTACCATATGTCTGAAATCTTATGTAAATGAGATCATATTAAACTTCCTTTGTAACTTATTTTGTAAAGCAATAATATGTTATGGATACATTTTTTGATAAATATCCTATCATTTAAAAAAGCTATCATATTGCAATGCATATATCAAACAAATCTACTTAATCCCATATTGATGAACATGTAAGTTGTTTTCAAGTTGCACTAATATACATAATATGTTAATCAACACATCTTTGTGCATATCTCTTCTCTTTTTCAGTTACGTTTTAATCTCTTTTTAAGATTTGTTATTGGGTTAAAGACTACATTCATTTAAGTGTTGAGGTAGGTAGGGTATAAGTGTATAATTAATGAAGATCGCAGCCTCTGCAATCAGTCTGTCTGGGTTTGAATTTCAGTCCTTTCGCTTAATCTGTGTTAATTTAGTACATGTTTCTTAACTGTTGTCTGATTTTTATCATTTTAAAAATAGAGATGATAAAACTGGTATTGTCAGTTTGTTGTGAGGCCAGAATGAGATGATAGATGCAGGGCACTTAATTCAGTGCCCAGTGTCTGATGCATAATAAGTGATCTTGATAGCTATATTAATATTATCATTGTTATTACTGGATGTATTTTGAAAAACCATTTCCTGGAAAAGGAATTTATATTCCCATCAACAGTTCAATACCTCTTCACACATCTTGTCTGGTATGTGAATCAGCTGGACTTGGTAGCTTTTTCAAACTTATATTTTGATTATCTCACCTTCCCCCATAAATGACAGATTGCTTTATTATTATTTATTCCATTATTGGTAAGGTTGTTTATTTTTAAAAGTGTTGGTAATTTAAAAAATACCACATTCTTGGTCATTTTACAAGATAAAATATTTTCACTCTTTGTTTTGTTTTTTAATTTGAAGAATTCCTTACTGATTGCAAAACCATTGCAAATGTTTCCCTGTGTTCATGTGTGTTGCTCAACTTTTGTCCATGATTTTGTCTATCTGTGCTATTCAAGACTTTGACGTGTTTATGTAATTGAATTGATGGATTATTTGGTAGGAGTTCTGCTTTTCACTTAATCCTTAGAAAGACCTTTTCATACGTTTTTTATTCACCCACATTTGATTTCAATATTTTTAATGATTTTACTCTGAAAATGATTTTAAATCTGTAATTGTTATAGTACAAATGCTTGAATTTTAAAATATACCTGAGGATTTTTTTTGTATTTTTATTCACTGATAACATGGAGGAAAGCATTTAGTTTTTCACCAATAAATGTGGCGTTAGTATGCATTTTTTCCAGGTTCTTTATACCAGGTTGAGGACTCTTTCCTTCACTTCCTGTTTACTGAGAATTTTTATCATGAGTGATGGAGTTTGTCAAATGCTCTTTCTGTATCTACTGAGAATCTAATATAGTTTTTCTCTTAGGTGATTGGACTGCACTGGTATTTTAAAAGTTAAGCCAAACTTGCATTCCTGACATAAATCTCACTAACTAATGGTATATTATCTTTCTGTGTATTGCTGAATCAAATTTGCTAACATTAAGGATTTTTACATCTATGTTCATGAGCTAGTGTGGTCTGTAATTTCTTTTTTCTTGAGATGTCTTGGTCTGATTTTGATATCAAGCTAATGTGGGTATCATAAATATTGGTAGGTATATTCTTGCCTTTTTCTAAAAGACTGTAAGATTGGTTTTTATTTCTTCATTAAATGTTTGATAGAAATCACTAATGAAGCCATCTTAGGGGGTTTTCTTTGTAGGAAGATTTTGATTTAGTAGATAATGGAGCTCATATTTCAATTCTGTGTCAGTTGTTTTTATAAGGAATTGGTTCAATTCATAAATTGGCATTAATTTATGATTTTTTTTCTTTTGATATATACTGGATCTGGAGTTGTGGGTCTTTTTCACTCTGAATGTTGGTGTTTTGTGTTTTCTTTTTTCTTCACTAGTCTTTCTAGAAGACTATAATTTTTATTAATATTTCAAAGTACCAGTATTATTTGTTTTCTATTTCATTAATTTCTGCTCTTTATTTTTTCTTCTACTTACATTAGATTTTTATTTAATTGAAGTGTAGTTAATTTATAATTCTATATTAGTTTCAAGTGTACAACACAGTGTTTCAGTAGTTAACCACATCATTAAATCTTTACCCCAACTACTGTAAAGATTTGTCAGCATTGACAAATGTTACAGAATCACTGGCTATATTCTCCATGCTGTACTACTATCCCTGTGACCAACTTATATTATAACTGAGAATTTTTGTGCCCCATTAACCCCTCACAGTCCCTACCCACCCATCCCAATGCCTCCCCCATGGTAACTACCAGTCACTTCTCTGTGTCTATGAGTCTACTGCTCTTTTGTTCCTGTTTTGTTTTGTTTTTAGATTCCACAAATCAATGAAATCAAATGGTGTTTGTCTTTCTCCACCTGGCTTATTTCACTTAGTATAATACTCTCTGCCTAGGTCCATCCATGTCATTGGAAATGGCAGAATATTTCTTCTTAATGGCTGAATAATATTCCATTGTGTATATGTACCATTTCTTCTTTATCCATTCATCCATTGATGGACACTTTGGTTGTTTCCATATTTTGGCTATTGTAAATAATGTGGCAGTCAACATAGAGGTTCATATGTCTTTTACCATCAGGAATTTTGTTTGTGTAAATTCCTAGAAATGGAATGGCTGGGTCATATTTTTGAGGAACCTCCATGCTGCTTTCTGTAAGGGCTGTACCAATTTACATTTCCACCAACAGTGTACAAGGGTTCCCTTTTCTCCACATCCTCACCAACATTTCTTATTTCTTGTCTTTTGGATAGTGGCCATTCTGACTGGTGTGAGATGATATCTTGTAGTTTTGATTTGTGTTTCCTCAATAATTAACGATGTGCTGTTAGAATGCTTTCAAACAACCTTAAGTGACCATCAGCTAAGGGGACTTCTATAATGTGGATGTTAGGATGTCTGATATTGCCCCAGAGCTCTGTTACCCTGTCCTCATTTCTTTCAACTCTTTCTTTCTTCTTTTCTGCTTCAGTGCTTTCCATTACTCTGTCTTCCAAGTCACTGATCCATTCTTCTGCCTCCTCTAGTCTGCTGTTCTTTCCCTCCAAAGTACTTTTTTATTTCCATTCTTGAATTTTTTCATCTTTGATTGGTTCTTTTTCAGACTTTCTCTTTGTTGAGGTCCACCTTGAGCTCTGCTGTTTCTTCAGGTCTGGTAAGTATCTTTATAATTATTTCTTTAAACTTTTTATCAAACAGGTTGGTTAACTGATCAAAAAAACTTATTCCAAAAAAACTTTTTTTCCTTGTTCTAGCATTTGGAGCATATTTGTCTGTCTCCTCACTGTGTATGACTTTCTGTGCTTGGTTCTTTGAAGATTTTGAAAGGTCTCCCTCTCCCAATCTTGAAGGATTGGCCATGTGTAGGACAGTGCCCTGTGTAGTATGTGTCTTGTGGTTTGGCAAGCTGGAGGCCCAGTGAATGTGGGAGGCTTACTGGTGCTGAGGCTTCCAGGGCATAGTCCTGGGAGTACAGCCTTGGGTTCCTATTGGAGGAGCTCCAGGGTGAACACCTTTGGGTTCTGTGCTAGCGGGGAGATGGTGGTGGGCCAGTGGCAGGTCAGGGGTGCACTCCAGGTAATTCCTGGATTGGCAACAGCTGAGTACCCTGTTTCTCCTTTAGTGCTCTCTGGGCTGCTCGGGACCACTCCAGAGAATTCTCATATGAGGCACCCACTGGGTCCTGCTTTTGGCATCGAGTCAGGCCCAGTGAAGGTTCCCTGGGTCCCCTGTGCATTCTGGGCTGCTCCAGCGAATTCCCATGTCAGCTTGCCCAGTCCCACTGGCGACCAGGGGTCAGTGCACATTCTCCCATGGTTCTCTTTAGAGTTGCCTTGATGGCACCAGCCCTGTTTCTAGCACCCTTCCTGTGAGCCAAAGAACTTCCTGGTTTTGCTGATGGGGGTGGGCTGGTAGATGACAGCAGGCAACAAGGCAGAACTGCTGGATTTCCTGCACATGCACCTGGGTGTGGGCAGGGTGCCAGGGGCTGCCTGTACCAAATCTGAGGTTGCTGTGTGCACCCAGATCCTGCTCTCAGCCACACTAAGATGTGCAGGAGGAGCACAAACAGTGGCACTGGTTCCTCCAATCCCAGGCTCCCTCCAACCGTTTCCTTGCCGAACAGTGGATGTTTAATGCCAAAACTTAGGTTCTTCACTTATGGTCTAGTTGCACTATAAACTGCTAGGCCTGTTTCCTGCACCTCCGGGCTGGGAGTCTGAGCCAGGCTCTGTCAGCAGTCGCTCCTCCGCTTCCCTCTGCTGGTCATTGTGCTAGGGGTTGCGTTCCTGCAGTTACTTTGACTCTGTCTTTCCTGCCATTTTGGGTTTTTAAAAATGTGATCTTTCCCTTGTTGTATAGAAGGCATTCCCTTCAGAATATGTTCTTCAGCATATTCTGCAGGGTGAAATGCTCTGTATGTAAGTGTAAATTTGGTTTGTAGGTAGGGGAAGGTAGATTCAGACTCCCTACTGTGCCATCTTCCCAGAATCTACCTGTGTCTTTATATTTAAACAATGTCTCTCATAGAGAGGATATAGGTGGGTCTTGTTTACTTTTTATCCATTTGGACAATCTTTTTCTTTAATTGGAATGTTTAGTTGTTATAATTAATGTAATTATTGATAGGCAACCCCCCCACCCTGAAGGGTCAGATGGTCACCCTGGCCTCTAGGAGCCTGGGTGTCCTTTATTTTAAATCTGTCACCTTGTTTGATTTGTACTTGTTACATCTTTGTCCTTTATTCCCGTGCCTCTCTTTTTCTGTCTTACTGGTTAATTGACAACATTTCATTTGCTGTCTTAGCTTTTCTTGCTCTTTGTTGTTAAGTTTTTATTGGTTGCTCTCAGGACTGACATATGCATAATTATTATAATCTACTTAGAATTAATATTATACTAGTTTACTTAAAAATCTTACAGTAGTAGAATTGTGTTTATATCTATCCATTGTACAGTTGATGACATATCTTAATTGTGCATCTATCATGACTTCTCACAGTATATTGTTATTTTTGATTCAAGCAGTTGCCTTTAATATAATTAAAAGAGGGGAAAATAATTTTCTATATATTTTTCTATATATTTAACATTTCCAGTGCTCTTCATTCCTGCTTATGGATCTGAATTTCAACCTGGCATCACTTCCCTTCAGCCTAAACAGCTTCCTTCAGCTTTTCTTGTAGGTTAGGTCTACTGATGACAAATTCCCTCTGTTTTCATTTTAAAGTGTTTTGTCTTTATTATTTTTGAAGATCATTTTTGCCACCTAAACATTTCTGAGCTCACAGATTTCTTTTTTTTTTCAGTAATTCAAGGTCATCATTATACTCTTTTCAGTTCCCATCATTTTGATGACAAATAGCATTCATTTGTATATTTATACTGTTGCAAGTAATGTGTCTTTTATCTTTTTTTAAGATTTTAATATATTATCTTAAAAGACAAAATGTGCACCTATGTCTTATTTTTATTCTGTTTGGGACTTGATTAGATTCTTGACTCTGAAGTTTGATATATTTCATTAGATTTTGTATATTCTCAGTCATAACTTTCTTAAATTTTTTCCCCATTATTTCATGTTTATCTTTCTGGGACTCCAGTTAAGCATATACCAAACTGCTTGCTATTGTCCCACAGGCCACAGAGTCTTTGTTTACTGCTGTCCATTTTTTTCCACTTTTCTTCATATTGGATAATTTTTTAGCAATCAAATTTTAGTATTCAATTTTATTAACTCTTTAATACTAGTTTCTAATCTTTTAAAACCACTTAGTTAATTTTCACATCCTTTATATATTTTTTGAAGTTTCCATTTCTCTGACAATATTTCACATCTATTCACGTGTGTATTGTTTACTTTAACTGTTTGACAGTCATAGCTATTAAGCCCTTCTCTACTAATTCCAACCTCTGGGTCATCTTGGAGTCTGTTTCTATTGACTTTTTTCCTCCCTTTAATACAGACTTAATTTTTTTAGAGCCCTTTTATGATCTCAGAAAGTACAGAGTGTTTCCATAGGACCCATGTCCCCCCATATTCACAGCTTCCCCTGCCATGAACATCTTGCATGAAAGTAGTATGTTTGCTAAAGTCAATGAACTTGTGTGGACACATCGCTATCAAAGTTCAAAGTTTACATTGGGGTTTTTTCCTGGTGTTCTACATTATTTGAGTTTGGACAAATGTATAATAACATCTACCCATTAATAGTATCACAAAGGGCAGTTTCAGTGCCATAAAAATCTTTTCTCCTCCACCTGTTCATTCTTTCCCCAGCCCCCAACCCCTGTCAGCCACTGAACATTGGACTGTCTCCATAGTTTAGCCTTTCAAGAACATCATATAGCTAGAATTATATAATATGTAGCCTTTTCAGATTGGCGTCTTTCATGTAGTAATCATGTAAGGTTCCTCTGTGTTTTCATGGCTGGATAGCTCCTCATTTCTCTCTAGAGCTGAATGATATCCCATTGTCTGGATATACCATAGTTTATCCATTTCCTGACTAAAGAGAATCTTGGTCATTTCCACTTTTTGAAAATTATAAATAAACCTTTTATAAAACATTCATGGGCAGGCTTTGGGGTGGACATGTTTTCATCTCATTTGGGTAAATACCAAGGGGCATGATTGCTGTATTGTAGGGTATGAGAAATGGTCAGTTTTGTAAGAAACTGCCAGAGTGTCTTCCAAAGGGTCTGTACCATTTTGCAGTCCCTCCTGCAATAAATGAAAGTTCCTTTGCTTCACATCCTTGCCAGCAGTTGCTGGTGTTATTGTTCTGGATTTTTGGTCATTCTAATAGATATGCAATGTTTTAATGTCCATATTCCTGATGACTTATGATGTGGAGAATCTTTTCATATGCTTATTTTCTATCTTCATGTGTTCTTTGATGAGGCATCTTTGATGTGGTTTTGGATTTTTGTTTCCTTTTTGTTTACTTTTAAGAATGCTTTATATATTTTGGATAACAGTCCTTTACAAATATTTTCTTCTAGTATGTGGCTTCACTTCTCATTCTCTTGACATCATCTTTTGCAGAGTGGAAGTTTTTAGTTTTAATGGTGTCAGCTTTATTAATTATGTCTTTTCTGGATCACAACTTTGGTGTTGTATATAAAAAGTATTGCCATAGCCAAGATCATATAGATTTTCTCCTATTTTAACTTCTAGGAGTTTTATAGTTTTACATTTTACATTTAGTCTGTGATCTATATTGAGTTCATTTTTGTGAAATGTGTGAAGTCTATGTGTAGACTGATTTGTTTTTTTTTGCTTGTAGATGTCCAGTTGGCCCGGCATCATTTGTTAGAGTATCTTTGCTCCATTGTACTGCCTCTGCTCCTTTGTCAAAGAACAGTTTACACTTTCAGAATATTGGTATGTAAAAACATCCTTATTATCACATTGAATAATATTTCAAGATTGAGCATCATGATGCCTTAAAAAATTAATACCTTTCCTTCTAATTTTTTAAGTTAAATTTTGATAAGTTTCTAATATATAATAAATCTTTGGCCTCCATAAATATTGTCATAGTTTTTCTTTATTGAATTATTAACTTGGTGATTAATGTAATTAGACTTCCTAATATTTAATCTCCCTTGCATTTTTAGAACATCACTTGATTATGATAGCTTTTAAAAATATTTTTCTGCCTCTGTTTGCTAAGAATTTATTCCTAAGTAAATTTTTGGCCAACAGTATATGTTTAATTTTTGTTTGCTAACATTTTCAATTATATCAATGTTATGCCGATTTATTTTCTGAAACAGTTAAAATGACTGGGCAGCTTTTCTATTTTTGATCTATTAACAGAAATCAACTCTAAAATAATTAGAGCCTAATGTTTGGTGGTGGTGGTGTTGGTGGCAAGGAGTGAGGCACAGACAACTCAAAGTTTCTTCCTTTTTTGTTATTGTTTCAGCTTCCTAACCCTTCTTGAGTCAGCTTTGGTAATTTATAGTTTCCTAAAAATCATCTGTTTCATCCAGGGTTTGAATAAATTAGCATCTAACTGTTCAGTGTATTATCTTATGGCATTATGTTTAATACCTTTAAAAAAAAGTAGTAAATGATGTTCATTGTAGGAAAAGAATCAGAAAATACAGAGTATATGGAGTCAGGTAGATACTGATTCTTACTTTCATGACCCATAAATAATCTCTGTTAACTATTTTAGGAACATTTCCAACTGTCATTCTAAAAACCTGTACTTTTTACCTCTATAAGTTTGTGCTACCTCCAGGAAAGGAGTTGATGAGTTGGTTGAATAGACACCGTTAGGTGTCCTCTCTGTTGGTGTCCTGAGAGCTGGAGATGGATGTGGGAGTGTACCACAGTGGTAGGTGCCCAGGAATATTTGAAACAATGCTTAGCTCATGAATTATAGAAATAGATGGACAGTGGGGAGTTTTATTTCCAATGCAGTGGGTTTAGAGATAAGATCTTGTTCATAATAAAGGCTCTGTAGTACAGCATAGGAAAAAATAAGGCAAATTAATTCAAGAGGTTGAAGTGCTATATTGCAGAGAGTGACAGTTACTTTTTTTTTTTGAGAGGGCATGTTATATATTTATTGATCAAATGGTTGTTAATAACAATAAAATTCTGTATAGGGGACTGAATGCACAGTCATTAATCAACCCCAAGCCTGATTCTCAACAGTCTCCAATCTTCTGAAGCATAACGAACAAGTTCTTACATGGTGAACAAGTTCTTACATAGTGAATAAGTTCTTACATGGTGAACAGTGCAAAGACAGTCATATCACAGAAACTTTCGGTTTTGATCACGCATCATGAACTATAAACAATCAAGTCAGATATGATTATTTGTTTGATTTTTATACTTGATTTATATGTGAATCCCACTTTTATCCCTTATTATTATTATTATTATTTTTAATAAAATGCTGAAGTGGTAGGTAGATGCAAGATAAAGGTAGAAAACATAATTTAGTGCTGTAAGAGGGCAAATGTAGATGATCAGGTCTGTGCCTATAGACTAAGTATTAATCCAAGCTAGACAAGGGCAACAAAACATCCACGGATGCAGAAGATTTCTCTCAAAACGGGGGGGTGAGGTTCTAAGCCTCCCCTCTGTTGGTCCCCAATTACTCTCCTGATGGCCCCCCTGTGACTGTGCCTGTCTTAGGTTGTTCCTCCCTTGAGAATCTTACCTGTCTCTGGCTAACCAGTCATCTTCCTGGGCCATACAGGGAAATGTAAAGTTGGTAAGTGAGAGAGAAGCAATATTGTTTGAAAAGGTTAGCTTTTTACTTCTTTGCAGATTTATGCCCTGTGGCTTCTATGCCCAGCATTTGTCTTGAGGTATCTTTACCACTTGGAAGAATTATGATGCTTGGTAATTTTCGATATGAGGCACTAATTCTACTAAAGGGTTGTAATTAGGAAGGAAGAAGAAAAGCTATAAAAGTAGCAGATGGAAGAAAACATGGGAAGATTGATTATTTCTTTGACGTATCTTCTTGTAGAGTAACATAAGCATGTATAGGTTTTAAACTACTAATTAAATAGCGCACATACATTAACATAATAGGAATGCAGCTATATAACAAAAGCAGACCTACAATACCAGCCATATCCAGCGTAACCAAGAAAACCAGTTAGGTATCCTAGGCATATGTGAAAAATTATCAATGATATGATGGATGTTGTGTAACTGAATTTGAATAGTTTGAGAAAAATCAGACAAATTAAAACAACACATTCCTGGGAACTGTTCATCCCATGTGTTCTTTTAACAGTAGATAGGCTAGAGTCGCATGATTTTGGAGCGCTGCAACTTGCACTTCTCCTAATTCTTGGTTGAGTTCCGACAGTATACATCCAGTCAAATTTGTTGTTTTACTGTATGCACAGGCCAGCTTAGATATCTCCTTCTTCATTCCAATGGCAAGTCCAGGAACCGGTGGGATGACCGCAGCTACAACTGCAGCAGCGCCAGGATCTTTGTTGAAGTATTTTGATGTTCATCTTCTGGAATGACTCTTCCACAGGATGTTGATGTTGGAAGTTCTTCTTCATATCATATCTTAATTCGTTTTCTGTGTAGCCAAATTAGGCTTTGATCCTCTGTATAAACACAAACAAACCCTTTGCCCACACTTTGATATGACCTTTATACCATTGTGAAGAACCTATTGGAGATCACCACACAGGAACTGCTTTTTTTTTTTAAGAAAAAGGAATATTATCAGAAAAATGTACTTCCATAGCTGATCATCTGACACCCTTTGAATGATCAAAATTAAGGATATGTAAAGCATGCATCAATTGTTGATTTGCAGTTAGTTTTATCCGATTAGGGAGTAATCCCACTTTTCTTTCTCTTTTTTCTTTTTTTTTGTTATCATTAATCTACAATTACATGAAGAATATTATGTTTACTAGGCTCTCCCCTATACCAAGTCCCCCCCACAAGCCCCATTAGAGTCACTGTCCATCATCATAGCAAAATGTTCTAGAATCACTACTTGTCTTCTCTGTGTTGCACAGCCCTCCCCTTTCTCCCACCCCCCACATTATGCATGCTAATCATAATACCCCCTTTCTTCTTCCCCCCCTTATCCCTCTCCACCCACCCATCCTCCCCAGTCCCTTTCCCTTTGGTACCTGTTAGTCCATTCTTGGGTTCTGTGATTCTGCTGCTGTTTTGTTCCTTCAGTTTTTCCTTTGTTCTAATACTCCACAGATGAGTGAAATCATTTGGTATTTCTCTTTCTCCATTTGGGTTATTTCACTGAGCTTAATACCCTCTAGTTCCATCCATGTTGTTGCAAATGGTAGGATTTGTTTTCTTCTTATGGCTGAGTAATATTCCATTGTGTATATGTACCACATCTTCTTTATCCATTCATCTACTGATGGACACTTAGGTTGCTTCCAATTCTTGGCTATTGTAAATAGTGCTGCGATAAACATAGGGGTGCATCTGTCTTTTTCAAACTGGAGTGCTGCATTCTTAGGGTAAATTCCTAGGAGTGGAATTCCTGAGTCAAATGGTAAGTCTATTCTGAGCATTTTGAGGAACCTCCATACTGCTTTCCATAATGGTTAAACTAATTTACATTCCCACCAGCAGTGTAGGAGGGTTTCCCTTTCTCCACAGCCTCACCAACATTTGTTGTTGTTTGTCTTTTGGATGGTAGCCATCCTTACTGGTGTGAGGTGATATCTCAGTGTGGTTTTAATTTGCATTTCTCTGATAATTAGCGATGTGGAGCATCTTTTCATGTGTCTGTTGGCCATCTGAATTTCTTTTTTGGAGAACTGTCTGTTCAGTTCCTCTGCCCATTTTTTAATTGGATTATTTGTTTTTTGTTTGTTGAGGTGGGTGAGCTCTTTATATATTTTGGATGTCAAGCCTTTATCGGATCTGTCATTTACAAATATATTCTCCCATACTGTAGGATACCTTTTTGTTCTATTGATGGTGTCTTTTGCTGTACAGAAGCTTTTCAGATTAATGTAGTCCCACTTGCTCATTTTTGCTGTTGTTTTCCTTGCCCGGGGAGATATGTTCAAGAAGAGGTCACTCATGTTTATGTCTAAGAGGTTTTTGCCTATGTTTTTTTCCAAGTGTTTAATGGTTTCGTGACTTACATTCAGGTCTTTGATCCATTTTGAATTTACTTTTGTGTATGGGGTTAGACAGTGGTTCAGTTTCATTCTCCTACATGTAGCTGTCCAGTTTTGCCAGCACCATCTGTTGAAGAGACTGTCATTTCCCCATTGTATGTCCATGGCTCCTTTATTGTATGTTAATTGACCATATATGTTTGGGTTAATGTCTGGAGTCTCTAATCTGTTCCACTGGTCTGTGACTCTGTTCTTGTGCCAGTACCAAATTGTCTTGATTACTATGGCTTTGTAGTAGAGCTTGAAGTTGTGGAGTGAGATCCCCCCACTTTATTCATCCTTCTCAGGATTGCTTTGGCTATTCAGGTCTTTGGTGCTTCCATATGAATTTTTGAACTATTTGTTCCAGTTCATTGAAGAATGTTGCTGGTAATTTGATAGGGATTGCATCAAATCTGTATATTGCTTTGGGCAGGATGGCCATATTGATGATATTAATTCTTTCTAGCCAAGAGCATGGGATGAGTTTCCATTTGTTAGTGTCCCCTTTAATTTCTCTTAAGAGTCTCTTGTAGTTTTCAGGGTATAGGTCTTTCACTTCTTTGGTTAGGTTTATTCCTAGGTATTTTATTCTTTTTGATGCAATTGTGAATGGAGTTGTTTTCCCGATTTCTCTTTCTATTGGCTCATTGTTAGTGTATAGGAAAGCCACAGATTTCTGTGTGTTAATTTTGTATCCTGCAACTTTGCTGTATTCTGATATCATTTCTAGTAGTTTTGGAATGGAGTCTTTAGGGTTTTTTATGTACAGTATCATATCATCTGCAAATAGTGACAGTTTAACTTCTTCTTTACCAATCTGGATTCCTTGTATTTCTTTGTTTTGTCTGATTGCTGTGGCTAGGACCTCCAGTACTGTGTTATGTAACAGTGGGAGAGTGGGCATCCCTGTCTTGTTCCCGATCTCAGAGGAAAAGCTTTCAGCTTCTCACTGTTCAGTATAATGTTGACTGTGGGTTTATCATATATGGCCTTTATTATGTTGAGGTACTTTCCCTTTATACCCATTTTGCTGAGAGTTTTTATCATGAATGGATGTTGAATTTTGTCAAATGCTTTTTTGGCATCTATGGAGATGATCATGTAGTTTTTGTCTTTCTTTTTGTTGATGTGGTGGATGATGTTGATGGATTTTCGAATGTTGTACCATCCTTGCATCCCTGGGATGAATCCCACTTGGTCATGGTATATGATTCTTTTGATATATTTTTGAATTTGGTTTGCTAATATTTTATTGAGTATTTTTGCATCTACATTCATCAGGGATATTGGTCTGTAATTTTCTTTTTTGGTGGGGTCTTTGCCTGGTTTTGGTACTAGGGTGATGTTGGCTTCATAGAATGAGTTTGGGAGTAGTCCCTCCTCTTCTATTTTTTGGAAAACTTTAAGAAGAATAGGTATTATGTCTTCTCTGTATGTCTGATAAAATTCCGAGGTAAAACCGTCTGGCCTGGGGGTTTTGTTCTTGGGTAGTTTTTTGATTACCGTTTCAATTTCTTTGCTCATAATTGGTTTGTTTAACTTTTGTGTTTCTTCCTTGGTCAGTCTTGGAAGGTTGTATTTTTCTATGAAATTGTCCATTTCTTCTAAGTTTTCCAGCTTGTTAGCATATAGGTTTTCATAGTAGTCTTTAATAATTCTTTGTATTTCTGTGGAGTCTGTTGTGATTTTTCCATTCTCATTTCTGATTCTGTTGATTTGTGTTGATTCTTTTTTTCTCTTAATAAGTTTGGCTAGAGGCTTATCTATTTCGTTTATTTTCTCGAAGAACCAGCTCTTGGTTTCATTGATTTTTTCTATTGTTTTATTCTTCTCAATTTTGTTTATTTCTTCTGTGATGTTTATTATGTCCCTCCTTCTGCTGACTTTAGGCCTCATTTGTTCTTCTTTTTCCAGTTTTGATAATTGTGATGTTAGACTATTCATTTGGGATTGTTCTTCCTTCTTTAAGTGTGCCTGGATTGCTATATACTTTCCTCTTAAGACTGCTTTCGCTGCGTCCCACAGAAGTTGGGGCTTTGTGTTGTTGTTGTCATTTGTTTCCATATATTCCTTGATCTCTATTTTAATTTGTTTGTTGATCCGTTGATTATTTAGGAGCATGTTGTTAAGCCTCCATGTGTTTGTGAGCCTTTTTGTTTTCTTTGTAGAATTTATTTCTAGCTTTATACCTTTGTGGTCTGAAAAGTTGGTTGGTAGAATTTCAATCTTTTGGAATTTACTGAGGCTCTTTTTGTGAGCTAGTATGTGGTCTATTCTGGAGAATGTTCCATGTGCACTTGAGAAGAATGTGTGTCCTGTTTCTTTTGGATGTAGAGTTCTGTAGATGTCTATTAGGTCCATCTGTTCTAGTGTGTTGTTCTGTGCCTCCATGTCCTTACTTATTTTCTGCCCAGTGGATCTGTTCTTTGGAGTGAGTGGCGTGTTGAAGTCTCCTAGAATGAATGCATTGCATTCTATTTCCTCTTTTAGTTCTGTTAGTATTTGTTTCACATATGTTGGTGCTCCTGTGTTGGGTGCATATATATTTATAATGGCTATATACTCTTGTTGAACTGAGCCCTTTATCATTATGTAATGTCCTTCTTTATCTCTTGTTACTTTCTTTGTTTTGAAGTCTATTTTGTCTGATACTAGTACTGCAACCCCTGCTTTCTTCTCTGTGTTGTTTGCCTGAAATATGTTTTTCCATCCCTTGACTTTTAGTCTGTGCATGTCTTTGGGTTTGAGGTGAGTTTCTTGTAAGCAGCATATAGATGGGTCTTGCTTTTTTTATCCATTCTATTACTCTGTGTCTTTTGATTGGTGCATTCAGTCCATTTACATTTAGGGTGACTATTGAAAGATATGTAGTTATTGCCATTGCAGGCTTTAGATTCGTGGTTACCAAAGGTTCAAGGTTAGCTTCTTTAGTATCTTACTGCCTAACTTAGCTCGCTTATTGAGCTGTTATATACACTGTCTGGAGATTCTTTTCTTCTCTCCCTTCTTATTCCTCCTCCTCCATTCTTTATATTTTGGTTGTTTTATTCTGTGCTCTTTCGTGTTTCCTGCTTTTAGTGGGTAGTTGATTTTATTTTTTGCCTTTAGTTAGTATTTGGTTGGTCTGCTTTCTTTGCTGTGATTTTATTTTCTCTGGTGACATCTGTTTAATCTTAGGAGTGCTCCCGTCTAGAACAGTCCCTCTAAAATACCCTGTAGAGGTGGTTTGTGGGAAGCAAATTCCCTCAACTTTTGCTTGTCTGGGAATTGTTTAATCCCTCCTTCATATTTAAGTGATAATCATGCTGGATACAGTATCCTTGGTTCAAGGCCCTTCTGTTTCATTGCATTAAATATATCATGCCATTCTCTTCTGGCCTGTAAGGTTTCTGTTGAGAAGTCTGATGATAGCCTGATGGGTTTTCCTTTATAGGTGACCTTTTTCTCTCTACCCACCTTTAAAACTCTTTCCTTGTCCTTGATCTTTGCCATTTTAATTATTATGTGTCTTGGTGTTGTCCTCCTTGGGTCCTTTCTGTTGGGAGTTCTGTGTATTTCCATGGTCTGTTCAATTATTTACTCCCCCAGTTTGGGGAAGTTTTCTGCAATTATTTCTTCAAGGACACTTTCTATCCCTTTTTCTCTTTCTTCTTCTTCTGGTACCCCTATAATATGGATGTTGTTCCTTTTGGATTGGTCACACAGTTCTCTTAATATTGTTTCATTCCTGGAGATCCTTTTATTTCTCTCTGTGTCAGCTTCTATGTGTTCCTGTTCTCTGGTTTCTATTCCATCAATGGCCTCTTGCATCTTATCCCTTCTGCTTATAAATCCTTCCAGAGTTTGTTTCACTTCTGTAATCTCCTTCCTGGCATCTGTAATCTCCCTCCGGACTTCATCCCTTAGCTCTTGCATACTTCTCTGCATCTCCATCAGCATGTTTATGATTTTTGTTTTGAATTCTTTTTCAGGAAGATTGGTTAGGTCTGTTTCCTTCTCAGGTGTTGACTCTGTGATCTTTGTCTGCCTGTAATTTTGCCTTTTCATGGTGATAGAGATAGTTTGCAGAGCTGGTACGAGTGATGGCTGGAAGAACTTCCCTTCTTGTTGGTTTGTGGCCTTCCTCTCCAGGGAAAACAGTGACCTCTAGTGGCTTGTGCTGGGCAGCTGCATGCAGAAGGGCTTCTGATTCTTGCCTGGCTCCATGGAGTTTATCTCCACTGTTGCTGCAGGCGTGGCCTGCCTTGGGCTGCTGCTCCAATATGGTGGAGCCATGTTGGAGGGGGAATGCTGGGAGGCTATTTATCTCCTTGACCTTGAGGGGTCTCTGTGCTCCCTGCTGCCCAGGGGGTTAGAGTGCCCAGAGATCCCCAGATGCCCTGCTGCTGGACCAAGTGTCCCAGGATGCTTCCGTCTGGCTGTGGGGTCCCTGTCCCTTTAAGACTTCCAAAAAGCACTCGCTTTTCTTTTTCCTGGGTACAATGTCTGCAGGGACCCGCTCACAGGTCCTACTGTCCTGTTTCCCTAGTATCCAGGACCCCATGCATGCACTGTGTCTGCACTCTGGTGCGGATGGCTGGGGCTGGGTGTTTAGCAGTCCTGGGCTTCCTCGCCCTCCCCGCTCCAACTCCTCTCCTCCCACTGGGAGCTGGGGTGAGGCGTGCTTTGGTCCCCCCAGGCCGCACTTGTATCTTACCCCCTTTGTGAGTCGCTGGGTTCTCGCAGGTGTGGATGTGGTCTGGCTGTTGTCCTGTGTCTTCTGGTCTTTCTTTTAGGAAGAGTTTTCTTTGTTGTATTTTCAA
Source organism: Manis javanica (assembly GCF_040802235.1). Taxonomy (NCBI): domain Eukaryota; kingdom Metazoa; phylum Chordata; class Mammalia; order Pholidota; family Manidae; genus Manis; species Manis javanica. The sequence continues at coordinate 60,658,482 of NC_133169.1, read as the reverse complement.
AAATATATGTGGTTTTGGGAGGAGATTTCTACTGCTCTACTCATGCCCCCATCTTGGCTCCGCCCCAACAGTTACTTTTTAGTGATACATAAATTGTGATACAGAAAGAGGTAGGAGTGTTCTGAGTTGATTCAGATGGGAAGGTCAGATTCTTAGGCTTTATAGGCTTTATCATAGTGGCATTAGGGTTTTGTATGCGCAGATGCTCCTCTAAGCACGAACACAAATGGCTTTTGTTCGGGTATTCCAAGTAAACATGTTTAAGTAGACTTGGAGCTTGAGCCAGATCTGGGACTTGGAGTTAGTTGCCCATTTTTAGCTTTGTGATTTATAGTGTCTTAATATCTTCATGTGTAGGGTCAAGTGCCTTCATATAATGGCATTTGTTGGTTTAATGACTTCAGGTGGATTTCTACTTGCTGAGTTGATATATTGTCTTTAACATACTGAGAGTGAGATGAAGTACTGGTGAAAAATAAGCAAATGTGTGGTCCTTACCAACCAGTCACTGTGGAGCCATGGCCCAGAGGAAGTCGGCTTGGCAGAGATTCCCCTCAGAGGGTGGGGCAGTAGAAGGAGGTAGAGAGTCAGAGGTACTGACACGGATGTACTACAGGCTTTGGAGTAAACAGAGCTTCCAGGCAGAAAGCAGGTTGGTGCTTCATGTGTTCTGTTAGGAATTCGCTGTGTGGTCTTTGATAAGCCCTCTTTAAGCCTCGGTTCTTCCTCATTAAGTGAGGATTGTCATCGATCCTTTGTCAAAGGATTTGAGTTTCAGTTTAGATGAAGACTATGACCTGAATTTGTATACTGTAGCAACTATTTATTGAGTACCTTCTGTGCTTGGGCCATACCTGTGCTAGTAGTTGGTGCTGGAGCAATGAATGAGACACAAATCGCTGTGTTATGGGGAAGTTAGAGTCCACTGGGGGAGCTTACAATTCATAACTTAGTAATACTTCAGGATAGGAAAACACAGCCTTCCATTTCAGCAAATATCCAAATAAATTATGCATGCTATTTAAAAGAGAGGAAGCTAAAGAAAAACATAAAGAAGGAAGGGGAAGGAAACCTCTCAAGCCCAACCACTCTGAAATAACTGTATCTATCATGAAGTAATCATCACTCCAGGAATCTCTGTAAATACGTAAAACAGAAAGTTGGAGAGATGCATATAGGCAGACAAATAAATAGGCCCAACTAGTTATGTGAAAATGTTGTATTCTGTATATTTAAAAATAAAATTGTTGAACTTAATTTTATTTGAATCTAAATGAAAAATTTTAAACTAAAATGATAACAAGGGAATTGATAATACTTCAAAATAAATGTTTCCATTGCAAATAATGTAGAATTCTAAAACATATCTTTCCTGCTAGGATGCAAGGTTATATAAATTAAGAAATTCAAGTCATTTTTAACCTTTGTTTCAAATTTTTGTCAGTAATGATTGACATTTTTATTATGAAAGTTGATAAAAATCAGCATCTTTTTTAGTTTGATATACCTTCCCCTCCTAACTTCCAACTCTTGTTTTATTTTATACTGTTTTATTTATATACTGCTAAAGTCACCCTCTGTCCTGGAATCATAATTTCCATAATAGTTTAGTCTTAGTTCTGTACTGAATGCTCACTGAGATCTCTATTGATGCTTACCTACATTGAATGCTGTACTGACGCTCATTATCAGTCCTTTCATAATTTCCAATTTCTTGGTTTTGATTTATCTCTTGGCTGAATGGATAAAACACCCACAGAAAGTCCACTTGAAGGCATCAGAGAGCTCCCTGGCAGCCAAGACTTGTGGGGCCAAAAGCCTGGGGAGAGGGAGGTGTGGAAAAAGGAGACCTGTCTTCTGTAATTTTCATACTCAGATATTGCTAGGTTCTCAGGCTGCAAAGGGTAAGAGGCTAAGATGACAATTTTGAGCATTCTCACTGTGGCAAGATGAAAAAAACAGTGGAGATCATTACCTGACAAGGAGGAGGGACCCTTGTAAACCCTCCAGATCATCGTTGAGATCCCCAAAGAGCCCAGTGGTAGACATGAAGGCAAACCAGAGGCCAAACGTAAGCAGCCCAGCTTACATCAGTCCCCGATGATATCAAAATAAAATGCTCCATTTCACCTGCTCACTAGAAGTTAGAGTTTAGGGTGAGCTCCATTTGAGGGAAGATACTCTTTTCCAGTGTTTCTATTATTTTTCATTTGTATTTCATGTATCTTTATTATATAAGGCAAATCTCTTAGTAAAAATACTGCCACATGTACCAAAAAAACAGCTTAGAAAACAAGTATAAGCTCATAGGCTCATAGATGTCTCAGATACTGCAACTGTTAAGCACAGACATTATCATGAGTATGATTTATATGTTTAGATAAATATGTGACAAGATGGAGAATTTCACCAGAGGAAGGAATCTATTTTTTAAAAAAAAGAATCAAATGGCAATTCAAATGCTGAAAATGTCTTAAAGTAGGGAACAATCTCTAATCACCCTTAGAATTTGAGATCTGAATCAGTCCTCTCCTGTCTTTAATGGAAATCCCTTTTGTTCCTTTTTCAGAGTGGTCACTATTGTCATTCTTTATAAAAAATATAAATATTCTTTAGTGTATTTCAAGACAGTCACAGCTCAGTAGTAGGGATATTAGGTTTGTGAAATTTCATTCTGTTATGGAAGAAAATTAAAAATTTCACATGATGTGATTGAACATATGGTTGAGAGATTTTTCTTTAAAAATCATCTTTAACATTCTTGAAGAAAATGCTAACATTTGGAAGTCTTTGCTTCTCAAAAAAGGGACATCTTTCATTTGTGAAATTATACATTTTATCTTTAAGCCTAATTTTGAATATAAATATTGCTAAGGTGACACAGTGCCATATTGAGGAAACCTGGCAAAGAAGTAGGAATTATACATACTAAATTTATTGAAAATCATACAGTTGACTTTTGAGCAACACAGGTTTGAACTGTGTGGGTCTACTTATATGAAGATTTTTTTTCAGTAAATAATATTGGAAAATTTTTTACAGATTTGTGTCAACCTGGAAAAACATTTTCTTTTTGCTGCCTTAATTGTAAGAATACAGTATATAATAAATATACAGAATATGTGTCACTCAACTGTTATCAGTAAGGCGTCCAGTCAGCAGGAGGGTATTGGTAGTTTAGGCAAAAGTTATACATGGATTTTTCCAGTGCATGGTGGTCAGTTCCCCTAATCCCTGTGTTGTTAAAGGGTCAACTGTACATTTCCTTCTGTGTCTGATATATATTTCTGTGTGAAGACTAAAAAAAAATGGCAGGAGATAATAGCATTTATTGATAATGTTAGTATCTAGAGTCATCACCTAAAGAATCTTTGACCACGTGTTTGTAGTTCATTCATTCAGCCAACATTTACTGGGCATCTACCCATCTTCGTGTTTGAGAAATTTGAGATGTGGTGGTAGAGGCAGACATTTCTAATTTCCAAAAGGAGACCCAAGGTGGTACATTCGAGATTGAGTGGGAATGCTGCGTCTTACTGATGTTGAGTGTGGATGTGGGGGGGGGGAAGGAGTCTTGAGGGAAGTCTTCACTGTGGCAGGATGGCCCAGGGAGTCTGGAAGGCTAATGGCAGTCCAGCAAGCAGAAAAGGAGAGATAGAGTGTGTGCGGGAAATGGAGTGGTGCTGCTTCTGTTTGTTGTAGTCGTTGTAAAGAATACAGTTATTTCTGCGCTGTAGAAATTGACCACCTAAGGCTCCCCCGGAGTCCCTGAGCACCCCCGCCCCCACCCCCCAGCATGTCCCAGAGTCCCTGAGAGCCCTCCGTCAGCATGACCTGCACTTGTTTCATGAAGAGGAGGCTCAGGTCCCCATCTGTGGACCAGCTTTGCACTGTCCTCTTCAGCGCCACCGTCCATCACCTGGTCCCAGAGTTTGTGCACAGACCTCATTATTTCAGGAGGCTGCTTCCCGTAAAGCTCAGCTCAGGGATGAAGATGCCTCAGGGTCACTTGCTTTCCGTCCAACTCCTGGAGCATCGGCCCTGAATCGCGCATTCCTAGTGCTTAGGAAGACACACTGAAAAACTACCAAAGGGAGAAAAGAGCCAGGTGGTGTGAACTGGAGAACGACATTCTCAGACTTCAGGTACATCCCAAACACCTGAAGGGCTTATTAATCCACAGATTTCCAGGCCCCAGAGTTTCCAATATGGTAGGTCTGGACCAAGGCTGAGAATCTGTGGCCAAGTGATGTTGATCGTCAAGGGTTTTACATCTGGAGAATCACTGCCTTGGAGGAAGCAAATTTTCCTTATCTGTAAAAAGAAGGGCTGAATTAAAACACAGCATCAACAACCACACTCTGATGTTTCATCTAGGCTGATATTCAAAGAACTGGTAATTCCTAAAAAGTATGTGCTACCACTATGGCTTAGTTTGGTAAAGGTGTCCGAGTATGGTAAGCCTTCAGCTATGTCAGTCGATGAGCTACAAGATGGCTCAAAATTTAGAAAATTTCCAATTAAAAACCATCTTTAAATAAGAGGGAAGGATAATATAGATGACTTTATGAAGGAAAAATAAACCAAATAGATTTTAACATTTAATGTTTCCCAGTTTAGTTTTCCTTATTTGATCAATACTTCTTACTAAACAGAACTTTAGAAACAGAAACTCTAGTAATGCGGTAGAGATCATTTTTGGATGTCTAGCCTCACTCAAGTTCATTTTAAACAAATAATCATGCATTTCTGTGTTGAGCCATGGCTCCCAGCTCTGGGTGAACACTGGAAGCACATGAAGGAAGCTGGATTTAAGGACTCTGTGGCTTGGGCATGGGCATTCTTTTTAAAACTCCCCAAATAATTCAAATACGTGTCTTGGGGTTGAGGATCACTGGTGTAGGCATTGAGCTAGGGGTAAACCTGTATTTCATGAGTTGAGATTTTACTGTTTTCCCTAGAAGCCCCTATCAACTAATGTGTGAGGGATTTTGACTTTTCCATGTCTTAGTGAACTCAAATCCCCCAACTTTGGTAAACAACACTTTGAAATAATGCTGTGCTCCATTTATTGCCAGTTGGTACAGAAATTATATTTTTCTTTCTAACGAGTATCATTAGCTATGCAGATTAGGAACAAATTTAAAACATGAGAAATCATGGCAATGGGAAAACCAGGCAGAGAGCGTTCCAGCGACGTGACAGAAATGATGGAAGTTTTCAGAATCTTGCTGGCAGCAAATTCACTGCCAAAGAGCCACAGATCATGTTAACGTCTTGTTGGCTGTCATCCTGTTAGTTAAATGGAAGGGCACTTTTGATTAAGGGTATAGGCCAACCTAGATCGAAGTGGAAATGACTCTTGACATTTGGATTCTTTTTAAGAAAGAGCAGTTTGATTAGCCACTCATAAACTTGGCTGACCGCATAGAGGGCTGTAAATTACTCAGTGAAACAGCTTCCCATTTAGAATCATAGGGATTACAACAGAAATCTCACCAATTAATGGCTTGTGCCAGTTGCTAAATTTAGTATTTATTTATCCCAGTTCCCCAGATTTAGCAAATACAAGTGCAGGATGTCCGATCAAATGTGAACTTCACATGAACAGTGCATGATGTAATAAAATCTTAAATATTGCAATGCATATTCTAAAAAATTACTCATTTTTAAATCTGGAATCAGCTGGGCATTCTGTATATTCTCTTGTAAGGTTGAAATCTCACTCCATCCTCCAAGGGGCTTTGGCAGAACTGAGTTATAGGGGAAGGACTGTCTTGAAACTACTACTATCTTAAAACATTTGTTCTCTCACTCACCCCTTCTTCCCCTTGTAACTTATCATGGCAGCCAAACACATTCCCCTGCTTTAGACTAGGAAAATAAAAGTATAGGAGAGCTAGGTACACCCATGATAGCCGGAGAATAGAGCTAACAATCTCTTCTAATTTTCCTTTAAGTTTGTCATCCACATTTATCAAGGCCTCTCCAAAACTTGACGTCCTCCTAGTCTCTGAGTTTATAATCCTTCATGATTTCACTTGCTGTCTTTTCTTTCTTGGCCTGCATTTCATCATTCCTCTTTAAAACTGCATTCTCACCAATGGTCTCAAATAGTTAATTCTTATGTTCCATCTACTCCGGGACCCTCCTTGGGGAACGAAGGAGTTAAAATTGTAGAATAACCTGGGGAACTTATTCTAATGAGCTATGCCTGCTCTCCCTTCTGCCAGCCAGCAGAGAAGCTCTGGTCTCGCTCGTGCCAATGGGTGTGAGAAAGCCAGGCTGCTCCTCTTAAGTATTCATAGGAAAAAAACCTCTTCTGTGTCTGGTTTGCCCTTTTGGAAGTTGTTTGTGGGAGGAGGCACAGACAGTCCTACCAGCAACTCCCTAGTCCTCTAGCCCCCCTCTGGTAGCCCTCATTACCTGTTATACAGGAGTCACACTGTACGCTGACAGCTAATAGATTGTTAGACGTCCGTTTACGAACGTTTTGCCTTTGTTGCCGTCGAGGCTGCCCTGGCCTGCATTCATAGCACTTGCCATCTCTGCGTGATGCTCCCGGTCACCCTGAGCCTGGCTGAATGCACTGCAGGAAGGTGGGGCTGCCAGGTGCCTGGGTGTGGTTGCTCCAGGCCAAGCAGTGATGGACCTATAGCACCTGTGAACTGCCTCATAATCCTGGCCACAAAATAAAAATGGGAGATGCTCTAACTTCACAGCCCCCGCTCTAGAACAAACCTAAGTTACCACGGGTTCAGCTTTGGGTACATATTTACAGTGAAAGGTGTACTATTTTCTAATGTCAGGATTTCTGTTTTTTATCTTTTCAACAGTGGAATATTTTACAAAATTGTAAAGGTGAAACAGTAAAACAAGTTAATCTTTAGAACCATGTATTTGTATTTATTGCAGGTAACTGTTTTTATCTTCGGGACATGCAAAGTCCCATTTACTCTTAGTTGCATTAAAAGCAGTTGAAGCGCCAAAGAATGACATTTGGCTGTGCTTGTCAAACAAACTAGTGTCTTACGTAAAAACACTTCGTTTGAATGCAGAGTTTTCTCCTGGGAGGAGCAAAAGCAATAATTGAAATCGCTGTCTTGTTTCTGTCTTGGGGTTGGTCATTTGGACGCAGGTAACATCAGGAATTCCTGAGCGCTACTTGGCAGAGGCCCCGCCGGGACTGAAGCTGGGATGGGCTCTCGTCCCTGGAAACGGGAAAGGGTAGCAGAGTCGTTCAGTGAGGGCCCCAGCACGTTGGACTTTCCCTCTTTGGAGAGGGGAGCTTATATCCTGTGGTGCCGCTGACACCATGGCGAAAACACCTCATTACTGTGGTATGATTGGGGCCGTGCCCTCGAGCCACCTAATTCCAGTTCCCCACTTTCACTGAGAAGTGCAAACCTCTGTGAGTCTTCCTGAGGAGGAAGAACCTGTTTCAGCTCTCTGTCCCACGGAGCCGTGAGTTGCCAGCCAGCACGCCCAGGTAATTGCCTGTCTGCAGCCGCTTGCAGCAGCCCGGTGGTAATCACGCTGCCTCCCGGAGGTCAGAGCTTCCCCGCCAGGTGCGTTACAGAAGCCCCGACAGAAGCCGCAGCTCAGTCCGCAAGGCACTGGTCCTCGCAGGGGTACCTGGCCCAGGGACCGCCAGGCGCTACTGCGCTGTGCGCTGTGCATGTAGTTGAGCGGTGCGCTTGCTGGAAGAGGCGTGGAGGAAGTTACCTGGGATAGAGGCTCGGCGGTTCCCAGCTCAGGCCTGCAAAGCTGTAGGGATGAAAGTGCTGCACGAGCTCAGCGGACTTTCTGCCAAACAGGGTCCAGAGAGCACTTCTAAGTGGCCCAAGAATATGTGTCCTTGGCCCTGGGGGTCATGATGGTGGCCGAGGGGGCACGTGGGCTGCCAGGACCACAAGCAAAGGTCAAGTCAGAAAACTGCACACATGTGTGTGTGTGTGTGTTTCAAAAATGAGTCTTATACCAAGAATGAATCTTTGAAAACTGATCTTGAGCTTTGAAAAAAATTCTAATACAGGAATACACTTGAGTCTAATTTGTTGTAGTTGTTTGGGGTTCATAAGGGCAATAATTCTATAGGGAAAGTTAATGAAATTTCGCTTAAATACCTGTTTACCTAGGGTGTGGCTCCAAAGATCACAAATTTAGTGATAGTGATTTGGGGTACAAATTTAGTGATATGAGTACAAAGTGGGACTACAGAATTCTTTACCTCCTGGGAAAGAATTCTCTCTCTAATTTCTCATGTGTATATGCTGTTACACACACAAAAAAAACATATGGTGAATATACAATTTAACATTATTCACATAAACAACACTGGAAACTAAAATCTGTGTTGCTGATGCCAAGTAAGTCTTACAAGAAAATGATGGGATCAAAGTCGAGAGTGTCAGTTTACCACAGGAAGTCCAGGAGGCCGTACCATGTAACTTCACAGTTTTGTACATCATTCTTGAACATGTATTGTGTGATCTTTTGTCTTTCAGTGAAGTTTTACAATGTACAGTTATAAATTAGTGTCTTAGGTAATTGCATGCACACCCACAGGCAGTGTTTACAGAGTGGTCTTGTGGCTGATGTTGGATCAAGTTCTAAAGTCAACAAGTAAAGCAGAAATGATGAGTTATAAACTTACCCCTAGAAAGCATAGAAGTCACTCATAAGAAGTGTGTATAATTTTAGTTTTATAGTAACTGAAGATGTTACTATATGCATGCTGACATTTGAGTGTGCACACAATGAGCTAGGCTAAAGAAAAGACATGTTCATGCTGATGTTTGGGTATTCAAACCATTGCACTTGACATAGACAGGAGGCATCAAAAACAGCTTTCAAGTCTCTACTGAGATGATGGATGGATTTTAAGGGATTTCTGCTTTCTGGCAGGGTTGACTCCATTTTGTCTTAATAGGAGGCTTCTCTACTCCTAAAAAACATTTTTTTTCTTTTGTAATGAGGATTAAGAGAGAGAATGGTAGCTCAGCTCATGGGCTTTGGGTTCTAAAGTCTGTGCAAAATGTAAAGGAGTGTAGGATGTAATTCTGCGTCAGTGTGAGGAAATAAACTTTAAGTTGAGTTAGTTTCACTTTGGATGTTCTTTTCTTTACACTGTGTCCACCTGTATGTGGAAAGAAGATGGGTTTTATCTCCTTAAGTCAATTAAAATTAGCTGATCATTTTACTTTATTTACCATAAAACTGATTTGGGAGATAGTGGCAGCCGTATCAGTCTCTCTTCTCACAACTCCTTTTGCGTATGTGGTGTGTGCATGTGTCTGAATGCATCAGGGCACCTCGTACAACCCTTTCTCATAGCTTGAGTGTGAGGGAGGTAGAGACGTGTCTGGAATTTCCTGCATACTGCGGGACGGGGTCCAGCAGAAAAGGAGCTGTGTGGGTTAGAGGAAGACAAAGAAACTGTACGAAAGTGCCACCTGACGGAGGAAGGCGCCTGGCACAGGGACTGTGGCCCAGGATAGAGACCTAGTTGTGTTGGTAGGGGGGATGGAGGTGCAGTGCCACCTGACGGAGGAAGGCGCCTGGCACAGGGACTGTGGCCCAGGATAGAGACCTAGTTGTGTTGGTAGGGGGGATGGAGGTGCGGACGGCAGGCTCTTTTTCACTCCCATCTGCCTCCCAGCCCAGCACTTCATGGGTTCTTTGTAACTTGTCCTCTGGAGAGGAGGGTGGGCTGTTTTACTGGAAACTCTATAAGGGGGTGTGGTCCAAAGGGCGCTGTCTTGGTAACCCTCTGATAGGGGGCAACTCAAGAGAAAGAATGGGACAGAAGCTGTGGCTGTTTGGCTCCATGACGTCCGACGCACCAGCTGAAATACTGCAGGATTGGAATTATTCATGAGCACATTGGAGGCCCTGTCTGGGGACCGCCAGACACTGGTGCGTGCATGAGGCAGAGAAATTTGAATTATTATCGTTAATGTGCCCACATCTGTACTCACAGGCTGGTGAGGCTGAGAGAAATTCTGTTTTCACCTCTGTTATTACACATTTCACGGAATGGTAATTATTTGTTAACACATCTGCTCCCCTTCTAGGCGCTAAGGACCCTCAGGCCAAGGGCTGCATTTGCTTCATCTCTGTTTTCCAGAATCTAGCTTTGCTTCTGGTACATAGTAGGTGCTCACTAAGTGGTGGTGGTGTTCTATTGTTTTTGTTTTTAGCATGAGTGGTTTCTGTGTTTGTGTTCAATGGAAACAACTGTCTGAAATATAAAATTATTTGGGGAGGAGGAGAAGCCCAGGACTTTAACTTGTTGCCACGTCTACAGCGTCTTCCTTCACAGGCTGTTGCCATGAGCACAAAGAAGTCAATGACAGAGCTTCCTGCCCGGGAGGTGAATGCACAATTAGAATCTGGGGAAGGAACCTCAAAATATCCCATTAGATTAGAGCAGTCTTGTTTTTATACAGAGGTTGGGTAAAGGAGGAAAGAGAGCATTTCAGCTAGAGGCTTTGAAAGACTGACAATGAGTATACACAATACGAGCCTCAGTTTATTGTGCCCGAATGAATGCATTGGCATTTCTAGGCTGTAACCTATATATCTGCTTTACTGTGGGAGGGGATGGGCCAGGGAGCCAGAGAGGAGGGATTAGGGTTGTAAAATAGAAGCAGTGTGAGAGAGACTGAAGAAAAGGATGTTAGCAGTGACCCGGCTCAGCCACTTAGGCAGCTCTGCCACATTCCTCAGAACAAACAGCTATTAAAATCTGAGAACGCACAAAGCCCATGGCAGGCTTGGTAATGACAAGCACCGTTAGCACGCTGTAATTAACACGGGGGTATAATTTATAAGGAATGCACTATACAGTTTAATGCCAGCACAGAGCGGGAGTATCTGTTGTTAGCCTGGGGAATCAAAAGTGGCCTTACCCCTTGACGCAAGCATCTTTCTTGCCAAATGGGCTTTAATTTATTTTTCAACTCACAAAATCCTTTGTCACACTGAGTTCTGTGCAAGGCATGAGTGATCCTTGGAGGTGACCCTTAACCTCCCCTCTCCCTCCCATATTAATCAGGAAGGAAAGTCTCAGCAGACTGTCTTTACTGTACATAATTAAGCAGTTCTGAATGCTCAGTGCAACTCAATTGGGATGGCCCAGAGCCTGGGACTATGACAGTTAATGGGTTGCGACTAGCTGTTCTTCTGCCTCTCTAATAAGCGAAGGAATTTTTTGCTTCCAACTGAGGATGGGAGGAGGAAGAAGCCCCAAAGATGACAACAGTGACAACATGGGTTCTTGGGCACCTCTCCTCCTGTGATGGCCTCTGAAAAGGAAAGTGCCTCCTAACTGGAGGAGATTAGCTCTTAATTTTCCTTTTTAGTAGCAGTAACAAGCCAAGGCCTTTACTCAGTGTAGCAGAGGACTAGTGTGAGAAGCATTCCCAGAAAAGAGCTCTAATGGGAATGGGAAGGTTTATACTTCTTTGCTCTCTGCCTCCTGCAAGCCTTCAAGCTGCCTGAAATAGTGCCTCAATCCTCCTCTTGTGGTGATGAGGATGTATAAGAAAATGCCATTATTTTGCTTTTAGAGGATGATCAACAGAAGTCCCTGTCATAAAGGATCATTTGCTGGGCTTGTGGCCTTCCTCTGCTGACCTACACACACAAAAACAGTCTCTCTTTCTTTCCCTTAAAGAAAGAAACTGGGTAAAATTATCTGTGAAGCAAGACAAATATGGTGACAGAAATCAATGGTAATTTCAGCCATATAATCTCAGCATCTCAAGTAAAGAATGCTTGTTGGCTTTGTCCATTGAACAACTTGGTTAAAAAACAAAGCCTTTTTGTGCTGTATGAGCTGTGGGAATAGCTGGCATAATGCCGTCCTTAAAGGATCCTGCAAAAGGGAGAACATAGCAAACACTGATCTGCAAGGCCCCGTGTGCACCGGGAATCTGTACTACATGAGGAGACACCCCTGGGATGCTGAACATAAAGGCATAGAAGGCAGCACAGGAACTCAGGAACCAGCCTGAGTGACTCCGGACCCCCTTAGCATGTGACCGTCTGCCCTGAGAGGAGACCCCCTGTTGTTTGGGTTTCCTGGGAGGAAGCAGGACAGTCAGGACAGGTTAGGCTGCTTGGAGAACTGAGGTGGGGAGCTGGGTTTGTGTTTTGGGCTCTGCTGCCCACCTGCGTGGCCTTTAGAAAGTGCCTTGATTTCCTGAAGAATTAAAGGAGCAGAACCTCTGAGTGATTTGAGGCTTTCAAATGCCAGGGAGCCATCAGAAGCCTGCCTGATTGATCAGCATCCCAAATCCTCCTCGTCTGGGGATTGTGTTCTAAGATTAGAGAGAGTGGTTTTGGCTCCTGTGCGTGTTTTCTCCAGGCTTCGTGGGGGAATGCAGGTGTTTTGCTTGAGAAACTGGGGCTGGAAACAGTGAGAAACACTCTGTTTTTGAAAGGTAACAATTTGGAGAACTGAAAACCTTCACTTCCTTTCCATACGGATGAACAGAAGTCCTTTTCATTCACATCCATCATATTTTATTTCAAATTCAGAAACCTTTTAATTTCAGCAGAAAGCTCAGCATATGTTATCTCGCTCCAAAACAGCAAACGTGGCTTAAAATATATTCATGCATTTCAAATGCTTGCTCTCCAAACAATGTATGTATTTCTACTTGTATGGCACATATTTCAGCAATTTCGGAGGGTTTTTTTCTTCTTCCCCCTAGTTGCTCTAAACTCTGCAAGCATGAAGCAAATGTAAAGAGAATTCAAGAGCATTTTGCAATTCTTGAAAGGTTAATTGCACTATTTATAGACCAAACTGTAAAGCAAAACCCTCCGCGTGACCCCTCAGGGTCACCATAGTAATAGCAACCTCAGTGGAACCCTGACCAGCCATGAATTACTGTCTGTGATACCGAGAATGCTGACAGTTCAATCACAGCATTGTTTCAATAGAGAACTCCATATATTTAAAGCGCTGATACTGTTTTCCCTCGAAATGACAGCCTTGACAGATGGGCCAAAAGCACCCCAGACGTTTGAACAAGGAAATAGAGTGGGAGCCTGCTGGAAGCTGGGCTCCATGCAGCCAGCCGAGAATGATGAATAGAGTGTGATTGTGTCTGACAGGTAGTAATATAACTATTCATTCACCGCAGAACACCTGGAGCCCACTATATTAAATGGTACAAGATGGAGAGATTCTGTGACAAGAATAGGAAGTGTGAATCCCAGGCTGAGTTTAGGTACAGCAATATAAAAGGTCAGGGGTCAAGCCACATAAACTGCCTCGGAGAAGGCTGTAATTAAATTATTTGCTTACTAAAGTGTTTCTAATGTTTTGCTAACATGTTGCTAGGATCATTACTTCAGCATGTCTGAACACTTGAAATAAAAGCAGCCTCTCCCCCGTCTGACAGCTCCAGCTATTGCTTTTCTCATCTGAAGTCTCTCTCTCTCTCTTTCTGCTGATGTTGCCAATACTCCAAGTAACGGTCTGAGAAAAGTCAAGGGAAAGGTCGTGAGCCGGAGGGCTGTCCTGGTGAAAGCTCCCGCTGCAGGCCCCCTGGGGTGGCTGGGCTGGGGACCAGGGCCTGGAGGCAGGGCCTTGTCAGCCCCGGTGGGCAGACGCTCCCCCAGGTGCGAGGCAGGAGCTACGGGCCCGACATGAGGGAGCAGGCTGGGTCTGCAGACATTTGCCTCCCCAAGTCAGGACAAACACGGAGATGCTGCTGACCCAGAGACTTGTTCTCAAATCAGAGGGTGAGGATGGGATGGGGGTTTGCAAGAGAGAAGGACTGTTTTCTGAACATGTGACCTTTCCTACAACCCCACACTGCTCACATGGCTAAACAGGTCCTCACCGGCTTTAGTATTAATTTGTACTTACCACGTTTTTTTATTTGTTATTCCCAGCCAAGTATTGTATCATAAAACAAGACTGAACAGACTCTCTCAAATTTGGCAAATGTGAGTGTATGTCTGTGAGAGTGTACACACTTATTCTGGGTTCAGAGCCTCCTAAGAAACATGAAGACTGTGTTGGACCCCAGCTTGTTTCTAAGATCCTTGGGAAAGGAAGCACTTGGTGGCGGCTTTTACCCGGGCCAGTGTTCATCAGCTGCCGCCTCAAATTAGTTTTGCTTGTCACTTCCTTTATTCACAGGCTCTGGTGACGGCTGGGAAGGTTACAGCGCTGCCATGGCTGAGCTGTTTGGAGAGTCCCTCTGGGAGCTGAGACGTCAGTCACTTTTGTCTTCTCACATTCCATTTTTTCATCCTGCCTTTGTGGCTGATTTGGCTGGTACGAAGATGGCTCCCGGACAGCAGGGTCACTGCCTGTGTAGAGAGCACTGGGCATCCAACTTCACCATTTCAGAGTTTCCTTTCTCAGGAAAATCACACTTCTACTAGGTGCAGTTCTCTTTAGCGGGAAACCATGGGTTTAACACTTTGAGAAGGATTTTGCATGTGACCTTGGACGAGCTGTGGCAAACAAACTCCAGTCCAAAGTCCCCCACTCTCCACTGAGAACCCCTGCTCCTTACCTCTTTTCCAAGTGGTATTGCTCAGCTCTTGAAATACTGTTGGTTATTGACTCTGGGACACATCAGTTTCTACATCTTCATTGGTAGCTGCAGATCTATATATATGTTATCAGACTCATCTCATGAAAGAATGTTTAACAGCAGTTAGCTCTATTCTAGCCCCAAAAGAGTGAGTTTTGGAGCACTGGACAAATGTGCAAAATCCTATTTTGGCAAATCTCTGAAGAGACCCCACATGAAAACTTATAATGAAATCCTCTGACTTTTCCCACTTCTCAGTAAGATTTCTCCTCCCCATTAGTCTTTGTTGTGACCATCTAGTGCATATACTTTTTATAGCATAAAACCAAATGTTCCCCCAAATGTTGTCTCTCCGCCTGCTTTTAAATGAATTCTGCTGTATGAGCTGAATTGAGCACAGTCATTGTGTAGCCTTGTATGGAATGCATATCCTTTTTCACTCTAGTGGAGAGCCTGCACAATGCTGAGTGCTGCCAATAAGGGGAAAGGGACTGTTTTGCAAAATAAGCAAATTGGATTATCCAGTGTGTAAATAGGCACTCAGTCTTTTTTTTTTATTTCCATGTAAATCAGGAAAAGCAATTTGCTCCTGCAGAAAAAACCCGCACCACTGCTCACACCTCCTGCATCTTGGCTGGCATTGAGAGTTCATTATAGGTGAGGAAAAGGAATTTGTTAGCACCCTTATGGCTGGAGATAGTAATTAACTAATTTGCTTCCATTTTTCTATAGTTTAAACATAGGTACCATGAAAAATACTTGTTTGAATAACTTGCACTGTTTTTTGTACTATATCCATATTAAGTCAATAAAATGAAAAACTGGGTATCTAGATTCTTCAAGCTCCATTAAAGAAGAAAAAACTGTATGCAAATTTGCCTAATAATTTTTAATTTTTAATTAGTGAGAGTCAGCCCTGTACCTCACAAGGATGAATTAGGCCCAGTTTCTTTTAAGAAACAGTAGGTCAAGGTTCCTATGGTGTAAATTGGGCATTCTTTGAAATAAGAGGCCACATCATTTCATTTTTATGTATTGAAGAAAATTGCTGATTTTTAAGAACTGTTTTCATTTTATTAGAGTAAACCTGAAATGTCAAAAATTATTATTAGCAGTTTAATAGTCTTAGATGCATGCTGGCTAGGACTGCCTTAACCGTTGCTATGAAGGTGGATTTACAGAACAGCAGAGCTGAAAGGAGCTTTGCCATCATCGTGTCCTGTTCTTGTTCTAAACATGAGGCAACAAAGCCCAAAGTCAGAGCACTAGGAGGTGGCTGGGCAAGCAAGCACCCAGGTCTCCCACATCCCCGTGGAGCGCCCATCCTCCCACTGCAGCAAGAACGAGATGAGGCAAAAAATACCAGCCATAGATTGTGTGGTACAAGTTTATAGTGTCTACTTAGGAGTCTGTTGAAAATTTATAACAAGCATATGTAGATTATGACTCCTACTTACCCTCACCTGTTCTCTCTTGTGGCCGTGTCAAAGGTGGGCATTTGTTTTTTTCTCCTTCTCATCTTCCATTCCGTTAGTCTAGTTGTCTGTCCCAGGTAGCTAAGCACAGAAGAATGAAAGGAAAAGGATAACAACTCTTAGGAGAAAGGAAAGTGAATTTGATGGGGGGTTGGCGGTGGGGGGCAGATGTATAAAATATGAAGTTTTGTGTTCTTGTTTACAGTATATGGCTAATTCGATGTATTCTTGATGCAATGCAATTATGAGTGCTTCTTGGCCACTGCTGTTACTGTGCTGAGCCTCATGTCTGATGCATCAAGCAATATTTGTAAGCCTAGGTTATGATTGGCACACACATGGCTAAGGGAGTAGGGTTTGGAGCACTGCTAGTACCTCAGTCAGCAGCCTCTGAGGCACACTACAGTGTCCCCAGGCAGAATGCAGTCAGGACTACAAAAGAGATCAGCAGACAGCCAATAAAAGGCCAAACCCATCTTCCTGTAGGTTTAATTTATAGGGGCGAATTATAGGGGATTAACTAAAAAAAAATGGACTTAATGAGGCACTTTGCTTAATATATTTTAAAGTGCAGTTAGCATGCTTGTAATTGGGGTGGGGGGGTGGTACAAGAGCATTTGTAGAAATGCTGCTAAAGCCTGCAGGTAAACATCAGGCTTGAAGAAAAACAAAGCTGCATTTTGGAAAAAGTGTTATTGATTGGAATTTTCTGTGCAAGTATCATTTTAGGACACATCTATACGACTTATTCCATACAGTAGAGGCTTGCAGTCTCCGTGTCAGGATCCGCCTCGCTTGGGCATCAGCCTTCAATTAGATAATGACCATGGCAGACAGTGAATAGCAGGAAAGTCATTCATCTTCCTCTGTACATGACACAGTGTAACGGGTGATTCTGACGATCTGTGCACATTGAATTAGGTCATAGCTGAGTTTGTTGGCCTTCGAGAGAGTCTGTGCATTTACATGTGATGATTTCACCACCCCTTCCTCATTCCTCTGCCTCCTCTCAAACCACATCTATTGTTCCAGGGCCCATATTGTAGTGGCATCTGAATTTATGTCCACAGCTTATGAACAAGGGACACCACCATGGTCCATAATTAGCTCATTAGCATTCTGCTCACGTGAGCCAGTGTGAGTACAATTTTCAAGGGCCTAATGTGACAGGTAATCATAAATTAGTATTTGCTTTAAAACAACAGCAGAGACACAGCCTGCATGCTTAAGGAGAATGACTCAGTAAGTGTGCAGCTCTGTAATGAAGTGGGAACTCATTAAACAGATGCTATCTCCTTCAGTGAGCTGCATGAGCAGCAAAGAAACCGAATGGAAGCGTTCCAGCAGAACACTGCAGTCGCCCAGGACAGGTTCAGGTTCATTAGCTGTGGCACCGTCTACAGGAATTAGTCACAGTAATAATTAAATAGTTGCTTGCTAATTTATCATTTTACATTTGTTACTACATTTGCATAATGTGTTGTGTTTTCTCCCCCCACCTCTGCAGTTACGTTAAAATGCCCTCATCTGTGTGTACAAATGGAAAACTGTGTGACTTAAACAGAAGACGTCAGAGGTGGCCTGTGTGTGGCAATCGGTTGGTGATAACCTTGTTGTTTGCCTCAAATATTTAAGCTGTGTCTCTATGATAATGTTGGCATTGTGTCATTTTAACAGGCTGCACTTAGAAGGCCCGCCTGGGAGGAGCTAAAGGCTCAGACTTGGCTTTATGCAACTAGGTAGTGAGCTGGGTGACATAGAAGCTCAGCAGCCAATATTGCTACATTAACCTGCTGTTAGAAAGGGCTTAGCGTGCAACTCCGTAGTTTTAGTGTCCAAAAATAACAAAGCCATCGAGTGAGACTTTTTGCCATACAGAGGTCAGGAAGAGCTTCTCTGTGGGTTCCCTGGGGCTCTGTTGAGATGATCTGTCCTTTTTTGAGGGAGAGTCACATGGTCTCTTTTATGTGACACACAGCCATTTAAAGCTGATGGAAAGTACCAACTTTTGCTAGTTAGAAAGGGGCATAAGTTCTGTAAAGGGAACTAATGAAAACTCAGGTGCTCAGCACTGAAATGCCCGTGAAGCCCCAGGGTTCCATGGCGGGGAGTGGGAAGATCGTGATGGGGGTGGTAGGGGGGCAGGCAGAGCCAAATTAAAACTAGTAGGGGGGGCCCTGCTCCTGCTGCACTGGGCCACGTTTGCGTTGGTGATGTGGTGGTGATAAATTATTCAGAAACAACACAGAACAAGGACAGTTTTTCAGGGTTTTTGATTAATTAGCCCTTACTGTTATTGATATGAGGTCCCTTTATAATATAAAAGAAATCCCTGAAAGCTTTCTTTGTGTTCTCATTCTTTTCTTCCTGAGGGAACCATGGTTTCAGCGGCAGCCTAGAAAGTGTGCTTTGGGAAGCTGGGTGTCCTGGGGAAGAGAGCGCAGGGAGCCCGAGAGAGAGACCAGGGCTGAGGCAGACACCGAAGGCAGATTTTACTCACTTGTGTTTGGTCAAGGTGGGTGTGCCGCCAGAGAATATTCTCCTTTCTCCCCTCTTCATCTGGGTTGTGTCCATTTGGAAACTAAAAATGTTTTTAGCAGTGCAAACTAGTTAGGTATTCTGAGATTTGAAAATCTTTATATGTGTGTATGTGGGTAAAACCTACCTTCTTGGTTTGCTGTGAGAGAAAGCAAAGGCATTTGGAAAACATTAATGGCCAATTAAAAATGAAGATGTGTAAACTGAGGAGAGATGAGAAGCACATTATGTTTATGACAGAACACAGAGGCAGTGCAAACTGCCACTCAGTGTGTTGGCAAGGGCCATTAGAGCTTTCTCAGGAATCACAGCATACGCCTCCTTGAAAGAGTCTCGGAATATGCATATTGCCTCTGTTCTGTCAGTAAATTGAGGGGAGAAGAACATAATTTTTTAAATGTTAAAAAAAAATTGACTGTAGCAGTCATTCAAACATTTGATCTGCTCATCAGCATCTTTTCCTTCCAGAAAGTGTTCCCCTTGGTCTAGGGAAGCTAAAAGCACATGGCCCTATGTCCTAAGGCCTCAGAACAGACTTGCTACCCAGACTGGCCCCCCAGAGAGCACTTCCTTGTCCTGGGCACCGGGACTGGCTTAGATAGAGCCGCGTGAGCCAACAGACCTGTTAGAACCTTTCCTGGGCTTTTGGAAAGAACATTCCATTTCCTTGGGGGCTGCTAGCTACGCAGCTTTAAGCTGCCATGGATTATCCTTGACATCACGTGGAGAGATTGTCTAAGAGCACATCCAGTGTGGAGAGAAACCAAAAAGAGAGAAATAAGAGTGAGCCCATGTTTTCCCTTCTTGCTTATTCCATTTTGTGCCAGTTTTCTAGGACCTGTAACTGGAAGAGTCCTGGATGACAACTTTACCCACGCCTCCATTTGAGGTGGAAACTGAGGCATAGGTGGTGGAAATCACAGGCTGTTCACTGGTAGCTCAGTTCCTTTTCCTTTCGCACCCAAATCAACATATTTTAGATTAGTTCTATTATCTGGATGAATCCTTGTAAGTAATTTGTTGATCATGTATATTAAATAATACTACTTAGTATTCTAGTGATCCGTACAAATATCTATAATAATACTGAACAAGTTGTAGTATTTGAAGACACACAGTCTTGAGTTCATTTTCAGAAAACCAGTCTTCCCTGTCCGTAGCTCAGTGTCGTCTTCAAGGCTTCCAGACTGGCTTCTGCCCTTGTCACGCCATCTTCCTCTTCTTAACATTCAGTCTCATGAGCTCAGCTCACAGCTGACATCCCCAGGAGGACTTCCCCAGCTCCACAGCCTTGGGGGAGCCAGTGCCCCTACTGTGTGATTCATCATTTCCTTCAGAGCTCCTATCCTGCTGTCGCTTTACATTTTTCCCCATGTTTATTTAAAGTCAATTCCTTCTACTACTACATTTAAGCTATTTGAGGGCAATAATTGCTTTTATTTTTTTCTACCACTGTATCCTCAGACCTAATAGTGCCTAGAACAATCAAGAGACATGTAAACTTATGAAGTGAATGGCTGTGGTATAATAAATAAAAATATATTTGGTCTTTGTCCCTTGTTCCTAGCACAGAGATCGTAAAACCTTTGACATTTTCTGGTAGAAGTGTCTTGCTCTTCTTTAGGAGCTTCTTTGGCTCATGCCTGAGCTTATGTTAATGGGATGACTTGACTTGGGGTGGAGTCCCTAGGTAGTCAGGTCTGGTCACTAGAAAGTTCAAGTGATTAGCGGGTAGAACTTTCAGCTCCATCCACCCATCCACCCACCTCCAGGAATGGGAGGAGGAACTTGGAGATTAAGTTCTATAAAGACTTTTGAACAGTGAGACTTCATGAGTTTCTGAATTGACAAACACATCCATGAGTCAGGAGGATGGCATGCCCCAACTCCACTGAGACAGAAGCTTCCATGCCTGGGACCTATCCAGACCTTGTCCTGTGTACGTCTTCATCTGGTTCAACATTTGCATCCTTTATAGTAAACCAGTAAACATAAGTAAAGTGTCTTCCTGAATTATGTGAGCTGTTCTAGCAAATTACTGAATCTGAGAAGGGGGTCCTGGGAGCCCCACGTTATAGCCAGTAGGTCAGAAGGTGGACTGGGACTTGTGACTGGCCTCTGAAGTGGGAGTGGCCTTGTGGGGTCTGCGCCAAATCCAGATAGTGTCCCAGTTGAGCTGAATTGTTGGGTACCCAGTTGTTTTTAGGAAAAACACTCCCAGTAGCCCGAGCATGTAGTATTTTGAGATAAAATTCAAGAAGCTGCAATTGATGTTTTATTCAACAAGTTTTACTTATCTCAAAATGATTCAAATTTCATTAATAACCTGCGCTCTGATCATATATCTTATAAATGTCTAAGGTTTGAATTAAAATCTATCTTGGGAGATACTGATTGGCAATGTTGATGATATTTACCTAATAGTAGTTGCTATGAGATGGACCAAGTGTCATCTCAGAAGCAAGGAAGCTTACAGAGTGCTGCTAACTCAGCCTGGGGCTGGGTGAATATTCTAGGAAATAGAATTGGCATTGATCTGAGTGTTTTCCAGTGAATTCTTAAAAAGGCCAGTTGCAGTAACTCATCTTTGCTTCCTAAGAAAATAAGTAAAGTTATTTGAACTAGATAGAGTGAGAGAATGACTTATACTGACTGGTTGAAGGAACAGGCAAGGGGTTCGTAAAGCCTGAGATATGTTTGCAGCTTAGGCTTAATTCTGGCAATGCTGTAATTCTGAGTTTCCCATTCATAAAATTTGGATTAATACAGACTTCCTGTCACTAACTGTTAACTTCATGGATGTTCGAAAAATAAGTTGGCCTTCAGCAAAAGTGTGAACTTCTGAATACAGAGGACCTGTGACTAGTGTTCCATTCTCCTTATATCTATCTACCTGTGCCACCACAGAGAATGAGGCCCTTTGAGAACAGAAGTAATGATTCCATCTAGATTCTTAAAGTGTAACTGGGGGCATCAAATTGCTCCTCTGCCTTACCTGGAAGTATCGCCTCTGAGGACACTGGAAGGACTGTCATATTGTATCAGCACCTTGGTTAAGTCCCCTGTATGTCCCTAGTTCAACACTCTTCAGTCATAAAATGGAACGGGGTTACATCAAGGGGAATTTTAGTGCAGTATGTGCCGTGACAGGAGGAGTGAGTTGGCATCTGGAAAATGAAGAATTCAGTTTAAGGACCAGAGAAGCATGGGAGCACTTGGACTGGAAAGAATCAAGTAGTATTTTATCTAAAGGTCAGGGGCTCCCCGTCCTGTTTGAGAGCCTACAAGCAATGGTCACAATGAATATCCTGAATAATTGTGTATGACTGTAAGGATGCAAATATCATTCTTTTGGTCTGGTTGAAGGTTTTCACTTTTAATCATTTCCAAATGCTTTTTTTTTATAGAAACTATATTTATTGGTCTCATAAAAGATATATCAGGTGATAATCATCACTTTTGACAGATCTAAACTTTCTAAATAGCTGATGTTTAACCGGTAGGCTGTGAATTCAGTCATCACTGCCAAGTACAAATCAGGAAGTGGAGGGCAGGTGGAGCATCTTTATCTGGTCACATAGTAGCACTCAACAGGGACACCATTTAATCTTCATTTATTGGGGGAAAAATGACTTCCTTGAAGAATTGGCCTGAGTACTTTATGTATTTTTTTTAGATCAGGAATTTTGGAAGAAGACAATTAGACTTCACATCATCAAATATTTTCAGTAACTCACCAAGTGTTTTACAGCTCTGAAGTTACTTCCTACTTAGAAACCTGGTTCTACTTTTATGACAGGTGTTCATGAAAGATTCTGCACATACTCTATGTCGGTTCATGTCTACTATTGCATTTCAGAGCATGAACAAACTCTTGGACACGATAAGCCGTCACAGACTACAACTTCTTGTCTGCAATCTGTGATATTTTCCTGATGCTCCAGCAGAGTGATAATCTTTGCCTATAGTTTGGCTAATACCTAGCATACTTTTATGTAAGTGCAACATTTGCTTGGTAACCCCATGATAGACATTTTTCCATATGTTGAACTTGTTTAGTACTTTGGAAAGTTTGCAGTGATGATTACTGCAAATGATCACAGTGGATGTGATCAATCTTATATTAATCAGATATGATGCATATAGAGCTGTTTGATTTCCTGAGTCTTGTAATTACATTCATCATAGATTATGGATTTGCCTCATTTGATTATTTTACTTTGAAATTGTATTGAAATTTACTTTGAAATGTATTGAAAAATAATGAAGAGGACCAATTCTGTTTAACACCTGCCCTGCAGTGAATTATTGGTAGAATGATAACCGACAGTAACTGAAAATTTCTAAGATGATTCTGTTTATTTAGTCATATGTTTGTTCTCTTTTTAAAAAAAACTATCTCACTTGTACAGGATGGACGTTTTACTCCTTTTGAAATATGTTTGTATATACAACTGGCTACTGAATTACTAAGCTAGCCAGCAATATAGAACTTTGTTTTGATAACATACTACTGCTCTTTCTGCTTTTGGTGGGTGACTTACATACAAATATATTCCAGAGGAAAATCAGTGTCTTCCTTTTTTTGGCCAAGATTTGTAATGTTAATACTTGTTCCTAAAAAAAGGCCAGGAATTACCTGATGTCCTAAGAAAGCAGATGGAGCTTTTGGTCTTGAGATGTCACCTAAAAGACCCTAGCCAATCAATTTTGCACTACCCAATTAATCTGTCTTCAAAGGGTGAAGGACTGAGTTGAAGCTTTTGAGATTGGAATCTCTGGTTCCTGGGAAACTTGAGTATTTTGACCCTGAGGTCTCTCCTGCTAAGTCAGTCCTCCAGCATCTGACAGTTCATATTTGCTGAATCCCATAACCTTGATCCAGGTCCTGTTCCCCTGTGAAATGTGTCATCATTTTTGTCTGCTCCTGAGATGCACAGCACATGAGGCAGAATATAACTGCCTCTCCGTAGCAGTCAAGCTGCAGGAATTCTGAAACTTGTGTGGCTGAAATGGTGTCTGTGAGAAGCTGAATGCGGCTGCATTAATAGCTTTCACGACAGCAGGGCTGTCTGGCCTCACAGTATCAGCCACTAGAGCTGTGGCGGTTGTTTTCCACATGCACTGCCATGTAGGTGACCTCTCCAAATACTTTAGTCTCTCAGTTCCTTAACCTCCTTTCTTCCAGTTATCTTGACTCCTACCCTGGTTCACTCCAGGAGGGCCAGAGAACTTGTCATTATCCATGTGGACCACTAATGCATACTCACAATCTGGTCTCTCCCTCCCCACTCTCAACCTACTATCTATCTTTCAATCTCACTCCTTCTAGTACCTGGTGTAAGTCCGGGGAAAGGAAATTCCGGGGCAAAATACCTCTAAAAATCGAAATCAGTCAAAGGGAGAAATAAAGTTTAAAACCCGTTTTTGCTTACAAACTGCAGTCCAGCACCATCTCTCTCCCCTGCTCCAGAAGGAAGCAGGCCAGCAAGCCAGCCCCTCCCCTTATCCTCTCAGGTTCAGACACCCCCTCGGTTGCCCAGGTAATTTACCCATTGACATGGAGATGAGCTTCTCTCCACCCCTGAGGATATGCAAACACACTAAAGCCAAGTGAGGTACTCTGGAAATGTTATAATTTTACGCACACCTGGACTCCAAGAAATATTTTCCAGCTTCCCCAGGACAGATTATCCACTGTTCCTACCACCTTTTCACTACCCCTCACTTCCCCTTTTTTGTTCTAATTTGCATCCTTACTCAGTTTAGGTTTTGGGGTCCACCCATGTAATCACCCCTTTGCATACACGCCGAACTCCTTTCTGTTGTCGCTTTGCATGATCACCTAGCACAGCCCGACCCCTGGTTAAATCCTCTGATCTACACCAGCACCTGTTCAGTTAAGCATCAATAGGAAAACAAAGGTAACTGTGTGCACTGTTGTCACTTTATATGCGTGCCATCTCCCTCAAGTTGGCTCCGAGAGCCGCCTGGCAGTCCTGCTTCTCCTTTCCACCTCCTAAATGGCTGTTTTATACCTTCTCTTTTTTTTCAAAGCTCTAAAACCCTCTCCCCACTTAACACATGCAGCTGTCAACTGCTTTCCACTTCTCTGAGAAAACTGAAGCAGAGAATTTCTGTGAGTCTCCACTACTATTCTGTCACCCCACCTGCCAGCATCTGTGCCCATAACCCTCCCTTCCATGCTGTTATCATGGATGACTAACACGGTCCGTAGCCCCCCCAGTCTGGCCATTGTGGACTGTATATCATTCTTTGCCACTCATCATTTTAGGATTCTCCCAATCCTCTTGTGTCACAATTCTTTCGCCTCTCTGCTGGATCATTTATAAATTTTCCCATCTTAAAAAACCCAATCTTACTTCCCGTTGAGCTTATGCCTGCACCCCCTTTTTTTGCCCCTTTTTGGGCAAAGTGCCTAAAAAGCTATGTTTGTACTATTTCCAATCCCCATCATCCCATTTCCCTCAAAACCATAGGATCAGGGCTTTGCTCCCTAATATTCCCTAAAACGTCACTCATCAAAGTCCCTGGTAACCTTCACTGTGCTCAGTGCCCTGGAAAGCTCAACTCCTCATCACGCCTGACCCATCTGCAGGGTCTGCTATGGAAAATCACTCCCTCCTCCCTGAAATGCTTCCTTTTCTTGGCTTCTAGGACACCACATTCTCTTCATTCCTCTTCAGTCCACCGACCTCCCTTACAGAGTCATCTTTGCTAGTTCTGTCTGTATCTCCACACTTGAGTGTCGTGTCCCAGGACATCACTTACACTTTTCTTCCCTATCAATGGTCACTTCATTGGTGCTTTTGTCTAATTTTTTACATTTGCTAAGCTTCACTTTTTGTTGAGTACACTTACAGATTTACAGAATAATTGAGCAGATAGTATATAAAATTCCATACATCCAACCCCAGAGCCCCTACCCCAAAGCAGCTCCCCCATTATTATCTAGCTTTAGCATAATGCAGTTAATGAACCAATACATTATTAACTATAGTCCACTGGTTACATTAAGGCTCACTCTGTGTTGTATAGTTCTATGATTTTTGACAAATGCGTGATGACATAGATCCACTGTTACAGTTTCATATGAAAGAGTTTCAATGCCTTAAAAGTCTCCTGTGCACCATCTATTTATCCCTTCCTTCCTACAGATCCCTGAAAACCACTGATGGTTTTATGGCCACCATAGTTTTGCATTTTCCAGAATGTCATATAATTGGAATCAAAGGGCCTTTTCAGATTGGCTTCTCTCACTTAGTATTAAGCATTTAAGCCATGTCTTCCCAAAACTTGATACCACTTTTCTTTTTAATATTGAATACCCTTCCATTGTGTTGATATATCACAGTTTGTTTATCCATTTATCTATGGAAGGATTGAAGGACCTATTGGTTGTCACTGATTTTTGGTGAGTATGAATAAAGCTTGTGCAAACATTTGTGTACAGGTCTTTGTGTAGACATAAATTTTCAAGTCAGTTGGACAGATGCCTAGGAGCATGATTGCTGGATCCTACAGTAAGACACTTTCTGCTTTGTAAGAAACTACTGGATTGTATTTCAAGTATACCATTTTGCATTCCCACCAGCAATAAATGAGTGTTTGCTATTGTTCTGCATCCTTGCTGCCATTCTGCATTACCAGTTTCAAGGATTTTAGCCATTCTAATAAGTGTGTAATGACATCTCCTTGTTGCTTTAATTTGCAGTTAACTAATGGCATAAGATGTTGACTATCTTTTCACATGCTTTTTTACTTTAGTAAGTGCATTAAGAGTTCAGCTCTTTCACCTATTTTATTATTGTGTTTTCTTACTATTGAGTTTTAATAGTTCACTGCTTATTTTGTATACTAGCCTGTTACCAGAACAGTGGTTTACAAATATTTTCTCCCAGTCTGTGCCTTGTCTTTTCATTCTCCTTAAAGGTTTCTTTAACACAGCAAAAGCTTTTAATGTTAAGTAAGTCCAATTTAGTAATTTTTTCTTCCATGGATAGTGATTTTGGCATTTTAACCTAGAAGCTTACCACCAAACCCACAGCCACCTAGATTTTTCTCCTGTGTTTTCCTCTAGTATTTTAACAGTTTTATATTTTACACTTAGGTCTACAGTCCTTTTTGAGTTAAATTTTGTGAAAGGTATAACTACTCTTCCTAGATTCTTTTTGTGTGTGTGTACATATGGATGGCTGATTGTTCTAGCATCATTTGTTGAAAAGACTATCATTTTTCCTTGTTGAAAAGACTGTCCTTCCTCCAGTGGATTCCATTTGCTCTTTTGTCAAAGATCAGTTGACTGTATTTGTGCGTGTTTATTTCTGGGCTATTTTGTTCAGTTGATTAGCGTATCAGTTATTTCACCAATGTCATGCTGTCTTGATTACTGTAGCTTTACATTAAGTCTTGAAGTCGGGGAGTGTCAGTCCTCTGACTTTTGTTCTTCAGTATTGTGTTGGGTATCCTGGGCCTTTATGCTTTTCATATAAACTTTGCAACCAATTTGTTGATATCAGTTTGTGTTGTAGTTGTGGATTCTTTGAGATTTTACACAATCATGTCACCTCTGAACAAACAGTTTTATTTCTTCCTTCCTAATCTGTATATCTTTTATTTCCTTTTCTTGTTTTTCTGCATTAGACAGGACTCTAGTATGATGAATAGGAGTAGTGAGAAGGGGCATCCTTGCTTTATTCCCAAACTTAAGGGAGAAGCACCTAGTTTCTCACCATTAAAAATGATGTTAAATGTGGGACATTTTTTTTTTAGATGTTTTCAAGTTGAGGAAGTTCCCCTCTATTCCTAGTTTACTGAGAGTTTTTATTATGAGGGTTTTTATCATCAATGTTGGATTTTGTCAGATACTTTTTCTGCTTCTATTTATATGATCATATGATTTTTCTTCTAGGCTTCTGATGTGATGGATTACATTAAATGACTAAATATTCACCATGATAAGTGTAGTTACCATCTGTCACTATATAGAGATACTACAATATTATGTTATATTTCCTATACTCTACTTCCATCCCTGTGACTACATTATTTTATGGATTTGAAGTTTGTACCTCTTTATTCCCTCAACTGTTCACTTATCTCCTGTCCCCATGGTAACCAACCATTCATTTTCTGTGTTTGAATCTATTTCTGTTTTGTTTGTTTTGTTTAGATTCCATATGTAAGTGATACTGTATGGTATACATTTTTCTCTGAATGACTTATTTCATTTAGCATTATATCCTCTAGGTTCATCCACATTGTTGTAAATGGCAAGATTTCTTTCATTTTTATGGCTTAATAATATTCCATTGTATGTATGTGCCACATCTTCTTTACCCATTCATCTTTTGATGGACACTTTGATTGCTTCTATGTCTTGTAAATAATTGTAAATTATTATTTACAAATAATTATAAATTATTTATAAATAATTGTAAATAATAAACATAAAGGTGCATGGGTAGATTCTCAAAAGTGGAAATGCTGGGTTGTATGGTATTTTTAGTTTTAGCTTCTTGAGAACCATCCATACTGCTTTCCATAGTGGCTATACCAGTTTACAATCCTACCAGTGGTGTCTGAGGGTTTCCTTTTCTCTACATCCTCATCAATGCTTCTTACTTCTTGTCTTGTTGATATTAGCCATTCTGACTGCTGTGAGGTGATATCTCATTGTGGTTTTGATTTGCATTAGCCTGATGATTAGTGATGTGAAGCATCTTTTCATGTGTCTGTTGACCATCTGTATGTCTTCTTCGGAAAGTGTTGATTTGGGTCCTCTGCCATTTTTTAATTGGATTATTTATTTGGTGTTGAACTGTATGAGTCCTTTATAAATTCTGGATATTAGCCCTATCAGATATATCATTTGCAAATACATTCTCTGATACATTAGGTTGCTTTTTCATTTTGTTCATGCTGTCCTTTGCTTTGCAGAAGCTTTTTAGTTTGATGTAGTCCCACTTGTTTATTTTTGCTTTTGTTTCCTTTGCCTGGGGAATCATATCCAGAAAACAAGTTTCCAGTGTTGATATTCAAGAGTTTACTGGCTATGTTTTCTTGTAGTAGTTTTATGGTTTCAGGTCTCATATTTAGGTCTCTAATCTATTTGAGTTTATTTTTGTGTATAGTGTAAGAGAACAATCCAGTTTCATTTTTTTTTTGCATGTTAGCTGTCCAGTTTCCCCACCATATTTATTGAAGAGACTGTTTTAACCAGAGATCTGGGATTCTGCTTTACTGTTTGAACCAGTGTGATCCCAGCAGGAATTTTTGCATGAGATCAGAATGAAGGTCATCCATGGAAAGAAAATTATAATTAAGAAGACAGTTTATCTCTTAGGACAGTCCTAAGTTACACCTAGTATAGATCAGTTATTTCTATATTTTCAGTGCCTTATTGAATTTTTAATAGTGTCCCGATTTAGATGATGAATTATCTGGTTACTTACATATAACCCAGGGGGTATTCGAACATTGAATAGCTTCTGGAGCTAGAAACGTTCCATGAAAGATTTATAGAAAGCATCCAAATGATCTTCCCACTCACAGGTCTCTGGGCTGGTAGCTTGGCGGAGGTAGTGGAACAAGGTTGTAGTGTGAACTTCTGGGTACTGAAACATCATGGCTATTTCTGGATACGATTGTAAAGATGCTACTACAGAAAGAAAGAAAATGATATGTGGGCATTAACTAGGGACATGTACATAATGGGAATGTTTCTGAATCTGAGAATTCAAACATATTTTAGAGAGCTGAGTCTGGGGTAGGGCAGCTAGAAGGAGCCCCAGGATTGGAAGGGACTGGTCTCCAGCTTAAGAATCTGATGAGAAATGGGAGGGGAGGACAATGAGCAAGAATTGCTATCGCTGATGGGCCAACTAGTGCATGCATCTCCAGTGACATCTGTGTAAGCCCCACAAACTACACACGAACACAGCAGCTCAAAAGGCACAAGGACCCTGGGAATCTGAGAGAGAGAAACCATGGCCTTTGGTAATTAAGTCAAGTTCTGAGTGTGGGACCATATACCCCATTTTCAAACTTGAGTTTTTAGTCCTGGTGTGGTTTTAGGAGTATGTATATTACGTAGGGAGAAGCACCTAGTTTCTCACCATTAAAAATGATGGTAAATGTGGGACTTTTTTTTTAGATGTTTTTTAGATGTTTTTAGATGTTTTTTTAGATGTTTTTAGATGTTTTAGATGAGGAAGTTCCCCTCTATTCCTAGTTTACTGAGAGTTTTTATTATGAGGGTTTTTATCATCAATGTTAGATTTTGTCAGATGCTTTTTCTGCTTCTATTTATATGATCATATGATTTTTCTTCTAGGCTTCTATATGTATGTATATGTATGTAATATATACACATGTATACATACATATTACATATATGTGCATATATGTACATATTACATATATGTACATACAATATAGAATATAAAATACAAAAACACAAATACAGTATACATATATTATGCAAATTTGTGTATACTGTATGTATATTGATGGGGTGTCTTTTTAAATGTGCCTGATAAAACCTCTGAAATATCTTTACCTGTGTTAATACATTCCACATGTAGCAAGACAGCACTGAAAGGGTACATTAGGGGTACAAAATATTAGAATGAATTATTGATTGAAATCAAGAAGCAGAGCTATACTGAGAAACTTGGAGAATTAAAAAAGGGCAGTAGCTTAGGAAGAACCTTGTCTTTGTCCCTCCCTGAACTCCCACTCACTAAGGAGGGCCAAGAAGGGGGAGTGATGGAGAGGAAGGGTTGGCAACACCTGGAGAATGGGACTCAGTGGCCTCCCAACCTCTCACGGAGGTGATGTGCCTCTCCACCCACTACTCAGGGTGATCAGCACCCTCCTCCAAAGCCCTTCCCCCAGAGGCCTTGAGGTTAGTGCCTGTGGGATCTAGGACACGCATTCAGGTTACCTAATGGTATCGTAAAAATAGAGGAGAGTCTGCCTAAGCAGGGGATGATCTCAGAATTCAACCAGCTGAAGTATCCCGTGGAGGGTAAGAACTGATTGAATGATTATCTGAGAGAAGAAGCAGGTGGAGACAGGCAGGGTGTAGTCTGGATATGAAGACAGCTAAACACGCCTCTGCTAAGCAGGATGGGTGAGCAAAAGCTGTTGTGTTCTGCTCTGTTTTACCCTGCCTGCTGAGCGGGGCTGATCCTGGGAGCAGAGGCTGGAGCTGGCTGTGGCTGGTGGGAGCGGACTGTTTGTCTCCTCTCGGCTCCATATTCAGTGAGAGCATACAGTAGCTCGAAATCAGTCATGATAGAAATATTTAGTATTTATACCATAGAAATAGGCAAATGGTATAAATCATAGCTTGCTTTTAAAAAATTCTTGTAGAGCACCGGATGTCAAGTATTTACTTGCGCACCACTGGGGCCTATTCTCTCTGCTAATGTAAGTCAGAAATTCACATGTTGAATTGTGTCTTGTTTTAGAGTGAGCTCTCACATACTGTCAGCTTGCTTTGTTGACAGAGAGACTGGTCTGGCCTTACTCCACAGTGACTGAAGGAGGTCTATCTCATTAGACTGCCATGGCCCAGTGTTTGATTCTCAGTCTGAATCAGACACTTCTGCCCTGGGGTGGGGATGTGCTCAGACTCCAGAATAACCCTGTCATGAATTTAGGGTCCTGGGCATTTTGCTGCTTCAGAACTGCCAGATTGTTTATCTGGGGGTGAGAAGGTTGGAGAAAAACAATAGTGTTGCCCTTATTGAATTTCATTCCATGCCAGCAAGTCTGTGGTTGGTAATCAGCCTTACTATACAAGTCTTTCAGGAGATTATTTCTGAATTTCAGAAGTATTTAAAGAAACTCAGATCCCTGAAAATTCCATATGAGTTTGATCAGTGCAGTTTGACTCTGATTAAACTTTGCCTGGGCCTCAAATGCAAATATGTACTGATTCTGTACATTGATGTTAACATGCTTTTGATACGGTTGTTTAAATACTGAAAGATCACTGCTACCTGTAAATGAAAGATTCACATGGATAGGGAAATATTTACCTTAGAGTGAGTCTGTAGGACCCAGAATAATTCTCGTATTTTCACATAATGGGAAACTATATGTGTGTGGTATAAGAATAAAATAGTGTCCTCTGTTTATAAGAGGTAAAATCAATTGTTGAAAAACATGTGTATCTGAGTTGACCCTTGCAGGAGGCAGTTGGCCTGTGGTATGTGGTATGGCAGCCTTTATGCATGGGGGCTTGTGAAGTGTGTCATATTTTGGAAGAAGAAAGAAAGTGGCTAGTTTACATATGGACCCCAAATAATTTAAAATCTAGCAGATTGTTAAGCAATAATCTGATGTAATTTACTTTTAAATTCAGTCCTCAGAATACACACTCATGGTTCTCAGAGGCTCCTGGGCTCTGAGATTTGTCCTTGGAGTGTCCTTGGGGTGGCATGAGAGTAATCGAGGCTCCGAGATTTCTTATTTCAAGAGGTCTCCAGTGCTGGAGTGGAGGTGTACCAAATAGGCAACCCCATTATTCCTGCCTTCTGTTACGTATATGCAGGTCTTCCAAACTCAGAGAGGCATGAGAGAATAGGTGGTAGAAGCAGATGAAAGCTAAGCACTGTTTTAAGTACCTGCATGTATTTACATATTCAGTCAATAATCTTCCTGACCTTCCCTAACATGATGTTTTAAGATAGTTAAAAAAAAAAGAAGATACATTTAACATAGAGAAGATTAAATGAGGCACTGGGAGCGCCAAGGGCAGAGTTTTATCAGTGAGTCTCACAGTTCATGTGCATGTTCTGCACGTTCACCAGGAGTGGAGCACACATTAACGCTGGCTCCCCTGGGACCAGTGCTGAAGGTAAAATGTGATGGGCTCCGTGAAACTAAAACTTAGAATGCCCATACAGCCAAAACAAACCAGTTACTTGGAGAAAAACAAAACTCTTCCTGCCACCAAGACAGATTCCTCCTCTGGGCCCCCTTAAAGAGAGGACCCTCTGTAAAATGCCCAGCAGAATCCTTAGCAACCTCCTCAGAGCAAAGCTGCTGTGAGGTTTTGTAGAGCTCTCACTTAACAGTGTTTCTCAGTGTGAGCTGATGGCATTGTATTGAAATGTAGTTTAGGAAACAAAATGCATGGGCAAGCAGGCACAACGCTTGCTGCTTAGTGCAGGAGCTGATGTTAGAGTTCGTGGTGAATGGACAGACAATGGCTTGACTGAATATCCCTCAGATATATTCTCTCTAAGTTCTTCATAAATAATATGTCACTCAGGTGACATTTTGCTAAGTATAGTGGGATCGTAAGTTCAACATTAGCCTCCCTGACAACCAGATTATAGAGATTTTAAGAATAGCAATGCATTTAATCTTATCTTACTAATAGCCTATTAATAGAACTAATATAGTTACACTTTATTATTGCCGTTTTACAGAAGAGTAAATTGAGATGCACATTGGATAACTTGCTCAAGTTCACTCAGCTAATAAGAGCAAATGACACAGAGTTTTGGTCCTTGGGTCTGTCTACTCCAGTGTCCATTTCTTGACACATGAACCTTCTGCTCCTGCTTTCCTGCTACTGGGTGACTGAGGGAAATGACCCAAAGGCAGCACGAGAGGCTGCTCACTCTCGTCTTCTCCACTCCCAGTGCTGGGCCACCGTGGCTCTAATAGGGCACATCTGGTATAGTCTGGGGTTTCTGACTCCACCCGGTGGTACAGTATGTCTTACACATTTTTGTTAGGTAACCATTACTAGAAGACCATACACCCAGATATGTGAAAACTGAGTATCTTGAAGCCTGTTAAGGATGAACTATGGGGAAGACAGAGGGTAGGGAAACTGGTAAGTAAAAGATAATAGTTGGCAAACCTCAACTCAGAGCAGCTTTTGTCAAGGCGATGTTACTAGGTATGATCATCACAGACCAACAAAGAAAGGCTATTTCTTTTCTGCAGCACATCTCAGAGCATGCAGAAGGCCCATGGGCTTTGTGAGATGTCATGAGCACTGCACTGTGAGGTGCTCCTTAAACATACTGGACCTAAGACCTTTCTTTGCAGTGGATCCTAGAGCAGTACGCACGGCTCATTTAGGAAGTGTTACTCTACAAGAGTGGTTCTCATTTGGAATCGTCTGGGGAGCCTTTAAAAAAACCTACTGATCCCAGAGACCCAAACCAGAACAATTAAGCTGGAATATTGATGGCGGGAAGAGCTGGTATTTTTTAGAAACTCTCCAGGTGATTCTAATGCCCAGCCAGTGTTGAGAACAAACCTTCTAGGGGAGCTAGTTCTCCAGCAATATGCAGACCTATGTAGCCCTGGCTCTCAATGAATTCCTGCCTCTCTAACAAGAGTTAGAACCTGTCAGTGACTTTATCAACATAATCCCATCAAACCCTACTTCATTTTCTTTTGAGCTCCCACTGTCTCATGCTTCGCCTTCCAACCCAAGTCCCCAAAGCTTGGTCTGTCCAGCCTGTCTTGTACAGTTCCCATTCACTCCTAGGTCAGGGGAACTCTGGTTTCTGTATCTTTCCTAAAATTCAGTCTTGATTAGATAGGCAACTAATGACTTCCTTGTCCGGGCCAAGCCAAATAGTTATAACTCTGGGATGTTATAACTCTGAAATTTACAACTGCAACATTTTAGCACTCACTGGTACTATATGCATCAGTTTCTCCCTTCCTTATATCTTCCTTTGTCTCTTATCCCTGATTTGGACATTAATAAAATTTTACAGTTTTTTAGGCATTGGGAGATTACATCATATATATCCATTATTGATTTGGGTGTTATTATAGTTCTAATTAAATATATCTGAAATTTCCTTTTTATTACCACATGCTTAACCACTTCTGAGCTGTAGCTTTTCACAAGAACCCCCCTCTCCTGCCCCCACCCCCCACACCAATGAAGTTGATTGAGCAGCAAAATACATTTTTAGGAGAAGTTTTCTGTTTTCAAATGCTACTAATGGTCATTTTTAATCCAAGTCTGGAATGTAAAGGCAGGACACAGTGGAAAACATGCATTTTTAGTAATATCCTTGTGTGCCAGGAACACACAGATTGGTCTGGAAGAACGGTCTCAATATAGAACCTAATCTGAAACTGAACACCAAGGAGTAAGAGAAGAATGTTAGTTCTGTGAATCCCTTCTGCACGTCTTAGGTACATTCTGCATTTCAGGCTCTGAGGCATTCACTACAACAGTAGCTTATGACGGCTGAAACACAGAAATGCATGCGGCAGGGAGTACTTGGAGGTGGTGGAAACCCCACAAGGAAACATCGTCAAGCATACTGAGATCTTGGACTTAACACATGAATCAAAAAGCACAGAAAGTTGAAGCTAAGACTTCCCTAAATATGTGTATGAGAAGAGGGACAATAGAAAGAATCATGGTGTTTGTTAGATTTAGTTTGTTCCAACAGCCTTGGAAGAAATAGTGTCTCGGGGTGTGTAGTCATGTCAACCACAGAGGTGGAGCGATCTCGGCCTGAGATGTCCCACGGAACCCTAGTGGCAGAACAACAGAGGGAACAATAAGAAAGCAGAAGGAACATGGCAGCAAAAGGACAGCGAATAGCCTGTGCCGAGAATAAAAACCCAGTGTGAGGGAGCTGTGAAGGGTAAATGTGAATCATGACAGTAAACTCTTATAAGCTTTGAAAAGGAACTTAAACCCTAAAGGCCGGTTAAGAGGTGGAAGTTCTTGAATTGTCAGTTGAAAGCAAATGCCTGACTTAAGTGAAATACGTCCAAATTGCATAAAGTTATTCTTGAAAAGCATCAGTAAACAGGCTAACCTGGAGAAATGGATGGCATGAAGTGACACACTAAGGCTAAGTTAAAGTGATACCAAACATTTTCTGCTGGTCACTGGTTGGCTGGTAAGCAGAGAGAGATGCCTGCAGGGAGCAGGCACCGGTGTGGGAGACAGACATACAGGAATCAAGCCACAGGACTCCAGGAGTTTCTGGAGTGTTATATGTGGAATACGGAGGGACCGGCCTTCCACTCTTCATCAAAGGAATTGAGTTGCATTGGGAGTTTCTGTTCTGAGGCTCTGCTGTGGAATGAATTGTGTCCTCCAAAATGCTTGTTGGAGTCCTAACCTCCTCCAGTCTATCAAAATGTGACCTTATTTGGAAATAAGATCATTATAGGTATAATTAGTTAAGATGAGGTTATACTGGAGTAAGTGTCAACCCAATTTTCCCAACCAATGAGTGGTATCCTTGGTTACAAGGGGAAATTTGGACAGATGGACACACACACACACACACACACACACACACACACACACGAATGCCAGCAGAATATTGGAGCTGTGTGCCTCAAGCTCCTACCGGAAGCTGGGAGAAAGGCCTAGAACAGCCTTTCCCTAGAACCTTCAGGCGGAGCCCAGCTGACCTCGTGCTCTGGGACTTCTGGCCTCCGGAACAGGGAGACAATGCATTTTTGTTGTTTAAGTTATTCAGTTCGTGGCATTTGTTACCGCAGCCCTAGGAAATGATTACAGCCTCCCATGAGTCTCTTCTTTGAGCATAATTCCTGCTTTTCTACCTCTCGGAGTGTGTCCAGAAGACAGCAAAATTCTTTGAGGAGGGAATGTCGGTCAGGAAGGTTGGAGGTAGCATGGGGTGAATGTAATGGTTGGTAGATGCTATTTTGGGGCAAAGACTTGAGAAGGCTGTGTGGGATGGGCAGCAGTCGTGTGGTAGGTCAGAGGCTCTTCCGGGGCAGTGGGGGGATTTGCTCTCGGTAGGAAAGCCTGGCACTAGAACAAGGAGTGGCGTTTGGAGGGAGGCAACCCCGCCAGCCTGGACCACCTCAGAGATGCTGGATGGGCAGGGCTATGAGCACCCTTCCCAGGAGATGTGGGAGGTATGGTCCCTTAAAAGGATTTTGAAGTGTCTGAGTCATCTTACTTATTATTATTGGGTTTTTTTTTTGCTATTTATGTGTTTTAATGAAAATAAACAATATGATAAAGAAGTTTAACAATTACACACCAAAACCAAGCTAGGAGATGATATGGACTGGAGGCAGGGGTGGGGAGAATACTCCCATGTCCCCCCGACCTTGCCACCCAGGCCGTGTACTGCAAATTCGATAGTTTTTGGAATGTGACACCAAATTTTTCCCCCTCTCTTCTTCCACTTTCTATTTATGATGAAACTGAGATCATGCGGTTTGCTTATGGTCAGGGAAGCTCTGTTACTTTTTGCTACAGAATCTGGTTTAAGTGCCAGGATTTTCTGCCTCTTGGGATTTCCTTTGGGATTTTATCTTTGCATCTGAAATATGCTCTTTTATTACCATCGCATGGATACTAGTGGCACATGCAGCCAGATGCCAGAGAAATTTTGTAAAGAAAACCTACATGATCACAAAATAGTCTGAAAATGTTATTTCTTTAGGCTGAATAATTGACATACAAAATTGCATTAGTGTCAGATGTACAACATAGTGATTCACAATTTATATATGTTGTGAAATGGACACCACAATAAGTCTAGTTACCATCTGTCAGCAGAAAAAGTTTTTACAATACTATTGACTATATTCCCTCTGCTGTGCATACATCCCTGTGACTGACTTATTTTATAACTGGAAGATTGTATCCTTTCATCCCTATTTTTGTCCATCCCCCCCACTACTCTCCCCTTTGGCAACCTGCAGTATGTTCTCTGTATCTATGGGTCCTTTTGTTTTGTTGGTTCATGCGTTTTCTTGAGTCCACATGTGAGTGAAGTCATGTGGTATTTATATTTTTTCACTTAGCATAACACCCTCTAGGTCCAACCGTGTTGTTATGAATGGCAGAATTTTACTCCTTTTTATGGTTGAGTAATATTCCATTATGTGTGTGTGTATAGACCACATCTTTATCCATTTATCTATTTATGGTTACTTAGGTTTAGGTTGCTTGCATATTGTATGTTGAGTATTGTAAATAATGCTATTAATACAAGGGTGCATATGCCTTTTCAAATTTGTGTTTACATTTATTCAGAGAAATACCTAGAAGTGGATTTGTTGCATCATATGGTGGGTCTGTTTTTACTTTTCTGAAGAATCTTCATACCATACTGTTTTCCCTAGTGGCTGCACAGTTTACATTCTCACCAATAAGGTATGATGGTTCCCTTTTTTCCATAACATGGCCGATGCTTGTTATTTCTTATCTTTTGATACTAGCTGTTCTGACTGGTATGAAGTAGTTTTGATTGCATTTCCCTAGTGAATAGTGATGTTGAGCATCTTTTTGTGTGTCTGTGGCCATCTGCATGTCTTTGGGAAAAAATGTCTATTTGGGTCCTCTGCCCATGTTTTAATTGGATTATTTGCTTTTTGGTATTGAGTTGTATAAGTTATTTATATATTTTATATATTAATCCCTTATCCGATACCTGATGGACAAATATTTTCTCCCACTCAGTGGACAGTCTTTTCATTTGCTGATGGTTGCCTTTGCTGTGCAGAGGCTTTTGAGTTTGATGTAGTTTCCACTTGTTTATTTTTGCTTTTGTTGCCTTTGTTTTGGTGTCAGATCCAAAAAATCTTTAACAAGAGTGATTTCAAGATGCTTATTGCTTATGCTTTCTTCATTTATGGTTTCCATTTTGAGTTAATTCTTGTGTATGGTATAAGATAATGGTACAGTTTTATTCTTTTGCATGTCACTCTCCAGTTTTCCTAGTACATTTATTTGAAGAGACTGTCCTTTCCCATTGTATATTCTTGTGGAATGTATTCTTAAGTAGGCAATTGACTTCTCAGAAATGCAGAATTAATTATAATTCTTTAATGAATGAATTTTAAAAAGTTGAAGGTAATAGTGGTCTGGGACTAGATTCATAGCATATCCCATATGAACAGAAAATGTTCAGAAAAATTTATATGAGTTAAAAATGACCAGGCAGAGATGGTTAAATATGTGGCAATTACTTTTTACTTAAGGTTAGTTTTAATTACCATTTTAGTCAGTTAAGGCTGACATAACAAAATACCATACTAGGTGGCTTAACCAGTGGACATTTATTTTCTCATATTTCTGAAGGGCAGAAATCTAAGATCAAGGTGCCAGCATGGCTGGATTCTGGTGAGAGCTTTCTTCCCAACTTTCTTCCTTTGCCTAGATAGCTGCCTTCTTGGTCACTTTGGGCTGTGTCCTTGCGTGGCAGGGACGAAGAGAGGGCAAGGGAAAAGGAGAGGGAGACAGTGAGCCCTCCCTGGTGTCTCCTCTCATAAGGGCACTAATCCCATCATGAAGGCCCCATGCTCATGACCTAATCTAAACCCAGGGCTGTCCCCCAAATCCCCGTTTCCAAATGCCATCACACTAAGGGTTAAGGCATCAACATACAATTCTTTTTGTGTGGGGGGGACACAATTCAGTCCATAGCAATTACCAAGAATTTTGCATTTCTCTGTAAGCACAGAACTAAGCGTAGTGGGCAGAGGAATGTTCATCCTAATGAAGTAACATCCTAATTCCTAGATACTGTGATGGTTACCTTTCATAGCAAAGGGCCTCTGTAGATATAATTGAGTTATAGATCTTAATATAGGGAGATTATCTGAGTGGTCTCAGTGTAATCACAAGGGCCTTAAAAAGGGTAGAGGGAGGCAGAAAAGAGTCAGCCCCAATGTACATAAATAGTAATGAGCTAAATGTTTAGTCATATTTTAACTTATATGTTACATTTAAAATCGGAGATCAGGTGTCACTTAATATTTTCTTATACTTTTACTATCAAATCATAACATTTTATTCACAAATATCTCTGACAGTCCTTCTCTGAAGTGTGGTAAATCCTCCCTTCTTTGGTTTTTGAGTTCAGTACTTATCTTGTGTCTCAGGCAGATCCGTATCTTGTCCTTGGACCTGCAGAGATTAAGGCCAGCTGCAAAGTCAGAGGGACTACAGTGGTCAGTACGCATCGGTGCCTGAGCACAGCAGCGAGAACACATGCCTTGAGGCAAAACCATAAAAGGTGATGTAGGACCCACCTAGTCCCTGACATGCTCATGCTTGTAAAACAGGTATCATGACACGAGCAAGCCAAGCAACCATAGAGAAAGGCCCCCTGTTTGAGTCCCAGTCAAGGTCCTGCTAACAATGACCAGACATGCTGACTGACTGAGTCTCCGGGTGATTCCAGTCTCCAGCCTTTGATGTGTCCCTGCTTGGCACCCGCTGGAGCTAACATGACCTGTCCAAAAAATCCTGACCAAATTGCGGATGCATGAGCAGAAAAAAAAATGTCACTGTTTCTAAGCAATTCAATCATGTTTCGGTGTGGCTTGTCACACATGCATAGCAATAGAAAACTGCAGTAAATGACACATTTCTACCAGACCAAACATATTCCTTACCCCTCAGTACTCACTGACAGGGCTTGAACCTGTCTTCCTAGTCTGGTCAGTGCTGACCCATCCCTCTCGCACTGTTTCATTAAATTTGAGCAATGGTTCTTTACAACTTTCTTGCTACCGAACCTAGTTATGTTCTTTTGTTCATGTAGGCTCAATGAAATATGCCTATTTTTCAAGGTCCGTAATTTATGCCCTGCATTGCACATCTGTTGTCTTGTTTTTGCCATATCCAAGACCCCTGGTCTGGTGCCACTGTCTGATTTTCTTTTGGGGAAACCGTCTCCTCTTAACACCCTATCCAGAGGCATCATGTGGGAAGCCTTAGCTTCCAGGCTAAGGTGGGCGAGGGGCCCACCCAGACTTAGTTGGCATGTTCCATCTGCCTAGCTGGGATGACTAGTTCAAGAGTGAGCACATGCCCTGAGTTGGTCCAATGAGATGGACTCCTGGACTTGTCCCAGAACAATCTTTCAGTGCTGCCTGCTGGACCTGAGGCTGTTGGCCCAGGGCTGTCGGCGGCCAGCACACAGTGGGGACCAGAGGAGGAAGCCTGCCTGGAGGAAAGCAAAGCCACGTGTCCAAGTTTTCATCACATCTTTGGAGCATCTGAATTCAGCCATGCCTGAAAGTCAATCCTCCCTCCACTCACACCTTCTTAGTTTTGTGAGCCAAGCAATTCCCTTTTCAGCTGAAAGCCAGATGGAGTTAGACTTCCATCACTTGATAACTGTAGAGTCCTGGATAGCTTAGACGACATCTTTCTAATCAATATGGCAATTCTTGAGGGCCTATTTCACGTGTGATTCTGTACGTGGAGTTGGCAGGAATGGTGAGCAAGGTAGGGTCACACAAGGCTATGTTTGTCCTCTATTCTTGTCCTCCTTTCAGCCCTTCAGTGCCATTCCTCATGATGCCATTGGATTATAGTCCTTTCCACGGCCACTTTGCAGTGAGATTCACTATAGGCATGCCATTATAAGCTTTGTGAAGACGGGAACCATTCATATTATCTGATTACACAAGAATCCATGTATGAAAGTGTGGGCATATAATATGTACCCAGGAGATAATGTTTCTTCTTTCTTTGACAGGGCACCTAGCATGAGTCTTGTTTATAGTTGTTGAGTGACATGTATACTAATCTTTGTCTTTAAGTAATTCTAGATAACATTTACGGAACGGTTATTCCATGCCAGGCATAAATACCATTTCAGTTAATTCTCACAGTGACATAGAGAGAGATGTTCTATGCCTCTTCCTTTTGTGCAGGTGGAAAAATCCCCAACAAATTAAAGGTTGGAGAGTTAAAAAAATCTTGTCCCTAGTCTCACAGGCAGTGAGTAGCAGAGTGAGGATTCTAGTTCACGTCTTTTTCACACCAAGTGCTTCACTCCTGGCCCTCACACCATGCAAAATGCATGGGATTTCTTGCTTGAAATCATTCTGAATACCCATTCAGAATGAGAGCAAATTGGTTGGGTTAAACAGAAACCTTCAAAGTGTGGGAAATCAGCCCTGATGTTAGTGCGGTGGTGCCACCCAGGCTGTAGGAGCGGATCAGCAGTGTTTTGGGAGGTGGATTGGGTGAGCAGAAATTTGGAGTGCTTCGCCACGAGCCAGATAGCAGGAGCGAATTGCCTGAGCTTTGTTCTTCCTACAGCAGCCACAGATGTGAAGAAAATGATGAGTAAAAATTGCAAGAGCCTCTTCTGAAAAGTGTTACAAATCCGATGGCTGCCAGCCAGGCTGCAGAGAAACATGATGGGGATGGAGACGAAGAGCTTATGAGGAAGCAAAATATAAAAATCTAATCAAGGGTAAATGGGCATAAGAAGTTCTTGATGGTTGCAATGAAGACCTGTACAGAGTTTGAATGAATACTTGTAGGGAAATACACTATTTTAGGAGCCTCCAGGTAAGTTATCCTGTCTACCCACTGAAGGAATAGAACAGGCTCACTATTAAAATTCTGGTGGCTGTTTGGGAGAAGGAAATGCATTTGTAGGCAAATTGAAAAAGATGGCCATAGAATGTTTTTTTTCCGGTAGTGCCATGAAAAATTAAATATTTATAGATTTAAGAACACTCATAAAAAAGGCATATTTTTTCATCTTAATGTCTGGGTGGGTACTAAGTAGAACCCCTCAGGAGAAACTGCTCCCCTGAATCAGGGTCCCTGCCCTGGTCAGTCCTGTGGCTGGGGTGGGGGTTGGTACCTTAAGGGGAAGCGAGGCCTGTGGGTACAGCAGGGTGGGAAGGGAGAACTTCCTTGACATTTGCATCTTGCACCATAGGTTTTGACATTTGAGAAAGAGGTCATGAAAAAAACTTTCTCATTTGATCGTTTGCAGGATTAGATGAATAATGCATCTGAAGTCTCTGCTCTTCTGTCTCATTCACTTGTGTACTTTCCCAGTAGTTTGAGAGCCCCTGGAGACAGGACAGAAACCAGGTCCCTCTTGTTGACTGCTGTGCCTGGCACTGAGTCTGTGCTCAACGAACACACATACTGGATTGAATTGATGCCTGCTGGTTGTGTATCTAGGAAGATGCAAAAACAATTTTCTCTTTAGTAGGTTTATTCTAAAGAAATTTGTGTCAAGAAAATGCTTTTCATAGAATACAAAATTTGCCTATGAGTGACCTCAAAATCCTGATGTTGGGTTGAAATGCCAGTTGCATTTAAGGACAAAAAATGGGGATGAAGGAGTGGGAATGGGCAGAGAACTTCCTTCACAAACATTAGTCCTCTCTAAGGAACATACTTTTCCTGGAGGACATTGTTTTAATCAAAAAGCACCTCATTGACAACTTACATGTGGTCTTTTAAGGATGCCATGTAGCAAGAACAAATCCTTGAACGTTCTTTTTTGTATCTGTCTCCAAAAGGGAAGAAAATGACAGAAAAGTGGAATTTACTAGACTCTGCTTAAAACCATTGCAATTTTGCTAACTGCCATTATAGTCTAGCTTAGTGATTTATAGTCTAGTGTACCTCTTCTAAGAGCCTAGCTCGGTGTGAGTGATATATAAATATACTGGAGAGGTATGAATAAGATATGCTCATAGAATGATAGCACATTTAAGAGCTGGTTTGGGGAGCAGGGTGGGTGTCCCGGAACTAGTCATGGCCAAGAAGAATCTCGAGGACAGGTGAGTTCACCAATTCTTTTGAGTCTTTCAAAACAGTCCCGTAATGGAAGTGTTGTTCTTATTTCACAGATGATACAACACTTCAGCTTTGTGAGAATACATTACTCTCCCAAATTCATGCTCTTCCTACTATACAATCATTTTACATTTTTTTGTTTTCGCCTGCCCGTTCCTTTCACCAGATTACATACTTGTGAAGCTATTCAGGACCAC
The DNA here is from genome assembly GCF_040802235.1 of Manis javanica. Classification (NCBI taxonomy): domain Eukaryota; kingdom Metazoa; phylum Chordata; class Mammalia; order Pholidota; family Manidae; genus Manis; species Manis javanica. The sequence goes on along the minus strand of NC_133169.1, from coordinate 60,615,107 downwards.
TGTAATTATTCTTTCAGTTTTTTGATATAACAAGCTATTTTTTGAATTCTGTAATATTTTGCTAGGTGAGTGTAGTATTCATGGCCACACTAGTGTTCAAGTATAATTTTTATAATCTTTGACTACTTTTATAACATAATTAACTTTGGTCCATTTAATAAATATTGCATACTGTTTAACTTACTACCAAAAATGTAAGAGAAATAGGATTTGGCCATAAATAAATTTATAAATATTAGATCATCTTTGATTTAGAGATTGAAGCCACAATAAAATACAGATTCAGTCTAATTTTCCATTTAAAAGTCAGTTAATTTGGTAATTTTTATGTTTTATTTACAAATAGGGTACATTGGAAGGTGCTAGGCTGCTGTTTACCAATGTTTACCCAAAACTTAGACATTTCAGAGGTTGGTAGCTTTAACTGCCAATAATTAAAAACCTAACTCAGTTAAAATTAATCACTGTGCTTTCTTTTTTCTGTGTTTTCTTTCTTAGCAGAGACTTTCTGCTGGCCTATATTATGAGCATATGCGTCTGACATACAGACCTGGTAACAAAATCGCACATACTGGTGGCTTTGTCTCTCTCACAGTTCTGGTGGCTGGAAATTCAACATCAGCATGCCAGCAGATTCGGTTCCCAGGTAAGGACCCACTTACTGGCATGCAGATTACTACCCGTGTCCTCATATGCTGGAGAGACAGAGAGCTCTGGCATCTCTTCCTCTTATAAGGACATTCATCCTGTCATGTGGACCCATCCTCATGACCCCATCTAACCTAAGTACCACCCAAAGGCCCCACGTCCAGAAATCATCACACTGGGGGGTAGGGCTTCAGCTTCAGCATAGGGATTTGGGGGGTGGAGGTGCAAACCTACAGTCCACCCCAGCCCACTTAGAGATGTCCTTTGGCTTGGATAGGAGGGGTCCTATGTCCTAACAGGGTGAGGGACTAGCAGGGCCAGCAGGGCATGGACACCCAGAGCCCATTCTCTCCCTTTCAGGTGACACTGAATGCCTGGGTGTCCATAACTTCCTGCCTAAACAGCCTGTACCTACTTCCAGGACCTGCAAGGCCCTTTCCCCTTTGACCTCTCCCTGCTGAAGTACCACCATGGAACTCCCCTCCCCATGAGGTGGCCAGCAGGTGGCGGTTTGGATTCGGAGGAAGAGTGGTTGGAATTTTTAAAGTGCTGGCCGGGTGTCCACAGACATTGGCACACGGGGGAATCTGGGAGAGAAGAGAGCTGGTTCTGCCCATGCCACCATGTTCCGGCACCACACTGAGAAGTGCAAGAATTCTACAGGCAACGCAGCCTCACCTTCCAGGTTATTAAGAAGGTATAGGTGTGAAGGTAAGAGATGAGAACATATTTTATTTCGATGATGAGGTAGATTTGTAACTTAAATATTTAGATATTGTTCCCTGGCTGTATTCTTCATGAGCCTTAGAAGTGGTTCTGTGAGTAATGCTTCTCATTAGTTTGTATTTTAATATTAGTAGTTTTATGCACCTTCAACTAGTATTAAATGTAAATTGAACAGTATGTGACCGAGAATAAAAACAACTGTGAACTGAGTACTGGTCAAAACCATCTCCGTGGCTGGTGGTGCTGAGCTGAATCATAAACCAACTAACTGAGCCAGGAGCTTGCTTGTCAGAAGTTCCACTAATGGCCATGGGGATTAATTTGATATATACTAAATGTAACACAAATTTCCCCATTATGAAAGGAAAATATATACACGATAGTAATTTGAGTCATTAATTTAAAAAAGTTTTCTTTCATCTCTGATGGCTACTCCTGTACTCTTAGTCTGTCCCTCGGATGTACTTGTCATATGACCTGGAATTTGCACTCTTAGAAAAATTTACAGAAAGGTGATTAGCTTGACATTGCTTTTATTCTTCCTTTTCTTCACTGAGCTCCATCCATATTGCCGTAGGGTTGAGTTTATTGCTTCTGATTTCTGCATAGTGTTCACAGAACACATGTATCCTCTTTAAGTAATCCATTCCCCTGGTGATGGGCATCTAGATGGCTTCTCTTTATTTTCACAAATAAAATATGAACATATATGTGCTCCTTACCAACCCATGTGAGAATTTCTCCAAGGTCTTTACTGGTAGGGCTTAAGCAAAGTTACTACATGAAATATTGCTGGATTGTTTCCCAGAACTGCGGGACCTGATTTAACTTCTGTGAACAGCTTATGTGTGTTCTCATATATCTACATCTTCCCCAACACTTAATGTTATCTGCTTTTCAAAACTTTGCAATTCTGATGCAGGGGAGCAGCATCTCATTGTTTTAATTCATTGGTATCTATTTTGATCTACAGTGCTTTTCCCAATCATTACTGACATTAACAAGTAAATGTTAACAAAATTATACTCTCCTTTTTCAGCCTTATGTTGTTTGTCTAGCTTGTGTCTGTTCTTACAGGTTCTTGTTCTCAATGGATAATTGAGACACGTCTTTTTTTTGTATGTGTATCTACTATGTGCCAGGTATGTATAAACTAATTTGACAGCTGCAGAAAATAGGAAGTGTTGGTAGTAGAAGTGGTCGTGGCATTGTGCTCAAATATCGTTCTGTTCCTTTTTCTGCTTTTATTCCTCCTCTTTCCCTTTTTACTTAACAATGAATTAGGTAATCAGTATACAGAGCAAGCAACATGGGTATTTCTTTCAGTTTTTACTTGTTTTTAAGCATCTGTTGAGCTTTGCCAGTAGAAGATTCTGCAGATTAATTCCATAGGGAAAAGTGGAGTTGTAAGAGGAAACAGAGTTTTAAAGATGTGATGAAACAATTGTGGGACAATGTTCCTTTAAGAAGAGAAAATGGTATTAAGGGGAAAATATGTCTAGAACCAGGTCATTCACCTGTTTTGAGATACAAAGGCTGAGCAAGTTCCTCAGGGAAAGGTTTGATGTTGATCAGACAGCTTGATATGGTCAACTCTGGTTTTTATGCCCATACCATGGGCTTTTAATTTGGATAATAAATTTACATGGCTTTCTTTTCTGGTATTTGTCTTTTATACTGCTATTTAGTTGACTTTCAAGCTGTATTTTCCCCTACTAGCCAGGAAAAGTTCTGAGGGTGGGTAGAGAAAGGGGATTTCCGAATTCTGTGTGGTGGTGATCAATGTGTGGCTGGTCACAATTTTGAAATATGACTCTTCTGCAAGGCAAGACCTGATCTGGAGTTTGTGGAAGAAATCTTTTTTTTGAAAGTTTGAAATTGTACTGCTGGGTGTTGACAGAACTACTTGACCTTGAGAACAAGGTCCCTACACTTGAAAGTATCGTCTCTTATTGCTAAAGCTATTTTTGCAGTCGACACAAACATCAATTTCACTTGTGGCCTCTCTTCTGTGCATTCCAGAAGTTCCAGTGAGTAGAACTTCACCTTGAGATGGAATTGTGTTCTCCCTAAAAGCAAACCCAAGAGCCACACTGGGTAAAGGGCTTTGTGGCCTGAACTGGAATCCTGTCCATGCTAAGTTTGGTAGGTGATCTGCTGCTTTCTTATTGCTAAATGTTAGTTCTCCACTCACTGTGTCCCTTTTGACCAGTATGACAACATTGAAGGAGCCAGCAAAATCTAGAAATAGAAAAGCAGTTATTTTAGGGTGGTGTTTGAAACTCTCTATGAGCTGTTAATTTCCTAAGGTAACATCTACTTTTGCTGCTGTCTGCTAGCTGTCCTCACATGCTATCATCTTGCCTATCACAAGCTGAGAGAAAATAGGTATCAACCTCCAGCTTTTTTCTCAAAGCTCTACTCATTAATAAACACTTCTAGAAAACAAACAAAAAAATCAGCTCTAAGATGCAGAAAGGATAATCAGTATAGGCTCCTCTTGAATCCAGTTTAGGATCATCTGAATGAACTAGGCAGGGAACCTCACATTGCTGTCTAATGGGAAATGGTTTCAAGTGGATGAGCCAAGGTTTCTCCTTGGCTGCTTGCCTGCCCTGACCCCACCCTGTTAGCTGCTACAGGAGGTTTAGCCATTACATTCCTCCTTTAGTATGAATGTATTCATCACATATTTCCGTGAGGGGAGTTTTCCAGGGTGAAGGAGAGAGTGGGTAAAGCTTAGGGCAAGAGAGAATGCCAGACACACTTCTCCTCGGGCCAGCACTTGACCTTATGTAACGGGGCCTCATGCTCCAACTTGTTTTCTTTGATTCTTGCTGAAGGATTTGTGTGGTGGATTGTGACTTAGTGTTTTCAAATCCTGGATTCAAGTTTTACCTTCCACCTAATCTGTTGTTTCATCTTCTACAACATGAGAAGATTATTTTATCTCACAGTGTGATGAAAGGTAATACTAAGTCCACAAAAATACTCCCTATTACTACATTTAATTCTAAATCTACAAAAATATTCCCTATTACTGAATTTTTACTGAAGTTTCCCCTTGGCAATGGTAGGCTCTCCATCACAATGTGATGGAGACTGCCTCAGGGGGCCGCATAGCCTGGCCCCCTCGTTAGTGCTTTGATGTTTGATGGCTTAGAGAACTTTGTTGCTGTGGTTGCTGTGTGGACTCTGTGTGTTCTTAGAAAAGCACTAACATAATTCTATACCTCTTTAGATTACTTTACTTTTGCAAGCATTTTGTTAATAGCGTGGGTTTGGAGAAATCTCATTTTTGTAACTATCTGATAAAACTGGAGGTGGTTAGCAGTAATTAGACTTCCCAAAATACCAACTTGCCTTAAGTCAAATTCACGCCCAGTAGATCTGAGTCTCTCTCTTGGCACAGTGTGGTCCAGAACCAGCAGCACCCAGGAGCTCATTAGAAATGCAGGCTCATGGGCCTAACCCAGATCACATATTTAACAAGACGTTCATGTATGTGAACGTTCAAGAACACTGCCCGGTCAGACCTAACTCCTAGTTTTCAAAAGGGGTGAAGGTAAGAATTATTTGCTATGCTGTTCTTGTCACTTGCTCAGCTATGTAGACTGGCCAAAAGAAATAAATTTATAGTCACCATATTAGGTTAAATAGAATGTATTAGATTCCTCCTTCATGTCAGATCTTATTTTAGGTGGGAGGGAAGCAAAAAGGAAGATATACATCATTTTAAAGCTGACACAGTATTACAATAAATGGCATGTAAGAGAGCATCGAACATTGCCCAGAGCAGGAAGACAGTGTCAGGCTTAAAAGCCTGCATTCTAGAGAGAAATAGAAGCCTGCTCCAGGACTTACCTCTGAGAGAGTAATTTGTAGACACTGATCCCATTTGACCCCAAGAAAAAGAACATTTTCTTATATAATTAGGATGTAATTATCAGAGTTAGGAACTTTAAACCAGGTTTGTTTTTTTGTAATCACAGTCCGTATTCAAATTTTGCCCGTTAGGGTGGAAACACACTGACCTTATCGTCTTTGGCTCTCTTGCAGGTGCTTCCATAGGCTGAACTTAACAGGAAGTAGACAAGCAAGGCAATCCAGATGATTTCATTCTTAGTGGTCAGCCTCTGGGAGGAGAGCGAATGGATCTCAGTGGGATTAGAGGAAACAGAATTACCAAGTAAATAATTGCAGACAGCACTGCAAGCAGAGGGAGCAGTATGTACAGAGGCAGTGAGGTGTGAAAGACCAAAAATTGTTGAGAAGCATTTTGGAGTGCATTGTCATCAAAGCAGCTAAGGTTGGGTCATTGGTAGAAGTATTACATATCAAGCTCTGAGGTCTTTGGAATTGGTTTTTGGGCAGGGAGTGGTAACAGTTCAGGGCAGAGATGAAGAAAGATTTGCTAAATTAGTTGCAGAGAAAAAGGCAAGGTATTTGGGACATTTATTTAAAAGATGTGATAATGGCAGCTGCCAAATGGTGGGGGTTGGGTGCCTTCCTATTTGACATGAGATTACAAATCTCATCAACTCTGTGAGACAGGTATTTTTCTCATTTTCTCAATTTTAATTATAAGACATAAAAATTGCTTGGAGTTGCCAGGGGGGCATACCAGGAGTTCTAACCAAAGCTCTTGGAAAATGGGAGAGAGGGGCAGATCTGGACTTGGGAGACATTCACCTTGTCCATGTAAGAGTTGCAATCAACAATCGGGGTACTATTTCTGTTGGTTCAGTATTTATATAGGTTATTTTTATTGTTGGTATAATTGGCCTATTCAACATGGCAGGGCAGCTGGGAGATCACAGAGGCTGTGGTTCAGCATGGCAACAGCAGAAGACCCTGTAGCATCTCACTGAGAAGCAAAGGGTTTAAGTTCTATATTAGGGAACTAAATGTAAATGGTATAAAATAAAATAATTTATAAAAACAAAACTGAATAAATCACAGATACATGCAGAAAAACAACATGCTACTGAACAACCAATGGGTCTAAAGAGACTGATACATTCATGAAAAGGAAAATGGAAGTACAACATACTAAAACTTATGGGGGTTGGGGAATGCATCAATAGCCATTCTAAGTAAGAGGAAGTAATAAAGATCAATGAAAGTAAGAGCTGGCTCTTTGAAAAGACTTAAAACTGACAAACCTTTGGCTAGACTCCTCCAGAAAGAAAGGGCTCAAATAAAAGAGGGAGCATTATGACATACAAGCAACTATATGTCAACAAATTTTCTCACAGAAATGAAAATAAGACTACCCACCTAAAAATGGCTGATGTTACCTTAAGGAGCCTGAAAAGAACAGAGGTCCCTGAGAAGAAATAAATTTCTTGAAACATACAAGCTACTAACAATGAATCATGAAGAAATGAACTCTAAACAGACTGGTTACTAATCAAGTACCAGTCAGTTTCACAGGTGAATTTTATTAAACATTCAAAGAGTTATTAACATCACTCCTCAGAGGGAATACTTTCAGACTAATTTTGCAAGCCCTGCCTTACCCTGATACCAAACAAGGACACGAGAATTTATAGGCCAATATCCCTAATGAATGCAGATATAAAAATCCTCAATATTAGCAAACAGGGTAGAATGACACATTGAAAGGTTCATACACTATGATCATTTCAATAGCTGCAAAAGAAGTATTTGACATAATTCAACAGCCAGTTACGATAAAAACTCTCAACGTTGTACTGGAAGTCCTAGCCAGAATAATTAAGTAAGTGAAAGAAAGGCATCCAAATTGGAAAGAAAAAAGTAAACTCTTTGTACATGACATGATATATATGTATATAGACATCCCTAAAGAGTCCACCAAAAATACTGTAAGAATAAAAGAATTCAGTAAAGTTACACACTAATAATAAATATCAGAAATTAGAAAATGATGCCACTTACAAGTACATCAAAAAGAATAAATTAACCTAGCAGTAAATTTAACCAAGGAGGTAAAGACCTGTATATTGAAAACTATGAAATTGATGAAATGAAGGGAAATATGTTCCATGTTTATGGACTGGAAAAATTATTAAAATATCCATACTACCCAAAGCAATCTACAAGCTCAATGTAAGTCCTCTGAAAATTGCAATCACATTTTTTTCACAGAAATAAAACAGTAAAATTTGTGCAAAACCAGAAAGGACCCTAAGTAATGAAAGCAATCATGAGAAAAAACAGCACAGCTGGAGGTATTATGCTTCCTGATTTCAAACTATATTGAAAAGCTCTAATAAGCAAAACAATATGGCATTGGCATTAAAACACACACAGGGATTACTAGAATAGAGAGCCCAGAAATAAACACATGCATATATTGTCAATTAGTTTATAACATAGAAATCAAGAAAATACCAGGGGGAGAAGACAGTCTCTTTAATAAGTGCTGCTGGGAGGACTGGATAGCTGAATGCAAAAGAATGAAACTGACCACTCTTAAACCATACAAAAATAAACTCAAAGTGGGTTAAAGACTTAAATATAATACTTGAAACCAAAAAACTCCTTGACATTGTTTTGATGACTCTTTGCATTTACTACCGAAAGCAAACACAGACAGCACAAGCAAAAAAAAAAAAAAAAAAGGAGAGAGAAAAGCCACAAGTGGAACTATATCAATCTAAAAATCTGCAAAGGAAGCCATTAATAAAATGAAAAGGCAGCCTATTGAATGGGAGAAAGTATTTGAAAATGAAATACCTAAGCACTTAAGACCCAAAATATATAAAGAACTCAGGCAATTCAATTTTGCAAAAAAAAAAAAAAATCCAATTAAAAAATATGCAGAGCATCTGAGTAGACATTTTTGCCAAAGATGACACAGAGAGAGGGTCAACAGATACATGAAAAGATCTTAATATCATTAAGTGTTAGGAACATGCCAATCTAAAACCACAATGAGATATCACCACGTGCCTGTTAGAATAACTCTTATCAAAAAGACAAGGTAACAAGTGTCAGTGAAGATATGGAGAACAGGGAAGGAACCCTTGTGCACTGTTGGTAGGAATGTAAATCAGTGCAGCCACTCGGGAGGTTATTCAAAAATTATAAGTAAAAACCCCCAGAGGGTCTAACAATTCCATTACTTGGTATTTATCCACAGAAAATGAAAACACTAACTCAAAGAGATAAGTGCACCCCCACGTTCATTACAGCCTTATTTTCAATAGCCAAGATAAGGAAACAACGTAAGGGTCCATTGATGGATGAATGAGCAAAGAAAATTGGTATTTATAGACACACCATGAACTATTACTCAGCCATAAAAAGAAGAAAATTTTGCCATTTTGTGACAACAGGGATGGCCCTTGAGGGCATCATGCTAAGTAAAATAAGTAAAACAGAGACAGACAGATGCTGTATGATCTAAAAAAAAAGGGCCAAGCTTATAGATTCAAGGAACTGATTGGTGTTTGCCAGAGGCATGCTGTGGAGGGGGAGGGAGGTGAAGACGGGGAATGCTGTGAGCCAAATGGCTGGAGGAGGTCAAGAGCTTCAAACGTCCACTTGTAAAATAAATACATCATGAGGGCATAATATACAGCATGGTCACTATTCTTAATATTACTATGGTACATATTTTAAATGATAAAGAATTAGATCTTAAAAGTTACAAGAAAAAAATTAACACTATGTGTTGATAGATGTTAACTAGACTTAGGGGAATCATTTTTCAATACAGCCTTACCTAGTTTTATTATACTCCAGATACAGCCTTTTTTTTTTCAACAAATTGAAGGTTTATAGCAACCCTACATTGATCGAGTCTGTTAGTGCCATTTTTCTAACACCATTTGCTCACTTTGTCTCTGGCTCACATTTTGTTAATTCTCACAATATTTTGCACCTTATTATTGTATTTGTTATGGTGATCAGTGACCTTTGATGTTACTACTGTGATTATTTTGGGGCACCATGAACTGCACTCATATACGATGGCAAAGTTAACTGTTAAGTGTTGTGTGTGTTCTGACTGTCCCGCTGTTTCCCATGTCTCTCCCTCTCATCCAGCCTCACTGTTCCCAGACACAACGATATTGAAATTAGGCCCATTAATAGCCCTACAATGGCCTTTTAAGCGTTTAAGCAAAAGGAATGGCTTCATGTCTCTGACTTTAAATGGAAACCTAGAAATGACTAAGCTTAGTGAGGAAGGCACGTCAAAGCTGAGAAGAGATAAGCTGAAAGCTAGGCTTTTTACTCCAAACAGCTAAGTTGGGAAGGCAAAGGAAATTAAAAGGGAACATACGAATGATAAGAAAGTGAAACAACCTTAGTGCTGATATAGACAAAGTTTTAACAGTCTAGATAGAAGAGCAAAACAGCCCTTAAGCTGGTTAAACATTTCCTTAAGCCAACGCCTAATCCAGAGCAAGACCCTCTCTTCAACACTTTGAAAGCTGAGAGGGGAAGAAGCTGCAGAGGAAAAGTTTGACACTAGCAGAGGTTGGTTTGTGAGGCTTAAGGGAAGAGCTTTCTTCATAACATAAGGTGAAGAAGCAGGTTATTAAGAAAATCTAGGTAAGATAATTCAGGAAGGTGCCTATACTGAACAACAGATTTTCAGTGTAGATGAAACAGCCTTCTATAGGAAGAAGATTACATTGAGGACTTAAAGAGCTAGAAAAATCAGTGCCTGGCTTCAAAGCTTCAAAGGACAGGCTGTCTCACTTGTAAGGAGTTGATGGGGCTGGTGACTTGAGGTTGAAGCCAGTGCCATTTATCATTTGGAAGTCTTAGGACACTTAAGAATTATGCTTAGTCACTCTTTCTGAGCTCTGTAAGTGGAACAAAGCCTGGATGACTTTATAGCATGGTTTGCTGAGTATTTTAAACTCACTGGTGAGACCTAGTGCTCAGAAAAAAAGGTTCTTTTCAAAATATTACTGCTCATTGACCATTGATCCAAGAACTCTGATGGAGGGACACAATGAGATTCATGTTGTTTTCATGCCTTTTGATCCAACATCCATTCTGCAGTCCATGGATCAAGGAGTCATTTCAATTTTCAAGTCTCATTATTTAAGAAGTCTAATGGTAAGGCTATAGATGCCCTAGATAATGATTCCTCTAACAGATGTGGGAAAGTAAAATTGAAAACCTTCTGGAAAGGATTCACCATTCTAGCTGCCTTCAAGAAAATTTGTAATGCATAGGAAAAGGTCAAAATACCAACATAAGCAAAACAGAAAAGGAGTTTGGAAGAAATGATTCCAGCCCTCACAGATGACTTGACTTGGAGGAATTACAGACTTCAGTGGAGAGGTAACAACAGATACAGTAGAAACAGCAAGAGAACTAGAAATGGAGCCTGAATATGTGGCTAAGTTGCTGCATCTCATGATCAAACTTTGATGAGGAGGTACTGCCTTATGGATGAGCATGGAAAATAGTTTCTTGAGATGGAATCTCCTCTTGGTGAAGATGCCGTGAAGACTTTTGGAATGACAAAAAGGGATTTAGAATATTACATAAATTTAGCTGATAAAACAGCAGCGGGGTTTGACAGGATTGCCTGGAAGAACTGTGGGCAGAATGCTATGAAACATTGCACGCTACAGAGAAATCAGTTGAGAAAGGCAGAGTCCATCATGCGGCCCACTTCATGGCTGTCATATTTTAAGCAACTGCCACAGCTGCTCCAACCTTAACCAGCCGCCACCTGGGTCAGTCAGCGGCCATCAACATCGAAGCAAGACCCTCCACCAGCAAAAAGACGACAGCTTGCTGAAAGTTCAGATGGTGGTGAGTATTTCTTTCGGCAATAAACTATTTTAAAATTGAATGCCTATACATTTTTCAAGACATAACGCTACTGCACCCTTAATCAAGTCCAGTAGCGTATAAATCCAACTTTTATATGCACTGGGACACCAAACAATTCATTTGACACACTTTCCTGTGGTTGTCTGGAATGAAACCTATGATTTCTCTGAGATGTGCCTGTATTATAAAAATATTGTATCATTATGTTATACACCTGAAACTAATATAATATTATGTGTCATTTATACCACAGCAAAAATAAGAAAATAGATAGCTGCTCTGACAAGTTATTAGTCTCTAGGAACAATACCTCCAGCTCATTATTGAAGACATAGCTCGCCTTGAATGAAGCATACCTGATTTGTTCTAGACTCTGCCACTCTTTTATTTTATGACCTTTCAAATGCTACTCAACCTCTCCCTGGGAATTAGGGCTTTTTGAGCTCTTGAACTAAGAATAGTATTTTCCAGTCAGAAAGTTATTTCAGCAAAATATTTCAAAGTCCTTGAGTTAGAAGGAATAGATGTTTAAAATGTCTCACACAAGACTGTGGCTAGATTTTGATCAAAATTCAAAGGTTCCTTACTTTAAATAGACCCTACATTCGTGTTTCTTAATAACCTGAAGAACATGTATTATGTATTTTTCATTTGGGGAACCAAGTCGAAAATATTTTGCATGTGGAACAGGAATCATTTCAGGAACTATGGAAACCACTAATCTACCATAATGCTTTCTATTGTGTTGGAAACATTTCTTTCTTTCTTTGGTTGCTTGAGGTTCTATTATGGTTGAGAGACAATAGATGATTTTATGTTTCATGGGAAAAACACAGACTTCAGATATTTGACCTGAGATAATTGTGTATCACATTGAGAATGCATTGCCCATGTTTTGAAACTATGTATTTTTAAACCACAAGAAAGTGTGGAATACACTCTATCCTGGGAGCTTTCCTTTAGTATCTATAAAATCTCTTTGTGGATTTTTAATATATGCTATATATGGTTGTATTGTATATTATATCTCTTATTAACTCTAGTGCTATCACTAATGTTTTAATATATAACTGTATGTGCCTCAAGGGAGCAGTTTATGTGTTTTACTAGGAAGGAGCACACAAAAAATTCTCCCTGCTGTTCCCTTCTATCATAAATTAATATCCACTACCAGGGGACCTCTTATGATGTAAAATTGTCATCCTGTGAGTGGTATAGATGAAATTACAGTGGAGGCAAGCTGAACAGTAACCAGAGAGAAAGATGGCACTTACTCAGCTGTATGTGGGACCCCTGGTGTCTTATATTAATTTATGATAAATAATTGACTAATTGCAAAGTTCAATAATCTGCTTTTTTTAGTCACAGTTATCTCTTAGTGTAAGTGCATTTTACATTCTAAAAATGTGGAATCGTTTTTGCCAGCTCCGCAGCTCTCTCTGATTTCTGCAAGAGAAGGTTCTAGCCAGTGAGAGCGGCTGGAGGACGTATGCTTCCGAGTTACACAGTGACCAGCCCTGCTTTTCATTTTGGCAGTTAAAGGAGTTATGAGAGAAGGAGATGGATCCATAGTGTCGGCCTGTGTGCTGTAGTGTGACAGTTGCCTGGCAACCTACTGTAGAAAGTAAACATTGGACTTGTATCTGTATTAATCCCCTCTTGTTGTCAAGGTTTATAGGTATTTAATATATTAAGCTCAGGAAACACTTAAAAGCAATCTGGTTTTCTCCTTTGATGATCCTCTGCAGTTGTATAAGATTGCTGGATGCCACCGAAAAAGGGTCCTGGGGAGCCAGCAGTAGAGGATGCCATAACTAGATCTGGGGTATGTCTGAACATCTCTTAGAGGAGTCTGAGTCTGACCTTGCTGTCTCAGGTCCCTTACTTTTATCTCGTCCAAGAATGTATCTCTTCACTTGAAGAACATTTGTTAGATGTGCCTGTATACTTACTTATATAACCCATACCAAATATAGGCTAGGGTACAAATGTGAGACAGACTGAACCCCTGGCCTCCAACTGTGGGCTGAGAACTTTGTCATTCGTGTGCAGCACACCTGGGGAGCACTGTGCTCACTTTTCACAATCAGGGCACACACCCGTCAGTATTAGGTATTCTCTTTACACTCTTCAGAGATAAAAGCAAGCTGTGGATTATTATACCCAATGTCTCATCTGTTACTCGTGGCTCTAACCCAAGCTTCCCTGGTCCACCCATTCCCAAGGATGTTCCCTAACAGAGGTCATTACCCTGGTCTAGTGGGTCCTGTATCTTCATCCCTCTTCTCCATGCCTCAGCTTTACTTTCAGAGTCTTCACTCTTTCTGACTTCAGTGTAGCTTACCTTCACCTCCATCACTGATTTTCCCTGTAAATCAGGGTCACACAGAAAAGCTGTGAGGGAAAGTTGTCTAAAAGATGGCATATTTACTGACAAGAAAACTCTTCTTCAGGATGGGGACTGCCTCAAAATTCTAGAAATGGACAATGTCTCAAGATGAAATAAATGGTGTTTCAATACATAAGCTAATGATATGAACAGATCACTTTTTATCATTCCAGGTTGTCGCAGGTGGGGACACTTGGCCATTAGTCTTCAATAATGCCATTATTTTAGCCCACTGAGAAAGTAAAAAAATGCTCAGTGCTTTGACCCTTGTTATAATCATATGACTGGTGGGTCTTTTTAGTGGCCCCAACACACCCATGATGTCCATTAACAGGTTTTATCCCAGATCAGTACATCTGGTCATAAGTAACAAAGGGGTGAGAGAACAGAGTCAAATCAAAATGACCTCTCCCCCACCTCTGTCACTCAGCACACTCTTCCCCGCCACAGCTCATCAGGAAGGACATATTTATTAGGTATGTGACTGAATCTGTCAGCGTTTAACTGGGGGAGCCAAAGCAGCATATTATGAAATAAAGATTCATTAGAGGAATGAGACCTTACGCAACTGTCACAGAAGCGAGAGAGGGAAGGATCGAGAAGGGAGGGAGACATGAAGGCTTGGCTAAAAGTCACCGAGCAGCAGTCCTGAAGCCCTGGGGCTGGTGGGCAAGTCAGAGTTTGTGAGGAATCTGGGGAGCAGGCATGTCTCATTGCCAGGTAGGGACATGAAGGGAAGCAGGCAAAGACCCTGGTGGCAACTGCTTCTGTAGGTATTCAGCCAAACACCTGGTGGCAAGCCTGGGTCTCACTGCTGGCCAGCAGTGCTGCCATTCATGAGAAAAAGCTGGGGAAAGAAGGACAAGCCGGCACCCATGGACTCCTGTGAATGGTTTGCACATTTAACCACAGGCACCTGCAGAGAATAATGGCTGCCACTTCACTTCTGTTTCCCCCGACTTATGCCATTGCTTAGCCTGGGACCATACAGGGACGAGGATTCAAGGACATATTCCTTCAGATGAACCAGGTTGATAAATTGCCAGTCTTTATGTAGAGGTGAGTTAAGCCTTCTCCACACACCCCCATCACCCGCTCCTTGGCAGGTCCTTTAGGTGTGTGAAAGCCCAAATGTGGGTCCTCCAGCAGATGTTTGCCGGAGACTTCTCATCCCCCAGCTACAGCACAGCCCCTTCAGATGGGTGACCAGTTTAGCCTTTTCACGTCCACTTGAAAGTTAGTCACAAGTTCTACCATGCTAGTCATGAGGGACCAGAGATTATGCATTTATGTCTGTAAGTGCTCACTTTTGAGGGGTTTTACAGGGGCAGCAATCCAGTGCGAGGATGACAGTCGAAGGTTAAATATTTGTAGTGCTAGGAAATAAAAAGGAGATTGCTCACAGGAGGGAAGTCCACAGCAGGCCGGCACTGTGAGTGGGGGGCCTTGGAGAAGGGGGCCACGAGGAAGCACTGAAGACTGGGCAGGACAGCATAAGCTCGGTGCTAGCATCATAACGGAGGCGGCTGTGGCTCAGATGGTACTGCTGGCAAGGGTTACATTAGCTCTGCACAAGGAAAAATAATCATAAGGGCTAAGATGGGAGTGACTCAGGAAGGAAATTTAGGACAAAGGTTATAAATGAGAAAAAGAATGAGATAGAAAAAATTCAGTAAAACATCAACATATATGCCTGAAAGTGGTGTATTTTGGTAGGAACCAAGTTCTTCCTGTGTTTAAGACATTTGTCCTTAGATGATTAATATCGCCGGTTCACTCTCAGAAGCAAGTTGTAGTACTGGATCGGCATAAAACTTCCTGGATCAAAATTACAATAAAAAAAAATCCCCATAGCTTATTTACCAATTCAGGAGGATAAGCTTCAGAAATGACCCAACAGAATAAAGGAGGCCACGGGTTATCATGTGGTCAAAAGACTTGAAGTGGGTCAACCTTTGAGGATAACAGTTCCTTTCCCTAATAGCACTGCCTTAAGATCCATCTCAACTCTCATATTGTTTAAGATTTCTCCCTGAATTTACTATTCCTCTCTTGTAATAAGGCCTGGATCATTTCCACAGTAGATTAGCCAACTGACTGCTGTTCTCTATCAAAGAGCAGACTTGACAAATGCTCTTTTTCTCTGGCATAACTCAGTTTGGGTCATATCCACAGAGACACCACTGTGATGGACTGAATCATGTGCCCCTCCCTCTCCCACCAGGTCACGTGCTGAAGTCCTAACCCACAGTCTCTCAGAGTAAGACTGATGGACAGTATTTGGAGGCAGAGTCTTTAACTGGCACTTACATTTGAATGAGGTCATTAGGATCGGCTCCTAGTTCAACATGACTGGAGCCCTTATAAGAAAAGATTAAGGGTTTTGAGCAGGGGGAAGATGGGCAACAGGAAGATCCTGAGCTCACTTCCTCCCACTGAGGTAACGACTCCATGTAATGCTCTTCCTCTGCAAACGACCTGAAGGCTGGCTGAACAGATCTCCTACAGACAGGAAGATGTAAAAGGAAGGCCACACAGAGAAAAGAAGGCAGAGATGTGATCAGAAACCAAGCCCTCAGTGTGGTGACCTGCAAGTGGGAGGGATATCACAGGAGCAGACAAGCATGAGGATCAAGGCTCATATTGGTCACCCACAGACCTGCACCACGAAGCTAAGCCCCCATAAAGTCAGCCTTGAACACCAGCTGGGCATGATGTTGGGAAAACTGGAAGGCCGTGGGAGGCCAAGTCTCCACAGGGCGAGGGCTGGTGTGCTGTGTGAAGCAGTCTAGGACCCCCACAGAAGCCAGAAGCAGTAGTCTGAAAAGCACTGGAGTTATATATGAAGGAGATTCTGTGACTACCTTTGGAACATGTGCTGGAAGGACAAGGATCTATAGGAACTTTCCCCATGGCAGGGGATGCTGGAAGGTACTATTTCTCCTCCTCTTCTGAAGCTTAGCTGGCTGGGTGCTTTCAGGAGCTAATTCTGACACTTGCCATCTAATGTGCTAGCACAGCTTCCCCACCCAACCTGCCTTACCTAGCAGGTGTCCATCCAAAGCAGCTCCAACCCCCGCATACCCAGTGGATACCATACCTATGCCTTTGTTCACAAGAACAGACCTTGTGACAGTCTACCACAGTGGCTGGCCAGTGCTGATGAGGTGAAACTGTGTGTACTACTTGTTTAAATGGGAGTGGAGAGTGTCTGGGGCAGGTGCAGACCCAACGGCTGTGGTAAAAGGGAGATTGTTTTGGAGGTAGAGAAGCTCCAAGAGTTTGTACAGACACCCCATCCTCCCAGAGAAGACAAGCTCTTTGGGTTTGTTGTAAAGTACCTGCTGCATCAATAAAGCTCTTGGCTTATTAAAAAAAAATGTCAGAATGGCTAATATTGAAGAGACAAGAAATAACAAGTGTTGGTGAGCATGTGGAGAAAAGGAAACCCTTTGCACTGTTGGTGGAATGTAAATTGGCAAAGCTACTATGGAAAACAGTATGGAGAAAATTAAAAAATATAAGTATAATATGACCTAGTCATTCCACTTCTGGTATTTGTTGAAAGAAAACAGAAACACTAACTTGAAAAGAAATATTTATCCTTGTGTTTATTGCAGCATTATTTACAATGGCCAAGTTATGGAAACAACCTAAGTGTCCATCAGTAGATAATTGGTATATATATGTAAAGATGTAGTACATATATACAACAGAATATTTGACCATAAAAAGGAATAAAATAATGCCATTTGTGACAACATGGATGTACCTAAAGGGTATTAGGATTATGTTAGGTGGAATAAGTCAGAGAAGCAACAATATCATTTGGTATCATTTACACGTGGAATCTAACTAATAAAGTAAACAAACAAGAAAACTAGAAACAGTCTCAGTAATACAGACACCATGCTGGTGGTTGCCAGGGGTGATAGATGAAATAGCGAAGATGATTAAGAGGTAAAAACTTCAGTTATAAAATAAGTGACTCATGGGGATGAAAAGTACAGCATGTGGAATAAAGTCAGTAAGACTGTAATAATTTTGTGAGGTGATTGTAACTACCTACAGATTGTACCTACCTACCTGAAGATTATAACTACACCTATGGTGAGCATTTTGTAGTGTCTATAATTGTTGAATCACTATGTTGTACATCTGAAACTAATGTATGTCAGCTGCATTTCAATTAAAAATTAACAAAAATTTTAATCAGTAGATACTAAAGCAGATTGCTTTCCCTTAAGTGGATGGGCCTCACCCAATCAGTTGAAGGCCCAAATAAAACAAAACATTGTCCTTCCCTCAAATAGAGGGGGGTCTCCTCCTGTCTGACTGTTTAATCTGGGTTGTTAGTTTTTTCCTGCCTTTGGATATTATCTAAAGATTAACTTTTCTTGGGTCTGAAACCTACAGGCCTCAGACTGGATCTTATGCCATCAGCCCTCCCGGTTCTCAGACCTTCAGACTCAGATAGGAACTATACCATTAGCTCTTCTGGGTCCCCAGTATGTTAACAGGAGATATTCGGATTTCTCTGCTTTCATAATCTCTTGAATAAATTCCTTACAATAAGTCATATACATGCGGTTATGTATACATACATGCACACACACATATACACAGGTACGTATATATCATCTCCATCCTGTCGGTTCTGTTCATCTGAAGAACCTAGTGACTAACACATTAGTACTAAAAGATGTCAAGTGCTGTGGCTTAAGGCCCCTGTGATGGCAACCTTACCAAACTATTATAACTACTATTTTGAAACTGAAAGCAACAGTTATACTTAAAAACACTGTCATTTTATCCTCTGAGATGAACCAATGAATTGCAAAGCCAAAGGTTCTATCATATTTCTCCTTAAAATAAGACCAGAGAGAGGGTATGATGATCAGTATCAGAGTAGGGTGGTTTAGTAAAACATTCAGGAAATTTAGAGCCAGTTTTATGTTTGAAACTCCTCTCTGTGCAACTTAATTCTGCTTGTGTGATGTAACTATTAAAACCTGTTTCCTCACTTGTCAAACATGGGTATCAGCTGATTGTGCTCCTGTTCAAGATGACAAGATGAACATAGGAAGATCCTGAACTCACCTCCTCCTATGGACACACTGAATCTATAGCTACATGTGGAACAGTTTCCTCTGGGGGAAAAAAAACCCCAAAAAATGAGCAGCATGACTTCTGCCAATGAGCAAATGAGAAATGCACATCAGAGCAGGTAAGAGATGCTGAGACACAATCTTACCCTAAATGTCACCCCTAGTATGTGACTCAAAATTGAGAGAGAACTCAAAACACCAAGCTTCTTAAGGAGCAAAGGGTCTGAACCCCACAACTGGTACCCCAGCTTTAAAGACCTCACCTCAGAGGTGAGCCCCGCAAACAGGTAGCATTGAAAAGCAACAGGGTTTGCATTTAGAAGACTCAAAGAGCTATGGAGAATTCAGAAACTGTTCTGAAAGCGCTTATGTCCATGGATTTACCCACCCCAGAGGCTGCAGACCAAAAGACACCCAGATGTTCTGTGAAAGAGGCTTATTTGCTTATCTTAAAGCATTGGCCTAATGGGTAGGTATCTATTTAACCCACATCTAACAGCCTACAGAAATACTCTCTGGGGGACAGAGCCCAGCGGGCTCACACACTTCCACACTGCTTCTGCCTCACTCCAGCTCACCGGTTTGTCCTGGAGAGGAGCTCCTACCCATCTGGCCTCCTGATTTTTGTGGCAACAGCCCAGAAAACCCCTATAAGTTGTCTAGCTTTGCTGGCCAGTAGGGTTTATTCTTGGAGGTCCCACAAGAACATAATAGAGAGTTCTCAACTGGCCACCACCCCCAAGGCATAGCAATAGGTAGCAAACAGAAATGCCTCATCTTTCCATGAAAAAGACCTATTAGCTTATCTTCATTGCTGTGGCCTAAGAGGCAGGCTTAGCATTATGGAGGCAATGCTCTCCATAGACCTCAGAAGGCAGGTGCTATCTGTGTGTACTGTCTTCATGCTCTCTCTCTGCTGTGCTGCAGAGAGCCAGGATCTGGTGGGAAGCTTACACAGGTCTGATGCCCCAGTCTGTACATCTGGTGCTGTGCTTTCTATGACCGCTGCCCAGGGAACACCCTTTGGGTGCCTGGCTCTGGTAGCCAGCAGGGTTTGCATTTGTGGGTCTCACAGGTGTGTAACAAATGGAAAAACAGTTCTTGGCAGGCTCCCACCTCCAGGGCCCAACACGAAGAGTAGACTGAAACTCACCTCTAGTGTTTGTGTAAAAGGGGCCTCTCTGTTTATCCTTGTGCTGTGGCCTAACGTACAGGCTTTTGTTTGGCACACATCTAAGGGCCTACTGAGATGCTGTCCAGGAACAGAGGGATGCCATCTTTGCATCACCTCCTGCCTCACTCAGGTCACTGGTATCTTCCAGAAAGCCTGTACACTTGTCTGGCACCCCAATTTTTGCAGCTGCCACCGAGGGAACACTTTGAGATTGCTGGACTCTGGTGGCCAGCAGGGCTTATGCTGTGGTCCCTCAGAGCTGCTGTATGTATTTGCATACTTTAGAACTGCTCCCTGTGGGTCTGGCTTCCAATCAGACTGACACTAGGTGCAGACTGAGATCCTCCCCCTGGGACACTGGCATGTCTTGGCACACCCTCAACTACTTGGGGCCACTAAAAACGAAATGGATCCTTGGACACTACAAAGCTTTGAGAGGCCAGCAAAAGTCAGGGCAGGGCTGAACCACAAGACTCACCTCCTATACAAGGCCACTCCTTCAAAAGTGGGGTAGGTGCTCTTTCATGTATTGCGTATACCCAACAGAGAGTCAGGCAAAAGGAAGAAACAGAGAAATAAGTTCTGAATGAGGAAACAAGGTAAAACCTCAGAAAAAAATTCCTATGAAATAGAGACAACTGATTGAGATGTTAAAGAGTTCAAGATAATGGACATAATGATGCTCACTGAATTCAGGAGAAGAATGGATGAACACAGTGAGAACTGAGAAAATATAAGATGTCTGTACCAACAGGAGTTACTGAGCTGAAGAATACGGTAATTGAAAAATACCGGAGATGGTTTCAATAGCAGACTCGATGAAGCAGAAGAGAGCATATGTGAACTCGAACACAGGATGGTGGAAGTTAATCACAGCAGCAAAAAGAAGAATGAAAAAAGTGAAGAGAGCTTACAGGATGTTTGGGACATCAAGCAGACAACATTCATATCATAGAGAGAGATTCCAATTGGAGAAGCAAGGGAAAAAGGAAGAAAACTCACTTGAAGAAATAATGGCTAGAAAGTTCCCTAAACTGGGGAAGGAAGCAAACATCCAGATCCAGGAAGCCCAGAGTTTAAGATATGTTGAATTCAAAGAGACCCACACCAAGACAAATTTATAAATAAAGTGTAAAAGTTTAAAGACAAGAAGAGAATCTCAAAAGCAGCAAAAGAGAAACAGCTGGTTTTGTGTAGGGGAACCCCCTTAGGACCACTTGCAGACTTGTCCAGTGGAAAATGTGCAGGCCAGAAGGGAGTAGCACAATACATTCAAAGTGCTAAATGAAAAAAAAAAATAACTTCCACCAAAAATAATCTGCCCAGAAAGTCATCATTAAATGAAGAGATAATGGAGTTTACTAGACAAGCAAAAGCCAAGCGTTCATCAATGTTAACAGCCTTAGATGAAGTATTAAAGGGATTGCTTTAACCTGAAATGAAAGGATACTAATTAGTAAGAGGAAAACAAATGAAAGCATAAATCATACTGGTACAGGTAAATATATACCAAAATTGAGAATAGTCTGATACTGTAAAAGTGCTAAGTTAATCACATAAAGATACCATGAAGCTTACAGACAAAAGTAGTAAAGTAACTACAATAATTTGTTACAGGAATCACAAGATAAAAAGATGTCAATTATGCCACCAAAAACAAAATGGGAGGTGGGAAATGCAGAGCTTAAGAATATCTATATTCAAAATAAGTTATCAACTTCGAATGTTTTAAATATAAGTTGTTTTCTGCAAGCCTCATGATAACCCCAAATCAGAAACCTGTAATAGATTTAGAAAAGATAAAGAAATCTAAGCATATCACTAAAGAAAATCACCAAACTACAAAGGGTAAAACAAAAGAGGAAAAAAGGAATGGAAGGTCCACAAAACAGCCAGGGGAAAAAAATAAAAGAAAGAAAATGGCAATAAGCACATAGCTATCACACTTACTTTAAAAATAAGTGGACTAAATTCTCCAATCAAAAGACACAGAGTGGCTGAATGGATTTAAAAAACAAGGCACATCTATATGCTGCCTACAAGAGACTCATTTCACTTTTAAGGACACAGGCTGAAAGCAAGAGTATGGAAAAAAGCTTTTTCATGAAAATGGAAACCAAAAGAAAGCTGGGGTAGCTGTACTTATACCAGATAAAACAGAATTTAAAACAAAGACTGTAATAAGTGACAGAGACACTACGTAATGATAAAGGGGTCAATCAGAAGATATAACATTTGTTAATATGTATGTACCCAATATAGGAGCACCTAAATATATGAAACAAATATTTAACAGACATAAAGGAAGAAATCGACATCAATAGCAATGATAGTTGGGGACCTTCACCAATGGTTAGATCATCAGTAATGGATAGAAAATCAGTAAAGAAACATTGCTTTCAAATGACACATTAAACCAGATGGACTTAGAGATATACAGGATATTCCATACAAAATTCCATACACATTCATCTCAAATATGCATGGAATCTTGCCTAGGATAGAGCACATGTTAAGCCACCAAACAAGTCTTAATAAATTTAAGAAGACTGAAACCATGTCAAGCATCTTTTCAAACACAATAGTATATGATCAGAAATAAATTACAAGAAAGAAAACTGGAAAAATTCTTAAATATGTTGAAAAAAATAACCTGCTATTGTACAACCAATGGGTTAAGAGAAAAAAATCAAGAGACATCAAAAAATACCTTGACAGAAGTGAAAATCGAAATACAACATACCAAAATTTATGAAATGCAGCAAAATTAGATTTAAGAGGGAAGTTCATAGCAATGAATACCCATCAAGGAATAAGAAAAGTATCAGATGAAATTCCTAACTTTACACCTCAATGAACTAGAAAAAGAAAAACAAATGAAACCAAAAGGTAGTAGAAGGAAGGAAATGGTAAGGAACAGAGTGAAATGAGAAAGGAAAAAAAAAGAATAGAAAAAAAATCAGTGAAATTAAGAGCTGTTTTTTTGGACAGATAAAATTGACAAACCACTAGCTAGAATCACCAAGAGAAAAAGAGGTCTTAAATAAAATCAGAAATGAAAGAGGAATTGTTACAGCTGATACCATAGAAATACAAAGAATCATGACTATGTTGGTGTATTACATAGGCCAGCAGATTGGAGAACCCAGAACAAATGGGTTAATTCCTGGACACAAACAACCATCCAAGACTGAACCATGAAGAGATAGAAAATATGAATAGAACAATTACTAGTGAGGAGATTAAATCATTAATCACAAACTTCTCAATAAATAAGTTCCCAAGACCTCGATTGCAATCTATATTACAAAGCTATAGTAATCAAAACAGTAAGGTATCATCCTTAAAAACAGATATATAGATCAATGGAACATAATTTAGAGCCCAGAAATATATCTTCACATATATGGTCAACTAATATTTGACAAGAGAGCCCAAATAATCAATGGGGAAAAGATAGTCTCTTCAATAAATGGTCCTGGGAAACCTGAGTCCCTATATTAAAATTCTCACAAAAATTAACTTCATAAAGATTAAAATGTATGACCTGAAATCATAAAACTTATAGAAGAAAACAAGGAGAAAGTTCCTTGACATTGGTCTTGGGGATGATATTTTTGGATTTGATACCAAAAGCAAAGGCAATAAAAGCAAAAATTACAGATAGTAATGCATCAAAGTACAAACCTGAAGGACACCATCAACAGAATGAAAAGGCAACCTACTGAATGGGAGAAAATATCTGGAAACCATACATCTAAAATATAGAAAAAACTCATTTAACTCAACAGCAGAAAACAAAACACAAACAATTCAATTAGAAAATAGTCAAAAGAGCTGAATAGACATCTTCCCAAAGAAGACAAACATGACTAACAGGTCCACAAAAGGATGAGCGCCATCACTAATCATCAGGGAAATGCAAATCAAAACCGCAGTGAGAGATTGCCTCACACCTGTTAGAATGACTGTCATCGAAAAGAACAAGAGTTGACAAGTGTAACTCTGGGGTGGGGGAAATATTTTCCCAGCCTGGGGAAAACTATCTTTGAACCAAAATTATTCAAAGAGAGAAATAAAGGGGAGAAACCTGTTTAATGCTTCCAAGCGGTTGTCCACTTCTCCTCGCCTGTGTCTCTCATGACCTGGCTGCAGAAAAAGGCCCCCCAACTCACCAAACCTCTCAGGACCAAATATGCCCTCTCTCCCCCTTGTAATCACCTACTGATATGGAGATGGACTACTCTCCACTCCTTGAAAACACCTATTGATACAGAGATGCACTAAGGCCGGGCAAGAGATTTTGGAAATATTGCAATTTTACCCACAATGAGGATGTGGAGAAAATGGAAACTTATGTACTGTAGGTGGAAATATAAATGGTATAGCCACTCATAAACAATATGGAGATCCCTCAAAACACTAAAAATAAAACTACCATATGATCCAGCAATTCTACTTCTGGGTATTTAATGAAAACAAAAACACTAACTTGAAAAGATATATACCTACATGTATATTGCAGCATTATTTACAACAGTAGTGATATGGAAGTAAGCTGTGTCCATCGATACATAAATGGGTAAAGAAAATGTGCTATATTTACATAATGGAATATTATGCTGTATAAAAATGAAGGAAATCTTGCCATCTGCATCAACATGGATGGACCTCAAGGGCATTATGCTAAGTGAAAAATACATCAGACAGATAAAGTCAAGTATCAGGATATTTGTAAGTAGAATATCCTTACATGTAAAATCTAAAACAAAAAAATGGAGCTCATAGATACAGGGGTTTACTAGTTTCCAGAGGCAGCAGATGGGGAGTGCATGAAATGTGTGTAGGAGGTTAAAGGTACAAACTTCAAGTTATGAAATAAATAAGACATGGAAGTATAATGTATTGTGTGGACATGATGTCCATAGTTAATAATACTGTATTGCATATTTGAAAGTTGCTGAGAGTGCAAGTCTTAAAAGTTCTCATTACAAAAAATTTGTAACTAGGTATGGTCACAGATGTTAGCTAGAGTTATTGTTGTAATCATTTTGCAACATATACAAATATTTTGCTGTAAACCTGAAACTGACAGAGTGTTTTATGTCAATAAAAATTATTTAAAAAAACTGATCTGACAAAACAAATAAGTAATGTTGATAAAAGAACTTTGTAAACTGTAAAGCACCTAACAAATATTAGTTATTAATATGAGTAAGTGACAACCAAAAATACTGCATGGTGACATAAGAGATAAGGACTCTATTGGGACCTAAGAGGCCTCAGGAAATATTTATTGATTAATGACCATTAGATGGTCACAGCGGACTCACAGTATGAAGCTGTGACAGTGCTGTAGAATCTTGCAGATTCAAAAAATGCAGAAATCTGTACAAGGAATGATTGCCTAAATTTCTAGCCGTATCTGAAGCTCTGTGACTATAAATTGGCCCATTAATAAATGACAGCTCGGGACAAGTCAGAGGTTGAGGAAAATGGTGCCCCCAGTTCAGTTCACTGCTTGTAACAAACGCCTCAGTTAAAAATAGAGCTAAGCTACTCCAGAGGACATTCTGGCAGAAATACTCCTCTCCCTTTTTTAAAAATGTGTGATATGTGATAGTGATATAAATGTAGCGTGGGGGAAGAGAGGAGCCCCTTCATGTCCGCTTCTTGCTCTCAGAAAGGCTCACCTGAGAGAACTGTGTTATTAGGAAAAGTAAACCACTAACCATTGCTTTGACCACAGAGGCCGGAGATGTTTGTGTTTGTTTCAAGACACCGAGGCCAGAGTTGAGGTCTGGTATTTTCCTCGTGACTGCTGAAGGGGAGGGATTTGGCTTCTGGCAGAACAGAAAGCTGAGCTGACAGCAAAGCTTTCCTTTCAAGCTGTCCAGAGAACACGTTTCTAATCTGAAATTCAAATACTTGACAACAGAGTCTGTGAGCGGGGCTTTGAACAGGAAATCGCTTCACCGTTTTAGCATAATGAATTAGGCAGTTAGATTAAATCCATTTAGTAGGAAAAGAATACTTTCACATGCTTTCTGAAAGAAAAGAGGTGTCTGTGGGGGAACCTTAATTTCCCAATTTCTCAGGATTTATAAAGACAAATGCTCCATGTAAATTTTATCTTGTGTAAAAAGGATGTAAGAAGCCCTGCTTTCCCGGTATGCTTTTTAATGTCAGAGAAACCAAAGGCGATAAGTATAGGTTGGGAGGGTCTGGCTCTTCTCTGTGTCCTGTACTTACCCTGACAATAGTGGATGCATTTTAAATCTGAAACCCTGTCTTAGTCCCTGGCAGTGCTGAGTCCAGTGGGCACAGTGTTGTGCTCTTTTAGGGAACGGGAGAGATGGGGAGGCCAACAGCAAGCTCGGACAGACGAGGCGGATGAAGAGCTGTGCCATCCAAATGACAGGCTCTCCACAGTCCTGGGCATTGTGCCCACAATCCTGAACATGGAAGCAAGCTACTTCATGGCTGGGTTTGTGACTAGAGAGGGGGCAGCAAGCCTGTCGGCGTGGGCAGGGGGAAGACTGCTATTAGCAGAAGGGAAGGGACATGGAACAAGGCTGACCTTGAGGGAGTCTGTAGACAGACATGGCTCGGAGTGGAGGGAACTAGAGAAAGTGAAAAAGAAGAGCAAGAGCAGCCTTAGCATAAACAAGAGGGAGACAAGGACCCCGGGAGAGGAACGGGTTAAGTCTTGTTCTGGGCAGGTCCGCCAGGGGGCGCTGACTGGCGACCAGGCACATCACTGTTCCTGAGCGCGATGAGGACAGACGCGGTCGTGCGGGGCACCGCCTCGGGGCCGGGCCCAAGACGTCTAAGGGACAGCATTCTGCATAATCGCCAGGGCAAATACATAACCAGGTCTGACATCTTTGCATTCACAAATTGCTAGGTAATCTACCCAAACCGTTTCCTGCTCCCCACTGCTCCGGAGCCAAGATGTAAAAAAATATGGTTTCTTTTTAGTCATTGTTTCCAACTTTCCTATACGGAACAGTGGAGTCCTTCCAGTTGGCATGCTGATGAAGACACTGACAGATTACATTACAAAAAGATGTTTTCAAAATCATTCAGGTGTGCCAAGCATGTAATTTATGTTTACAGTTAAAAAAATAAATAAAAACATCTGTGTCCCAATTCCCTTCTTGGAGGGGGATTGGAGACCTTGGCATGTGTACAGATTGGCTGTATGAACACCTACCGGAGTGGATACATGATGAATCAAGCTAAGAAATATTGATGTTTTAAATGCATTAGAACAGTTCTGAAGTGGGATAGTAATGATCGCCCCAGGAGCAAAGTATGAATATTTAATGGATACTGTGCCTCATGGGTAGTGAAATTCCTTCGTGATAGTACTTCAGCCCAAGGAGTGAGGGATGGGCAGAGAGGAGAGTTTCATAGTCAGGTAGCCTGCGTTTATCTGAGTAAAGCAAGACAGAATCCCAAAGTTCAGCCTGCTGCCAGACAATGAGCTTCCCTTTAGAATAACGTTCTGGAGTCCGGGGGAAGGAGGTGCCTAGAAAAGGGCTGTTTGGACAAGGGGGCATGGAGTGCAGTGGGTCCTCTCCCTTGCTTACTACAGAAGACCAGATCCCCTCAACTGAGGCAAAGTCCTTAACTCTGTGAGGAGAGAGAGAGGATATAAAATGCTGAGCTAGAGAGAGTCAAATTCACATTGTAGAAAGGGCTGATGGGGGAGCTTTATTGTGGGGTGGAGAGAAAGCTCCAGGGGTGCTTCTCAAATACAGGTTCTCGCATATGCTGAGGATATCCCTGTGGACCCCTGATCATTTTGTGAGCCCCAGCTCCAGGCCAGGTGAACAGGGCTGCGAGGAGCGAGGAGCCCTGCGAGGAGACAGAGCACTGAGGGGGGGCCTGAGAGAAGGGGTGGGGATCCCCCTGGGAGGGGGTTAGCCTAAAGGGACCTGGTAAAAGCCCAACATTTCTTTCAAATTTGGTGGTTCAGAAATTTATTTGCAATTCCAGTGGAGGCTCATGTTTACTTTGTTATAAAAATGATTTAAAATGACTTACTAACATGCTCATCTGAGCTTCAAGAAGAGGTGCCATGCTTACTGTGCGGGGACGCCTGGCTCCCTGCGCATGCGCTGTGGCCACGCTGAGGAACAGCGGGCTGGCGCCAGCACCGACATCATCACCACAAAGCAAGCTGCTAAAAGCCCGGCACTGACTGTCATTTTCTTACTCAGTCCTACCCCAAAATAACAGAACATGCAAAGTGATCTAAGGAGAGAATCCTTCCCTTCCTACAGCCCTACAATGCTGCCTTTAAAAAATTAACTGGAAAGAAAACTTGGTAACATGACTTCCATTTTTGTTCCTCCCCCAACTACTAGTGATCTGGGGATGATTCCTCCCGCCCCACCTCCCAACTAATATTAAAATATAGTTAGAAACAAATAGCTAATAAGACACAGAAAGTGATCGCAAATGCAAATTTGCCCCATCCAAAGATAACTGAGGTTATCGTTCTCTTCTCACCCCTCCAGAGACAAATTCTAAGTATTAGCAGAGGCACAGGGCAAGCCTTCTAAGTGAAGGACTGTGGAAGACCCTCCAGTATCTGCATGTCTGTTCGATGAGCCTTTTTCCTGCTGGGTTCTGCCAGGTGGTCCCTGAGCATGTGGGCTGCTCAGCTGTCTCGGGCTCATGTGACTGACCCCTACTTGGAGGGCGGATGGGGCTCTTCCAACATTGAAACAAATCGTTCCTCTTTGGAAGTGAAAACAAAATGTACCACAATCAGGAGTCAGGAGAAACATTAGCCATCTATTTGTGTCATTTCACTAGCGTTCATGAAACTTTCTAATGAAATAGCTAATATGTAATGTTCACATTTGAGCAATAGTCGACACTGTGTCTTCCCTTCCTTCATTATTTTCTTCAATTATAAAACAGGCAGAAAACTATTGATTCTCAGCCATAATCTTGAGTCCATCATGTAGTCAGGATAGGACAACAGCCTCAAACATCCTTCATGTGTGTACTATCTTCATATCACCTGTATATATTTATTTTTCATTCTATAACCATAACAGTTTCGTTTTCTTAGGCATGTTCTAAGCAAAAAATATCTATGAAGTTATAGTTTTGATGTGCTGTTCTGTTTCTACGTGTATTAAAACAAGTGTACAACTATTGAAGTATGAGATAAAAAGCATTTTCCATCTGCCACCTCGCTCATCTTGTGAAACCATAGTAACACACACAAAACAGGTGACACTGGATTGTGTCACAACCAGTAGTGTCTAGTATGGGACTGAACACAGGGGGAGGTGGGTGGGGTGGCCTATATTCTGCAGGAGGTAGCAACTCGCAGGGGTGAAGTTGAGTATTAAGTTCCAAGGAGGAGGATTCTGGGCCACAGGCAGGTCAGGAAGAGAGGGAACTGGGCCTTCTTTTGGAACTCCTGAGGGAGGCTGGGGGCTGAGGAAGTGCACTCCTGAATTCATAGGTGTGCGGGGCTGGCGTTGAAGCGCTATAGTCCAACCTTTCTCCTATTCATCAAATGGCTGTTGCAGGGATGGAGAAAGATAATGATTGCTTTTGCTGGATGAAGCAGAAAGTGTCTACGAAAAGAGCAGAACATGCCACTTGGACATAAGGATTTGGGGACATAGCCCCCCAGTAAGCCACTTCTACATCAAGATTATTTTGAGCAGGAAAACCCCTTTGCCCTCTCCCTATTTGCCTAAAAGCAACACATACATTTGTAAAGGTGTTCCCCCTGCACCCCCATCCCGTGCCCTGTCCCTCACCACCAGGACAGAAGCTAATCACTGGAGATGATTTTAGACCTTTATCAGCCAAGAGAAGTATAGGTAACAAATCTTGCTTAAAATCAGCATTCATCTACCATTATTTTCCCCCATGTATTTCCCTTTCCATAATTTGCTGCCCCTAGCTCAAAAGGCCTTTTCCTTTGTATTGTCACTTTTCTAAACATTTTTTCCTGTTGTTATTAATAATTCTACATTATTTTCTCCTTGCCACTGCTATTGGAATAGAATGAGATTGTTTGATTAAAAAATGGATGTCTTTTTTTTCTTCTTGGGCAAGCCAGTACCACCATATCAAGGGCTGGGTAAATGACTCCTGTTTTTGTGCCTGCATTCCAGGGCATGGCAAAAAAGACAGGTGTTTTCCTGGGAGAATAGTACGGACCCTGCAAAAGTGTCCAGCTGAAGTGTGACATTGCCTGAAAGGGTCTGGGCAGCTGGCTCACATGTGGCCAGCAAGACTGCACGCTGCCATGGTACTGACTGCACGGGGAGCATGCGGACATCACAGCTAAAGTGACCCTGGGGGCGCCGGGAGGTGGGCTGCTCTATGGCAGTGTTTCAGCCAGGACCAATTTCAGCCGCATTTCCCTTGTAGTCTGAGTATGCTTGGGAAAATAACGGAAAAGATGACATAGGGTGTGTGTGTGCTCAAGGGCCATGTATTGCTACTGTTGCTAGTTAGTTCTGCAAATCACTAAGTAGAGCAAAGTTGTACGACTGTTTGGGTGGAGTGTTATCTAAGGGCCTGACACAGTGCCCCAGGACACAGCTCTATTACTATTACTGCTGTGCTAAGTATAATAAGAGGGACACTTCTATTTTGCTTACTATGCATAGGCCACGCTTCTGAGTTCTTTACCTACAGAAATTCATTTAATCTTAACCATAAATTATCTTTAGTATATCCCCATTTTACCAGGGGAGAAACTAAGCCCATGGTGGCTAATTTGCCAAAGGTCAAGCAGCTGGTGTGAGGCAGCGCCTTTGAGAGGCCAGGCACCCTGGTCTCAGTCTGTGCCCAGAACTCCTATGCCATTCTGCTTTGCTTACTAAATATCAGGTGGCTGGAGGGGTAGGGGAGACGGTGAACAGAGGCCTCTAGGACATGCTGAGCTGGAGGTGAGTGTAAGCCTATACGGGAGCAGAACCTCAGTGGCGCTTACTCCCCTAGTCATGCTAGAAAGATGAGGGATCTCCTTTCCCCCTTCACTCACACCTAAAATGAATAAAGGAAGATTCAACTTGAGATTGTCTTTATAGAGTGTTTGTGGAAAATGTTACCAGGTTCCTTTTAACAACAAATCCTGTGTGGGCAAATACTATGTTTCCTAACATTAATGTTGATCTTTTAAGGCATCAGTAGTAAATCGGTGAATTAATGGTTTTGTGTGTTTTAGAACAAGATATAAGTAATTTGATGCTTCATCTGTTTTCCTGGTTCAGTCTGCTGATAGAAATCCATGCAGAATGGTTAAGGTCCTTGAAATAGGATATGTGCATATAAGCTTTTAGCATTTATAATTGGGTTGGCATTCATTTTAATTTTCGAACAGTTGTCACAATGAGATCTTCAAATTAAACCTCTGGGCCAGTATTTGGATATTAAAATGTTAAAAGCATCACATGGCCTGATCATTCTTGTTTTAGTGGGATTGAGGAAATATTTTTTTGAAACATACCCCCTAGGGTATTGCCCAGTTGCTAAGCTACAGAGTTCTGGTATCAGATATCCAATGTTGGAAATCCACTGGCAGGTTATGTGACCTGAGGCAAATTACTTAACCTCTCTGTGCCTCTCTGTCTTGTGTAAGTGGTCTAATATTATCTCAAGATCTCTGTGTAATTGGCTTTTAGTACAGTGCCTGATACACTGGAGAAGTTCAATAAATTTTATGTAGAATGAATAATAAAAACACATTGTGTAATGTTCAATTATATTACAATAAGAATTTCATTCAGTAGAAATATTTGATTTACAAAAAGATCTGGCTCCAGTTCTTTCACACAATGCAAGCTCACTGGCTGTTACATTTGTGTTTTAATTACCTGATGGATAATCACCTGGTGCATACTCCTCCTGACATACTGTATGTAAAACAATCCCCACTGAAAAAAGCAAGCAAATAATCTGAGTATATCTCCCCCACAGTAAGCCCAACTGTGGCTTGAAAATAGCCTCTCAGGAATAAACATAATTTTTTCTTAGCTGTTTCACTCCTACAGTCACCTAATAACTTGGAAGCAGATTAATCCATTAAAAGGTGTACTCCTAGTGTTTAGTAATTGCCAGGAAAGTCTAATCAGATAGCGACTGCTACAGAAGGGCCTTCAAGAAATAGTATAATTAAAACATAAAGGTTATGCAAAAGTAGCAAATCAATAGAGACAGTAAACACAGTTTATCAACAGTCCTGAGAACCTCTTTTCAATTCTAAAATGTAAATGCACTTGGGATAGAGTATGCAGCTAGGATGACAGATAGGGTCCCAGGAATGGTTTAATTAACTCCAGTTCCCTGCGTGTTAAAGGTCGCCTCAGCCCACTGGCTCATGTAACAAACCCTCTTAGGATTTCGGTAGCCAGTGTCCGATACGAAGAGCAGGCAACCTTCCTTTCTGACAGGGTTACATTTTGCCCTCCTCCTCTGGAGGCCTGATCAAAACACAGCCCTCTGTTTTTTTCTATAAACATGCAGATATTTTTAATTTCAGTACAAATGTTTGACTTTGTAATCAAGATAAAAGAAACACACACATACACATACACACACACACACACACACATACACACAGTCTAAGTAATGAGAAAGTATGTTAGGAAGAATAGTGTAATTAAAATTATATAATAAAATTCACATGTACAGTGTATAGAATGTTACAAAAAAAACTGTGGCAGCTCTCCAGGTGATTCATTTACTGTTTTAATTCTTCTATAATGCAAGCTCTTTTATAATTAGCTGCGGAATTGTGTCATTTGGTTAGTTCAACCTGATGAAAAGGATGATAAGGAATATTTGCTATGAATGGATATCGAAACCTTCGTCTCTGAGCAGCCCTAGTAGAGAATAGTTCCTTCACTGTTCTTAGCTAGCCATTTGAGATGGAGAATATCTGGTACTTGGCTTGTACTTGTGAATTACCAAAAACTAAAGACGAGAGTAAGCTTCACTCGAAGAATTACAGTACTAAAAAGAAAACATCACTGTGAGGACCAAGAGTGAGTTAAAAGAAAAACACTTTTTCCAACCTGGGAGAATTAGGTTTCACACAATTAACTTCATCATTAGTAAATAAAGGAGTTACTTAACCTCTGCCCTTGTAGAAGTTCTTGATATTTTGCTTAGTAAAGGTCAACAAACCTATTACAGCTTATTTATTCACTTTGTTAAAAGGTTATTCTTTAAGATTGTGATATAGAAACACATAATACAAAATCTTTGTTAATAAAGCTCTGTTTACTCCACCATTTAAAGGGGCTGGTTATTATGTGGGGCTCATTAGCATCAGGAACAAGTGACTTTTTCCTGTGGACCCCACGGGAAAGATTATCAAGCTGTTGGTAAAGGACTCATTTTCTTTAAATTAGAAATCACCAAGGTGTCCTGCCTGGGCAGAGGATATTAACAGCTATCTTATTGCAAGATGAGCTGGGGTAAGTGCATTGCTTAGGTTTTGAAATGAAATGTCGAAAATGCCAAGCACTTGTGATTTAAAAATTTTCTGTCTTCCAACACTTAGGGTTTCATCCTGAAGCAGGAATCTAAGCTTGTCCTTTTAAACAATGATTTAGAGGAAGAAATGTAACACCCCCTGCTTGCAACATCCATTTTTCAGTAAATCTATACTTTCTCTGCCCTCCGCCATGTTATCAGTCATCTACATCCCAGAGGAAATACTTCAGGCCTGGGGTTAAATTAAGGTCCTATCCCTAGTGATTGTCTAGAAAGCTGTCTATATTCTCGAACAAACTTATCTGCATTATATACAGCCATAAATGCTTCCTGCCAAGCAGAGATGCTGGGTTTTTTCCCTCCACTGATGTCAGTTGTAAGATTACTACTTGCCAGTAGAAAACTGAAAGTCACAATTACATTTCATTATAAATTGCAAATAGGTTGAACTTCCATAAGCCTAGTTCTGTGATGCCAAAGCAACAGGAGACATGGGTGCCCCATATTCTTACTTCAAAAAATAGATCTAGTAAAATAATATCTGAAGCAATACTACTTCACACTCTAACAGTTCGATGATGCTTTTTCTGCTCATTTGGGGGTTAAGTACAGCATTGAAAAGACCATTGTTTTATAACTTTCTGCTTAAGAAATAAAAAACTGAAAAATGCATGCAACGTAAATCAGAATATTTTCTTTTTGAATTGTCTCAGATATCAGGATTAGGCAAGGTCAGAGAGCTAAACTTTCTGAAGAAAATGAGAAACACGTAACACACATACATATTCTTTTCTTCTCACTTAAACCAAACCCATTTATACGCACTTTGCTGATAAATACTGTAAAATACATTTGTCTTTATCACATTTAGTGAAAGAAATAACAACCAGTATGATCAAGAGTGAAACAAAGCCCAGTTTAAAAAGTGAGAGGTTTCAAAATATTTTGTTATAACATGACTGAGCTAAGGCATAGAGGAAGACACCCCAGAGAGGGCAATTTATCCTAAGCCACCAGCAAACCATAGCACAGCTGGAGAGAGGGGAGGGACACATTGTTTTGTATGTTTAGCTGCCAAATTCATCAATCCACCCATTCAATAAATATACACTGGGTACTTACTTATGTACCAGGCACAGTTCTAGGCCCCAGGGATCTAGGAATTAACATAACAAAGTCCATGTCCTCATAGAGCTATATTCTAGTGGGAGAAGATAGATAAGCAAACACATAGTTATATATACACCTCATGATGGATAGTTCTGGGGCGGAAAATGGGGTAGAGAAGGGCACACTGTTTTGTATAGGGAGCTCAGGAAAGGTCTCACAAGGGGACATTCAATCAGAGATCTGAAGGGAGTGGGGGGATAGGCCATGTGGACATATGGAGGAAGAGCCCTGCAAACAGAGACAATGGCAAGCACAAAGGCCCTGAGGTGAGTGCTCAGAAGATAAGGGGAGGCAGTGGATGGATTAGGGGAGAAGGTGGTGGTGGGTATGAGATCCCTTGTGGGTGTGCCTGGGGTAGATCAT
This sequence comes from Manis javanica, assembly GCF_040802235.1. Classification (NCBI taxonomy): domain Eukaryota; kingdom Metazoa; phylum Chordata; class Mammalia; order Pholidota; family Manidae; genus Manis; species Manis javanica. The sequence goes on along the minus strand of NC_133169.1, from coordinate 60,580,246 downwards.
GCAGCACTTTGAAGGCCACTCTGAGTACTCTGAGCTCTATGAACAGAAGAGTGTCATGGCCTGATGAAAGGTTTTAGAGCATGGCCATGCTATGTGCAGAAGAGCAGTAAGGGACAGGGGAAGAAGGGTTAGGGGACCCCGTAAGTCATCTAGAGAAGAGATTATTGTGGCTTGGACCATGATGCTGACAAGGGAGGAGGCAAGAAGTTGTCGAACTTTAGGTACATTTTGAAGGAGTCTGAAGAATTTACTGTCAGACTGAGGCAGTGTTGAGAGAAAGATGACTCTAAGGTTTTTGCTTGGCAAAACTGGAAAAATGCAATTGCCATTTATAGAGATGAGGATGACTTTTAGAGAGGCAAGATTATAGAGGTGGAAGTGTTGGAGTAAGAGCATGACAGTGGTCTTAGGTTTGAGATGCCCATGCGACAGCCAAGTGGAGATGCCAAGTAGAGAACTGGATATATGAGCTGGGAATTTAGGGAGGAGGTCCAGGCTGGAGACACAAATTTAAAGTCATCCAAATATAGATGGTACTTAAATCCAAGAGACTGGATGAGCTCACCCAAGCAGTGGACGTAGACAGAGGAGAATTCTGAATGCTGAACTTAGTTACTCTGTCTTTGTCACAAAAGATTACAAGGAAGACAGTCATAGTGAAAGGAAGGATGGGTCAAATGTGGTTGGAAAGTAGCAGCAAAGAAAACTGAGAAAGATGGCTGGTGAGACAAGGAGGATCATCAGAGAAAGACCTGTCCCAGTAGCGCAATGCTTCAAGGAAGAGGTAATGCATTATGTCAATGCTGCTGAAAGAGAGAGTAGAACAGAGAAATGATTATTTGGTTGGTCTCTAAGAAAGTCACTAGTGATCTTGACAAGAGTAATATTAGTGGACTGATGAGGATGAAAGCCTCACGTGAGTGCATTTAAGACACAACAGAAGGAAAGGAAGCAGAAAATCCCTTGTAGGAGCTTTACTGCCAAGAGGAATAGAAAAATGGGTCAGCACCTGGAGAAGGGTCTGGGTAGGGTTATTTTAAGATGTGAGATGTTACAGTACATTTGTATATAGATGAAAATGAACTAGGAGTATGGGACACTTGATGATACATGATGAGTCAGAGAAGATAATGTCCTCCAAGTATATTAGGTAAGCACTGACATCTATTTGTAAATTCCACTCCTTGGACTGTACATCCCTTGTGGTCTTACAAGTCCTTTCAACCCTATGTGGTCAAAAGAAATGGGTTGGGGGTTGGGCTAGTTGACTTCAAGGATCCCTAACTAGCTGGCCCTATGATTGTCTATGTTCACAAATCTCTGTATGTTCAAAAACAGGGGTAATGGTAACTGTGTAAAGGAGAAACATGAATATATCAAAAGCATTACAAGTTCAGCTCTCCTACTTTTTGCTGATAAAATCATTTTCAAGTGAGAGAGATGGTAGGGTTGGTCTTGCATTAAAAACATATGTGAATATTTTGGATCATTTACCTTTGTGTAGTGTTGGTTCATATTGAATTCAGAACCCTGAAGACATGAAGAAAGAAATTTTTCTATGGCATTACTGTAAGTTTTGTTTCATGATATCTTTGTGAGATTGATATGGTCCAATGCTGCTAACAGTATTTTAATGAACAGCATTTTAGGGACCAATGTACTGTCCTATCATGAATGCCACAAAATAAACCAAGTCCTACTCTATTTACCTCCCCACTCCACCTCTGAATATCTAACCCACACTTGAAGTTATGGCCCATTTTTGTGACCATCTATTGAGGCCATTTTATGTAATCCATTACCCCTGCAGTTTATTCCACATTAAGATTATACACTCTTAAAAGGTTCTTTTATAGTTCTGGATAAGTGTGTGTGATCTCAACTGGACAATAGACTTAAAAGCAAGAATAACTTTCTGTAGTTATGTACCACGATGACCCAGCACTTGATTCTATATAGCCTATACTTTCTAGAAATTCTAGTTAGGCCCTTTCATGTTGCTAGAAAATAGATAAGCTTGCATCACCTTAATTGAAAGGTAATTATGTAAGGATACACAGGAAAGTTAAGGAAAACAAGTAACTTCAATTGTTATGCCCTAGGTGTTTTGAGACTGCAATGCTGTTCAAGAAATAGAACATGGGTTAAAAACATTAAATCCCCATCAAACATATAACGCTATTGACCCCTCAGGAGCAAACATGTGTTGCGCTGATCTTTTGGTGACTTTATCTTTGTTTTGGTTATTTGCAACAAAAGCTTCTCTGGTTTTGCAGCTTGTGCTCCTGCATGGTTGTCCCGCCTGGGAGAGTATTTACTTAATTGTATATTTTGGCCTCTGAGTCTTCTAACAACTATCTATTCTCCCCAAGACAAAGGCAATGAAAGATTCAGGCATTTCCCTGGGTTTCCGGCTACATCATTGGCTACTGCTTTGTGGACTCATTTTCAGATCCAAAATCTTCCTGGTCATTAAAAGTTGTGGTTTCATGGATATCATGTGGCATTCCTTCTCTTTTTCTGCTATACTGTCCCCTAAGCAATTTCATTCAGCCACATTCTTGGTTTTGACTACTTTCTATACCCCTACGATTTCACCTGTTTAACAACTTCTCCTCCTTCAGAGATATCAGCCCAAATGTCACTTTCTCTAAGAAGCCACATTTGACCCGCCCTCCCTTTCACTATGACTGTCTTCCTCATAATCTTTTGTGACAAGGACAGAATTTGACATATGCATAGGGTACTTTGACTACGAACTATTTCTCTCACTGAAGTGTAGGATTCATGGGGGGAGATCTTCTGTCTGAGGTAAGCATTGTGTCACCAGCTCCTTGCAGAGCACTGGCACTTAGTGGGAGCTCAAAAATTAATGAAATAGTGAATGAATCAGGCTATAATTTAGACTTTCCCCAGGAATGGAATTCCTGTGCTAAACAATCTCACAGGCAGGCCCCCCATGTCTGATCCATCAGTAGTGATAGTGGAGTCGAATGGAACCAAGTAAAGAATCTTTTACATCCATGTTATTTGGAGAGGGTTTTGGGGAGTGGGAGACCTGTATGCTAATTTCCAATACATTATAGCATCTCTCTATTCAGAGCTTAAGAATGTCCAATTTTTTTTCCTTATAGGATTGAATCAGCAAACTTAAAGTGCAATATATATTCATCATTGTGACTCCCAGTAATACATGCCTGGGAGATCAATATATGTAGTGACTCACTATGTCTTATAAATGTTTATTGACAAGATACACCAGGATAAATGTCATGGAAAAAACACACAAGATAGAATATACTTTTGTGTGTGTTTTGATTTTCAGAATTTGGAGTTGCTTAATATGAAAAGGTGTTTTTTTTGTTTTTTTTGTTTTTGGTTAAAGATGTTAGACTTGAGGAAGGAAGTCAATAGTCTAAGATTTAATAACCTTTTTTTTTTTTAGAGCTGCAAATAATCTTTTCCCAGATCACTCCTTTTTGGTTTTCAAACAGGATTTTAACACTATATTTTTTAATCTAGATAATTATTTAAAATTTTTATTGCTTTTTATTTTTAACTCTATCAACATTTGTGAATTGACTTGAAAACTATTTAGTAATAAATCAATAGTTATAACTAATGCATAGTTAATAATTAGAAATAACTCTTTATCTGAAATTGGTGTGCTCTGTTATTGATTTAGCTATTTTTTTAAAGTCATTTTTTTTCCTCAAAACTTTCTGGAGTCCCTTAGTTAAATGTACTACATTACATCCAAAAAAAGAAGAAGAATATAAATGGTGAAAATGCAAATGCAACTAATCAATTTTATAGAAGTGAATAATGTTACTCTTATTACTTAAAAAAAAAAGGATTGTTGTGTTGACAAATCTGAAGCAATATATGCTGTACTTGGCAGGAGTGAATTAAGGCTGAATCTATTATTTTCTATTTTTATACAAGAATAATGACTTTATTAAATGACATTATTAAGAATTAAACAGAGAAAATTATATAAAGTGAAATTTTAAATCAACCAAAAGACAACCACTCCATATTGCCAATGGAGTAATTTGATGAGCATGGATATCCATAAATAAGAGGATATTAAATGGAGAGAATTTTATGAAAACTGTATACTATGTTAATTTTAAAATCCCTTCATGAGATTTAATGAAAAACATGAAAATAATAAATGTAAATTAATTTCTGAATCACAAGTATGTTTCATTTCAAGAAAAAAAGATTCTGAAAAACCTGAAGGTTGGAGTTCCATTCAAAAGTCAAATTCTTAAATGTTAGACAGTATTCATCTATGATCTACTATTAAAGATGCTGACATGTGGACATTAGCACATTAAAACTCCCTCCTCCCACCTTACTTTCTGGTTTTTGATGGTTCTGAATAATGTCAAGTTTCATAATATTTGTATTATATTCTATAATCATATTTCCCCATTTTAAAGTCTGAATTCTGTATTTCTCCATTTCTATGTATCAATTTGTCTAAACTTAAGTTTTTAAAAAAAACTATTTTATATTTAAGTATTTTTTAAAAGACTGCCCTGTGAATGGTTATCTACTGAATTTTTGGATCCACTCAGTTTTGGAATGCCTATTTTATACACATTCAATCCAAGTCCATCAGGGGAATGGATGGCCAGTCCAGGTCCTTTGAGAAGGGTGAGGTTTGATGGGTGGAGTTAGAGGTTTATTTACTAAATTGTGAGGCGGGCTGGAGGAGAGCCAGTCAGGAAAACTGACATTCAGGAAATCAGGAAGGACAAAAATCTCAGGAACCCATCACTGATGACCTCAGTGGCCACCGGCCCCAAACGGGGGATTTCCAGGAGGATGCCTGGAGGCTACTATGTGCCAAAGCTTACAGTCCTTGCCTGTTGCTAACACCAAGCCATGGTCCTTCTGTATCTTTTCTGCCTTCTAAATCCTGTGCAAGTTCCTTTCATTGGCAGGACCCAATCTGGAACTTTGCTGGCTAGAATTAGAGAAAACAGTATTCCTGTCTTTCTACTTGGCAATATGGCAGGAGGTGAGAGAGTAGGGACATAAAAGGGATAAAATTATGCCTGCTACCAATGGACAATCTGGATAATACCTTGACTTAATATTCTGGAGGTACATACTTTTTCTATGACCACTGGCATTGAGTATAGCTAGGAAGCCCGACTAATTTCTTCCTAACCCCACCCCTTTTTAAAACTTAGATACCAAAGAACTATTTGATTTATTTTTGAAGTTCAATGTCATTCAGAATCTTGCTATTTCTGCCACATTATATGATTCCCAAGTGTCTAATTTCCCTGTAAAAAAGAGTATTATTTTTCAGCCCTTTATGACTTGCATAGATCAATGGAATGTGAAGGGACATGTGATAGTAGATGGAGGATAAATGTGTCTAACATTTCTTAGGTATTACTTACCAGAATTTATAGAAATACTGTAAAAACCAAATGTCTGCTTCTAAATTTCTATTCTAAGGCAGCACTCAATTATGAGCAGAGAGGTGTACACAGGTGTTTAGTGCAACATTGTTCATTTGTAACAGTGGATCATTGGGAATATGAAATCTTTATTAATAGGGTAATGGCTAAATGAATTATGGGAACATCAAGAACCCAGATACTATGTACTGTGTTGGAGTAGGTCTTTATTCATTAATTCTGAAATATCTTCAAAACATACTGCTAAATTAAAAGCAAGTGGCAGAAAAAAATGCACAGTAAAATTCCATGTATGGAAGACCAGATATATAGTATGTATCGCATACCTAGGAAAAAGTCAGAAAATAAATTTCGCAATGCTAAATATGGTTACTTCTGGAGTGGTGATGTCTTTGGAGGCTGAGAATAGGGTAGGAAGATACCTTACTCTATGTACTTCTGTATTGTTAGTTATTTTTACAGTGGTAAAGTATTCGAGTGCTATTAATAAATCAATCATAAATAACCCTTAACCACTGTTTTGATAGGCGAGGTGGGAAGAGATGAGTGAAAAAGACCAAGGGAAACAATCATGTATTGAGTAAATATGTGGCATTTCTGGGTCAGGCATTCCATTTAGTCATGTCCAGGGCAGTCTCTGCGATAAGGTAGAGTAATCCCCATGTTAGAGGTGAGGAAACCGAGGTTCAGTGACCTTTAGTGACTTAACCCAGCATCACAATTTTGGCAAACACTACAGCCAAGATCACCAGGGTGTTTTGCACCTAGACATTCTTTGACTTTGACTTACTCATTTTTCACAAAGAGTTATTCTTATATTGTCTGGGCTCAGCAGAAATTAGACCTTTTTATGTGAACTAAACTTGGAAGTATGAACCAAGAGAGTTTGATATTTTAATAATAGATCTCCTACATGATCATAAAGGTTATTTAAAAATTACCAATGGGAAAATTAGCTAGTCCAGAGAGTATCCCAAGAGAATTTTATGAAGTTCTTCTAATTTTAGGGCTTTATTAACTTGGGTCCATCTAATGAAAACAAATTATTCCTCTTTGTACTCAGCTATTTAATATTGAGCTGGGATTTTCAGAAAGAACGAGTTCATAACATTGTTATCTGCTCAAAATAACTGCATAAAATCATACCAAGAACACTAACTAATGATACTAAACTGTATAGATAATATAAATGGAAGCACCCTAGTCTATTTGATAACTATTAAGGAATGGCTTCTAGTAATTGGTAAAAAGGCTTTACTAGTTCTCCTTAGTTACTAGAGTACATTGACTAATATAATCATTTTTTAATCTTAGAAACTTAAATAGGAATAAAGGCCTTGCTATTGGTATGTGGGCAGAAAGGACAATAAATAAGAGGATGCAATGTCTAAACTCCCACCCCTGGCTGTACAGGGTAACACTTTCCAGGTTCTGGCATTCATCCCTTCAGGAGGGAAGTATTAGGGTAGATAAGGGAGTAATGTTTCTCCTAGAAACTAGCCACAAATGTCAACCACACCTGACTCAGTTTGATTAGAACTCGAACTTTTCATTATCCCTCTCCCCACTCAACTCCCTATAGCTACTCATTGGCTCCAACTTCCATGCACTAGAGAAAGGCGACTACTGCTCTTCTCTGATCCAATGCTACTGTATCAAACTTAGCAGATTCATTATCTCTTTGGCGTATAGCCTCCTAAGTCCCAGTCATAGAAAAGGGGAGTTAAACTGTTTGGCTGAGCTCTTTCAGGTTACTTAGAGTGGAAAAGTAGTAATCAAAATTAGCCTCTAGCTGCAACAGGTTGATCGGTAACAAGCTCTTCTTGCGTGCACGTTCAGCTACAACATTCTCACTGTCTGAGCCCTGGCACTGGGCGTGTTCCCATGAGAGCAAAAGCAGAGCAACATTTTGAAGGAAAATCACTGGTACATAGGCTGTCACCTATTTTATCTTTTTCATTTTAATCCCCAAGGTCAGATAATAAAAGACAGGACTTCAATGAAAACCGCATTCCTGAGTTACATACATAAATGTCTAGGAAATAGTTTGAATTGGTCAAGTTGAATAGAGAGTCATGTAAAAATCTTCAAAGATGGCCCTGAGAAGATTTTAGAGATTGTGTAATTCTCCATTTTACAGACAGGGATGCAGTGTCCCAGAAGATGAAGTAAATTGTGCAAGGCCAAATTGGATAATTAGAGGCACACTGAAGTTTTATTTTTCTGCTTCCTAATCTAACTCTGTTCCTAAGCCACATAATGAATCACCAGTAGAATCCAATGACATTGAATGGACATTTTAAACTTGGGAAAGTGTATTTGCCAAGTAAATATGTTGTGCTGAGTGGATGAAATAATGGATGCATATCAGAATTGTGCAATTTTTTAATATATAAAATATTTAAGTGTCCTTGGATATTTGTGTTGTAAACAGACACAGGTTTTTAATTTCTTGTGTAAGACTTTGGCACTATCTATCATTCCATATATGTGTACTTCTTAATATTAGGTATGTTATTAGTGTCATAAAGGTGCAGGAAGATAAAAAAAATGGGCAGGCCCAGATATCTTTCCAGCTTTTCTTCAAATTTTTCTGTATCTTTATTTTTCCCTCTCAGATCATGGAGGAATGGGAGCAGTTATGGCAGAGAGACCTCGGGTGGGTTCAGCAACCAGCAAAGTTTAGTGAATGTCTAAGATATCATTTTTTAAAAGGAGCATTTACTGTTAAATTGAAAACATTCTTTGTTGTTATGACTTAAGACAATTCCTTTTCACCAAGAAAGATATTGGGGCCATTTGGAAGACATTAATTGGGTAACAAACCCCATGGATGACTTGGCATCAATAGTTTTGACACTACCCTGACATTTGTCAAGACTCTTCCACTAAAATCACAGGTTTTCTGCATGGCTTTTGATTAATATTATATTACGTGATATTTGTGTACAGTTTTGAGAAACTCTGGTCTTTTCCAACAAAATCTGAGAGGATTAGGAATAGTTGATGAAAACTTGAGATCAATGACTAAATGTAATGCCTGGCCAAAAGCCATTTTGACATGATTAAATTTTGAAGCTAAAACATAATAACCAAATTAAAAAAGGTAAGATACTATTACAGACCATATAATTTGGTGTATATCATTGGATTAGAGGTCAAAATTTAATGTATGACAAAGGGGTAATCTTTATGTCTATGTGACATATTTAGTTCTTTAAGGAACAATGATCTAAATGCATTATACTAAAAAACTTTAAAAATAATCACAATATTTACTTTTATATAGGTCATTGAGAAAAAATATTCTGCTCTTGGCATGGTAATATACCATGTATTTTTTTCATTCTAATTTTGATACATTTGCCATGATTAGGTGTGGTATTTCTCCCACTAGTTCATCTCCTTGTGAGACATTGTGATTTATTTTTTCACTTGATGCAAATAAACATTTTCATGAATAGTTTGCATGATTAAAAGTGAAACATGCTGCTTAAACTTCCTTATCAACTAAGTGGTATATGCTGCCAACAGTCTTGGAAAGCATAAATATTTGGAGATAGTCTTGACAAAAGGAGAAAAGTCTAAATGTTGTTTGGTAGAAATATGGTACAATGATTTATCCATTAAAGAGCCATCTGATTTAATGCTAGCAGTTTTGCATTATTTAGTTTCTTAATGTACAGTTTTAATCAGTCAGAAAACTCCGGTAGCCATTTCCACTTCTTTAAAATGATAAAAAGTTTAAAGAATTGTCTTTTATAATCTGCTTAACTGAGAAAATTTAGACACATTAACATCAGCTTCACTTAAAAAATTCAGTTTTCAAATGAACGGCTGATTGCAATAATTGACATTAAGTGCTGTTTTGAGTAGCAAACCAGTGACTTCTTAATTGACATTAAACAGGAAAAGTTTGTGAAATGATATTAAATTAACATTTATATCAAATTAATAAAAAACAGTTTGGAGGATGAGAAAAGAACTTCCCACTAGTGGGAATTTCCATTAATAGGGTTGATATTAAATGAATTGATAGTAGGCAAGGGGGAAAAGATGTCTGGCTGCCTGGAAATGAAAGTCAGTGAGCAGAGAATAAACTGCTAGAAACAGCATCAGCTTCAAGAGAGATGACGTGAGTTTTATTAGTAAAGTGGTTAAAGAATAGCATGAACTGCTTAGTAAAGAAGAAGAATAGGTCAGGTGAATGGTCCAGAGAAAATTTATTTTATAAACCACACCTTTCAGATGCTGATTATCATTACGGTTTTGAAAAAACCTCATTGATAGAAAGGTTCCTTTATTAAGGAACAGAAATGGGGTATTATTTTCAGTACTTAACAGAATGATTTTAACAACTAGTCAGTTTTGTGATATTTGTTTTTTCAGGTTTTCTTTTATGAGCATCACCCTAAAAAATAAAGTCTTACATGTTTGTTGACTAAAGCATTAAATTATTGGACTATTTAATCTGCTTACAGAGTCATTCTCTAAATGTACTTAGGTGGTAGAAAATGAAGAGAAAAATTAACAGAAAAGGTGGGAAGAACTATATTTTACCGATGATCATCCAACTGCTGTTGCTTTATTATAAAGAGTAAGTCCAAATTGTTTTTGCAGATCTCATACAATTATGTTTCAAAATTCTCATTTCCTATTAACAGCATGAGGATTATCAGATGATAAAATGTTACAGACAGACTGTCCCAATGATGGATAGTTTTGGTACACTGCTCTTTTCCAAAAATAGAAACTTCAAATACCAGATACTTGTTTTGATAAGACTCAGCTAATCAGATACGTCCCCCCAATTTGTCTTCTAGAGTTAATGACAGAAACAGTCACGAACAGGAGAAAAATCTTTTTTTGGTGGTTTCGGCAAAGGCGTCACCAGCCATTTCCTGAGATGTCTGTACCAGCAGAGCGAGCTGTGGCACACAGTACCCAGTAGCTGGTTTTGATGGCACAAATTCCTGAGATCTACGGGCACCGGTGGTTCCCACTGCACTGGCTCAGTGGTACGTTTGGACTGTAACTCTGGCTGTCTGGCTTCCCTCAGTTCCGAGCTAGGCTGCCCAGTACTCTCAGCAAGTCCATGACCTGCCTAATAAAGTTGCAATAATTTCCTTTTCTCTTGAATGAGTCTGAATTACTCTCTGTTGGTTGCAGTAAGAACCCTGGCTGATATAAGTAACTTGCATTGAGTTATATGGGACTATAACATATAATGGGTATTCAATAAATATTTGTCAAGTGCATCAAAAAATGGGAATATGACTCTTGAATCTCAAATGCAAATTTACCTTCTCTTGATACCAGTGTCTCTGCTGATAAATGAAATGTCTCAAGGAAATGTGTAAGCTGTCTCTGCAATACTTTGACCAATGACAGGCAGCTCTGAGGGTTCTTGGCAAGAATGGTGTGGAAAACTGTAGTCACAGTCATGTGAGGAGATATCACCTTGCAGCTTTTCTAATCTACATTGCAGGGAGGTGGGCAAAAGCAAATGTGAGGGCAACAGAATTTGTTATGTTTCATGGCACATCATTTCAGTGTCAAACAATGCATTTTTACAAATGAGTTTAGTAGCTTTGCTTTAGAAAAATGCCTAACAGCCTAGACTTAAATTCTACATTGTCAACAGCAAATACAGTGCAGAGACAATTAACTATTAGCAATGACATGCCTATAGTAGAGAGTTTTTATTTACTTGTCCTGTCTCTCATGGTTTGCATTGCCATAAGCAACCTGTCACTTAAATTACCACCTCGTATTATGTATTGACCACTGTATTTTCTGCTTCAAATATAATTTTTCTCAGCCTGGTCATTTCATTCTCTTTCTCTACTTTACATTATTTTTTTAAAAAGCCAAAACACTATAATTTTAATAGCTGTTTCCCTGGTTTATTTTAGTTACTGTTCCTAAATGGAAAGAAGCTTGTCTTCTGAGTTTCTTGCACTGTTGGGCATGTGATGACTCTATCAGAGTCTGAATTACTCTCTATTGGTTGCAATAAGAACCCTGACTGATATAAGTAACTTGTATTTAACTATATGGAACTATAACACATAGTTATATTAGTATCAGAGATACTAATAACCTCTTTCAGAACATGTTTGCTCATTACTGATGCATCTCTTGTTTTGACGAAATACCATTTTCATCATGCCATCAAGTAGTCAATCTGAACATGGGACCAAATCGAGACTGCTACCAAATCAGAATAAACTTGGGAAGCTAGTAGCCAATGTCCCAATCATTAGAATATATCAAATTTGTGCTGTAGATTGCAGCTATGGGTTTAAAGAAAGAAGTCAAGGAGTATTAGAGACTCAAGAGTTGACATCAGAGTGGAAATAAGCCCCATATGGAGCAGATGCCAGGCTGTGGAGGTGTGGAATTGGGTGGGGTAGACTTTTGAAAGGTGGAGATGTTTGATTCTTCAAAATTTCAATATATTTCTCCTGCATTTCTCCCCATATTGGGTAAAAGGAAACTCTTAACTTGGCTGGTTTCTCCAATTATAAAATTAGCATAGAAAGAATTGGGATTTGATATTTTATCTGGCCCCAATCATGCATAGAGGGTCATGGAAATTGAACAGTTTGGGGCTTTTTTTGGTAACATTCAGTCAGTTCTGCATAGTCTGATTTTATAGAAGAAAATGGAACTGAAGAAAATATTTGGAATTCCAGGAAACAATGCAGATCTCCCAGGAGCCCATGATTAGAATGGATGCAATACAGCACTCGGGGATGTTAAGTGTCAGCTCCACAGAGCTGCAGCTGCGAGTGGGTTTGATTTGACAGCTAGGAGGTTGTCTTCCAGCCACTTCCCACTGGAAAGGTCAGCCAATCGCAGTAATTAGGAATTCTTTTGTGTTAGCTTTGTTCAACTTGGAAAGACCAGTAAATAGTTACAACTCCAAAGGTACAGTTCTTACATAGAGACTATCTATCTTGACCGGGATTTTTACGAAACAGAAATCATTTTCAGGTTTTGAGTCCTAAGCATGTTTATCCTCGCTTGCTCTATGGAGATTGGTTTTACAATGATGGTTTTGATATTCACTGTTAACAAAAAGTAAGGTTCTGAAAGGCAGACAATCGACAATGGCTTAATCATGTTAAATACATGAACACTCAGAGATTACAATACTTGGCGAAAGCTGTAGCATTACAGAGGCTGTTTTGGAAAATGTACAGTGAATTTTACTTTCCCATCAGCATCTGCCTAAATGATGGCAATTCTTGGCTAAAAGCAATTTTCTGGTAAGTTTATGTGTGTATGTGTGTCTGTCTACAACAAAAATTGCAAGATTTTTATTGCAGCAAAAAAATAGGCAGCTGTTGGAAAACCTGAATAGTTATAGATTGAGGGATGATTCAAGGGGTGGCGGAGGCCAGAGGAATCCCTGATAAGCGAACTCAGGGCCTTTGCGCCTGCTCTCCACTTAATCCAGATACTCCTCCTTGTTACCCTCTCGCATCTTCCGTTTATCTGCCTCATTTGGGCACTACGTAATGCACTATGTGTTCTCCTTAATCACTGTCTCTCAGAGTGCGGTCAGGAGTGGTTGTTCTGTCCACTGTTCACTCCCAACCCTAGAAGGGCCTAGACACACAAGAGGAGCTGAGGAAATTGTGACACAGAGAAGATGGAGAAGCTGCACATTTTCCCTTCAACAGCTGTCTTGTGAAAAATACTCAAGTCTCTATTGTATCTACACAGAGTGGAAGTAGATGCGTGAATGTCTAGGCAGAGTTTTTAACAGTTTGTGTCTGAAGCCACAGGAACCAGGGGGAGGTTGATGGGCCTGCTGAGAAAGCAACAACTGCATGACATTCCTGGGATGAGAGGAGTTGTTTGGATTATGAAGTGAGAGGTGAAATAGCAGACCGCAGTCTGAGAGTGCTGAGAACTTCCAGAGACTGATGGAGTGGAGCAGAATTCCTCCCCGGAGTGCTTGTCCCTGGTGTCGCCTCCACCTGCCTCCTCCGCTGGCCTCCCAGAGCTGTGGCATTGATCGCCAAGAGCTCTTCTCTGCTGAGGTTCGTCTCTCTATAGATTCGACCCCTTTGCTTCCACCATCCATACGACAGTTTCCATGCAGGTTGTGTATTCTAGTCCCACCACTTGAAAGTAGATTTTGTGATTTTTTTCCCATCTTTTTTAGTTTCAATTCTGATATTCCTAGGAAAGCACTCTGACTGGCTCAAATTGGCCCAGTTGGCTACCTGTGGGAAGGTAAGCTCTGATCAATGGACAGAGTCACACGATATTGACATTAGGATGATAAAATAATTTATCATCCAGGTTGGGTGTTAAAATAATTAAGTAATCTAGTTTTTGAAATATTGTTTGCTGAACAAATATCTATTTACCCACAAACTGGTTTTATTGCAATGGCACTCCCTTAACAATAATCTTTTTTTTTTTTTGAGAGGACATCTCTCATATTTATTGATCAAATGGTTGTTAACAACAATAAAATTCTGTATAGGGGGGACAATGCTCAATGCACAATCATTAATCCATCTCAAGCCTAATTCTCATCAGTCTCCAGTCTTCTGAAGCATAACGAACAAGTTCTTACATGGTGAACGAATTCTTTCATAGTGAATAAGTTCTTACATGGTGAACAGTACAAGGGCAGTCATCAGAGAAACTTTCGGTCTTGATCACGCAATATGAATTACAAACAATTAGGTCAGATATGAATATTCGTTTGATTTTTATACTTGATTTGTATGTGGATCCCACATTTCTCCCTTTATTATTATTATTTTTTTTATTTTTAATAAAATGCTGAAGTGGTAGGTAGATGCAAGATAAAGGTAGAAAACATAGTTTAGTGCTGTAAGAGAGCAATTGTAGATGATCAGGTGTGTGCCTGTAGACTATGTGTTAATCCAAGCTAGACAAGGGCCTTAAAACATCCACGGATGCAGATTTCTCTCAAAACAGGGGGGGTGAGGTTCTAAGCCTCACCACTGTTGATCCCCAATTTCTCACCTGATGGCCCCCCTGCGACTGTGCCTGTCTTAGGTTGTTCCTCCCTTGAGGAATCTTACCCGTCTCTGGCTAACCAGTCATCTTCTGGGGCCATACAGGGAAATGTAAAGTTGGTAAGTGAGAGAGAAGCCATATTATTTGAGAAGGTTAGCTTTTTACTTCTTTGCAGATTTATGCCCTGTGGCTTCTATGCCCAGCACTTGTCTCAAGGTATCTTTACCGCCTGCAGGAATTATGATGCTTGGTAAATTCGATATGAGGCACAAATTCTATTTAAGGGTTGTAATTAGGACGGAAGAAAAGCTATAGAGGTAGCATATGGAAGAAAACATGGGAGGATTGATTATTTCTTTGCCATATCTTCTTGTAGAGTACCTTAAGCATGTATAGGTTTTAAACACTAATTAAATTGTGCACACACATTGACATAATAGGAGTACAGTTACATAACCAAAGCAGACCTATAAGTACCAGCCATCTCCAGTGAAGCCAAGAAAACCATTTAGGCACCCTTGGCATTTGTAAAAATTTGTCTATGATATGATGGATATTGTCCAACTGTACTTGAACAGTCTGAGAGAAATCAGACAAATTAAAGCAACCCATTTCTGGGATTTGTTCACATCCCATATGTTCTTTTAACCGTAGATAGTCTATAGTCATAAGATTTTGGAGCGCTACAACTTGCACCCCTCCCAACTCCTGGTTGAGTTCCAACAGTACAGATCCACTCAAATTCGTTGTCTCACTGTATGCACATGCCAGCCTAGACATCTCCCTCCTCATTCCAATGGCAAGTCCAGGAGACGGTGGGATGGACGCAGCCACAACCGCAGCATCGCCCGGATCCCTGTGGATGCTTTTTGATGATCATCCCCTGGCACGAGTCCTCCAGAGAGTGCTGATGCCGGAAGCTCCTCCTCATATCGTATCTTAGTTCATTTTCTGGGTAGCCAAGCTAGGCCTTGATCTTCTGCATAAAAACAAACAGACCCTTTGCCCACACTTTGACATGCCCTCTATGCCACTGTGCAGAACTCATTGGAGGTCAGCACACAGGAACTGCTTTTTTTAAATTTTTATTAAGAGAAAGGAATATTATCAGAAAAGAGTACCTCCATAGCTGATCATCTGACACCCTTTAAGTGATCAAGATTAAGGATATTTAAAGCATGCGTTAATCTTTGATTTACCAATAGTTTTATCCTATCAAGGAGTAATCCCCCTTTTCTTTCTTTCTTTCTTTTTCTTTTTTTATTTAATCTTTAATCTACACTTACATGAAGAATACTATGTTTACTATGCTCTCCACTATACCAAGTCCCCCCTAAAAACCACATTACAGTCACAGTCTATCAGCATAGCAAAATGTTGTAGAATCACTACTTGTCCTCTCTGTGTTGTACAGCCCACCCTCCCCTTTCTCCCTTCCCCCCCATTGCATGCTAATCTTAATACCCTCTTTCTTCTTCCCCCCGCTTATCCCTCCCTGCCCACCCATCCTCCCCAGTTCCTTTCCCTTTGGTACTTGTTAGTCCATTGTTGGGTTCTGTAATTCTGCTGCTGTTTTGTTCCTTCAGTTTTTGTTCTTATACTCCTCAGATGAGTGAAATCATTTGGTATTTCTCTTTCTCTGCTTGGCTTATTTCACTGAGCATAATACTCTCCAGCTCCATCCATGTTGCTGCAAATGGTAGGATTTTCCCTCTTCTTATGGCTGAGTAGCATTCCATTGTGTATATGTACCACATCTTCTTTATCCATTCATCTACCGATGGACATTTAGGTTGCTTCCAATTCTTGGCTATTGTAAATAGTGCTGCGATAAACATAGGGGTGCATCTGTCTTTCTCAAACTTGATTGCTGCATTCTTAGGGTAAATTCCTAGGAGTGGAATTCCTGGGTCAAATGGTAGGTCTGTTTTGAGCATTTTGATGAACCTCCATACTGCTTTCCACAATGGTTGGACTAATTTACATTCCCACCAGCAGGGTAGGAGGGTTCCCCTTTCTCCACAGCCTCGCCAACATTTGTTGTTGTTTGTCTTTTGGATGGCAGCCATCCTTACTGGTGTGAGGTGATACCTCATTGTAGTTTTAATTTGCATTTCTCTGATAATTAGCGATGTGGAGCATCTTTTCATGTGTCTGTTGGCCATCTGCATTTCTTTTTTAGAAAACTGTTCAGTTCCTCTGCCCATTTTTTAAATTGGGTTATTTGTTTTTTGTTTGTTGAGGTGTGTGAGCTCTTTATATATTCTGGATGTCAAGCCTTTATCGAATCTGTCATTTTCAAATATATTCTCCCATACTGTAGGGTTCCTTTTTGTTCTATTGATGGTGTCTTTCGCTGTACAGAAGCTTTTCAGCTTAATGTAGTCCCACTTGCTCATTTTTGCTGTTGTTTTCCTTGCCCGGGGAGATATGTTCAAGAAGAGATCACTCATGTTTATGTCTAAGAGGTTTTTGCCTATGTTTTTTTCCAAGAGTTTAATGGTTTCATGCCTTACATTCAGGTATTTGATCCATTTTGAGTTTACCTTTGTGTATAGGGTTAGACAATGGTCCAGTTTCATTCTCCTACATGTAGCTGTCCAGTTTTGCCAGCACCATCTGTTGAAGAGAGTGTCATTTTGCCATTGTATGTCCATAGCTCCTTTGTCAAATATTAATTGACCATATATGTTTGGGTTAATTTCTGGAGTCTCTAATCTGTTCCACTGGTCTGTGGCTCTGTTCTTGTGCCAGTACCAAATTGTCTTGATTACTATGGCTTTGTAGTAGAGCCTGAAGTTGGGGAGTGAGATCCCCCCTACTTCATTCTTCTTTTTCAGGATTGCTTTGGCTATTCGGGGTCTTTGGTGTTTCCATATGAATTTTTGAATTATTTGTTCCAGTTCATTGAAGAATGTTGCTGGTAATTTGATAGGGATTGCATCAAATCTGTATATTGCTTTGGGCAGGATGGCCATTTTGATGATATTAATTCTTCCTAGCCATGAGCATGGGATGAGTTTCCATCTGTTAGTGTCCCCTTTAATTTCTCTTAAGAGTGACTTATAGTTTTCAGGGTATAGGTCTTTCACTTCTTTGGTTAGGTTTATTCCTAGGTATTTTATTCTTTTTGATGCAATTGTGAATAGAATTGTTTTCCTGATTTCTCTTTCTGTTGGTTCATTGTTAGTGTATAGGAAAGCCACAGATTTCTGTGTGTTAATTTTGTATCCTGCAACTTTGCTGTATTCAGATATCAGTTCTAGTAGTTTTGGAATGGAGTCTTTAGGGTTTTTTATGTACAGTATCATATCATCTGCAAATAGTGACAGTTTAACTTCTTCTTTACCAATCTGGATTCCTTGTATTTCTTTGTTTTGTCTGATTGCTGTGGCTAGGACCTCCAGTACTATGTTAAATAACAGTGGAGAGAGTGGGCATCCCTGTGTAGTTCCCCATCTCAGAGGAAATGCTTTCAGCTTCTCGCTGTTCAGTATAATACTGGCTGTGGGTTTATCATATATGGCCTTTATTATGTTGAGGTACTTGCCCTCTATTCCCATTTTGCTGAGAGTTTTTATCATGAATGGATGTTGAATTTTGTCAAATGCTTTTTCAGCATCTATGGAGATGATCATGTGGTTTTTGTCTTTCTTTTTGTTGATGTGGTGGATGATGTTGATGGATTTTCGAATGTTGTACCATCCTTGCATCCCTGGGATGAATCCCACTTGGTCATGGTGTATGATCCTTTTGATATACTGTTGAATTCTGTTTGCTAATATTTTATTGAGTATTTTTGCATCTACATTCATCAGGGATATTGGTCTGTAATTTTCTTTTTTGGTGGGGTCTTTGCCTGGTTTTTGGTATTAGGGTGATGTTGGCTTCATAGAATGAGTTTGGGAGTATTCCCTCTTCTTCTATTTTGTGGAAAACTTTAAGGAGAATGGGTATAATGTCTTCTCTGTGTGTCTGATAAAATTCCGAGGTAAATCTGTCTGGCCCTGGGGTTTTGTTCTTGGGTAGTTTTTTGATTACCGTTTCAATTTCTTTGCTTGTAATTGGTTTGTTTAACTTTTGTGTTTCTTCCTTGATCAGTCTTGGGAGGTTGTATTTTTCTAGGAAGTTGTCCATTTCTTGTAGGTTTTCCAGCTTGTTGGCATATAGGTTTTCATAGTAGTCCTTAATAATTCTTTGTATTTCTGTGGGATCTGTCGTGATTTTTCCATTCTCATTTCTGATTCTGTTGATTTGTGTTGATTCTCTTTTTCTCTTAATAAGTTTGGCTAGAGGCTTATCTATTTTGTTTATTTTCTCAAAGAACCAGCCCTTGGTTTCATTGATTTTTGCTATTGTTTTATTCTTCTCAATTTTGTTTATTTCTTCTCTGATCTTTATTATGTTCCTCTTTCTGCTGACGTTAGGCCTCATTTGTTCTTTTTCCCGTTTCAATAATTGTGATGTTAGACTATTCATTTGGGATTGTTCTTCCTTCTTCAAGTGTGCCTGGATCGCTATATACTTTCCTCTTAAGGGTGCTTTTGCTGCATCCCACAGAAGTTGGGGCTTTGTGTTGTTGTTATCATTTGTTTCTATATATTCCTTGATCTCTATTTTGATTTGTTCATTGATCCATTGATTATTTAGAAGCATGTTGTTAAGCCTCCATGTGTTTGTGAGCCTTTTTGTTTTCTTTGTAGAATTTATTTCTACTTTTATACCTTTGTGGTCTGAAAAATTGGTTGGTAGAATTTCAATATTTTGGAGTTTACTGAGGCTCTTTTTGTGAGCTAGTATGTGGTCTATTCTGGAGAATGTTCCATGTGCACTTGAGAAGAATGTATATCCTGTTGCTTTTGGATGTACTGTTCTATAGGTGTCTATTAGGTCCATCTGTTCTAGTGTGTTGTTCAGTGCCTCTGTGTCCTTACTTATTTTCTGCCCAGTGGATCTATCCTTTGGGGTGAGTGGTGTGTTGAAGTCTCCTAAGATGAATGCATCCTTTGGGGTGAGTGGTGTGTTGAAGTCTCCTAAGATGAATGCATTGCAGTCTATTTCCCTCTTTAGTTCTGTTAGTGTTTGTTTCACAAATGCTGGTGCTCCTGTGTTGGGTGCATATATATTTAGAATGGTTATATCCTCTTATTGGACTGAGCCCTTTATCATTATGTAGTGTCCTTCTTTATCTCTTGTTACTTTCTTTGTTTTGAAGTCTATTTTGTCTGATATTAGTACTGCAACCCCTGCTTTCTTTTCACTGTTGTTTGCTTGAAATATGTTTTCCATCCCTTGACTTTTAGTCTGTGCCTGTCTTTAGGCTTGAGGTAAGTTTCTTGTAAGCAGCATAAAGATGGGTCTTGCTTTTTTACCCATTCTATTACTCTGTGTCTTTTGATTGGTGCATTAAGTCCATTTACATTTAGGGTGACTATTGAGAGATATGTACTTATTGCCATTGCAGGCTTTAGATTCGTGGTTACCAAAGGTTCAAGGTTAGCTTCTTTAGTATCTTACTGCCTAACTTAGCTCGCTTATTGAGCTGTTATATACACTGTCTCGAGATTCTTTTCTTCTCTCCCTTCTTATTCCTCCTCCTCCATTCCTCATATGTTGTGTGTTTTGTTCTGTGGTGTTTTTAGGAGTGCTCCCATCTAGAGCAGTCCCTGTAGGATGCCCTGTAGAGGTGGTTTGTGGGAAGCAAATTCCCTCAGCTTTTGCTTGTCTGGGAATTGTTTAATCCCGCCATCATATTTAAATGATACTTGTGCTGGATACAGTATCCTTGGTTCAAGGCCCTTCTGTTTCATTGCATTAAATATATCATGCCATTCTCTTCTGGCCTGTAGGGTTTCTGTCGAGAAGTCTGATGTTAGCCTGATGGGTTTTCCTTTATAGGTGACCTTTTTCTCTCTAGCTGCCTTTAAAACTCTTTCCTTGTCCTTGATCCTTGCCATTTTAATTATTATGTGTCTTGGTGTTGTCCTCCTTGGATCCTTTCTGTTGGGGGTTCTCTGTATTTCCATGGTATGTTCGATTATTTCCTCCCCCAGTTTGGGGAAGTTTTCACCAATTATTTCTTCAAAGAGACATTCTATCCCTTTTCCTCTTTCTTCTTCTTCTGGTACCCCTATAATAGGAATATTATTCCTTTTGGTTTGGTCACATAATTCTTTTAGTATTGTTTCGTTCCTGGAGATCCTTTTATCTCTCTCTCTATGTCAGCTTCTATATGTTCCTGTTCTCTGATTTCTATTACTTCAATGGCCTCTTGCATCTTATCCATTCTGCTTATAAATCCTTCCAGGGATTGTTTCACTTCTGTGATCTCCTTCCTGACATCTGTGATCTCCCTCCGGACTTCATCCCATTGCTCTTGCATTTTTCTCTGCATCTCTGTCAGCATGTTCATGATTTTTATTTTGAATTATTTTTCAGGAAGACTGGTTAGGTCTGTCTCCTTCTCGGGTGTTGTCTCTGTGATCTTTGTCTGCCTATAGTTTTGCCTTTTCATGGTGATAGAGATAGTTTGCAGAGCTGGTACGAGTGACAGCTGGGAGAACTTTCCTTCTTGTTGGTTTGTGGCCTTCCTCTCCTGGGAGAATAGCGACCTCTAGTGACTTATGCTTGGCAGCTGTGCGCAGACAGGGTTTCAGCTACCTGCCCCGTTGGTTTGAAGTTTATCTCCACTGTAGCTGTGGGCGTGGCCTGGCTGGGGCTGCTCTTCCAAAATGGTGGAGCCCGGTTGGAGGGGGAGTGGCCGGGAGGCTATTTATCTCCGTAAGGGGCCTCTGTGCTCCCTGTTACCCAGGGGGTTAGAGTGCCCAGAGATCCCCAGATTCCCTGCCTCTGGGCTAAGTGTCCTGTCCTGCCTCTTTAAGACTTCCAAAAAGCACTCTCCAAACCAAAACAACAACAGCAACAATGAAAGAGAAAAAAAAAAATAAGGGAAAAAATGCGCGATTTTCTTTGTCCTCAGGCACCGGTCTCAGGCACCTGCTCACTGGTCTTGCTGCCCTTTTTCCCTAGTATTGGGGTCCCTGTCCCTTTAAGGCTTCCAAAAAGCACTCACCAAAGAAAAAGGGAAAAACGCACGATATTCTTTGTCCTCAGGCACCGGTCTCAGGCACCTGCTCACTGCTCTTGCTGCCCTGTTTCCCTAGTATTGGGGTCCGTGTCCCTTTAAGGCTTCCAAAAAGCACTCGCCAAAAAAAAAAGGGAAAAACGCGTGATTTTCTTTGTCCTCAGGCACCGGTCTCAGGCACCCGCTCACCAGTCCTGCTGCTCTGTTTCCCTAGTATCCAGGTCCCCACGCATGCACTGTGTGTGCACTCTGGTCTGGAATCCTGGGGCTGGATGTTCAGCAGTCCTGGGCTCTCTTTCCCTCCCTGCTGACTCCTCTCCACCCACCAGGGGCCGGGGGGAGGGGTGCTCAGGTCCCACAGGGCTGGGGCTTGTATCTTACCCCCTTTGCAAGGTGCTGGGTTCTCGCAGGTGTGGATGTGGTCTGGATGTTGTCCTGTGTCCTCTGGTCTCTATTTTAGGAAGGGTTGTCTATTATATTTTCATAGATATATGTGGTTTTGGGAGGAGATTTCCGCTGCTCTACTCACGCCGCCATCCTGGCTCCGCCCCCCTTAACAATAATCTTAATCAAAACTATCCACAGAAAACAACTTTTCTTTCCAAACAATTAAAATGACTTAGGTCTACCATAAAGCAAAAAAGAAAATAAATTCTTTATAGCAATTAACCAAACATTAAGAAATGACCACGTATGTGGCTTTAGGACCTAGTCATGGTGGGTACTCAGTAAATATTTGATGCAGACAGGGATGAAGGGCACTTGAGAATTTCAATGAGTGTTTATTCCTCTGAATGCTAACAGGAAAAATTCAACAACTGTTCTCAAATCCTGTATTTGAGGAAGCCTGGATTCCAGCACCAACTCAACTGTTATGTCTACCCTGAGAATTTGCCAGCATTTCAGAAATCTTGGAGGAGAGACCCCTCTCTGAAATGCTGCCTGTAGCCAACCCAGAGGGCAGGGCTTCTTCACACCATAGCTAAAAATGTTTCTTTTGCTTCCAGTGCTTCTCCCAGGATTTCCATCCCACAAACCACTGGGTTAACTAACTATCCCAAACGGTCAGTCACCACCACATGCCCTGCTTAGGAATTTTGTTTGAAGAGTGCCCCACTGGAATCTATTTTCTTCTTTAATGATGATCTCACACAATGCTATTTTAGATTTGTCTCCTTGATGGTTTGTACCCATGAAGATCTTGCATTTATTAACTTCCATAGCAGGTCTTCAATAGGTTTTATATTTTTTCCTTCCCCCAAAATGACCGGGATAATTATCCTTCATACATATTCATGTACTCTAACAATTCCTTAGCTGTGTTTAGCTCTAAAATATCTTTCTATAGAATATATTTTAATATGTTCTCTATAGCTTTTAATTTTTTATAAGTTGCTTGAAATTTTTTCAAAGATATATTTTTAATGGTTAATGAATTTGAAATCACTGGCAGCTTTATTTGACTCTTTTTAATAGGCTGCAATATTTCTAACTGAGAAAATATTCTCTCCATAGGTACTGAAGTAAAGAAAGAAAATTTTGCAAAACAAGGGGTATCAAGTTAGATATTTTTGTTTCTATTTTTTTGTCTTAAATGTGGAAATATTTCAGATGAAACACTCTTACAGGTCCTGTCTTTCTGCTTCCATTCAAAGTATCTTACCCCGAGAAATGATTCTAAAAGGTAAAATTCAATAAATAAAGGTATCCCTATGATTTCTTGAATGTTCTTTCAAATTTAGATGCCAAAGAATGATGGGCCTTCTTAATTTCATTCCATTCTAGCACAGAATATAAATTTATTCAATTAAAAATAGATCAAAATATTCTTCCTATTATTGTATTAAAATAAAGAGAGTTGGCGAAGGAGACCAGATTCTTCACATAAACAAAAGTCAGTGTCATGAAACATAAAGAAGAGCTGTGAAGATGTTCCAGATGAATGGAAATGAGAGACCCAAGCACAGACAACCAAATGGAACATATGACCCTAGAGAGTGGATCCTGTCCTGGGTGAGGAGAATGTCCTAAAGAACATTCATAGATCAATTGACAAAGTCAGAACATGACAGTAGATTAAGGTATTATACCAATATAAATTTATAAAATTCATAACTATCCTGTAGTTGTGCAAGAGAATATCCCTAATCTTAGGAAATATACACTGTGATATTTAGGGCAAAGGGCCATGGTGTAGGTAACATACCCTCAAAATGGTTCAAGAAAAAGAAGGGCAAGGGAGAGAGTGAGTGATAAAGCCTGTGGCGCAAAATGTTAATAAGTGAATTGTGGGGAAAGGTATATGGGTGTTCTTGTAACAGTTTTATGTTAGTAACTTTCTGTACGTTTGAAATTACTTTCAAATTAGAAAATATTTCAGTACCATAAAGATATTCCACAACATAATTCCAGCACTTTACATTTAGATCTCGTACACTAACTGGGCTCTCATCATACCAGTTTTCAGTTTCTTTCTTGCTTTTGTTGAGATCATTTTCAATTCTGGTCATTTTTCTGATCCAGTCATGTGCTCAGTGTTGAGAAATCTGCTCATGTCTGTGCCTTTCACATGCTGTTGGATAGGGCCATGGCAGAAGTCAAAGTGTGAAGGGGAAGCCACCAAACTCATCTTGGCTTATGATAATGCAACTCTTGATAACGATACCTCATTAACAAGTGGGAAATAGTTCCCCTGAACAGGAGTTATGAACAAGAACTGTGTCCAACAAACTAGCTGTATGGATACTGTGATTAACTTGGAGACTTCATGAAATCCTTGTGGCTAGAACCAGAGGGGAGGAATTCCTAGGTCAGGGCTGATGGTCAAACAATCCTCAAACAATTTCACTATAGGCGATGCAGGTGGCAGGGAAGGAACAGAAGGTCAGAACATCAATGCTAACCAGTTCCACTTGAGAAGAGTCTCAAAATAGAGTTACACTATTTTGACAGTTGAGGGTCAGTAGAGCTTGATATTTGAAACATGTGCTGGCAGTTCATATGCATTCTTCTTAGAAGAAGTAAAAATATTATGTTTGCACTGTCAGAAAGAGATGAAAGATGACAATTTATAGTTTGCTGTTACCACTGGTGTAATTCCTTCATATTTCTATCTCAGTGACATTTGTTTCATTCCTTCTCTTCTTGTGAAGCTGTGCAAGCAAAATAAGCTGTCAGGTGTCAAATGTAAGAAAGTCCTTATTTTCTTCTGGAGAGGTGTAAGATTACTTAGAAATTTGCCCTCAATTATACACCTTACAATGGTATGGACTGGCCCTCAGTTACAGTTAAGAACAGTGCCTTAACATAAACTTCATTCCCTGTCAAGGAAGGGAATTTTTAGATAGCTGTATCCTAGTAGGTGCAGCTTTTCTGTCTTGGATGATGTCACTTGTCTACTAAGAATAGGCAGCTCTGAAACATATCAGAAAAAGTTGTGTATTTCTGTTTCTCACTCCCAGGATGACTAGTATCAGTGCCTTCTCCCCTCCTTCCTCCTGTGTTAATTTCATCATTTCTAGAGCTTTCTCTGTGCCATGTGGTGCAGTAAGTGTTTGACGTATTTTTTTCTCCCTGTATCCTTATTCTAACCCTGAAAGGTAGGTATCACTCAAGTTTATTAGATGGAAAAAAGGACACCGAGTGGTGAAACATTTGCTTACTTCAAAGCCAATTAATGAGAACATAGTGTTGGCGGAATCAAGAACTGATTTAAAGTTGGTCTGACTCCAAATCCTAAGCTCAAAGCCATGATATAATTCCCCCTTCCAATGACCTTCATTCCTAGGTCAACACTTTTCCTTTTGAAAAATGCATTTAAGGAACAGCATTTACTCTTTGCCAGTAATCAGGAATACAGTTTGACTCCTCCACAGGTGTCTTTCATGTATTTGTAACTATATGAATTACAGCAAGTCAGTCATTCTCTATGGAGTTGAATATTAATTCAAGTGCCTTAATTCACTCAAAATGGGCTTATTTCTAGCACACTCAACCCTTGAAGAATTCCAAGTGTAAGATAATCATTATATGTATTAAGCTCAAAACTATCCTTAAAACTACATTTATAAATAACCAACCATCTGTCCATACCTATCTTTTCGAAATGAATAGAGAAAGTTCAATTCTTTTTCCATTTCATAAACCTTCAAGCACTTTAAGATAGTCACCATTTTGTGCTCATTTTCTTTCTTTCTGTAAAAAATAAATTCTCAGATCATTTTTGCCTATCTGGTATCATTGAGAAAATCTCATTTTTTTCCCCCCCAGGAAGGCCAAAATTGGAAAAACATTTTTAAAAGTGCCTCCTTTCTGAGATCAACTTGTGGTTTTAACTTCAGGGATTTCAGTTCACGTTGATCTCAGGCCCTTGAACCATTTCTTCAGCTCGGCTCATGAGGGAGGCAATTTCTGGCAGACCAAGCATAGGCTTGGCTATCAACGCGCTACCTCGATCCTTTGTCCAGAGGAGGTATAGTCCATCACTCATGCTGGGCGAATGATTCCTGGGCTGCTGAACTTCTATCAGCCTTTATGCCATGAGCAGTATGACGTTACAGTTTTTTCTACATGCTTTTCTCTTCATTTCGTGAAGTAATCCTCTGAAGTGGATGTTACAGCTCCCATCAGGTAAGACAATGAGGGCGAGCATAGCACAGTGCCTGGCCCACAGTTAGCCCTTCACAAATGTGCCTCCTCTCTCTTCCTCTCATTCTAAACTGAAGCTTAGAGCAATTCAGTAATTACCATGTAATTCAAGACTCAACTCTTGTGAATCCAAAACCTCTTCCCTTCCCACTGGTTGTACTTCTTAAATGCTTTGAAACATTTTCTTACGTAGAGTCATATGTGGAACTCAATGTCTAAAAAACAGATGAAGGTGGCATTTAACAGGGAATGATGTGTAGTTTATGAGTTCAATTTATAGTGCTCCGAAGTCAGTAAGAATAATGAGGTTTCTTTGATGCACAAATTTTGAGTTTGTAGTTATGAACATCACTTACAGTCATATCACTACAGCATCTCAAATTAATTTTCTTAGACAATTTATGATATATATAACTGAAGGTAACATTTCTAATAGTTCACCTTTTAATCTGAGGAGAGTCTTCAATTAAACTGATTCAGTCATTTCAAAGAAGAATGGGACTATTTTGTTTCAATGTTCAGGCATTAAGACTAAGAGATGCTCACGCTCCTTATCCTTGAGAGAGGTGAGGGGTTAGAAGTGTTCTGTATTCCGACTGCTGGCCTTCAAGTATTAACTCTTTGAAGAACTTGACCTTGGGCAAATAAAAAACTTTTTGAAACTCCATTTCCTTTTCAGTACAATGGGCACACTGTAAGGGCTCTACAGGTATTAGCTGTGATTTTTGGCTATAAATATAATGCAATAGACTAGAAAAAATAAGCTCTCCACATTGTAAATAATATATAAAAGTATCATATCATCATGACTAAATATCAACACATTCCTGTCACTACCAGTGAACTATCACATTAGGATGAATTTGTTTCCCAAGAAAACCTTCTTGAACCTTTTGGGGCACTGTTCGAGTGCCATTAGGGTCTAGAGTAGGATGTTTGATACCCAAGTTTTTAAGCACAAACATTCACTCAACTGAAATTTCAAAGGAGCCGGTCCTGAGCTATAAACCTCCTAATAAATGATGCATTTATAAGAAATCCAAACATGTTCCCTGAACGGTAGATGACTTTTTTATTCCAAAACGGAGTTAAAATCAAAGCGCAAGTCAAGCCCTATGTTAAAATGTACTGTGGAGTAAGTTATGCTTTCTACAGTTTTAACATGGGTTAATATATAAATGTTCTTGTAGAGACATTTAAATCAAGAACTTTGTGGGACATCATAAGTACCTGTAGAATACAATCTGAAAATTTCCGACCATGATATATCTTGAGGGTAGAGAATATCCTTATCAGTTGTTCAATATTCCTTTCAAAACTGCTATGTGCTTGTTTTTCCCTTCTTCTCTTTGTCACCAATATGCCACATCTACTTGGTTTTAACTGGATACATCACCAACCCTCCCTAAGCCTATATTCTCATGGTAAAATCAGTGATATTATTGAATAGCTCTCTGAAGATTGAATCATATTTATAATGTACTTGCATTTGCTTTTCATGTGGTTAGTATTCATTAATGATACTTATTATCATTATTGCTACTGCTAATTTTCTCTTACATTAGATATATTTATGTGTATGAAGTGGGCAAATTAGAAACATTATTCTAAGAATGAAATTAGAAAGGTCTCCACTGCTCTGTTGCCTCTCCAGAAGCAAATATAATCGGTTTTACTAGCATAGAACTGAACTTCCACAAATTAAGAGGGCCAACTGTGAGAAACCAGCTTCAATTATCTGTATGCAGATGGTTTTATAATTCAGAATATTGCCCATGTGGGAGAATTTGGTAGGTGAATAAAATAAGAATTTTAATAACATGATTGCTTCTTACGTGACTGCAGATTTAACTAATTTAAAGTGTTTGGCTTTTGGTGGATTAAATGGAGTCGAGTGCCTGGTCTGCGCTTAAATCAGTTTTGCCATAATGGTAAAGCACGGGGCAAACAATCTCCAAACAGAAATATAAAATCCTCCAGGTTTATTTTTATCTGTTATACAAGTAACCTTTACTGGTAGTGGTTCTCTTAAAAGCCATGTTATTTTAAATATTTCAAAATCACCATTGGTATGCTAAAAACCGGAGCTCCGACATAACAGATATTCCTAAACAATAGAGAGGAAAATAATTCAATCACAACGTACTTTAATCAGTTTGTACAAAAACACACTGAAATAGACAATCTGTCTCATTAACATTCAGCAAGTACCTCACTCAGCTGAAACTGAACTTCAAACTGACACAGAAATCTTGGCTAGATTACAAATATATGGACCTACCCAAAATCAAATAGAATATACTTTGTAAGTACTTAAGGTGCTAAGACTATTTTGGTGGGTGCATCTGCATATTTTTATGACA
Source organism: Manis javanica (assembly GCF_040802235.1). Lineage (NCBI taxonomy): Eukaryota > Metazoa > Chordata > Mammalia > Pholidota > Manidae > Manis > Manis javanica. The sequence continues at coordinate 60,551,696 of NC_133169.1, read as the reverse complement.
TACTGTGTCACTGCCTTTTCGAATTTTAGTAAATTATTTGTTTTACAAACCATAATTATATTGGCTCATGCTGGATGGTTATGCTATATAATACTGAGCCAAAATTAATCAAGATTTCCTTAATTTATATCGCATTCCCTGTATGTCATGTTATTGCTTATGTGCTTTGGATAATTGCACTAATCTATTACTTTTATTACGTGATTGGATACCATTCTCTCAGTCCCAAAGCTTTCATCCATCTTATAGTATTCAGACCATGGTTTAAAATTCCCTCCCCCTCATCATACTTGTTTTTTCACTGAGCAATACTTTCACCTTTCTGTCCACCATTCTTCCTACTCATCAAAACCAGATTGCATTTTGCCACAGAAGAAAGATGTGTTCAATAAAACTTTGCCAAGAAGATGGTTATTGATATGTCTTTGAAAGGCAGCTGTATTGCTTATGTACCACTGGGGACTGGAGTAGTGAGACATATATTGCTTGTGGTTCCAAGCAAAAGCAAATTGGTTTCTGTGTAGCTTAAAAAATTTGAAATAAAGTAGTCCCTATGTTCTTCTCACATTTAAGAAAAGAGTTGTGAGTTAAGTAGCAGTCCTTGGAGACAGCCTAAAGAATTAGGCTATCATTATGGACCATGCTATCCATAGGAGCATAGAAATATGTTATGTTTGTCATCTTAAGAATATCATTAGATTTAAAGCCAACAGTAGACTTAATTAACAAATGATTTTTAAGTCTTTTTAAAATTCCTATAAAGATATCTCTGCAAATACCAATACATACTTAAAATCCTTAGGAAGACCGTAGTAGCTCTCTATGAAATGTTTTGTGTTAGGAATATTCCATTTGATAGCTTTTACTAACCTGTTCATGGATTGAGATCTAAGGAAGCCACATGTAAGCCTTAGATTAATGTTACATGAATAACTTGTACACATAGTAGAAACTTATTAAGGATTCACTGAAAACATACAAACACATGTCAGTTATATACAAATGAGGCTTCAGAGGGGAGGAATTGGAATTCAAGGACATGTGTCCTTATGCTGCCCAATGTGAATTTCACAACATGCTTTTGCAAATAGCTATTACAGAAATTCTCTTTTGGGTGGCCCAGTCTAAAATACAGATATGGGTTTTGTAAGGCTTTCCTAAACTGAAAAACATTCTTGGCCTTTTTTATTTCTTCATAATCCCTAGCTAAAGAATTACCACCTCAAATTAGAGTGGTTTATTTGCAATATTAACAATTTGTTTTCTGTTCCTACACTGTTCTCTTCTAAACAAAGTTCTTCTGTTAACTTAGCATAATACATTGGTCATTTTTCACATTATTTTCATTATTGTCATCAATAAGAAAATAAATGTTTATGTAGAACCCACCCATCTCTCTATTTTAGTCACCTGTACTACATACATGGGATAATTCAGTCTACGTGGGCATGTCCTAAAGGAGTTTCCCTCAGAAGGGTGGGGGTGGAGAGATAGGCTATGTTCTTAAATGATACTCTTGCCCCCAGTGTGTTCCCCTTTCTTACCACCTTGTAGAATGCTAACTGACACACAAATGCAAATTTCTATGTAACCAAGCAAAGTGATATATCTTTATAAGTCTTCCTTCACCTTTTCATATCTCAATGCAAGCAGAGAGGAGATGCAAAAGGACCCAGGAGAGGTAAATCAGGGAAGTCTTCAAGACTGGACTTTGAATGTGCTGCCCTACTGCATCCATAGCCATTGGCGGAGACCCACTCACTGGACAACAACTAAGCAGTGGAAACACAGGGGCAACTCCTGGGAAGCCAAGCTTTAAAATATAAACACTAATAATTTTAAAACTTGAGTGGAGATATCACTGGCCTCACAGTGCAAGTAAGATAGAACCTACAGATTTAGACCAAGCAAGTTACTAAACAAACAAATTAAAAACACAAACAAGCATCCATAAGAACTTTGGGGAAGAATTCACAATGCGTAATTGGTAACAAATATTATTTAAAATGTGCAGTTTTCAAAAAAAAACCTTATAATCTACGCAAAGGACAAGTAAAGTATAACTTAGGAAAAAACAAACAAGCAATAAAAGATCACTCTGTCCAAAGATGTTGGAGTTAGCAAGGACCTCAGTGGCTTTTATAAAAATGTACAAATAACTAAGATCACATTAAAAATTAAAGGAAAGCATGACAATAATGAATCCACAAACAGACTCTCAATAAGGAGATAAGTTTAAAAAAATGGAAATTGTCTTAACACATGCAATTAATAAAATTAACAATGACAAAGGGGCTCAACAGCAGGTGGGAGATGAAAGAAAAGAGAGTCCATGAACTATAGACAAATGATCCAATTTGAAAAATGAAGAGAGGAAACATGAACAGAGCCTCAAAGACAGTCATCCAAGTATTCTTAGATAAGTGTACTTTAAATTAGAGACCAGAAGGAGAGGAGAGAAAGGGATACCTAAAAACAGAGCAACAAAAACCCACCAACAATCATTTGAAGAAATAATGGCTAACTTCCCAAATTCGATGCAACAAATTCATCTACATATCCACAAAGTTCAACAAATGCGTAGTAGTATAAATCAAAGGTATCTACACCCAGGCACATCATACTGTTGACAGTAAATGACAGAAAAATTCTTAAAAGCAGCAAGAGAAAAGCAATTTATCACTGTTTGTGGCAGAGCATCAATACAGTTAATGGCTGACTCCTCCCATGAAAGAGTGGAAGCCAGAAGACAACGAAATAGCACACTCAAAGTGCTGAGAGAAAAGAGCTGACATTCAAGAATTCTATCCAGACGAACTCTCTTTTGAAAATGAGGGCAAAATAAAGACAGTATCATTTAAAGAAAGACTGAGAGAATCAATTGCCCACAGAGCTATGAATAGGTGTTATCTGAGGGTTTCTGAAGGAAGTAAGCCATGTACATCTGGTAGATCAAAACTCCAGGCAGTGGGAACTTACAAGTGCAAAGTCCCTAAAGAAGAACTGCATTCAATATTTTGAGTTTGCATATCCTATTTGAGGAATAGTAAAGGGACTATCATGGTTGGAACAGAATGAATGATTGGAAGAGTAGAAGGGGATGAAATCAGAGTGGTAGTGGGCATTCCAGGTTACAGTAATACGGGGAATTCTAGGTAATGGAAGTAGGATTTTCACTGTAAGAAATACAAATAAATATTTTAAGGGGGTGGAAGTTTGACATGATCTGACTTATGTTTCAGCAGAACTTAGGAACACTGTGTTACAAGCAGTGTTAGGGAGAGCAAGGTTAATGGATGAAGACCAATCAGGAAGATGGTACTTTAATCCAGGCAAGACTTACTGATGCCTTAAACCAGGTGGTTGGAATAGAAATGAAAAATGATTGGATTCTTAAGATGGTTTGAATGTAAAGCCAGAAAGGATTTGTTGATATTTTGGATGTGGGTTTTGAGAGAAAAAAGTAGGTTAAGGAGAACTAAAGATTTTTGCTTGAGTATTTAGAAAGATAAGCTAAGGTGTGAGATTATGGGAGTAACCACTGTGGGGGACAATATCAATATCTAATTATGAAAAATTTAGCTTGAGATAGTTATTACATATTTAAGAGGAGAAGTCAAGTAAGCTATGGAATATACACACCTGTATTTCAATAAGGAATGAATCTTACAGTTACCGGTATTTGGACAGTGTTTAAATTTATGAGGTTGAATGAGGATATCACAGAGAAAAGGCACAGAAATGAGCTATCAAGTTCTCTAGCACGAAGAAAACAAAGTGATGAATAGGAGCCAGTAAGAATCAAGGAGGAGCTTCTAAAAAGTAGGTGGAAAGTCAGGTGAGTGTGTATCCTTGAACTAAATGGAGAATTTTTCAAAGGAGGGTGTGAATAGTTGTGTGATGGGTCATAGGGGATGAGAACTGAAAACTCCTGCTCAATTTAGCAATGTGGATGTCTTTGGCAAAAAAGAGCAGTTTAATGGTTTTATGGGTGCAAAATGCTTATGGTGTGGACTTCAGAGAGACTAGAAGAAAAGAAATTGGAGATATCTAGTATAAGGAAATATCTCAAGTTTTATTGTAAAGGTAAGGAGAGAAATAAAGTAAAAAAGGAGAGGTTTAGAATGTGTTCAAACTTAAATTGTTATCAATTTGAAATAGTCTGTTATAAACTGAGGTTGTTATATGTTAACTTCATGGTAATGACAGAGCAAAAACTATAGTGTTTACATAAAGACACTGAGAAAGAAATCTAAGCACACTAGTAAAAAAGTCATTAAATGACAAAAGAAGAAAGCAAGAGAAAAAAGGATGAGAAAGGAAGTACAAAATATCCAGAAAATACCAAAATGGCAATAACTACATAACTATCAATAATTACTCTAAATGGATTAGATACTCCAATTAAAAGACTCAAAGTGGCTGAATGAATGAGAAAATAAGAGCCACGTCTTTGCTGCCTACAACAGACTCACTTCTTATATAACACACTTACAGACCAAAAGGAAAGGGATGGAAAAAGATGCTGCATTAAAATGGAAATCAAAAGAAAGATGGGGTAGCTATACTCAAGCAGACAAAACTGACTTTAAGACAAATACTGTAATATGAGACAAACAGGGTTATTACATAATGATAAAGGGATCAATCCAACAAGAGGATATAACTCTTGTAAATATTAATGCACCCAAAAAAGAAGAACCTAAATACATAAAGCAAATATTACAGACCAAAAGGGAGAAACAGCAGCAATATAATAATAGTAGGGGATCCTGATATAACACCTTTACTAATGGATAATCGTTCAGATAGAAAATCAGTAAGGAAATACTGGCCTTAAATGACATATTAGACCAGATGAACTGAAGGGAAATATATAAACATCCTACCCAGAAACAAAAGAACATATATTCTTCTCAAGCACACATAGGACATTCTCCAGGGTAGATATGCTAGGCACAAAAGAAGTCTTAATACATTTTAAAGATTGAAACCATATCAACTATCTTTTCCAACCACAATGGTATGAAACTAAAAATCAATTACAAGAAGAATTCTGGAAAATTCACAAATATGTGGAGAAAAACAACATGCTACTAAAAAGAATGGGTAAAGGGAGAAATCAAATTACCTCAGAACAGTTAAAATGGGTGGTATCAAAAAGACAATAATTAACAAATGTTGGTGAGTATATGGAGATCAAGGAATACCCATGCACTGTTGGTGAAATGTAAAATGGTTATAGCCACCATTGAAAACAGTATGAATTTTCTGCAAAAAATTAAAAATAGGAATATCATACAACCCAGTAATTCCACTGTAGGGTATTTGAAGAAAAAAAAACTAATTTGAAAAGATATATGCACGCCTTTGTTTACTGTACTTTCGCTATACTTACCATAAAAAAAGTGTTCAAATAACTAAAATCAGAAAAAAGAGGAGACATGTGATTGAAATTACAGAAATACAAAGAATCATAGGAGAGTATTATGAGCAATTATATGCCAATGACTTTGACAACCTGGAAGAAATGGATAAATTCCTAGAAACATACAACATACCAAGATTGAACCATGATCAACAGAAAATCTCAACAGAGTGATTACTATAGGGGGATTAAATTAGTCAACAAAACCTCTGAACAAACTGAAGTCCAGGAATAGAAAGCTTCACTGTTAAGTTCTACCAAACATTCAGAAAAGAATTAATACCAATCATTTTCAAATTCTTCCAAAAAAAAAAAATAGAAGAGGAGGGAATACTTTCAAACTCGTTTTGTGAGGCCATCATTACTTGGATAACAATACCATGAAGAACATCAGGAGAAAAAAGGAAAACAGGCCAATATTCCTGATGAACATAGATGCAAAAATCCTTAACAAAATATTAGCAAACCAAATTCAACAATACAGTAAAAGGATCATATACCATGATCAAGTGGAATTTATTCTAGGAATGTAAGGATGATTCAATGTCTGTATCAATCAACATGGTACATACACATTATCAAAATGAAGGGTAAAATCATACAATTATTTTGATGCAGAAAAAGCATTTTACAAAACTCAATGTCCATTTATGATGAAAATTCTCTCCAAAGCAGGTCTATAGGGAATGTACAGCAACTCAATAAAGGCCATATATATGAAAAATCCATAGATAAGATTATACTCAATGGTGAAAAGCTATCAGCTTTTCCTCTAAGGCCAAGAATAAGACAAGGATGCACACTCCTGCCACATTTTTTAAACATAGTATTAAACAGAGCAATTCAACAAGAAAAAGAGATAAAAGGCATCCAAATTGGAAAGAAAGAAAACTCTCACAATTTTCACATGACATGGTGTTCCACATACAAAACCATTAAGACCACACACACACACACACAAACTATTAGAAAAATTCAGTTAAGTTTTGGGATGTAAAATCAGTATACATAAATCTATTGCATATTTATATACTAAAAATGAATATCAGAAAGAGAAACTAGGGATCCCATTTACAGTTGCATCAAAAGAAATAAAATTATCTAGAAATAAATTTAGCCAGGGAGGTTAAAGATCTGTACACTGAAAATATATTACATTGACAAAAAATCTGAGATGACACAAATAAGTGGAAGGATATCTTGTGCTCATGGATTAGAAGTATAAATGCTGTTAAAATATCCATACTACCCAGAGAAATCCACAGATTCATTGCAATTCCTAACAAGATTCCAATGGCATTTTTCACAGAAATAGAACAAATAATGTTGCAATTGGTATGGAACCCTTAAAGACTCCAAAAGGCAAAAGGGATCTTGAGAAAGAACAGAGATTGGAGGCATCACATGTACTGATTTCAACTATGTTGTAAAGATATAGAAATTGGAACAACCTAATTTGGCCTAACAACAGATACACTGATCAATGGAACAGAATAGAGAGCTCAGAAATATACTATACATATATGTCAATTAATTTACAATAAAATAGTGAAGAATATACAATGGAGAAAGAACTGTGTCTTCAATAAGTGGTATTGGCAAAACCAGACAGCCACATACAAAAGAATGAAGTTGAACCACTGTATTACCACGATATGTACCACTATACACAAAAACTTAAAATGGATTAAAGACTTGAACTTTTAAGACCTAAAACCATAAAATGCCTAGAAGAAAACATACATAATAAACTCCTTGACAACAGTCTTGGCAATGATTTTTTGGAATCTCTTTCCAAAAGTGAAGTCAACAAAAGCAATAACAACAAGTTAACTACATCAAACTAAAAAGCGTCTGCACAAGAAAGGAAACCTTCAACAAAATGAAAAGGCAAACTCCTGGGAGAAAATATTTGCAAATCATTTATCTAATAAGGGGTTGAAATCCAAAACATATAAAGAACTCATACAACTCCCTCTTAAAATGGGTAGTATCAGTAAGATAAGAAAAATAACAAGTATTAGCAAGTATGTGAGGAAAAGTGAATCTTGCATGCTATTGGGTGGGATCCAAATTGGTGCAGCCACTATGGAAACTAGTATGAAGATCCCTCAAAAAATTAAAAATAGAGATACCATATGATTGAGCAATTACACTTCTGGGTATTTGTCCAAAGAAAATGAAAGCACTACATTGAAAAGACAGATGTATCTCCATGTTCATTGCATCATTATTTACAATAGCCAAGACATGGAAATAACCTGAACATCCATGGATGAATGAATGGATAAAGATGTGGTATAGATTAGCAATGGAATATTATTCAGCCACAAAAAAGGAAATATTGCCATTTTTGAAAACATGTACTTTGAGGGCATTAGGCTAAGTGAAATAAGTCATGGAAAGACAAATACTGTTTGATCTCACATGTGAAATCTAAAGAACAAACAGATGAAACCAAGTTTATAGATACAGAGAACAGATTGGTAATAGCCAAAGGTGGGGGGCAGGGGTGAAATGGGTTAAAGGGGTCAAAAGATGCACTTTTTATTAAAAAATAATGTCATAGCAAGTTAATGTACAGCATTGTGTCTACAGTTAACACTTCATTGTGTAATTGAAAATTGCTAAGAAAATAGATCTTGAAGTATCCTTATCACAAAAAAAGTTTTTTGTAGCTATGTATGGTGACTGATGTTAAGATTTATTGTGGTGATCACAATATATACAAATATTGAATCATCAGTGTTCTATACCTGAAACTAACAGGTTATATGTAGATAACTCAAAATAAAAGGAAAAAGAATAAATTGGAGATATCCAGTACACAGAATATTTCAAGTATTATTGTAAAGGTAAAGAGAGAAATGGAACAATAACTGGCAGACAGTGGCCAGTAAGGTTTATAGATTTTTTTTAATGGGAAAAACAATAATCTAGTGCTATTGGCAATAATTCACTAGAGAGGGAAGGAAATATATATTATGATTGCCATAGTCATCCTTACAAATTGATGAGAGGAGATGGGAGGTCCTAAAATTCTGGATTAGTCTGAGCAAGGAGTAGGGACAATTTCTCCCTATTTGCAGAAGGGACCATTGAGTAGGTGGGTGTGGATGTCTCTAGGTTGGAGACACGCTTTTTCACCATCCTCTGAGATAATGATCACTTTTGCTGATCATGAAAATCTTTGAATCTGTTTTCTCTCCGGATCAACATTGCCAATATTATCCTTAGAAACCAGATTAATTTATTGCACAGGCCATCCTCTTCTGTCAGTAGACTCTGGGTGCACCCACATTTTCTCTATGAACAAAATACACATCTTTGATGGCTATTTTTCTTGATACAGATAGGCCCCCTTTTTTATTTGCAGGCTTATTGCCATTTTCCAGGTGGTTTCATTAGCCAAAATATGACTAATCAATAGAATATTAGAATGCCAACATATTACTAACTGCTCATATTTGTAAAGTGCCGGATGATTCCCACACACTTTTATATGCTTTATCTTATTTAATTGTCCAAAAAAAACCTGAATGCTAGTTATTTCTTATTATTGCTATTTTATAGATTAGGAAACCTAAATAAAGTAGCATGCCCAAGAGGAAAGAAACCAAGAGGCAAAGAAACTATTAAGTAGTGAATCCAGTTTTTGAACCCAGACATTCTGATTGCAAGAGTATCAGAATGTATGTGCTAGCAGCATCGCTCCGTAACGCCCGCTTACTTGTCAAAGGGTTATAATTAAAAAATACAGAATCCAACTGAAGGGAAGAAAAGTGAAATTTATTAATTAGAGCACATGTTAGTCTTTAACAAGTTAATCAGAATGTGTGACATAACAACCACACTGACAGTGGCGGGGATGGGGGGCACATGGGATGTGAGAGAGGCAATAGGGATGTGAAATATGGTAAATTTTGGTAGATTTTTTGTCTAAACGAGTTGCAATCATGAGGCTTTTGTTGTTTTCACTGTACCACAGCCATGACAGGATAACTGTTGATACAGCAGTCTTCATTAATGGTGTCACGCTAGTGTTTTACCAGTAAATCCTAACAGCGTTCAGATGATAGAGACGATATTCATAAAGTCAAGTAACAACAAGGACCACATGTAAAGTAACTGTGGGAGGTGAATCCTAGTACTGCAGTCTTAGGACATTGCCCTGATTCTCACGGACAAAGGAAGCATGTTCGGTTGAAGCTGCTGCTAAAATTGTGAATTCCTCACAGACAGGGTGTTCACTGTGGAACCAGAGAAAAGAGGTTGGAATCAACTGTTACCGGGCTTGATGGCAATCTGAACAAGGCACAGATGTTGTGCCACTGTCTTTCTCTAACTTCCTCCAGTCCCGAGCTGAAGGCAGGGTCGTCAAATTATTTGCAATTGGATATTTTACTCTCACGCCAAAAGAAAGTTATGAAATTCACAGTAATTTTTCTCCTAGTAAAATTAAGTAAAGTACCTAATTTATGGGGTAATTTATTGAAGTGCCCATTATATTTATGAGGTAATTTAATATGCATAAACAACAGATCATTCACACTTAAATTTTCCAAATCTTCCACAACAGGGCAGAGCTGACAGATGGTTTTTGCTCCTTGTTTTTAAACGACCATAAGGTCATTCTTCATTTTTTTTTAAGTCATCAGGAAGCCAGGCGCTCTTGACTCCTACATCCTTTTCCTTTACCAAAGAAACATCCCAAGTATTGTCCAGATCATTTGCGCTGCAAAAGAACACCGAGGAACCAGTGAATTGTAGCTGCTTTTTAAAAAGGGTTGAAAAAAATCAATAATAAATTATCTGCCTATAGAGCAGTTTCGGTTCTTTGCACATCCCCTCTGACATGCAGATGTAGTTATAATTGATTTAGTTGGGGACCGTAAAGAATCTCACTTGCTCTGGACTGCCTAGTAAATGGGCATTAGTGAAATAAAAATAATCCACCTGTCAGAGAGCCTTTCTAGGAGCTGTGGAATCCGGCAAGTTATTTTTATAGTTTAATGAGCTAGGTCCTGGCTTCCACCGGGAGGCACAGCAAGTGGAGTGCTTCATAATTTACTGCTGTAAAATGATCAGGATTCATGTTGTCTATAAAACATGAAAAACATTCTTCATTCCTTACCAATTAGATCATAGTTACAACTCACAGTTCCTTTGAGCTTAAAAGAAAAAATTTAACTGCTAGACATAAATGAATGCTGTGGTTAAATTAAAACCTTCAACAGCCCAAACAGGCTTGAAAGAAATGCCTTCTGGATGTTATTAACACGCATATTTAAGTGCTATTTTTAAATTTTAACTGCAAGCCATCACAAGTACAAATGTTTAGAATAGCTGTTCTGCCATCCGAGCACTGCTTTCACATTTTTTTATCTTTAGTAATTCTTTTGAATAATTATTTCACCTTTTATTATTTAAAAAAATTTTGCAGAGCTAGGAAGCTTGTTATATGGGACTAATTGTATTCTTGAGGAAGCCAAAGCAATTAATGGGAATGTAGCTTTGTAGTAAAAAGTTCTCATTTATCATGTCAACAGGATCATGTTTCACTTCTACTTGAGCATTCTAGAATTTGCAGGAATTGAGAATGTGAACTTGTTAGCTTTTTAAATGTTTAATTAGTTTATAAGTATTAAAAATATATTCATTATAGAAAAATTTAAACATAAGAAAGACAGTAAATAACCATCCCTACCAAACAAAGTAAAATTGGAGTATTAATCTCTCCAGTGTGTATGTGTGAGAGAGACAGAGAGATCTGGTTTTCCATACTGTCTGTAACTATATTTTCTTATGACATTACGTGCTTCTTGGGCATAGAATGTATTAGTTTGCTAGGGCTGCAGTAATAAAATACCACAGACCAAACTGCTTAAACAACAGAAATGTATTTCTCAGTTCTGGAAACTGGAAGTCCAAGATCAAGGTGTTGGCAGGTTCCATGGGTCCTGACGCTACTCCGCATGGCCTGCGGACAGCTGCCTTCTTGCTGCATCCATGCATGGCCTTCTCTCTGCATGTGCATATTGCTGGAGTCATCTTCTTTTCTCACAGGGATGCCTGTTCTATTTGATTAGAGCCCCATCCTTATGATCTCATTCAACCTTAACCTCTTTAAAGGCCCTATCTTTAAACAGAGTCATGTTGTGGCTAGGGCTTCCATATATTGTTTTTGGGGGGAACTTAAGTCAGCCCATGAAACATGACTCTAAAATTCATGTGATATATTATGGATGCTTTATATTTTAATAATTTTCTTGGCTTTAGATAATTATAATTTGACAGGTTCTGCTATTAATTGTAATACTGTTGTGCATATTATATATATAGAAAATAAACCTGCATTTTTATCCACATCTTTGATAATTTCCTTAATATGAATATGTAAATTCAGTATGAATATTGGAGGTGAAATTATTGGATTTTGACATTTTAAAGGCCTCTCCATTTTTCCATGTATGTGTGTATGTGCCTCTGTGTACATGTGTATACATTATACATGTATACAAAAATAGTGTTTCATGTTCCTGAAATCCTTGACTATCCCAGGGTTTTGTAGTTATTAGTCTGTTTTCTTCTAGAAACTTGATGGTTCTTGCTTTTTTGTACAGGCTTGTGAGCCTTCTTGAGTTACATTTTTCTATGAAATGAGATACAGAAGGTTTTTTTTTCTCCCATAAATATAACACCATACTTTTTTAAAACCCATTGTATTGACATGGTGCCTCGGTTGAAAACCTGTTGACTGTTCAAATGTAGCTCTATTTCTTGGCTCAATTATGTTCCATTCATCTATATCTCTATCCTTATTCCAATGCTTCCACTGTCTTGATTTTTTAAAATTTTACAGTAAGTCTTGATATTAGTTAATATAAATCCTACAATTTTGTTCTCACCTTTCAGATTTTGACAGTTCTATCCCCTCTTCATTTCCTCCTACTTTTAAAAATCAGCTAATTAATTCCTTTTAAGAATCTGCTACATTTTGAGTGGCATTGAATTTACGTATCAATCTGGAGTAATGGACATCTTAATATTGAGTCTTCCACTTCATTGCTCTCAACTTATATCTTTCTTAGTTTCTCTTAGCATTGCTGCATGACTTTTCAGTGTATGAAAATTGCAGCTATAAAGATAATTTTATTCCTAGGTAACTAATGTTATGATGTTATTTTAAATGATATTGTTTTCTCAATTTCATTTTCCAACTGTTGCTAATATTTAGAAATAACAGAATTCTGTATATTGCCTTATGTACTGTGCCATTGATAAGTTCACTTATTTCTGCTGGCTTTTTGGTGTGTGTTGATTTCAAAGGGTTCTCTACATACACAATCATAATGTCTACGAAGGAGACTGTTTACCCGTTTCATTCTTATCATTATGTCTTTTCCTTTTCTTGGCTTCCTGCATTGTCAGGACCCTGTGAGAACAGTTACCTTTGCTTTGTTTCTAATTTTAGTTAAAAAGCATTCAGTATTTTACTAGTACAGTTATAGCTGTAGGCTTTGCAGTTATCTTTCATTAAATAGAGAAAGGCTGATTCTATTCTTAGTTTATTGAGAGTATTTCTTAAAGTCATAAATGGGTGTTCAAATTTCCTAAATCTTTTTTTTCCCTGTATCTTGAGTTGATCTAAATCACACTCTTTTACTCTGTTAATACAGTGAACTGCACTGACTGATTTTTGAATGGTGAACCAAAGTGCATGCCTCTTGATGGTATATTATACTTCGTATGTATTTCTGGATTTGATTTGTTCATCTTTTGTTGAGGATTTTTAAATCTATGTTTATGAGGGATAATTTTGTTTTGTCATGTTTTCATTAGGTTTTAAAATTAAAGTTGTGCTGTCCTTATGAAAGGAGTTGGGAGATTCTCCCTTTTCCTCTAAATTCTGAAAATGAGTTGTAGTTTAGTAGTTTTTCTTAAAAATTTAATAGACTTTATTTTTCAATGATGGCATTTTCTTTAAGGGAAATAATTTGAATTTCTTAATAGACATAAGGCTGTTTAGATTATTTTTTTCTGTCAGTTTTGATATGTTGTATTTTTTAAGGAAATTGTCCAATTCATCTAAGCTATTGAATTTACTGGCATGGCATTATTTAAATTTTTCCCTTATTATACTTTAATACCTGTAGGAGCTGTAGTAGTATGCTTCCTTTTGATGCATATATTAATAATTTGTATATTTTTCTTTTTTCTTCAGGCTTGCTAGATTTTACATTTTTTAAAGAAGCAACTTTTAACTATGTATTCTGTTAGTTTTCTAGTTTATTGTCTTTTAATCCTGCTCCTTTTTTCCTCTTATACTTACTTCAGTTTTAAATTTATCTCATTGTCCTAGATCATGAAAATTTAGATAATTGATTTCATGTTTTTTCAGGTATAGTTAACATTTTCCCTAAGCACTATTTTATCTGCATCTGACATATTGTGTGTTTTAATTATCACTCAGTTAGAAATACTACCTGATTTCTGTTATGAGTTAACTAATGAGTTATTCAGAAGTAAATCAATTTTCCAAAAATGAAAATTTTCTATATTTTTTGATGATTTTCAAATGCCCTAATGTTGAGTTTTAAGAACATACTTCATGATTTTATGCCTTTGTATTGTCTGTCTTTGTGAATGTTCTCTATGCTAATGAGGAGAATGTGTGCACTGCAGTTGGTGGTGGTTGCAGTGTTCTACCAAAATCAGTTAGATCAAGTTGGTTGACAGTATACTATAGAATACTTGAAATACTAATGTATTTATTTATGCTATCAGTTAATCAGGGTGACAAAACAGCTATGAATGGACATTTGTCTATTTTATTTCCTTCTTTCAAGTACTATAAGGCTCAGGATCAGTTATATAATGTAGGATTATTATTTTTTATTGATGAATTGACATTTTATCATGGAATCTCCTTTCATTATCTTTGACTAATTTTTCTTTGGAAGCCTACATTATCTGATATGTACCTTTTTTATGCTTTGAATTTGCATGGCATATCTTTTTTCTACAGTTTTACTTTCAAATTTTCTGAGTCTGTAGATATTCTTTGTGATACTTATAAATAGGACTGCGTTGATACTTGCTTTGTTTATCCAGTTTAAGGCATGTTTTGATCATAGGCTGGTCAATTAATATTATCAACCTCCAGAAAATGGCATACTCCTCTTTTGTCACACTGCTGATTTGGAGGGTAAATCCATCTAATCTGTGGTTGAGTTTGGTTGGAGTTGTTACAGCCTTAGTTAAATTTAGTCCATCATTGACTTCAAATGGTTTGAGGCTGATATCAGAATTTTTACTTCTGCAGTGCTTGGGATCTGAGCACTAGCTAGATTTTAGATATCTCTTTTCATGTCTTACATGATAAATGCCAGATCTTCCCCCATTTTACAGCCTGGCTGACAGCTTTCTGGCTTGCTGGGGAGTTTCTTTTTCCTTTCCAGTCCTTTCCAGCTTTCAGGGCTTTGAAAGACTTCTCCCAACCCTGCTCCTCTGCCCCAGCATACAGATCTGCTACCTTCCATCAATGAAGGTTCAGTGTATCTTTGATGGATTTTATTCTTTCTTCTTTCCTGCTCTCAACCTTAAACAGGCCATTGCTGTACGCTCTGTCAATGTCTGGGGTGTGTGGTCAGTGGGGATTCCTCTTGGATCTCCTGCCCTACATTCTGCCTTCAGCTGACTGTAGCAGTGAATTCCCAGTGCAATCTCGAAGAATTTCTATCAGGTATCCTTTTCCACTAACAAACTTCAAGATACTACTCCCATGTTCTCAGTTAAGTTTTTAGGGAAGAGTTATTGGGTAGTTGCAGAAATTTTCTATGGTTGGAGATCTTTGGTATTATAATCCATCTTGTCTTTTGATGAGACTATTAAAAGTCAATTAAAATTTTAACATGTTCATCCCTTTGTGGTAGATTTTTTCTCTTCTCACTGCTCTAGCAAAGCTGAATATACCCATAGGATTGGCATATCATACTTAAAATTTTAAATTTATTTAATTTGTGCCTTTAGGTCTGATTTAAAATACAAAAGGAAGAACTAGTGTGGTGTCATTTGTCTAACTTGTTCTTGTTAGGATAGGAGCAAATAGTCTAGGTTTTTTCATATCTTAATTGGCAGTGAAGGCTCCCCACTGGAAGTTTTTCCTTGGAAAATTTAGTTCAACTAATTAAGCATTTTGGCAAAAACTGATATCTTGATATATCCAAAATTACCCAAGAAATATACGGCCTAAGAAGACTGAATCAGGAAGGAATAGAAAGTCTGAAATGACCTATAACAGTATGGAATTGAATCAGTAATCAAAACCTCCCAACTAAGAAAAAAACCAGTACCAGATGGATTCACTGGTGAATTTTACCGAACAGTTAAATAATTAATGCCAATCCTTCTCAAACTCTTCCAAAAAATTTCAGAGGACAGCATACTTCCAAACTTATTTTATGAGGCTCGTATTACCCTGATATCAAAGCCAGACCAAAGAAACCACAAGAATAGAAAACTACAGAAAAATATTCGTGATGACTACAGATGCAAAATCCTCCACAAAATTCTAGCAAACCAAATCCAACAGTGCAATAAAAGAATCATATACCATGACCAAGCAGGATTCATTCCTGGGATGTAAAGATATCTCAATGTACAAAAATCAATTATCATGACACACAACACTAAAGGAATGAAAGACATATGATTATCTCAAGAGATGCAGGAAATGGATTTGACAAAATTCAGCACCTTTCATGATAGAAACTCTCAGACTCAGAATAAAAGAAAAGTACCACAACATAATAAAGGCCATATATGACAAGCCCACTACTAACATTCTTGTGATAAAAAATTGGAATCTTCTCTGTATGATCAGGAACAACACTAGGACATGTAATCTCATTACTTCTATTTAACATAGTATTGGAAGTCTACTTTCTTAGACAAGAAGAAAAAGCAGTGAAACGGGTTGGAAAAAGTAAAACTGTCCCTGTTCACAGATGACATGACATTGCATTTATAAAGAAAACCCAAAAAACTCCACCAGAAAACTGTTAGAACCAATAAATGAATTCAGTAAATTTGAAGGATACAAAATCAACATATAAAAATCAATTGTTTCTATGTAATAACAATGAACTATCTGAAAAGGAAATTAGGAAGACCATCCCATATACAACAGCACCAAAAAGAATAATATACTTAGGACTACACTTTACTAAAGAAGTAAAATATTTGTATAGGAAGAACAGAATATTGATGAAAGAAGTTAAACAAGATATAAGCAAATAGAAGACATCTTGTGTTTATGGAATGGAAGAATTAATATTGTTAAACAGTCTTTACTACTCAAAATGATCTACAGATTCAGTGCAATACCTATCAAAATCCCAATGCCATTTTTTAAATAAAAATAGAAAAAGCAAGTCTATAATTCATATGGAACTGCAAAAGACCATGAATAGGCAAATCAATCTTGAGAAGGTAGAACGAAGCTGGAGATGTTACACTTCCTAATTTAACTCTATTACAAAGCTGGTCAAATCATCCTTTCTGATTTTTAAAATATAGTACAAACTACAGCAATCAAAACAGTAGTGTACTGGCATAGAAACAGAAACACATCAATAAAACATAACAGAGCCCAGAAATAAATCCAAGCATATATGATTAACTGATTGTTGACAATGGTGCCACAAATGCATTATGATGAAAGGAAAATCTCGTCAACAAATGGTGCTGGGCAAATCCAATAGCCACATGCAAAGGAGTGAAACTGAATGCTTATTTTACACCATATACAAAAATCAACCAAAAATCAATAAATGACTTAAACATATGAGCTGAAATTATTAAACCCCAAGAAGAAAATGGGAAACTGTTCATGATGTTGGTCTTGCCAATGATTTCATGGGCAGGACACCAAAAGCATAGGCAGCAGAAGCAAAATGAAACAAGCAGGGCTATACCAAACTAAGAAGCCCTGAACAACTAAAGCAACAAAAGTATAAATGGGCAACTTACAACTTACATTAATACTAATATGTTTGCAAACCACATATCTGATTAGCTGTTAATTTACAAAAAATAAAAGGAACTCATACATATGGCCAACAGGTATAAGAAAAATGCTCATACTAATCATCAGGGAAATAAAAACCACAGGAGATACTATCTCACACCTATCAAAATGATTATTAAGAAGAACAAAAGACAGGAAGTATTGGTGAGGATGTGGAGAACTTAGAATTCTTGTACACCTTTGATAGAAATGCAAAATGGTACAACCACTATGGAAAACAGTGTGGAGTTTCCTCAAAGAAATTTAAAAGAGGATGAGCATATGATTCCACAATTCACTTCTGGGTATTTATCCAAAGGAATTGAAGCCAGGAACTCAAAAAGATATTAGCACTATCATGTTAAATGCAGCTGTATTCACAGCAGCTGTGATGTGAAATCAACCTAAATGTCCATCAACAGATAAATGGAGAAAATGTAGTATAGATACAGAATGGAATACTCTTCAGCCTTAAAAAAAGAAGGAAATTATGGAACAATATGATGAACCTTAAAGATGTTATGTTAAGGTAAATATGCCAGAAACAGAAGGATCAAATGATTCTTCCCATAGGAGGTATCTAGTAAAACTCAAAGATCTGGTTACCAGGTGCTTAGGGAAAGGAGAAATGGGCAGTTACTAATCACTCAGCATAAAGTTTCAGTTAAGATGCATAAGCACTAGAGATTTGAAACAACATTGTACGTATAATCAATAATACTGTATCGTATACTTAAAAATTAGTTAAGAGGGTAAATCTCCTTTTAAGTGTTCTTACCACAATAAATTAAAATTTTAAATGTTTGAATACATTAGCATTTTTAATGTGAATACCTGCAGAAAACTAAATATTTAATTATAATGAATGATTAAATGCATTATTATTCATCCTATGTTGAAATATTTTGCAGTAAAGAAAAAAGCATATTTTTGAAGCTTCTGTAGTATAAAAAATTTCATATTTTTTTCAAAAGATATTTATGGAGCATCCATTAAATATTAAACACTATAGCAGGGGCTGACTATGTACAGATAAATAAAATACACACAGCTTCTGCCTGAAGGGAGCCTATATTGTTGAAGAAGAGACAAAGTAGTAAACAAAGGCAGGTGATCCTTGAAAAACACATGTATTTTATTCAACAAATGTACTGGAAAATATTTCATGGATTTGAGAGAGTTTAAAATTTATTCTCTAGCTTACTTTAAGAATACAGTATATAGGTAAGATATAAAATATGTGTTAATTGATTACAGTAACAGTAAGGCTTCCAGTCAACAGTAGGCTATTAGTAAAATTTGGGGACCCCAAAATTTATATACAGATTTTTGGCTGTGTCGGGGGTTGGTGAACTCTCGCATTGTTCAACAGTCAGCTATATATAATCACAAACCGTGGTTTAATAAGAAGTAAATGAAAAGACTGCAAATCTTTAATAACAGGTTGTCCAAAAACTTCTCTTAGCAAAGATCTAGGTAAGTAGAGATGTTGTCACATGAGTATCAGGAACAAAAGTTCAGGCCGTGGGAATAGCATGGATGAAGAGCCTAAGAAGAGCTAGAACTTAATATGATATGCAATTAATAGAATGTTGCATAAATGAGGCATACTCTGCAAATAGGGAGTCACGTGACAGCTTGCATAGGTAACCAGGGACCTGTTAAATTTACAGCTTTAAAGGTTTTTCAAGGTCTTTAAAGTAAGGGGTTTAGATTTATTTCTTAGTGCAAGTATTTGTTGTATAACTATTTAAACTGAAGTTAACATGGTCTTGCCTATGTTATTGCAAAAAATACTTCTCTTTTGAGTGGAGAATTGATTGAAAAGAAGCCTAAGAAGATCAGACATGAAGCTACTTAGTAGTTGAGGTGAGAAAGAAAAGCTGCATATGTAGATTGCCATCTGCTTTGTAAACTGGCCAGATTCAAAATAAGTTTTGAAAGTAGGATGATTAGGACTTTCTGATAATTTGAGTGAGGGCAAGGAGGAGAGAGGGAGGCCCTGAAAACTGACTTCCAGCTTTGTGGCTTAAGAAAAATAAAACTGACTGGAGGATGATACTAATTTCTAAGATGGGGAAGATGCAATGAGAAAAACTGTGGGGAAAGTGAAGCTATAAATCAAGTCTTTTGTTTTAGTTATGCTAACCTTCACATCCAAGGGAAGATGCCAGGCAGGAAGTTAGATTTGAAGCTGATAGAGAGGTTTGGGCTGAAGCTGACTTCGGAAGTTGTCAGCACATACTTTTAAGTCAGAAAAACAAAGTATAAAAAGTATATGTTCTGTGATCTCACAGTAAAAAAAATGTGCAACTATCTTCCAAAATAGATTATTGGTACTTGTCTCTGGGTGGTATGATTATGGTTGAATTTATTTCCTTCCTTGTGACCTGAAGTATTTATTGAACATATCAACCAATAGTACTTTTTTTAAGGGAATTTATGAAAAATATTCCAAAGGGCAGTGTAGTTACTGAGACTCTAGGGATAGCTCTTCCTGTCATCTCTTTTTTTATGGTTTCCTGGACCTGTTCTGCATGTTAGTTCTTTCACTCCAAGCATTATGTTTGAATAAAAAAAAATGATATTCAGTACTTGTAGTGGTCTGTTGACTTTTGGTGTTTAGTGCTTCAGATTCTTAAGATGTTTTGCTTTTAAAAAAAATTTGGATGTAACTTCCCCTTCTCCTCTGATGCTCATTTATTATTTGTAATCTACAAAGATATGTTTAATAGTTCTTGGCACTTTTTCATTATTTTTCCCAGTTACTGTTGAATCTTTTTGCTATGTATATTCAGGACTTACAAATATTTTTTTAACAATAAAATTCTTTTCCTTTTTTTCTTTAGGACTTCCAGACAAATGATATATTACACACACACGCATCTTCTTGACATTTCTTTGGAATCTCTCATTTTTTCTTTAATTGCCTTTCCTTCTCTGTATCTTCTATATAAGGTTTGCTTTTTTACTGTGTCAATTATTTTTCCTTCTCTCCTGAAAGCTATTGACTTTATCAATCACTTTTCAAAATCTGCCATCACTTGATTATGCCCATGTCATCTTTTCTGATCACAGCTGATTTCTTCCTTATAGCTTCTTCTTTGAAATGTGTCTGCCATTTTTTTTTCACTCTTTCTAGAATATGGATCAAATTAGAAGGATTTTTTTTTTCTACATTACCTGTGTCTATTTTCAAAGGCCCAGGACTTTTTTCCTGTGTTTGCTCATTTTAGATGGGGAAATTCTCACAAGCAGTGTGATGGTTGTGCCTACGACCTTGTCTTCCTGACTCTGAAAAAGAACCCCCACTAGCCCAACTTTCTAGAACTTGAGTCATCTGGTCCACAAAGGAAGGTCTGCTTTCAGTCATCTCAGACTGCCCAACATACAGCCTCAGCCCTAGGGCGGCATGTCCCTCACTCTGCAGGCACTCTGCGCTTTGAGAAGGGTTGGTACTGCTGTCTGTGCTCCATGCTACTTCCAATCCCATTTTGTGTTTCCAGCATAAATTCCAAGTTCCTGGCATGTGAATGACACCTGTATTAGTTTTCCATTGCTGCAACAAATTATAGCAAGCTCATTAGCTTAGAACACTCATTTGTTATCTTCTCCACAAGATTTCTCATCCCACAGCTTTTTTGGGTCAAAAGTTTGGGTGAGATCAGCTGGGTCCTGTGTTCTGCATCTCACAGGATGAAATGTAAAGTGTTGTTTCAGTTAGGCTCTTTTCTGAAGGTCTCGTGAGACTG
This sequence comes from Manis javanica, assembly GCF_040802235.1. Taxonomy (NCBI): domain Eukaryota; kingdom Metazoa; phylum Chordata; class Mammalia; order Pholidota; family Manidae; genus Manis; species Manis javanica. Next base: position 60,530,446 of record NC_133169.1, on the reverse strand, counting down.
GAGTCTCTGTTTTCTTTCAGGCTGTCAGCCAGAGGTGGCAGTCCGCTCCTAGATGCTCCCTACATTCCTTCACACCTTACCCTGTCCATCATCACAACTCAAATCTCTGTGGCCTTTTCTTACTTCCCTCTACCGTTTTTAAGAGCTCATGGGATTAGGTTGGGCCCACATGAAATCCAGGATAATCTCCTTAAGATCAATGGACTCATAACCTAAATTGCATCTGTGAAGTTCCCTTTTCATGTCAGGTAGCACAACCAACACGAGGCAGAGGTCACACAGGCAAAAGGCTTGCCACAGCACCTTTCCTGGACAACATGCAGGAAAAGAGAAAAAAGGAAAGATAACAGAGAAAGGTACATGGTTTAGGGGACTGGATCATTCATTCTTCAATGAAAAGCAAGCAGAAGCTACATACGGTTATTTTTGTTTAACTCACTATCAGTAATGCAACTAAAATACTTCAGGATTATGCCTATAAATATGCCCTAGGAGATGATATGTTACACAAAAGATCAGTATTCTTAAAATCCCAACAAGCTTTATATGGTATCCATTTTTGCAGCTTTCAAACAAAAATACAAGGATTAGTAAATTATTTTGGGAAATGGCATTCTAGATAGTTTATTCAAAATTAGAGAAGGAAGGGGAGAGTATTTGGTTTTAATAATGGTCACTAAATGAAGTGTTTAGGTTAATTAGATTTCATGAGTGAAGAGGAAGAAAAAAAAACATTTATCAAGTGAATTTGGGTCGTTTCTGTGAGCCAAAGAAGTTAAAACACATACGTAATAAAGGTTCAATGTACTGAATGTCAGGATTACGTCTGAATTCATCTGATTTATGTAATACTTGGATGGACAGTAAGTAATCGCAGGCTCCAGGGTGCATCTTCCCGAATTGTAGCCATTACACTGAAACTACAACAAAGACAGTTGCCAAAAGAGGACAAGCTTTGAAAAGCTTACCAGGATTGTGCATACATACCCATCTCTTAGACATTACCCGCTTCGAAATTTTTGCACCTGAGCTTCTACTAATGCTCTTTCACATTTCAACCATCATATTTCAGTGGGATAAAAATATAATGGTGCCAAAGAAAATGAACTAAGATTTTTACTGCAACATTTTTTTTTTAAATAGAAGAAACGGAGAACTTCTGGCAAAGCTGGCACTATAAAAGTGGGTGTGCAGACTCTTTCCCACTGAAGCTAAACAAAATGATAAGCAAAAAAGAAAATCTCTAAAGAAAAAATTTCAGAGAAAAAAGCCACATGATCACTCTTGAAACTAAGGAATATTCAAAAGTATAAGGAATTTTAGTCAATGTATTAAAAAAAAAAGAAATGGACATATAAAAGCCAATACTCAATTCCCACCAAGGAAGAGATTCAGTATTGGAGCTGAGCCCACCCCTTGGCCTTTCTGATCCTGCCTCATAAAAGTTATCATCAATAAATAAAGTGCAAGATGAGACAACAAAGTGAACTGGAAAAGAAGTTGGCAAAGCTAAAGTATTGAAGCTAATATACAATTCTAATCCTAATGATATAGAACATCTAATCACCAAGCCAAATCTGGCCTTGAGAAAATTACCTTGACAGCAAATACAGAGAACCAAACCTTAGTGAAGCAGAATCTTTCACAGGAACCAGCAACAGGGCAGGGAAATCGGAAATGTAATCAATGATTTGGTGCAGATTCAGTGTGAACAAGCCTGGGAGATTAAAAACTCCAAGGAACCAGTCATAGGTGGGACCCCATTCTTTCACAACTTTTACTTCCTGATCTACCACATTGTCATAGTGAATATTGCAGCAAAATGCTTTTCTGCTTTTGCAGGGAAAGTGGAAATGGAATCACTTTGTAAGACACCGGAGCGCTCTGTTTCCTCAGGAGAACTGTTTTACCAGAGCCCAACATTCTGGGGTTTTATTAGAGTACAGACTATCTGGAGGAAGGGAAATACCCAACTTCAGCCCCCACCAGCCATCCTGTCCCACCTGTAAGGGAGGAGGGAAGTGAGAAGTACTGGTGAGGTTCAGTCCAGGCGCACAGCTCCCCAAAACGCTGAAACCTAATCACAGGACTACAGTATGCTTCTGCTTCCCCTAAACCCTCCCACCACATTACTAAAGGCCTAGTTATAGCAGTTCCTTTTCCCCAGTATATCATGTCTATTTTTCACACAAAAAATTACAAGTCATACTCAAAGGCACACACACAATTTGAAGACACTGAAAATGCATCAGAACCAGAGTCAGATATGGCAGGCATGTTGGAATTATCAAAGAAGTTTTTTAAAAAAACTATGATTCATATGTTAAAGGCTTAATGGAACATTTAAACAAAACTCAGGATCAGATGGATAATTTAAGCAGAGAAGTAGAAATTTTGAGAAAGAATAAAAAAATGCTAGCAATTAAAAAAACACAGAAATGAATTCCTTTGATGGGCTCATTAGTAGATGGACGGAGCTGAGGAACAACTTCCTGAGCTTGATAATATGGCATTAGAAAACCTAAGCCTGGAAAGCAAAGAGGAAAAAAACTGAAAACAAACAAACAAACAAAAACAGAACAGTAACAAAAACCCAGAATATCTAAGAACTGAGGACAACCACAAAAAGTGTAATATATGTGTGATAAGAATACCAGAAAGAATAAAGACTTAATGGAATAGAAGAAATATTTGAACCATAATAATATAAGTTTCCCTTCTTAGTATCACACACAAAACCACAGATCCAGGGGTATCAGATTCATACTTCAGAAAATCAACAGTAAAGAAAAAAATACACCTTACTTATAGAGAAACCAAGATAGGAATTACATGTAACTTCTCTTCAGAAACCACTGCAAGCAAAAACAGAGTGGGATGAAATATTTAAAGGGTTGAGAGAAAAAAAGCCAACAACTGAGAATTCTATATCCTGTGAAATTTCCTTTCAAATCTGAAAGAGAAACAAATATTTGCTCAGTCAAAAATTGAGGGAATTTGTTGCCAACAGACCTACCTTGCTAGCAATGTTAAAATAAGTTCAGAGAAGAAAAGTGACATCAATCAGAAATTCAGATCTACATGAAAAAAGAGAGAGCAAAAGAGAAGAACTAATTAAAGGTGAACTAAACATGTTCATTTTTATTATTCTTCATTGAGGTAACAGACAACAGTTTGTTCAAGAAAATAATACCAGTGTATTCAATTATGTACACTTATGTATGTATATGTACTTCAATATACTTATGTATAAGTGAAGTGAGTAACAGTACTAGTACAAGGGAGGAGGGAGGAATTAGGAGTAGTTTGTTATTCTGAGGTACTTACAGTACTTGTGAAGCAGTATACCATTATTTGAAAGTGGACTGGAATAGTTGTAACTGTATGTTGCAAACTCTACCAGGACAAAATCTTCTAGGAAAACCACTGGAAAAGTCCAAAAAGAAGTTGCATTGATACGCTAAGAAAGGAGAAAAAATGAAATCATATAAAATGCTCAATTAAACCTCAAGACAGAAACAAGTGTGAAAGACAAAAATAGGAACAAAGAACAAGGGTGACCAATAGGAAACAGTAACAAATCTGGTAGATACTACTCTGACTACATCAATAATTACTTTTAATGTCAATGATAGAAATACACTTAAAATAGAAATTGTCAGAGTGAATCAAAAAACAAGACCCAACTATATGTTGTCTACAAGAGACCCACTTTAAATATAAAGACACACAGATTAAAAGTAAATGGACTGAGAAAAACAGAACAGGTTAATACAAATTGTGAGTTATTTTTATTTTAGTTCTTTACACCAACTTGACTGATACCCAGATTGCTGGCAACACATTAATTCTGGGCGTGTCTGTGAGGGTGTTACTGGAAAAGACTAGCATTTGAATTGGTGAACTGAGTAAAGCAGATAGCCCTCCCCAATGCAGGTAGGTATCATCAAATCTGTCGAGGCCTGAATAGAACAAAAAATGTGGAGGATAACATCTTTCTGGTTCTTAGGCCTTCTTATCAGACTGAATTACGAAATTGCCTTTCTTGGTTCTCCAGCTTGCAGATGGACTCTCATGACACTTGTTGGCTTCCATAATTATCACATGAGTCAATTCTTATAATAAAACTCCTCATCTATCCATCTATCTCCTACTGATTCTGTTTCCCTAGAGAAACATGACCAATACAGTAACAAAAACAAGCAAGAGTAACTATACTATTTCAAAAAGAGCAGATTTCAGAACAAGGAAAGTTGTCAGGGATAAAAGGATAAAGATGATATTGAGTAATGATAAAGGAGTCAATATTCCAACAAGACACAACAGGCCTTAATGTGTATGCACCTGACAACAAAGGAACAACATATGTAATGCAAAAACTCATATAGCTGCCAGGAAAAATAAATGACTCTACTGTTAGAGTTGGAGATTTAACACAAATCTATCTGAAGTGGCCAGATCTAGCAGGTAAAATACCAAAGGTCATAGGTGAACCCAAAACACCATCAACCAAGTGGATATAATTGGTATCTACAGACTATTTTACCCAGCAGTAGCAGAATACACATTCTTCTCAAACTCACATGGAACATTCACTGAGAGAAATCATGATCTGGGTCATGACACACACCTTAACTAATTTAAAAGAATAGAAATCATATAATATCTGCTCTCAGAGTACAATGGAATTGAGTTAGAAATCAGTAACAAATAATTGGAAAATCCCAAATGCTTGGAGATTAAACAACAGATTTCTAAATAACACAAGGGTGAAAGAAGAAATCACAGAGAAATTAAAAAATTTTTTGAATAAGTGAAAATAAACTATAAGTTATCAAAATTTGTGGAATGGACTGAAAGCAGTCCTTACAGGGAAATTACCAGCAATGAGTGTGATATATTAAAAAAGAAGAAAGATCTAGAAACAATAGTTAAGCTTCCATCTTAGGAAACTAGCAAAAGAACAAATTAAATTCAAAGTAATCAGAAATAAAGAAAAATTAGAGCAGAAATCAATGAAATTGAAAACTTGCAAGTCAATAGAGAATAATCAATGACACCAAAAACTGGTTGATTTAAAAGATCAGTAAAAATCAGTAAGTTGGGGTTAACATCCAAAATACATAAAGAGCTCATATGCCTCAACACCAAAAAGACCAAATAACCCAATTAAAAAAATGGATGGAGGACCTGAACAGACATTTATACAAAGAAGAAATACAGATGGCCAACATGCACATAAAAAGATGTTCCACATCACCATTCATCAGGAACATGCACATCAAAGCCACAATGAGATATCACCTCACACTAGTTAGAATGGCCACTATCCAAACACTATGCACACAAATTTGATAATCTAGATGAAATGGATCAATTCCTTGAATGACACCACCTTCCAAAACTGACAAATGAAGAAAAAATCAGAATAGGTGTATTTAAAAAAATGAATCAATAATAACCTTCCAAAATAGAAAGCATCAGACCCAGATGTGTTCACTAGTGAATTCTATGAAACATTTAAAGAATTACATTCTTTAAAATCTCTTTCAGAAGACAGAACCAGAAGGATATTTACCTGCTCATTGTATGAGACCAGCATTATCCTCTTACTGCAAATAGACAAAACATTAAAAGGCGAAAGAAAAAAAGAAAAACACCAAAAAACAAGCAAAAACCTATAGACCAGTATCGCTAACACAGATGTAAAAAATCTTTAAAAAATATTAATAAATTGAACCTAACATTGTGTAAAAAGAATAATGTAACATAACCAAGAGGGATTTATTTCAGGTATACAAGGCTGTCTTCACATTCAAAAAATTAATGTAATCCATCACACCCACAGGCTAAAGAAGAAAAAAACAATCACATGATCTTATCAATACATATAGAAAAGGCATTTGACAAAAACCAACAACTATTCATGATAAAAACTCTGCGCAAAGTAAGGCTGGAGGGAAACTTCCTCAACTTGATGAAGAATGAACAAAAAACCTACAGCTAACATCATCCATAATGATGAGAAACTCAAGATTTTCCTGCTAAGATCAGGAACAAGGCAAAAATGTTGCCTCTCACCACTTTTTTTCAACACTGCGTTCACAATCTTAGTTGACAGAGTAAAAAAGCCAATAAAGGTATGCAGATTGTGCAAAAATAAAACTGCCTTTGTTAGCAGATGACATGACAATGTACATAGAAAAACTGAAAGGATGAACTAAGCTTTATGCATGAAATGAATAAAATTAAAATTTACAGAAAAAAATTGAAACCTAGGAAGAACATAGAACCTGAAGAATAGAGAGAATATGAAGTACCTGAATATAGAAGTAGTAAGATTATTTTAATTAGCATTATATACCATGCTCGACTCTCTGAAAATAGAGAATACACCTTTTCAAAGCAGCATCCTCAGAATATTTACTAGAACTGAGACCATTCCAGGAAGTGGTTATAATCCATTTTCATGGTGTGTATCATGTTGCATTTTTACAAGTAAATAAGTATTATATAAGTCTAAAAAGAAAATAGATATATAGACAGCAAAACTTTAACAATATTTACATTTGAACCCTGGGATTATGACTTTCCCTTTACATCCTTCAGGTTAATCGAAATGTTTAACAATGAACTTGTGTGAATTTTTAAATATAAATCTTCATTTTTTACAAGACAGAACTCAGCTGTTGAGTAAAGTGACTAAAGTAATTTTTAACATAAGTTTTCTTAAAACAAGAGAGGAAGTGTAAGTACTTCTCTGAGGAAAACACAGCCACGGGGCCGGAATAGCAAAGACTGGCGATTCGGTGAAGTCAAGGGTGCCTTCAGACGCCATCGTTGGGTCATGGATGCCTCCTGTCTTTTTTTGTTCTTTTCACACTTTAGCACATTCCAGACCTACGGATGCCACTTGATCCTGTCAAGCCATGTTGATTATAGGTCCCAAGTAACTTCAGCTGTGGCTATAAACCAACTGTGTAAACATGCTATTCAGATTTGCCTAGTGAAGGGAAAATGTCAGCATTGGAATAAGATCACTTTTTTACCAAGTCTGGCAGAACATGACCCAAATCAAATGAGGGATTACAGGATTCCAAAGAACACTGAGAGAGCTCACTGCTTCTTAAAGAATGAGTATTAAAAGAAAGCAAAATTGAATATTGTGCAAAAATACTGTGATATAGTTAAAAAATATATTACCTTTGTTTGTTGAAAACAATATTATTATAGTCGAGCTGTATGATCAATTTCATTCTTGGCTTGATACAAAACAATAAAAACTACAAAAATATTTGTTTAATTATCTAAAGCAAATGTACTTGTTCAGGATTTATTTTTATGTGGCCGCATGGAAACCTTACTATGTAGCACCATCCTTTGCTGCCCAGTTCTGAACAGTTTCAGAAAACAAAACAAAAGGGACACTGGATATCGGGTTGGAAGACATGGCTTCATCTAAATTTACTAGCCAAATAGCACCGTCAATATTGAACTCCAGAATCAGGCAGAATTATCCCCAGGCCAGGTCTGGATCAGGGAGCACCTTTTCTCCCATCTCTCCTCATCTCCTTCGTTGCTCCTTCCTCTTGTTTATAATTCTAAATATCTGACAGTGGAAGGTTAGTCCTTGGGCCACATGTATGTTTCTGACTACACTCAGTCAGTCTGTCCCATGACTTTCAATCTGATCTCTGACCTTGGGCTCTTCTTCTGAGCTCCAGAATCGTGTATCCAACCACCTGTTCACTAATGCCACTTGGATGTCCGCTAGGCATCTTAGACTCTATGAGTATAAAACGGGACTCCTGATCTTTACCTCCCAAACCCACCTCAAGCTGCTCCTCTCCCAAACATTCCCCTCAGTGAACTACAAATTCATTCTTCTGCTCCTCAGTTCAGAATCGTTGATGCCTATCTTCATTCTTGCCCTTATCTTTTCCTGGCACAGATCTAATTCGTCAGCAAGTTTTGTCCACCCCTCTTCTCTGGATTACTGCATAACCTCTTAGCGGCTTCTTTTGTCAACCTCCTCCACTCAAAAATGAGTCCTGTCACAGGAGCTCGGTGACTTTGTTAACACTCAAGTCAAACCAGGTCACTTCTGTGCTCCAGCAAGCCTAGTTCCAGCCAGTCTTCTTCGGACTCTGCAGGCATTCTGTTTCAGGCACTTTACAGGATTCTTCTGGAATTCTTCCGCTTTCAAAAATTCAGTGCCCACCCCCGACCTTGACATTTCTCTCTCTCTTATTTTTTTAACACTGATCACTTTAAAAGCTCATCTTAATTATGCCTTTTTTCTGTCTTCTATTAGAATGTATAAGGGATTTTTTGTGGACTTCATTCACTGCTGCAATCCCAGTGCCTAGAATAGTGTCTGACATACATAAGCATTCAATACTCCTCGTTAAATAAATGAACATTTGGCTCATGTCTAGGAGGAAGAAGGAGCGTGCTCAGTTATTTTTCCCAAATGTCCCATCTTCTTGGAACAGCCTTTCCCTAAGGCAGAGTAAAAGGGAGGCCACGGTGTTTTAGTGTGGGAGCCCCTGAACACAGAAGTGGGGAATGAGGGCCCCTGTAACATTGCCTCTGTTTCCTTATTTTGAATTCAAAGCTAAGGTAGTATTGCAGTTACAATCACAGAAAATCTGCAACAGAGGCTTTCACCGTATAGTCTGTAGGGCCTAGTCTGGCCTGCAACCTGCTGCAACCTGTTTCCAACATGGCCCTTGATGTGAGAATTGTTCTTACATTTGAAAAGATTGGAAGGAAGAAGAGGAAAGCATCCTCCTACCAGAATCCCTAAATTTCTTCCAGCAAGAGAGCTTAGCTTTTTTAGCTTAATTATTTAATTTTCCATATTAAGAGACATCACTTTTGCAATTGGTTCCATGCCAAGAAACAAATACACTCACATGCGCACACACAAACCCACAAACTTGTCTTCCCGAAGCAGTGGAAGACTCTGCATTGATGGATATCATGCATTTGCCACCCCCCACACTCCCGCCGCTCAGTGGGGACAACGGTGCCTGCTCCGCACGTGCCCTCGGGCCCTGAGTGAAGAGCAGCAGGGTTGAGTCTGTCCCTCGCTCTTTCTCCCAGCTGGAGATATCAGGTGCTCTGTGTACCAGCACTCTGAACAACAGGCTGACACCGCAGTGCACTGGGGAAATGGCGTTTGAGAGACAATAAAAGGGGCTCTGGCTTAAAGTATATTAAGAGATCACAGAGGTACATCTGGGCTGCCTTCTCAGATCTTTTGATTCAAAGATGCACGAAATATAGGGAGAGCCTCACAGACTGAGCTGCCTGCAGAATGTCAGACATAATTAGTGAGAGCATGGTGAGGGGCCCCGTCATGCCCTCCATGCAGACAACAAGTGGGTTATGGAGCAAACCCAGGGCATGTGCTGAGCCATCCACCTGGATGTACGAGGCAAACAGGCAGCAAGGAGGCCCTGGAGTGGCTCCCCGTCTGCCCAGGACTGCGCTGGGAAGGAGAGGCACGCCCCACTCACAGTGCCTGCTGGCTTTCTTGTCTGTTACCTCTGCTTGGTTCACTTACGTCCTTCTCCCTGGAGTAACAGGCGGCCAGAGGGTGTGCGTGAGGTTTGAGCAAAGGGCATGCAGAATGGAATCACTTAACAGATTTGGACTACATGTGTAATTCAGATTCAAATCAACCTGGTGCCATGTTATGCACATTTTGTTTGTACGTGCCATTTCCAAATAGGCTTTGAGATGGCTAACAACAAAGGGCATGCCTACGTTATTAAAAATACTCGATATGGTGAAAAGAACAAGAAAGCACATATGAGAAATCTGTGGCCCAGGAACAGGTTGTGATCAACTTTCACATTTCCTTCAGTGCACTGTTAGCCAACTCATTCTTCCTGCTAAAGCCACACGGGTTTAGCATCTCATCAGTCCCTGGAAGCCATTAGTCTTCTCATTCCTTTCTGCAGCCAATTGTCCAGAAAGCCCATGGAAGAGATTCCCTCTAGAATGTCTAGCTTTCTAATTAGAGATGCCACCCTGTATTCAATGTTTATTTTGCCAGTGAAATTTCTGTTGGGAGATGGTGTGAATGGAACCACATTTTATCACAGATTTCCAACTAATTACTGGAAAAATGATCAGAGAGGAAAATTCTAACATAGCTGGGTTTTTTTTCTTATTGTGTCTTTCAAAATCGTCTTAGACTTACTTGCTTACCAGAAATCTGTGGGGTTTTTTTTTAATAAAGCTATTCACTTTCACCATTCCACTACAATTTAATTGGACTGCTCTTTCACCCGATGCATCCTATTCACTCACTCCACATGCTGCTTTCTCTCCTGCAGAAAGGAAGATGGGTGAAGGTTTCTTTGAAGTTGTTTCAGCTCCCGTGAGAGTACACACACTATCTCGTTAAAACAAAACAAAACAACCCACCAGCTACTGTAATGCAACTGTAGGCCTGGCCGAGCATGTTAACCTCAGCTCCAGGGGAATCCAGCTTTATCCATGTTCTTTAAAATCATGTTTCATTTAATTCATAGATGACAAAAGCAGGGCAGATGTCAATGACCCTGATATTGAACATTAGCTATACTCCTAAGTTGGTAAAGCTGTTCCCTAAGAAAAAAGAACCATAGAAAGAATTCTTAATAGGACACTTTGCTTGGTATAGAGCTATGCTGTCTTGCCTGTGCTCAGACCTCCAAACTGACAGATAGAACAGCTTATTCAACAAGTCCATTGCAATCTCCAAGATGCCCCTCAAATCTCAACATGTTTAAAAATGATTGACAATGTGTTTGCTGCAGTTTGTTCTTGCTCAGCGGCTCTGTCCCAGTGAATCATCCTTCTCTCCATGCAAACTGCACAAATCCCAATCCCAGAACGTATGTTTGAGAACACCCAACCCTCACCCCAAGTCACATCCATCACAAAGTCTTCTTTACTGTACATCCTAAGTAGGTCCCAAATGTACTGTTTTCTCTTTAATTCATTATCATCCTCGTGTGTGATACTGTAATTTCTAATGTTCGTTCTGGTGCACTGACCATCTGTTTTCTATAAAGTAGCTAGGAATATCACTTAAATATGCAACTCTGATCAGAGTACTTAGTATCCACACTTCATTGATACAAAATAAAATCCAGTGGGGGTTTTCCTGAGCTCTTACGATTTAAGGCCAAAATCCTCAACACATTATTCATGGCTCCTACATGGGTTGGTCCTGTCTACATCTCAATCCTCACCCCATTTCTCAAGCTCTCTCTCCACTGATCCAGCCACACTTCTCTTTTTCCTTCATTCAGTTCATCCAACACTCCACTCTCATTTCTGCCACAGGACCTTTGCACATGCTCCAGTTCTACCTGGAATGCCCCTTCCACTCCAAGCCTCTCTGTGTAACTAGCAGTCTCATCCTTCAGGTCTTAGCTAAGTATCCCTTTCTCCATAAAGCCTTCTCCAAGCCCTCAGGCTAAGTCACATTAATTTCCTTATAGTCCCATATTTTTTTCCTTCAGATCACTGATCTGAGTTTGTAATTACATTCTTCCAATCAATGGCATGATTTCTATATTATTATTGGTCTTTCCCCTGGGATTAAAGTCCATGAGAATAGGAGCTGTGATGTTTAAGTTAGCGCTCTACCCCAGTGTCAAATAGTGTCTCTGGTATTAGCAATCACTCGGCTGACTGAAAGAATGAATGACAATTTTAAAAACCCAACTTTGTGGACTGTGCCTTCAATTAGCAGACATAGAGTCTATGGATTAGGTTTCTAGACTCTCTGTTTGTAAGAAGTATCTCAGTGTGATTTCAATCTAGCTATGGTTGAGAACCACTGTTAAAAAAAGAACTATTTCTTTACCCATGACATTTTTTGATACCAAATGGGAGATTCTCCTTCCCACAGTAACTAATTGTTCAACTATTTGAACACCAAGTGGATGTCCTATAATTTATTCAGTTCTGACATTAACTACCTAGAGTTAGTATCAGACTCCACAGATTTAATGGTTCAGTCCCATAAGACTGTCCTTACTTTAAATGCCAGTTGCAAGTAATGGGACCCCAGGGTCCCCACACTTCTGTCTGACTTGGCTACAAAATCAGGAGGTCCTACAATACCCTTCCAAGGTTTGATAGTTTGCAGGAACTGTTCACAAAGCTCAGGGAGACGCTATTACCAGGTGATTATAAAGGATATAGATGAACAACCAGATGAAGCTGTGAGGTCCGAAAGGAATTTCCGTCCCTGTGGAGTTGGGGTACATCACTCTTCTGGCATAGGGATGTCTTCATCAACCCAGAAGTTCTCTGAGCTCATAGTTTAGGGATTTTTATGGAGGCTTCATCATTTATGCACAACCCATTATTAACTCAATCTCTAGCCCTTCTCCCCTCCCTAGGGATGGCATGGGGCAAGGCTCAAAGTTCTAAGCTTCTAATCACGATGCTTTTGGTGACCAGCTCCTAACCTGAAGCTAGGAAGGAACCCACCAAGAGTTACCCCATTCAAACGAAAGACTGTTCCAGCACCAGAGAAATATCAGGAGATTTAGGAACTCTGGGTCAGGAACTGGGTCAGAGACCAAATATTAGAACCTAAGATGCACCCCCATCATTAAGGATATAACAAGGATTTTAGGAGCCTGTGTCAGGAACTTGGGGCAGCGGCCGAATTTCTGATTATGTCACAACTGCCTCAGAAAGTGTTTATAGCTCACATAATGGAGAAACCTTTCAGATAACCTCCCAGGAGGTGGTTCTCTGAACTCAGACCAGGTATTTACAGTGTGTGGTGGGGAGGAGGATGGACACTAGTGGGGAGTCACCACTTGAAAAGCTGTTTATTTCACTGGGAAGAGTGCTCATTGTTAGGAAATTTCATCAGATGAATCCAACACCATAAATCTCATTTTGCTGACTCATTTTGTTGATATAAAAAGAAAAAATCTCATACTTTCTCTGGAGTTGTTAAGAGATCTAATCTGGCTTCTAGAGTTCAGTCCTTCAAATACTGGAAAAATTTGCATTATACTACTTTATTTTTTTTTTAACTACACCAAACATACCCAGGTCCTTAAATGACATGGTTTCCAGATGCTAACTTTTTCTAGATATACTTTAATTTTCCAGTGACTCTTCTAAAATCCTTATTCAGAATAGATGATACTCCAGAATATTCTGAGAAATTTATACTTCAGCAAAGGTATCCCCTGCTTAGTTCTAAACTATGAAGCCATCATGTTCCTTATGATGACAGCTTTGGAAATACTAGGTCAACAAAGCTGGTTCAAGCAGAGTTTATATATAACTAATACTTTGGCCTTTTTCATATAACTACATATTTGATTTCATTTTTTCTAAGTTTATATACATTGTGTATATGTATTTTTTTTAGGAGAGTGAATAATGTTTATTCTTGAAATATTAGTGAAAACAGAAAAAGGGAGTCCTATACCTATCAAATTCTTCTTTAATAATCCACTAATAGAGGAATCTCCTGCTACACAAAAAGATGACTTGTTCAGTCGACTTGCAAGTTGTAGCCACATATTAGGTGAAGAAAATTCCCTCTCTGGAGAGAGTGATATGTCTTAGTAGACATAACTATTTTTTTTTTATTTTTGTATCGTTAATCTACAATTACATGAAGGACATTATGTTTACTAGGCTCCCGCCTTCACCAAGTCCCCCCCACATCCCCGTTCACAGTCACTGTCCTTCAACATAGTAAGATGCTGTAAAATCACTACTTGTCTTCTCTGTGTTGCACAGCCCTCCCCATGCCCCCCCCAACACTATATATACTAATCATAATGCTCCCTTTCTTTTCTTCCCACCCTTATCCCTCCCTGCCCACCCATCCTCCCCAGTCCCTTTCCCTTTGGTAACTATTAGTCCATTCTTGGGTTCTGTGCTTCTGCTGCTGTTTTGTTCCTTCAGTTTTCTTTTGTTCTTGTGTATATGTATTTTTTATTCTAACTTGTTCAGCCACGAACAAGCAGCATCTACCAAATTTGAGTCATGTGTACATTCATGAACATGCTTTCTAATTATTAATTGTAGTTTTAATTATTTACAAAAGTTAGTTCAAGGTAGGGAGAGATCCCCAGGGTCATTCTTACAGTCCTCTTACCAGTTTGACATTGGTGAGGTTGAACAATCAGCAGTCTGTAAAAAATTGTTCAAAAAATTTCCTGAGTCTATGTGGTCTTTCATCCAATTTATGTTAGAATTGCAAAATGTTATATTTAGTCAACCGAATGTAGTTACTATTAGAGTTGGGAATAGGACTCAATTATTCTAACCCCATAATTTATTTTGTATTTATTCCTCCTCTTCTAAAAGTATAAACATTTAGTATCAAGTTTATCTGTTAAGTGTCAACACAATTTCCTTCATTAAATACAGAATTCAGAGGTCAACTATCTCACCTCCCCTCTTTGCCATAGTCTTTGACTGCTTCTGCACTACACTGATCAGTTATGGGCTGTGATGTGTATCACCATCTCTACAACTATCCATTCTAAAGTCATCCATTTAGGTGGGATTATAAGTGATCACTGAAGTGAGATTGCATTGACCTCCTAACACTGCCTTTCACAGTTTAATCTCCTGTCATTGTTCAATCTAATTGAATAACAGCTACAGCTCTTAGATATGGTGATATTTGCACCACATGCATTTAAAAATGTTGTAATATTTTACTGCTGCTTCCATACCTTTCTTAGGAATCATTGCCTTATTTGGGGGGGATATTGGGGAGTGTTCTGAAAAATTTCCTTTAGTTCTTTCTAGGGAGAGTTTCCCTAAGATATTACACCATTAAAATGGTAGAATGGTGAAATGGAAAGTAAACTGAATTTGAAATTTGGAAATCTGAATTTTGATTTGAATTCCTCCATTGTATGTAGTTGTGTGGCACTGAAGAATTCAGTTTATTTTTCTGAGGCTTAGTTTTCTCCTTTGAGATTGTGCTTATTTCAAAGCATCATTGAAAAAATGAACTACTATATGTAAAAGTGCTATCAAAATAATATGCTGCATGAATGTAAGATGATAAAAAGAAAAAATAAATAAAATGTAAACATTAAGAATATGTAAGAAACTAGAGTTCCTAGAGAAAGATAGTCACTACTTGTCTTCACCTCTCTCCACCTGCTCTGGAACAAAAAGCAAACAACAAAAAAACCATTCAGGCCAATGAGCATGGCAAACAAGACCCACACTTAGAGCCCAAGTAGGCATCAGATAGTACAGCCCTCCAGCTGTGTTTAAAAAGGGACATCACCTCCTGAGGGCAGCCAGCAAGCTGTGGTGCTCTCTGGATAGAGGGCAGGCAGCAGAAATAACCTAGGGGTAGGGGTGGGATCAGAAGCCCAGTGACAAAGCAGGCAAAAATCATCCCCCAGGAAGAGAGACTCATGCCCTATATGCCAGCTTAGAACAGTTCTGGGACCTGGTGGTTCTAAGCACTGGCTGCTGAAGAATCCATAGGAAGAGACTGGAGAACATGCAGAGCAGAGATGGAAACCTCCAAAAGGCGCCAATCTTGCAGAGAGGAGTAGGAAGGGCTCCACCCCACCTGGGCTGCAGGGAAAAACGAACCAAGTTTGGGAAGCACATTGTCTATGGAAGTTTCTTAAATCTCAATCTTTTGATTTTGTGATAATGCCCCTTCCCTCCGCTCTAACCAAGCACCATTGATTTTTAGGGAGTGCGATGCAATATACAAAGAGAAAAGGGTACCCACTGACTGTGTCTGAGATCTTGATCTGGGCAATGTGTACATGAGGGTACTAAACAAAATTCATCGGGCTGTACACTAAGATTTGTGCACTGTATAGGAAAGGGCAGCTGCAAGCTAGAAATGCTGCCAGCTAAACATACCACTCACCCCTGCCTGCATACCCCATTATTGCTGATGCAAAAAAGGATAAGACATTTCCAAATTAGCATAAATAAGCAGGTAACATACATACAGAGACAGTTATTATTAATGGAAAAATGAATCAAAGGAAGTTAGCTGATAAAAACTGACCAACAAAAATAAAGCAGGTGAAAACAATATAACCTGAACTAAATATTCTTAAACAGCATTTGAAGATGTGAATAAGTCCAATGAGAAGCTCAAAAAAATGAAGAACCCCAATGGACTATGTATAGCAGATGTATTTATGTATTTATATACTTATAGATATTTTATGTACACAAATATATAAATAAAACACAAATGAGAGTGACTGACTCAGAAAAGCAGCTGAAGAAAATACAAAAACAAAAAATAAAGACTAAATTGCAAGATGATCCAAGGGAGAATAGGTTGAGGTGAAAATATAACACAGGGCGTTGAAGAAAAAGTTAAAGATAGTCAATAGATTAGAAAATAAAGAGACAAAAAGAATCAGACACAATGATACATACAAGATATAAGACCCAACATATATTTCACTGGAGAGTTTGAAGAAAAGCAAAACAGTAGGATTAATGTTTCAAGTTATTATCTAAGAAACATTTCTAGAAATAAAAGAATGATCTTCAACATTGAAAGACTCTACCATCTGCCTAAGGAAATTTCACCAGGCTCATCCATCTTAAGATGTACCCTAGTAAAACTATTAGACATTCAGGATAAAGGAAAAACCTCCCCTGAATTTCCAGGTAAAAAGACATAGTTACTTTAAAAAAAAAATCTGTCAGGTTGGCAGCAGACTTTTCAACAGTACCATGTAAAGCAAGAACAAAGTATGAGCCAAGAATCTTATATCCAGTCAAGCTCTTCTTAAAATAACAAGGCTGCAGACGAACAATGTTACCATGCAAATGTGAGGAAGGCTGTCCTCCTGAACAATTCCTGAGAATCTATGAGACGATGAGTTTTAACCCACCGAGGGATGGCAGAGGCAATGTCTGCAGTAGAACCAGCAACAAACATTTAATACATTGAATTGCAGATTAAAGGCTGAAGCGAAGTGGAAGGGCAGTGTAGCAATGCTATGTATGCATTCTGACCTCGCAGAGATAATTCCCGCAAAATCAGAGACAAACAGAGAAATTAGAGAAGCTCATTGATTGTCACATATTAGGTGGGAGTAGAAGGTGTCACAAAGCTTTCAAAACTACTCAGAGGTATCTAAATAAGGGGAAAGAGGAGTAAAAGGTAGCATACAAATTTTAAACATTAATGTAACCATGAGCACAAAAATACCAGTCTTCCTAATAATCAAGAGCTCTCTAGAAAAAGGTGCAAATAAAATAGTACACAAAGCAAAAAACAGTAAATATAGCATATTGCAATCAAATTGAGACCAAACATATATAAGTATATATGCATTAATCAAAAAACTTAAATAACAGTAGTTTATTATTAAAGAAAGATCTTGTACCTTTCACTTCTCCTAGGTTCTTCAGGACCATAAAACTCACTTTGATTTTTCTCAAGAAGGGCAGCTGTTGGTAAGTACGATTAATTTAGCTTTCCCTTGTCTAATCGTTTTCAGTATCTGTCCCAGCACCTATTTTTACAATCTAGACTCACCAGCTGGAGTCTAGATTTCAAAGAGGACTTCCATTCTCCTAAGACACAAGCAGTCTCCCCCTGGGGTTCTTGTTCTTCTGGCCTTATCCTGCAGTAAATGAGCACAGTGAGTTCAGTGCTCCATTTTCCTCACCCTCAGGGGATCAAGAGCTCGCAAAGAGTACAGGGATTCTTCCCCAGCCTGCAGCACATGTATATAATAAAGTATAGATGTGTTCTCATATACAACATATTATATAAATAACACTAAATGGGCTTGTCTCACCTACTTAAAATATTTAGGATGGCACATCAAAACCCTATTATATGCTAAATGCAAAAAAGTAGTTAAAATAAATAATTCAGAAAAGCTAAAGAGATGGGCATATGTACACCACGAGAACACAAACAATAAAAGAGCAGGATGGCAATCCTGAGATTCAGCAAGGTAGAATGTGGACGAAAAAGTAGTAAATGTGACAAAGATCTTTGTGATGCTAAGCACCTCAATTCACAATGAGAACAGAACAATTGCAAATATTTAGGAACCAAACAGAAACATATTACTAATAACAGGGACTTTGAAAAACTTACTTGCTTCTTTCTTGCCCTTCATATCAAACCGCCAAAGATCCTACTCCCTCCCAGGTCAATCAGTGGTTCTCAGCTTATACTGTGCACTGCAGCCGCCTAAAGGACTTCCTGGACTTCCACCCTGTGGCCTCACACCCCGAGATGCTGAACTAGCTGACCTGGGATACAGCTGGGGCCTAGAAATTGCAAGTTTGCCAGATGTACCTAATATGCTTAGAAGATTGAAAACCACTGAATAAGAGGCCCATGGATTAGAGAATTAGTAAACCTATCTCTCTACAGCTCAAAAATGATAGTCACAATAATAGCAAGTAGATAAAATACTTAGGAATAAACAACCACAAATGTTCAAAAACATATGAGAAAATTAAGTTGAACAAATAAAAAGGCATGATTTCATCTTGAAGGGGATGTATAGTCATCATATGCATTTTGATTATCCCTAATATACAAATTGGATACAGTTCCAATAAACATAACAACAGGTTTTCTAGGAGTTAGCCCAGTTAATTTTAACATTCGTATTAAACAGACAAACAAGTAGAGCTAGGAAACTTAAAAAAAAAATAGCAAAGCAAAGGGTTGACTATCTCTACTATATAAACCATTATCAAAGCCCTAATTAAAATAGAATATATTATTCATGAATAAATAGACTAACCAGAAAAGAGGAAGAACTCCAAAAATAGACCCCAAAACATGCAGAAATTAGTGAGTGATAAAGAAGGTGGGGGGAATGACTCGGGGGAAAAAATGGAATTTGCAGGTGTTATTGGGACAACTGAAAAATCTACTTTCGCATTCACAGCTTACACCAAACAGGCAAGAGACCTAAATATAAAACTTCTATGGACACACTAAAATTAATTTATTTGCAACTGTGATGTGGGGAAAGTTTTTCTGACTCTAACTCAAAATCCAGCTGCCACAAAGACAAAGAAATTCATCATCAAAAAAAAACTGCACTGCAGAAAGATGCCAAAGAATAAATGAAAATTTGGGAGAAAACACCTGCAACACGTTTAACAAAAGGCTAATTTCTCATGTACGAAGAATACAAATGAGAAAAGAACCCAAGCTGATAGAAAATGGTCCAAATACATGAACAGTTCACAGAAAAGGTTATAACAAATGCCTTTGAAACCCAACAGAGATATCAATGTATCAGTAAAAATTAGTCATCTATTACCTGGGTTTATAAATACCATTCTCCACTAAATGAAACCAAAGCTCCTTGGTAAAATGTTGGATTACAGGTTTGGGACAGAAAAGGAAAAGGTTAGCCCCAAATACTGTGTTCTAGAAGGAGTCATTTTCAAATGGCTACCATAGGTCATATTTGGGGCAGTTAGAACATAAAAAACATAATGAAAGTAATAGATTACATGACACTGAATTTAAAAAGGGATCTACGAATCCACACTGATACTTGAGAGGGAAAGAAGGAGAAAGAAAAAGAGAAGGAGCAGGCTCGACTTTCAGAAGAATACAAGCTAACAAATGAGAAAGAATGGGTAGAGTTAATAAATACCACCATTTACAACTTGCAGTGTATGAACCGGTTTAGGCAAGGATCAGCATGCCTGCTAATAAGGGGATGCAATTTTAGAGAGTGTATTCCTTTTCTATTGCTATTGTAACAAACTACCAGAAACTTAAGGACTTTACACAAATTTGTTCACTTACGGTTCTGCAGGTTAGAAGCCAGACATGGGACTCACGGGCTGAAATCAAGGTGTCAGTGGGTCTGCATTCTTTCTGGGATCCTGAAGGGTGAATGTTTTCTAGCCTTTTCCAGCTTCTAGGCGATGCCTCCATTCTTCGAGTGGCGTCTCCCTTTCTCCATCTTCAAAGCCAGCATGTTGCCTATCTCTGACCATTCTTCCTTGACTGCAGCTCTGACACTTCCACCACCATCTTCCACATTCAAGGATTTAGGCTTGCAATAGGTTCACTGGATAATGCAGGATAATTTCCCTGTATTAAGGTCGGGTGCTTAGCAACCTTAATTCCATAGTTTTCCTTCATTCCCTTTCTCCATCCCTTAACCTGACATAATCACAGGTTCCACATATTAGGACACAGACATCCACAGATTTGGACAGGAGTGGAGGTGGTATTATTCTTTTTACAGTAGTGGGAAGAGGAAATTTACATGCTGCAGAGTTTTATACCCCAGATCGCTATTGATTCCTTTAAAGGAATGAAAGCTACCTTTACGAAAGAGAAATCCAGCTTAATTAAGGGCTAAAAGTATTTTTTTGTCAAAAATATTTCATTGTAACCAGGAGGAAAGAAATCGAGTCCAGATTGTGACACACTCTACAAACAATTGGCCTGGATTTTTCAGACATTTCAATGGCAAAATAAAAAAAACAAAAACAGCAACTGAACTGTTGGGCCTTAAAGGAGACCAGAGGTGTGACAGTGACATGCCCTGAGTTGTCTCTGATGATGCATCCTGGACTAAAGGCAAAAATCAGCAAAAAGAATTCGAGAAAAAAAAAATCCCAGAAGGAATTGTAGAGAATTAAAGAATTTAAAAATGGTCTAATAGACAAAATTATCTAACATCCATATTAAAAACTTCCAAATGATCCTGGAATGCCCTTGCTCTGAAGGCATTGTATGTAAGGGTGAGATATCCTGTCTTCAGCTTACTTTCAAACAGTTCAGCCAAAAAGAGGAGTGGATAATGTGTGTGGAAGGGTGGGCAGAGAAATAGAAAGTGAATATAGAAGAGATTTTGGTTTTTGGTGAAACTAAGCGAAAGATTAATTTCATGGCTCAAGTTTCTTGCTTGTGGATGATTGGTTTGGCCACAGGGCATCAGCTAGTATCTAATTTTTCTGAACATGTGACCAAATATTAAACTCTTAAGCCTTCTGAAAAGCTAAGACCTTTCCTTCAACGTATTTTTGAATGTTATATCGTGTGGCTGAACTTTTAAAGTTGGCTTCAGTGCTTCACAACTTAGACTTTATTTTGCTACCATGAACTCCCTAGGTAGAAAATGTTTTCTCTTTCCTCCTTTTAAGATGTCACTGAAGCTTTTCTCCCCGA
The DNA here is from genome assembly GCF_040802235.1 of Manis javanica. Lineage (NCBI taxonomy): Eukaryota > Metazoa > Chordata > Mammalia > Pholidota > Manidae > Manis > Manis javanica. Next base: position 60,509,262 of record NC_133169.1, on the reverse strand, counting down.
TCAGCAGATGGCTAAGATTAATAGAGTGAGTTATAGTATTTCTTTAATACCTAATGAAATGTCTTCCTCTTCTTTCTTCTACCCAGGCAGAGAAAAGCATAGGCAATTTCTCTCATGGCTCCAAACGCAGAGGTTTGATGCCTTATTTGTAAACTATGTACCATAAATAGAGACCTTTTCTTGACCTGAACGGCATCTACCACATTGTGGACATTTCAGACGGTAGATAAACATAAAGGAAATTTTTCCAAACCACATTTTTACATATTTATTAGAATGAGAGCCATTCAAACCAACTCTTTATCCTTTTTGTGAGGTGTGTCTTGACTTCCAAACAGGTGAGGATAAAGCAGAAGGGACAAAATACAGGAGTTTGTACCCCTACAAAGGCAGGATAAATGTTTCAAAAGCACTTCCCTAACATTGATGACTATTTTTGCCTCCCAGAAGTTTCCTTGTGATGTGACTATTGTATCACGTGACAAGCTACACAGCTCCTTACTTTTCAGATGATACACACCCGAGTTTCGGAGAACTCTTTATTAAAATGCCCTTAAGTCATAAAAGCATACTTTGAAGTAGAACACTAGTCAACTGCTTCAGTAAGTTGAAGATCAAAGATGTTTCTATCCCCATGGCCAATGAGAATGAAAACTTGATTTAGTGCCGAGGTGTTTGGGGGAGAAGAAATGATTTCTTGCTGATAAAAGAAAGCAGGAAAGGGAGCAAGGAGCCTGTGGCTCTATCTCCTTCACTACATGCTTCGTGTACTTCTCCAAAAGCCTGTCAGACCTTCTTTGAATCAGTCTTTTTAAATTTACAACCTTTTGTTTTGATTCACCGTTCTTTCTCTTCTCAATGGCTGGCCCCTTATCTTTGCCCTTGAAGGAGAACAGCCTGGCTTGCCCCCCTACAGACAAGCTCTCTGAGGCGAGTGCATGCCCATTCTTATTCTCACTGCCCTGCCCTGATACAAACCACCCAATGTCAGGCTATTTTCTTCCTCATTATTTTCCCATTCATGCTTTGTAAAATACAGCAACAGGGGATTTCTGAATAAAAATGCTCACAGCAGCCACCCCAAGAAGCGGGGTGGTATCAACTTCAGAAACACACTGTCTACTAGCCATTTGCTCTGTACTTTCAAGGTCACTGGCCAGTGAGAGACACTGAGCCAGTTCGTCATCTCTTGATCTTACAACTCTTGGGGTTTTCCTCAGTTCTAAAGCAAACGTTCAGTTATTCTCAGCACATGATGTTAAGGAAGGTAGGAGACGGATGGGGAAGCCAGACCGGTCATAACACATTCTGAACCAGTGGGTCAGCATCTCTGTCCCAGCAGACCTCCTGGGCTGACCTCAGAGGGAGTTTGCAGAGAGTAAAGACTCAGTTGTTGAGGCTTCCAGTGAAGGCCCAGATGGTGTTAAATAATGTACCAATCACTCTATTTGATATTTAATTCACAGTCAAGTACAGTTATCAAACCCTGAAAGACTGAGGATTGATCTGAGGATAACCCACTTTGTATTCTCTCTCAGCACTAATGGAGATGGTAGCTTAGGCACCATCCTTTTGAAATTTTCGAGGATTCCCACAACTACCCAAAGATCACATAGGGAATGCCCTGCAGAACTCAGCAAATTCCGAAGTCTATATCACATACCCCAGGCCAACTGGATGGGTGGATATATATCAGAACAGAAAACTCAGCAGACATGGGACTGAACACAGGTCTGCCCTCAAAGCTCTCTTTAAAATCGTGCTGGAGGGGCGGAGCCAGGATGGCGGCGTGAGTAGAGCAGTGGAAATCTCCTCCCAAAAACACATAGAGCTATGAAAATATACCAAAGAAAAATCTTCCTAAAATAGAGACCACAGGACACAGGACAACATCCAGACCACATCCACACCTGCAAGGAACCAGCGCCTTGCGAAGGGGGTAAGATACAAGCCCCGGTCCGGCGGGACCCGAGCGCCCCTCCCCCCGGCTCCCGGCGGGTGGAAAGAAACTGGAGCGGTTTTTTTTTTGGCAAGTGCTTTTTAGAAGCCTTAAAGGGACGGGCCCCCGTTGCTAGGGAGGCAGGGTGGCAGGACCGGTGAGCAGGTGCCTGGGACCAGCGCCTGAGGACAAAGAATATCCCGCGTTTCTCCCTGCGGGACCGGCGGGCGAGTGCCTGAGACTGGCGCTTGAGGACGGAGGAAATCGCGCATTTTTCCCCTTTTTTTTTTCTCTTTTCGGCGAGCGCTTTTTGGAAGCCTTAAAGGGACAGGGACCCCGGTGCTAGGGAGGCAGGGTGGCGGGACTGGTGAGCGGGTGCCTGGGACCGGCGCCTGAGGACAAAGAATATCCCACGTTTTTCCCTGCGGGACCGGTGGGTGGGTGCTTTTTGAAAGCCTTGAAAGGACAGGGACCCTGGTGCTAGGAAGACAGGGCAGCAGGACCAGTGAGCGGGTGCCTGGGACCGGCACCTGAGGACAAAAAAAAAAAAAAAAAATCGCGTGTTTTTTCCTTTTTTTTTTCCTTTCTGTTCCCTCTCTCATTGCTGCTGTTGTTGTTTTGGTTTGGAGAGTGCTTTTTGGAAGTCTTAAAGGGGCAGGACAGGTCACTTAGACCAGAGGCAGGGAATCTAGGGATCTCTGGGCACTCTAACCCCCTGGGCAGCAGGGAGCACAGAGACCCCTTACGGAGATAAATAGCCTCCTGGCCGCTCCCCCTCCAACGGGGCTCCACCATTTTGGAGGAACAGCCCCAGCAAGGCCAAGCCCACAGCAACAGCGGAGATAAACCCCAAAGCAACTGGGCAGGAAGCAGAAGCCCTGTCTGCGCACAGCTTCCCAGCACAAGCCACTAGAGGTCGCTATTCTCCCAGGAAAAGGCCACAAACCAACAAGAAGGGAAGCTCTTCCAGCGGTCACTTGTACCAGATCTGCAAACTATCTCTATCACCATGAAAAGGCAAAACTACAGGCAGACAAAGATCACAGAGACAACACCTGAGAGGGAGACAGACCTAACCAGTCCTCCTGAAAAAGAATTCAAAATAAAAGTCATGAACATGCTGACGGAGATGCAGAGAAAAATGCAAGAGCAGTGGGATGAAGTCCGGAAGGAGATCACAGATGTCAGGAAGGAGATCACAGAAGTGAAACAATCCCTGGAAGGATTTATAAGCAGAATGGATAAGATGCAAGAGGCCATTGAAGGAATAGAAGCCAGAGAACAGGAACGTATAGAAGCTGACATAGAGAGAGATGAAAGGATCTCCAGGAATGAAACAACACTAAGAGAAATATGTGACCAATACAAAAGGAATAATATTCGTATTATAGGGATACCAGAAGAGGAAGAAAGAGGAAAAGGGATAGAAAGTCTCTTTGAAGAAATAATTGCTGAAAACTTCCCCAAACTGGGGGAGGAAATAATCGAACAGACCATGAAATTACACAGAACTCCCAACAGAAAGGATCCAAGGAGGACAACACCAAGACACATAGTAATTAAAATGGCAAGGATCAAGGACAAGGAAAGAGTTTTAAAGGCAGCTAGAGAGAAAAAGGTCACCTATAAAGGAAAACCCATCAGGCTAACATCAGACTTCTCGACAGAAACCCTACAGGCCAGAAGAGAATGGCATGATATACTTAATGCAATGAAACAGAAGGGCCTTGAACCAAGGATACTGTATCCAGCACGACTATCATTTAAATATGATGGCAGGATTAAACAATTCCCAGACAAGCAAAAGCTGAGGGAATTTGCTTCCCACAAACCACCTCTACAGGGCATCCTACAGGGACTGCTCTAGATGGGAGCACCCCTAAAAAGAGCACAGAACAAAACACACAACATATGAAGAATGGAGGAGGAGGAATAGAAGGGAGAGAAGAAAAGAATCTCCAGACAGTGTATATAACAGCTCAATAAGCGAGCTAAGTTAGGCAGTAAGATACTAAAGAAGCTAACCTTGAACCTTTGGTAACCACAAATCTAAAGCCTGCAATGGCAATAAGTACATATCTCTCAATAGTCACCCTAAATGTAAATGGAATTAACGCACCAATCAAAAGACATAGAGTAATAGAATGGATAAAAAAGCAAGACCCATCTTTATGCTGCTTACAAGAAACTTACCTCAAGCCTAAAGACAGGCACAGACTAAAAGTCAAGGGATGGAAAAACATATTTCAAGCAAACAACAGTGAAAAGAAAGCAGGGGTTGCAGTACTAATATCAGACAAAATAGACTTCAAAACAAAGAAAGTAACAAGAGATAAAGAAGGATACTACATAATGATAAAGGGCTCAGTCCAACAAGAGGATATAACCATTCTAAATATATATGCACCCAATACAGGAGCACCAGCATATGTGAAGCAAATACTAACAGAACTAAAGAGGGAAATAGACTGCAATGCATTCATTTTAGGAGACTTCAACACACCACTCACCCCAAAGGATAGATCCACCGGGCAGCAAATAAGTAAAGACACACAGGCACTGAACAACACACTAGAACAGATGGACCTAATAGACATCTTTAGAACTCTACATCCAAAAGCAACAGGATATACATTCTTCTCAAGTGCACATGGAACATTCTCCAGAATAGACCACATACTAGCTCACAAAAAGAGCCTCAGTAAATTCCAAAATATTGAAATTCTACCAACCAATTTTTCAGACCACAAAGGTATGAAAGTAGAAATAAATTCTACAAGGAAAACAAAAAGGCTCACAAACACATGGAGGCTTAACAACATGCTACTAAATAATCAATGGATCAATGAACAAATCAAAATAGAGATCAAGGAATATATAGAAACAAATGACAACAACAACACTAAGCCCCAACTTCTGTGGGATGCAGCGAAAGCAGTCTTAAGAGAAAGTATATAGCAATCCAGGCACACTTGAAGAAGGAAGAACAATCCCAAATGAATAGTCTAACATCACAATTATTAAAACTGGAAAAAGAAGAACAAATGAGGCCTAAAGTCAGCAGAAGGAGGGACATAATAAAGACCAGAGAAGAAATAAACAAAACTGAGAAGAATAAAACAATAGCAAAAATCAACGAAACCAAGAGCTGGTTCTTTGAGAAAATAAACAAAATAGATAAGCCTCTAGCCCAACTTATTAAGAGAAAAAGAGAGTCAACACAAATCAACATAATCAGAAATGAGAATGGAAAAATCACGACAGACTCCACAGCAATACAAAGAATTATTAAAGACTACTATGAAAACCTATATGCCAACAAGCTGGAAAACCTAGAAGAAATGGACAACTTCCTAGAAAAATACAACCTCCCAAGACTGACCAAGGAAGAAACACAAAAGTTAAACAAACCAATTACAAGCAAAGAAATTGAAACAGTAATCAAAAAACTACCCAAGAACAAAACCCCGGGGCCGGACGGATTTACCTCGGAATTTTATCAGACATACAGAGAAGACATAATACCCATTCTCCTTAAAGTGTTCCACAAAATAGAAGAAGAGGGAATACTCCCAAACTCATTCTATGAGGCCAACATCACCCTAATACCAAAACCAGGAAAAGACCCCACCAAAAAAGAATATTACAGACCAATATCCCTGATGAATGTAGATGCAAAAATACTCAATAAAATATTAGCAAACAGAATTCAACAGTATATCAAAAGGATCATACACCATGACCAAGTGGGGTTCATCCCAGGGATGCAAGGATGGCACAACATTCGAAAATCCATCAACATCATCCACCACATCAACAAAAAGAAAGACAAAAACCACATGATCATCTCCATAGATGCTGAAAAAGCATTTGACAAAATTCAACATCCATTCATGATAAAAACTCTCAGCAAAATGGGAATAGAGGGCAAGTACCTCAACATAATAAAGGCCATATATGATAAACCCACAGCCAGCATTATACTGAACAGCGAGAAGCTGAAAGCATTCCTCTGAGATCGGGAACCAGACAGGGATGCCCACTCTCCCCACTGTTATTTAACATAGTACTGGAGGTCCTAGCCACGGAAATCAGACAAAACAAAGAAATACAAGGAATCCAGATTGGTAAAGAAGAAGTTAAACTGTCACTATTTGCAGATGATATGATACTGTACATAAAAAACCCTAAAGACTCCACTCCAAAACTACTAGAACTGATATCAGAATACAGCAAAGTTGCAGGATACAAAATTAACACACAGAAATCTGTAGCTTTCCTATACACTAACAACGAATCAATAGAAAGAGAAATCAGGAAAACAATTCCATTCACCATTGCATCAAAAAGAATAAAATACCTAGGAATAAACCTAACCAAAGAAGTGAAAGACTTATACTCTGAAAACTACAAGTCACTCTTAAGAGAAATTAAAGGGGACACTAACAAATGGAAACTCATCCCATGCTCATGGCTAGGAAGAATTAATATCGTCAAAATGGCCATCCTGCCCAAAGCAATATACAGATTTGATGCAATCCCTCTCAAATTACCAGCAACATTCTTCAATGAATTGGAGCAAATAATTCAAAAATTCATATGGAAACACCAAAGACCCCGAATAGCCAAAGCAATCCTGAAAAAGAAGAATAAAGTAGGGGGGATCTCACTCCCCAACGTCAAGCTCTACTACAAAGCCATAGTAATCAAGACAATTTGGTACTGGCACAAGAACAGAGCCACAGACCAGTGGAACAGATTAGAGACCCCAGAAATTAACCCAAACATATATGGTCAATTAATATTTGATAAAGGAGCCATGGACATACAATGGCAAAATGACAGTCTCTTCAACAGATGGTGCTGGCAAAACTGGACAGCTACATGTAGGAGAATGAAACTGGACCATTGTCTAACCCCATATACAAAGGTAAACTCAAAATGGATCAAAGACCTGAATGTAAGTCATGAAACCATTAAACTCTTGGAAAAAAACATAGGCAAAAACCTCTTAGACATAACCATGAGTGACCTCTTCTTGAACATATCTCCCCGGGCAAGGAAAACAACAGCAAAAATGAGCAAGTGGGACTACATTAAGCTGAAAAGCTTCTGTACAGCGAAAGACACCGTCAATAGAACAAAAAGTAACCCTACAGTATGGGAGAATATATTTGAAAATGACAGATCCGATAAAGGCTTGACGTCCAGAATATATAAAGAGCTCACACACCTCAACAAACAAAAAACAAATAACCCAATTAAAAAATGGGCAGAGGAACTGAACAGACAGTTCTCCAAAAAAGAAATACAGATGGCCAAGAGACACATGAAAAGATACTCCACATCGCTAATTATCAGAGAAATGCAAATTAAAACTACAATGAGGTATCACCTCACACCAGTAAGGATAGCTGCCATCCAAAAGACAAACAACAACAAATGTTGGCGAGGCTGTGGAGAAAGGGGAACCCTCCTACACTGCTGGTGGGAATGTAAATTAGTTCAACCATTGTGGAAAGCAGTATGGAGGTGCGTCAAAATGCTCAAAACAGACCTACTATTTGACCCAGGAATTCCACTCCTAGGAATTTACCCTAAGAATGCAGCAATCAAGTTTGAGAAAGACAGATGCACTCCTATGTTTATCGCAGCACTATTTACAATAGCCAAGAATTGGAAGCAACCTAAATGTCCATCGGTAGATGAATGGATAAAGAAGATGTGGTACATATACACAATGGAATACTACTCAGCCATAAGAAGTGGAAAAATCCAACCATTTGCAGCAACATGGATGGAGCTGGAGAGTATTATTCTCAGTGAAATAAGCCAAGTGGAGAAAGAGAAATACCAAATGATTTCACTCATCTGAGGAGTATAGGAACAAAGGAAAAACTGAAGGAACAAAACAGCAGTGGAATTACAGAACCCAAAAATGGACTAACAGGTACCAAAGGGAAAGGAACTGGGGAGGATGGGTGGGCAGGGAGGGATAAGAGGGGGGAAGAAGAAGAGGGGTATTAAGATTAGCATGCATTGGGGGGAGGGAGAAAGGGGAGGGTGGGCTGCACAACACAGAGAGGACAAGTAGTGACTCTACAACATTTTGCTAAGCTGATGGACAGTAACCGTAATGTGGTTGTTAGGGGGGACCTGATATAGGGGAGAGCATAGTAAACATAGTATTCTTCATGTAAGTGTAGATTAAAAATTAAAAAAAAAAAAGAAAAAAGAAAGAAAGAAAGAAAAGGGGGATTACTCCTTAACAGGATAAAACTATTGGTAAATCAAAGATCAACACATGCTTTAAATATCCTTAATGTTGATCACTTAAAGGGTGTCAGATGATCAGCTATGGAGGTACTCTTTTCTGATAATATTCCTTTCTCTTAATTAAAAAAAAAAAAAGCAGTTATTGTGTGCTGACCTCCAATGAGTTCTGCACAGTGGTACAGAGGGCATGTCAAAGTGTGGGCAAAGGGTCTGTTTGTTTCTATGCAGAAGATCAAGGCCTAGCTTGGATACCCAGAAAATGAACTAAGATACGATATGAGGAGGAGCTTCCGGCATCAGCACTCTCTGAGGGACTTGTGCCGGGGGATGATCATCAAAAAGCCTCCACAGGGATCCGGACGATGCTGCGGTTGTGGCTGTATCCAGCCCACCGTCTCCTGGACTTGCCATAGGAATGAGGAGGGAGATGTCTAGGCTGGCATGTGCATACAGTGAGACAACGAATTTGACCGGATCTGTACTGTTGGAACTCAACCAGGAGTTGGGAGGGGTGCAAGTTGTAGCACTCCAAAATCTCATGACTATAGATTATCTATGGTTAAAGGAACATATGGGATGTGAACAGATCCCAGAAATGGGCTGCTTTAATTTGTCTGATGGTTCAAGTACAGTTGGACAATATCCATCATATCATAGATAAATTTTCACAAATGCCTAGGGTGCCTAAATGGTTTTCTTGGCTTCACTGGAGATGGATGGTAATTATAGATTTGCTTTGTTTATGTCACCGTATTCCTATTATGTTAATATGTGTGTGCAAATTAGTTAGTAGTTTAAAACCTATACATACTTAAGGTACTCTACAAGAAGATATGTCAAAGAAATAATCAATCCTCCCATGTTTCCTTCATATGCTACATCTATAGCTTTTCTTCTTCCTTCCTAATTACAACCCTTAAATAGAATTCGTGCCTCATATCGAATTTACCGAGTATCATAATTCCTCCAGGTGGTAAAGATACCTCGAGACAAGTGCTGGGCATAGAAGCCACAGGGCATAAATGTGCAAAGAAGTAAAAAGCTAACCTTTGCAAACAATATGGCTTCTCTCTCACTTACCAACTTTACATTTCCCTGTATGGCCCCAGAAGATGACTGGTTAGCCAGAGACGGGTAAGATTCCTCAAGGGAGGAACAACCTAAGACAGGCACAGTCGCAGGGGGGCCATCAGGTGAGAATTTGGGGATCAACAGAGGTGAGGCTCAGAACCTCACCCCCCCTGCTTTGAGAGAAATCTTCTGCATCCGTGGATGTCTTGCTGCCCTTGTCTAGCCTGGATTAATACTTAGTCCATAGGCACACACCTGATCATCTGATCATCTACATTTGCCCTCTTACAGCATTAAACTATGTTTTCTACCTTTATCTTGCATCTACCTACCACTTCAGCATTTTATTAAAAATAAAAATAATAATAATAATAGGAGAAATGTGGGATCAACATATAAATCAAGTACAAAAATCAAACGAATATTCATATTTGACCTGATTGTTTATAGGTCATAATGCATGATCAAAACCAAAAGTTTCTGTGATGAATGCCCTTGTACTGTTCACCATGTAAGAATTTATTCACTGTGCAAGAATTCGTTCACCATGTAAGAACTTGTTTGTTATGCTTCAGAAGATTGGAGACTGACGAGAATTAGGCTTGAGATGGATTAATGATTGTACATTGAGCATTGACCCCCCTATACTGAATTTTATTGTTGTTAATTACCATTTGATCAATAAATATGAGAGATGCCCTCTTAAAAAAAAAAAATCGTGCTGTCCACATGAAAAAGCAGGCTAAGAGCCTATGATTATTTCTTAGGATTGGACTTAACTCTGCATGTCAGCGCTTTCAGTAAACAGACACACTACAGATTTCAACACATCACAGAAATCTCTACAGTGAGATAACTTTTCCTTTTTTATATAATTTTTCTCAAATGCTTTAAATGTTAAAAAGGGAATGGCATTGAGACAATGACGCTATAAAGATACTGTGGCCATACAAGTATTTCTAAGTGCATATCAGCTATACATATGGGTGCATTTTTACAGGCCTGTAGATACATAATCTTCCATACTTAAAAGCTCATTTTCTCCTGGCATCCTCTCTCACATCCATCTCAAGTGAACAGGGATGTATGAGGACAAAGAGTTGTAGCTGGAATCCTCTTTCATAAAACCCACTCAAACTTTTAAGGTTGAAGCAAATGGTTCCACCATAATGGAAGGCATTGTGGTTCTCAGCTCATTCTGAAAGGAAGGGTCTGGATCAAAGTGGCAATGTGTGGGCAACCCACTGATTCATGGGACTGCCTTTACCCTCCCCTGCCTCCCTCCACCAGGTCACTCCCTCTAACATAACAGCAGCTAGAACCAGGGGCTCCATAGACAGAGCTTTATCAGACACGGTGCTGCGAAAACGTGGTTTAGGAAAAGCGTGATGTGAGCCTCTTGAAAAAGTTGGAAACATGTAACTTTAGAATGCGCTTTGTGGGGAAAGGAAATGAAAACACTCTGCACATCAAAGGATGCTCTCTTCTCTTGCTCTCAGTGTGCCACTGGGAATGATAGTCCCCCATCTTGCTTTTAAGATATAAGAATGAACAAGCCAGTTAGGAATGGTGTCAGGGTTCCTTCTTTGTCTTGTCCCTAAGCAGGCTGTTTTCAAAAACCAGGTTTAGATTCACAGCAAAACTGAGTAGGAAGTACAGTGATTTCTCACTTCCCTGCTTCCCACTGCCGTGCAGGCTCACCCACTGTCGGCATCCCCCACCACGGTGGTAAATTTGTTACAACCGATGAACTACATCAACTCCCCATTATCTCTCGAAGTCCACAGTTTACGTTAGGGTTCGTTCTTGGTGTTGAGCATTCTATGGGTTTTGACAAATGTACCCACCACTATCCTATGCAGACAGTTTCGCTGCTGCGCTCTGCCTGTTCATACCTCCCTTCTCCCAGCCCCTGGCAACCGCTGATCTCATTACTGTCTCCAAAAAGTTTTGCCTTTTCCAGAATGTTATATAGTTGGAAGCACATTGTTTGTAGCCTTTTCGGACTGACTTGTTTTACTTAGCAATGTGTACTACTTAAGGTTCCTTCATATCTTTTCACGGCTTGATAGCTCGTTCCTTTTTAGAGCTGAATAATATCCTACTGTACAGATATATGCATAGTCAGTTTATCTTTTGACCTATTAAAGGGCATCTTGATTGTTCCCTGGTTTTGGCAATTTTGGATTAAGCTGCTATAAATATTTGATCGCAGGTTTTTGTATGGATATAAGTTTTCAACTCATTTGAGCAAATACCAAAGAGCATGATTGCTGGTTCAGATGCTATATTTTATTTTGCAAGAAACTGTTAAACTGGCTTCCAGAGTGGCTGTACTATTTGGCAGTCCCACCAGTATGAGTGAGAATTTTCGCTACTCTGCATCCTCTCCAGCATCTGATGTTGTCCATATGTTTAATTTTAACCATTTTAACATTTGTAAGGAGGTATTTTATTATTGTTTTAATTTCCAGTTTTCTCCCAACAAGATGCCGGACATCTTTTCATTGACTTATTTGTCATTTGTACGTCACTGTTGATGAGTAGTCTGCTCAGCTATTTTGCCTATTTTTAAATGGGATTGTTCATTTTCTTACTATTTAGCTTTAAGAGCTTGTTGTATATTTTAGATAACTGTTCTTTATCAGATGCTTTGCAAATATTTTCTCCTTGTCCCTGGCTTGTTTGTGCTTTCTCTTAAATATTGCTTCTCTTACCTGACCAAACTGATTATCAGTTCCTCTCAGTTATTCAAGTCTGTGGGATTTTCCTGTTGTGCATGAATTACAGTTGTTCCAGTGGGTGACTAAGTTTGTATAGACCATAAGGTGGTCCTATGAGTCACTTGTTAAAGGGCTTTTATTCCAGGGAAGGAACAGAAGAATGGGAAACAGAAAATCACCCTAGTGGGAAAAGATTCGACGGGTACATGAAATCTGATTTTTGAAAAACAGAACTGCTTCCTTTCAAACAGCTTTATTGAGGTATAATTGATACACACACAAAGACAAAAAAGAATGCACATTTAATGTACACAACTTGATGAGTTTGGATATATTCCTATGCATATGCCTGCGATACTATCACCAAATAAATAATATATTTATTATGAAGGTAATAAACATTTCCATCACCTCTGGAAGTTTCCTTGTGGTCCCCACATACCTTTTTGTGTGTCTTTTTATTGATATGGGTCAGTAGCAAGAGGAAAAAAATACAATAACATGCCATGTTATAATTTAACAGGCGTAGCATTTAATTGTTTTACAAAATGGTCTCGGATACTTCTATTAGACATAAAACTCCCTGACTCTCTGTTCTTCAGACTCTCAGTGGGTGTGCTGAGGCCAACTGATTTTTCCAGAGGAAAGGGCTGGAACATAATTAAATGCATGTTTTAAAAACATGCACTGTACTTACTTGTATGTTTCCTTTTTCCTCTACACCTCTGCACTCACGCACACACGCACACACGCACACACACACACACACACACACACACACATTTGGCGAGATAACAAAGTGGACTCTCTCTCTGTCCTATTTAGTTTTCTTTTCTTTTTATTCTTTTTCCCTTTGATTTGAAATAGCAAATTCTATCACATCAGAAGGGTCGACTCATCCTTTTTGTTCCTACTTGGAAAGGGGGAAAAAAACCTCTTTTTCTTTTGGCTGCACTGGAAAGTGGCCAGAGACTACCCAGCCTGCTCCCCTCTACCAGTGTCCCATTGTCTTTCCTCTCCTCCTTCCTTAAAGCCACTTCGTGACTCAGGATGCCTCAGGACCAGAGTCTCAGGGGTCACTTGCTCATTTACAAAATCAGTGCAGTTGGACACTATTTTGAAAATTATTAACATATTTTCCTCTGTTGCCTTTGTGAGCACAAAATCACAAAGGTGTAGGTTAGGGTATATTTACCTTTCTTTCCATATCATGTTACACTTAAAATTTCCAAACAATGATATACACAGGTCCTTCAATTTTTCATCCTTTTATGAATTCTCAGTTCAGAGTTCCTACCTTTGAAATATTATCAATGTCATTTATAATGTACTTGAAAACAAATTCAAAGACTACTTTTTTTTTGAGACATGAGAATTAGAAATATAGCAAAAGATATATGCTACTTAGTTCCTAATCAGGAATCCACATACATGAATTACTAGTGTAAAGGTCGAGGAAGCACTGTCGGCCTATGTGCCCAAGGAGTGAGGAATGTTTTCCTTCCACTAGGGAAGACTGTCCTACCCGCCTAAGGAAACACTTTCAGAGGAAAAGACCACAAAACCAATGCCCAGTGGAGGGGCAGCTGAGCCATTCACTACTGTGGTTACCATAAAAGTCACTGCTTCTCCAGTGCCTTCCTGCCAGTTAACCTGCAGTGCTTTTTGATAAACCAGTGGCAGGTATTTCCTACAAAGCATTGTCTTCAGAATTGCTCTCCCTAGAAGAGATCCCTGGAGTACTTTTTCTTCCTGTTTCAACCATCCACAGATTTTAGAGCAGAATTCAGAGCCAAATTAATGGGAAGGCAAGCTGGGTATTCACCTAGGGTGCAGATCTAAAAGGGGAACTGAAACATGCCTGGAATAAATTCGCAAGATATAAATTGATTTAACTCCTCACTGGTGTCAAACTGCCTGTGCCGTGGACTTTCGTGAATCACACATGAGCTTGCCATCAGCCAAGTTCAAAAATCAGTAATGCATGTTGCTCTGCTTATCAGGAATGAGTGATTTAGCTTAATTATCTGAAGGTGGAATCCCTTAATTTGCCTCCCAAGATAACAGTCTCATCTGGAAACCTGCACAAGAATATTGAGAAAACTACAGAAAATGTGGGAAGTATTTGTTTTTGTTTTTTAGTCTAGCCTTCTGTAGCTGGTAAAGTGACTGTTTTTATACAGTTTTTGTTATAAGTAAATCAGTTTCTTGTAGCGTCCATTAAAAAAATGATGTACAAACATTTAAAGAAAAATATGGTACAAGAGGTGTCAATTTATTAGTCTTCCCAGAGCAACCACATGTCTCAAGTCAACCCCAAGTGACACTATATCCATTTAATCAGCTTTCCAGCATCTTTCTTATAGGAAGCAATCCATAAATGGAAAGTATTTAAAAGTAGTGTTGACCTTCAAAGATCCACTTACTAGACATGTTCTTATTAAATAATCAACTCTTTAATATTCATGAACCAGGCTTTTGATTGTTTTTTTCCCAACTCTCTATTAATGTCTCTAAGTTTATAGAATCATTTCATCACTTTAGAACACTTTTGTTATTTGGCTAGCTTCCAATTCATTATCAATTATGAATTTTCTCTATGTCATTTATAAATCATTAAGAAACATCATGAAAATTCTACATCCAATTAATTTGTTTCAGCCACTTGTTTGAAGACTACAGTTTCTTAAGAACTTAACCATGTGTCAGGCACTGGGCTAAGGGCTATATAAAAATATACAATATTCACTTTGAAACTAATGTTTCAAAGAAAGTAAGCAGCAAACCAGAATTTGACCCCCTGGTATGTCAACTGTCAACAATACCCATGTTCTAATTGCCATTCAGAGCTACCATTTACTGACTGAGTGATATGTTACATGCTCTGCACTGTGTATTCATGCCAGATGGCCTCACCAGAATTTAGCCTCCACGAAGAGGCTGAATGACTCTCTATGTGGTCTCACATCCTGTAAGGGGCAGAACTAGGGGGTCAAAGTCAGACCTGTTCTCTCCAGGTGCACAACTGGCCACAGTATGGCTCTATCTTTACTAAGAGCCTGGTGGGGAGGGTTGGTTACTTGGAGCCACTGGAGGACTGACACAGCTCCCAGAGAGCCCAGCATCTCACTGATCCTGCAAAAATGAAAGGTTTTCATACTGAATTTTCCATCTTTGGCAGCTTTACTATTTTTTGCTTTTTTTTGGTATGTATGTGAGAACCCTTGTCAATATCTTGGTGACACTCCTCTTAATTTTTTCCAGGAGTTGTAGATTCCATCTAGCCAAAATCACTCACATATAAAAATTAGCTTTATCTATTATTTTTCTGAGGCTTTTATGTGGGCTAGGCTTTCTCTCTATACTCATCCCTGATGTTCTTGTTATTAGGTAAGTCAACAGATTAGAAAAACTTATCCCAAGTTGGTGTTCATTTAGCTTTTCATTTTATTTTGGCAAAAGCAGAGAGCTAAAAATCTATTATTAAATAGATTAATATTTAACATATTAATTATAATCATCTACCTAAATGTTTCACTTATTAACAATGCAGTGTTTAATGAAACATTCCTTTGTCATATCAGTTTAGGCAGCTGCCGTGGTTTGCCACTGACTGGGGCTCTTGAGGTAGGCAGCTTCAGATGTGGTTCCCCTACCTCTTGCTATCCACACAATCTTATTGTACCCCTCTCTGGAGTGTGTCTGCATCTCATGATTTGCTTCTAATGGGTAGAATACAGCAAAAGTGATGGGAGCCATTTCCATGATTAGGTTATAAAATGACAGTGACCATTATCTTGCTAACACTATTTTTCTTGCTGATCCTGTCTCGTCCTCTCACTTTCTCACTCTGATGAAGTAAGTTGCCATGTTGTGAGATGCTCCATGAAGATGCCCCATGGCAAGGCGCCCAGGGAAATCTCTGGCTCACAGCCTCTGAGGGGCTAAGGTTTAGTCCAACAACTTACAATAAAGTGAGTCTTGTCAACAACCATGAGACCTTTCCAGCCAAGCCTTGAAATGACTACAGCCTTTTTTAACCCAGTTAAGCATGCCCAAATTCCTGACCCAGAGACAGTACAAGATAATAAATGTATTGTTTTAGTCTGTTCAGTCTCAGGGTAATTTGTTACACAGCAATAGTTAACAAGTGCAGCAATTACTCCCAGCCTTCCTCAAGAGTTATGTTGAGGTGTGCTGTGCTCATGTTGGGCTGCCCAGGGGCACTGTTCTTTGCATCCCTAGTGGACACCACCTTCTCCATATTTTACATCCATATTTCTGAATTTAGAGCTTATTTGCTTTAACTGTTTGCTCCTTAAAGAGAAGGTAAAACTCCATTTTCTTCAGAAATATAATCTCCCTGTTATTGGGATGTCACTGTTGTCCACCTACCTTACCCTCTTAGGGATTAATTTGGGCCCCAAATAAGAGTTGACAAATGGTCTTTCTTCTGTGACTTTCAGCCCCCACATGTTTATTATCAATTTTGCAGTGTTATAATTACAACAAATATTTATAAATTGGTAATAATAATGGTATATTTTATAATAAGTTTGACAATACTTTAATAGTATTTAGGCTCTCTCACATGCTATCCTAGTATCTTTATATGAGTTCTATTACGAAAAAAATAATAAAAATCTTTTTTTATTACTTTTATCCACTAGCCTATGTTTTCCAATTTATAGATGAGAACATGGAGTTTTAGGGAGGTTGTGTAACTTGTTTACAGTCACACAGAAAGTAAGAAACTGGGATATGACCCCGAATCCAGACCATCTGTCTCCAGAGGCCACACTCATGTACTGAAATTATAAAGAAAAATATATATATTTTTAAAGACTTAGTTTTAGAGAGTAACTTGGGGTTCACAGCAAAACTGAAAGGAAGGTAAGGAGATTTCCCATGTACCTCCTGCCCCCACACGGGGTTAGCCTTTCCCATTACCAACAGTCTCCTCCACTGGGGCACATTTACTGCAGTTCATTGAACAGTCACAGACAATTGCAATCGCTTCAAAGTCCAGAATTTCCAACAGGGCTCAGTATTGGTGGTGGTGGGCATTTGATGGGTTCAGATAATGTGTAATGACATGTAACTAGCACTACAGAATCATACAGAGTATTTTACTACCCATTTAAAAACCTCTGTGTTGTATTTATCTACTGTCCCATCCTTAAACCCCTATAAAAAAAGTTTATGAAAAAATATTTAAGCCATCACAAATCCTACTATCAGAAATAATTTCTATAAATACTTTGATTTGGTTTTTTAGCTTGTTTTCTTTTGTGTCTATGTATATAATTAAATATGTATTTTATGGGGCAAAAAAATCCTGCTTTTTCTATTTAAAATTATATTATAAATATTTTCTTATGCTTTATTTTAGAAAACACAATTTCTAATGGGTATAAAACAGTCTAGCATATTATTTGTCTTAATTTTTAAATCATGAATTTATTGTTGGATATGCCTTTAAATTTTTTTCATAATGAGTAATGCTTCATATTCTTGAATATGAAGATTTATACTCAAATATATAATCTTTAATTGTACATTTAATATCTGACAAATTTAATCAATCTTAAGTAATTTTGTATTTAAAATTTGACTTAGGCTTCTTAGCATAAATTTTCAGAAGTGGAAATAGTAGGTCAAATATACATTTTCAAGGCTCTTTTTACATATTAACAAAATGATTTTTAGAAAGGAAAAATCAACTCACATTCCCTTAAGTAATTTAAGGGTTTGCATGCTTGTCAAACCTTTTCTAGTATTTTTATTATCTCAAAATTTCCAATTATTAAACAAATTCACCTTAAAATCATTTGTTTTTATATTTGAGGGTGAAAAATTATCCAAATGTTCATTCATTTATACTGAAGTTTATTCACTTAGTCCTATGTTCACTGGGAGAAGAAGAGGAGGGAAAAGTGGGATTAGTGTGCAAAGCACAGGGAACAGGCTGAACAGAGGGACAGAGAGAGGAGGCCCGGCAGGAAGGCAGATGGGAACCACGAGAGGATCTAAGGGTGGAGACAACAGGACAAGAATGACATTTTTTTGTACAAGGTATAGAATAAATTCACAAAAGTAGGAATAGAGTGATGGGTAATAATCAAGGTAGAAAAGTCAGTGAGACACTAGTTCAGTAAATGACACAAGGAAAGAGGAGTCAAGACAAGCCAAAGCTAAGGGGGTGGCCGTGCAAATGGAGACAAGGGGTGTCAAGGGACCCAGGGAAGGAGAGCCGACAGCGCGTGGAAGATTCTTGGACATGGGAAGAAAAGGGGGGATCTGAGGTGACTGCTGCATTTCCAGCTGGTAAAACTTGAGCCGCCGTGGGTCACTGGGTTCAGGATTGCAGGAGGGTCAAGAGGACTGCACCAACACACCCAGGCGCCAGTCGGTCGTGCAGGTTTGTAACTTTGAAGAAAGCTGGGAGCTGGAGACAGAGGTTTGAAAGTGCTGGGTAGTACTGGAGGCTTCTCTAAGCCTCGGTTTCATTATCATAGTGTGGAAAATCATACTGGATTCAGGGGTGTGCTGAAAGGGATAAATGAAATAATGTTTCTAATGTGTTTAGCTAAGTGCCTAGGGCATAGGAAACACTAAATAATGAGAGCTGCCTGGTTGTCATTAAGGCGAAAGTGAGAAGGGTTATCAACATTTTCACGCTTAATAGATATTAAGAAAGATAAGCCCTAAAATGCCTCAGGTTAATATCGCAATGGGGAGAATCTTGGTGACCTTGCAAAGGGCAGTTTCCGTGAAGGAATAATTGCAGTTGGGAGAGGGGAGGGCTGTACTCCTGGGTGCTGCAAGCCCCTGCAGTGAGAGCAGGGGTGGGCGAGGAAGAAACCAAAGAGTAACTCATGTGGTCCCTGTAATAGGCAGAGTAATGGGCCCCCCAAAATGTTCATATCCCAGTCCTTGGAACCTTACCTGGCAAATATTACCTTATTGGTAATATTTACCTTACCTGGCGAAAAGGATTTTGCCAATCTGATTAAGGAACTTAAAAAGGGGAGACTACGTTGGATTCTCCAGGCGAGTGCAATGTTATTACAAGTGTCCATGTAAGAGGGAGGGAGGAGGGTCAATTTCAGAGAAACAGGTATGATGACAGGAGCAGAGGTCAGAGCAGTGCAGCCACAAGCCGAGGAATGTGAGCAGCCTCTAGAAGTTGGCAAAGACAAGGAATGGATTCTCCCTTAGAGTCTCCAGAGGGGATGTGGCTTTGTAGACGCTTTGATTTTAGTTCTGTAAAGCCCATTTCAGGCCTCTGACCTCCAGAACTGTAAGAAAAATCTGTAGTTTTCAGCCATTAAGCTGGTTATTAATGAGTTAGAGCAGCCATAGGAAACTGACACAGTCCCTTAAGAGTGTGGCGGGGGTGAGATCCACAGCCCGCATTAAGGGATCAGCTGTGGCTTGGATGGGTACCTCAGGTGTCCATCTAGGATAAACAGCTGCCCAGGTAACCACCAACTGGCTGAGCAGCATAGCTGTGGTGAGAGTCCAGAACCATGTCTGACACAGATTAGGTGCTCAGTTAGTGTATACTGAATGGATGAATAATTCAGAGCATTTTGAGCTTGTCACACTTGGATCTCACTTTTCTCTTTTCAACCTTCTTGGGTGCTCTTATGAAAGTCCCAAATTTTAAAGGCTGTTTACTTTCTCTGGAAATTTGTTTCATGCCGTGTGTTTCACTGTGTGTAAAACAAAAGTTGACCCATACACTGCAAAGTTGAAATGCAAGCTAAGGTTGATGAGTTTCAGTTCCTCTCTATAAAACAATTAATTCAAACCAAACGCCTCTCATTTCTATCTCCCTTGAATGAACACTTGATCCACACAATTCAAATGAATGAGAAATTAGAAGTTTCCTATGCAGGTTTCAGCAGCTCCAGGATTTGTCAGTACACTTTCACAAATGTCTTAGAGGGAGTTAACAATAAAGATTAAAAGCAATAACCCTGCAAAGAATGTACTGTGGCTGGATTTGAAAAGACACAAGTGTCTGCTCAAAGGAAAAGTCCCCATGGCCGAGGTTTCTGGTCTCCCGTGCATTCATTTCTTGCCCCCACTGACATTCTTTGAAAGCAGCTGCCCCATCCTTTAGTTCACCATTCAAAGACCCCACTGTTAACCATGCAGTCCACTGTGATAAAGTCGAAATGTGTGTGAGCTTTCCTCCAAGAGTGGAAAAAGGGCCTAAAAATTACCATTCTTCAGCCTCTACTTTCCCTTCCCTGAGACTTACCATTAAATTTAGTCACGTGATGTGCTTGCCTTCTGCTACGGTCAGGACCCCTGTCTCATCAACCTGGCCAGTGATCCTTCAGACTGCTTGGATACAACAGTATTTTTGGATCACCTTTTCCGTCCTAGGTATTTTGTCCTATATTTTAGATTACATTTTAATACAATTCACGTCTTGCATCTCCTTCCCGACAATCCTTTTTCTTACTTTGTTCAGACCTGCCTCCAGTCCATGAGACTAAGAATCTGACATTAATCTCGACTAGAAATGGAAGCAAACGTTTTGAACAGAGTGTCGGAGGTGTTCTGAGGAACAGAAATGAAGGGTAGACAAAAATAAATAAGACAGAAACTGATTTTAAGTATTGTAATCAGATGATCCCAAACTGCACCTTTTCATGACCCCCTATCTGGTCCATTTTCTCCACCACTAGGACTGCACTGGGGATTTCCATAGCAACTCTCCTTAATGGTTATTATGCCAGGGTAGTAATTATCACATCCACTAAGGAAGACTGGTCATTTTCTCAGTAGGGAAAGAAAATAACTGTGGTCTACAGAGGATCCAAGCAAGATGTATCATTTATACCCTTCCTGCCCATCTATATCCTGAAGCATTCCCTGCCAGTTTTGCAAAAATTGCTACTTATGAATTTATTAATTCTGGAAGCAGAATGAACTCTTTTAAGCCACTCACTAAGGCACCTGGCAAAAATACATACTCTCCCATGGCCTAGGTGAATCTGGCTTACAATACTGGCTTTTCCTGGGTTGTTTCCAAGTGGACAGAAGCAATTATATAATGTCATTTTAGAAGCTTTCTTATGGTAAATTGAGAGGGGCTTGAAGATGCATGCATGTACACACACACGCACACACACACACTTACACACACACGTCATCCCCCAACCCTAGAAGACTCTTCAGTTATTAGGGTTATTTGGGTCAAGTATGTAGATAAAATCTACCTTCAGACCTTTGTGGAATCTAACATACAAATATTTTACAATAAACTGATGAAAATGATGGTCAGCATAGCAAAAAAGAATCTGTAAAACAAAACAGACTAGCTCCTTCTAAAGGCATTTTTTAAATGCTCCAGCTGATAACATTGGGCAGGAAGGAACAGTAATTTGTGTGTAAAGTTCTTTCCTCTGCTTTCCTATAGGGTGGTAACAGAGACATGCCTGCTTTATCAGTGAGATTTGCAGCTCATGTGCCTTGATACAATCACCCTGTCTGTCTGTTCCAGGGGAGAAGATTCTCTACCACTCAACAAATGCACATCTTTTTGAGCCCTTATTATGAGCCAGGCACTGTCCTAGCCCCGGGTGGAGATCCCTGTGGACGAATCAACCCCGTTTCTGTAGTCACAGCACTTACATTCTAGTGGTGGGAAATAGTTAACCAATGAATAAACATATCAGATGACAGCTGGTGATAGGTGTAGTAAGGAAAAATAAAGCAGGACAAAGAGGCTTGTTATTAATAGACGTGAGGTTTATTTTATGTGGGCTGGTAAAAAAAAAAGGCCTCTTCAATGTGGTGATATTTGCTATTTGAAAAGAATCTTACTTAAATGGCTTTTCAGTATTGCTAACTGCTCTTGGGTCCCTGCACTGCTTTCAGAAAATCCAAAGGTAAAACAAACATCTGCCAAGTGAAAAAAGAAAGAATGTGAGACAGGAAACCTTGAGTGATAAATCCACACTGATCCAACTCAGGGACTAATTTATGTTTCTAAAGCAAGTCCAGAAAAAAGGGAAGAAGAAAATCACCTCACTGGGATCCTTTGATGAATCACCAGTAGCTAATTGTTGCCGAGCATCCCAAAGGAAAGACACGTCACTGGAAATCTGGGTGGATTTCAGAAGAAAAATGTTATTGCATTTAAACAATACCATTAGCCAATCTGATTTCACTTACCGGTGTGCACTTTGTTCCAGCTATCTAGTCTAAAGATGAATTGCCCGATGGTTCTATTGTCAAAATGACAGCGTGAAAAGAGAAGCATGTGGGTTGTAATAATAATGTGGTACACGTGTAGAAGGTCAGAGAAGCAACAGATTAACATTCCAGTGAAAGATTTCCCCTGGGACATCTCTTGAAAGTATCAGAGGCCAAAGATCAGGACACTGATAATGTGTCTGGCATTGGTGGTGAAATTGTTGTATGTATTGAGCTCTGCTGAGGGCAGAGTGATGTTCTTTTCAATTAGTTGATGAAATCTCTCCTGAACAATGAAGACGCCAACCACAGAAATGGCTTCCATGCAGCTGGCTGAATAGAAATGAGGTTGTGTGAAAATACGAGTTGCTTACTTCAGATTAAAGGAATACATTTGAACATGGTCCCTCGAGAGGGCAACTAAATAATTCCTCACCCTGGAGGTTTAAGCCTACCACATACCGCATGACATTTCTTCACCGAATTTTAAAACAAAATCTCAAGCTTGCAACCTCTCTGCAAAGTGAACCTGGGGGATAGTGGATGGGGGTGTCTGGTGGTCCTTTCTAACTGCTAGCAATGGTGGGGGACTGGTGGGGGTTGAGGGGAGGGAGATGGGGAAACAGGCTCTGCAGGCAGAGGAACCTCTCCTTGATGGGTAATGTCCGTTTGGTCACCCAGGATTTAGGAGGGAATGGCAAGTTTTGTTTATATATCTAAATATGAGCACTCCTTAACTTCAAGAAGGAAGATTGTCTACTTTGCTGGAAACTTCATCTATGTGTTTACTATTCAAAATTAAGATATTTATTGAAAAATCTCAGCAACTAAGTAAAATATGACAAGGGATTTATAAAGTAAAAAGGAAATATCACAACCGTAATTTGGGAGGCGGTGTGTATAATGGTTAGAGTGTAGTCACTGGAATCAGCGCTTGTGTTTAAATTTCAGCTCTGCTTTTACAAGCTGGGTAACCTTTAACAACTTACTCAAACCTCTGGGTTATCTGATCTATAAAATGGGCAAGTAATTGTACCCACATCATACAATCAATAGAGGTCTAATTAAACTTACAAAAAGTTTAAAACACAGCACGTTACAATTCAAAATTCTTGGTTAAATGGTCATAAATGTCATTCCATCCATGGACGTTGTTTTGAGGAAATGTAATGTTTTTCCGATGGAAACTTTGTGACTTACAACTTTATGACTAATGTGGGTAGCTGTTTGTGTAATCACCTCTTTGCCATAAGGTTTCATTTCTTTATTTAAGCCCAAGTGCCATAAATAGCATAAAGGTATGCTTAGAGTGAGTTGGCTTGACTATGAAGCATGTTGAGGAAGCACGGTGTCCTCTTCACAGGGAGATGCCTGAAGACTATCACAGCAGCCCCCTGACACAGACAGAGCCTCTGTCCGCCCCTGGGAGTTGCAGCTCATAGCGCCTTTCTCCACTACCTCCTTGCACACAAACCTGGAAGACCTGGGAAGTAAGCCCTGTCAAAACAGGTTATGACCTGAGATGCCAAAGAAAAGTTCCATGAAGATATAATCTCAGTATGGGGTGTACAAATCACCTTTAGGAAAATAAAACCTGGCCTCTTTTAGGATTTGGACAGCCCATGTGTGGGTCAGATGTTCAAAACCAATGAAGTATAAATCCTTGGGCAGAGTGCCTAATCTTTTTAAGGTTCCCGGACAATGGTGTCAACTCCTCTTCGGCTCTTGACAATTATCACTCAATAGTCTTTGAATCAACAACAAAATGGAAATAGAAGAGAGATTCTGACCTGAACCATAAGAGGATGCTGTAGAGGGCTTACAACGATTACCTGGTCAAGACGCAGGCTGATGGGCACGAAAGCAAGGGATGAATAGATTCAACAGCTGCTTAATGAATTTCTCTGAAAAGAGGCTTGAAGGACATTGGCAGAAATAAATGGGAGAAAACAGGAATGGCTTGTGACAAGGAGCCAAATGGCCTTTCCCTGTTTCCTAAGAGACTGAAACTCCAGTGGGGCAGAAAGTGCTGTTTCTTATAAAAGCTTCTGGAAATGCACTTTCTTACCAAAATTCAAAGCAGGGCCACAAATCATTTATAGGAGACAAAAAACAATAAGTAGTGTCAGTACAGGGAACTATATTTTACTCTGCTCTGCCACGAGGAATTATGGTGGGTTGTGATGAGTGGAATATAAAGTAACATAAGTTGCCTGTTGACAACAGAGTTTGAAATTATAAAATGTAAAACCAATATATTTCCCACACACTATGAAACAGCTGGAGTACTTTTACGGCTTCTAGCGGGATGCCATGCCATCTCTCAAAACCCTATAATTCTGTAAGCACTTTAAGTGTATCCTATTATTTATTTTGTTTGTTTATTTGGCTTCAAGGATTTCACAGGCAGCTTTGTACGGAATCAGCTTTGTACAGATTCACAGGATCAAATGTACAGAAAGTGACTGACACCCCAAACTGTGTTGTCGTAAAGAATGTCCAGTCCTGGCACTATCATTGGGTGGCTTGGACATTGTGTTCAACATTTTAGTATACCTGGGCAGAATGACATTTTTTTTCTGTAGGAAAGAAAAAAAGTTCATTCAATTGAGAATGCTACAGGAAGGTTTCTCTCTGCGGTTTGTCCAGAATGTAAGTGTAAAAATTCAATCTTTTATGAGGTTGACAACAGTAGAGTTCACACAAGATGTCTTTAAATGACAGATGGTGACAAGCAAGTCAACACGTCTTATGTGCTAGACATCACAGGTGTGGTGACAAGTGACCCACATTAATGCACGACACTGCACCGGGTTCCCTCCCTAAACCATGATGAACCTTCCTGGGTTCCTTCCAGTTGCTTTGTCCACATCCACGCCTGTTGACCAATTAGTACAGAATACTCCGATGGTTTCATGTTTTGGCTACTCCCTTTGAGGGCTTTTCTGCTTTCATCAACTATCACATTTTCAGTTGTTACTTACAGGCTGAACTCCCGGGATGGGGAACTGACAGGAAATTGGTGGGGACTTTGGCAGCCTAAGTGGTATTAGGGATTTGAAGTGCCGATGTGGTTACAGATGAGCAGAGGGCTGGAGGGGTCTGGGGTGAGTAGTGGATGATGCTCTGCTTGGGATGGAGAGACCGACCTTTCCCTGGAACAGATCCCTGTCATATGAAAGGAGCAGAGAATCTAGGCAAATAGATGCTCTCTCTTTTACACAGAGGCTTTTTTCTCCCCACTGCAAGCTCAGGAATTTTGTGAGGGTAAGCATCGCCCTTCCCACAGCTGTTTGTCATCTGTCAGCAGCTCCTGACATGACAGAATCCCAAAGCAGGGGTACCAGGGCCATGGGATACAGAAATGCCCAGCTGTTTGGGTTGAAGAGAGGAAATATCAGATGTTGCTTTTCAAACAAAGACCCAGTTTCATGCTTAACACCACACAGATAACTTGGTTTTCTGTTCTTAGGATTAAAAAAAAAAAACCTTTGTTCCTTTGAAGTAAGAGCAAGCTATGTGAAATGAATTTTAACCAGCTTCTGCCAATATCTATCAGCACACAGCATTTCATACTGCAGATAATAAGAGTCCAGAGAAAATGACAGGCAGGAGAAAAGGAAATCTGGAGGCGAGTGCCTGAGTCTGCAGGATTCAGGTCAGAGCAGGGTTTGGGGGACCTTTTGGGGTGGAAGTGTGATTGTAGCTGATGAGGGTGCCCATTTTCAGAGGTGTGGATTATTTTTTTTTGCATAAGAAATAAATTAAACTAGAGATTCAGGGGACTTAATTTTAAAAGGCCCCCCCTCTATAGAAGTAAATGCTGTTGAGACAGAAAAGACTTAATCATAAATGAATGGAATATGGAGCTCGCTTTTCATGGCAATAATTAAATATCATTCATTAATAAGACTTATGAAGACCTTCTCCTCTAGGTAAGACAAAGAAAATATGATTCCTTTTCACTCAGCTAAAGAAAGAAGGCAAAATTGGATCAATAAAAAAGATGACACATCTTCTGAAAGAGAGGACATTGTAAGATTTCATGTATGTGATGCCTGCAGACAGAAGCCAATGTTTGGAAAATAAAGAGTAATATGACCATGAGGGCTTACCAAAAGGTTAAGCTTTAGGTATCCTTCTTAAACTTATGTTTCTAGATTGCTTTATCACACTAGAGAATTTTAAAAGAATGTGATAGGAAAATGCCTTAACTGCAGCTGATACACATGAAAAAAAAAAATGAAATCATAAGACGTTGTGAATACCAGTAGCTGTTCCTTGGCTACTGAAGAGAGAAGTCAAAAGACCAGATGCGAGCGGAACACACATCTCCAATAGGAGGCTTTTCCTGGGTAAATTCTCCACTCAGGGAAATGAGAGTTAGAAATCACATGGCCCAGAGATTTATAGCCCTCAAATCGACCATGTCTTCATGTCCCTATGGTTTATCTTTTTTTCATTATGCATCATTTTTTACCCCTATTTTTTTTCTTTTCTTTGTGAGAGTTAGCTATGCAGAGATAAAGACAAGTAAATTTAGTTACAGGTGAGAGAAGTCATGTGATGACAAGGACACTAGAGTGACTCAGAAGCTCAAAGGACTAGCCTGAACACTAGCTCACCCCAGGATTAACTTCCCTGGGCCTCTCTTCCTCATCCGCAGAAGGAGGCTTTTGCATCAGGCTTCCCTGAGACCCCTTCTGGCCTGACATTCTGCAATTTAAATGTTCTCCCCATCATCCCCAGGTCAAAATCATCAGTGGGGCACCGTTCACATAGGGTGGGTTTCCAACAGCCCACGCAGAGCCATAATAGTTCTGATTACATTCTGATGTATTTCCTATTAATCCTGAAACACAATGGCTATGTTTAAAGCAATTGTGGACGGTACGGCAGCTTAGGAAATAAGCAGTGAGCAAGAAAAATTCAGTTTATTCTATAATTTTGCATTAAATTTTAATGCAAAAGTCTCACACTAGGTAAAAGGACTCTAAAATAGGGGTTTGCATTTCTGGGTCTATCTTTTGTTCTTTCCGACTCTGGGCAAAGCTTCCATTTTCCATTATTTCAGAGTGAAGGGAGGATTTGGGCCAAATGATTTCCTAGATGACTTCACAATTCCCTTTTCATGATGTTCTGAGAGAGCGCGGTGTAATGGAAAAATCTAGTCTTTTCAGGCAGTGAGACCTGGACATGAATCACCCCCTAAACTCACTGCTGTGTGATGCTAAACAGGTTGGTGCTCCATCTCTCCCTTAGCTTTTGGGATTATTCCAAGCATAAGGATTCATATAAAGTGTTTGGGGAATACATGCCCCTGAAATTTAGGGAATGTTAGTGATTATTATGGCATCTGCTCTGATTTCCCTTTGACTTTGGGCTCCTGGATCCTTGTAATTCTCATGGTTTATATACAATAATCTGCCTGGAAAGAATCATCCTAATGTCCATCCTACAGCAAGAAGCTCTCTGATTTGTATGGTAGCATCTGAGTTTGAGTTGAAGTCCCTACCAAATCCTTCCAAGGACTTTGGGGTCCTTGGAGACTGACACTACAATCTTGTTCACAGTCAAGAGCAAAGCCTGAAATACTCTAACTTGTACAGAATGAACCCAAGAGACATGGCTCCATCTTGGCAGGGAATCACGTAAGCTAAGACTGTCTCCTGAATAAGCCAAGAAAATGAAATGCCTCCAGGAAAGGGGCTTTTAAGCTGTCTCCGTGGCAAGTCAGATGGGCACACACCCCCCTATGTGTCTTAAGGTCCATTTTATCCAAATTATGCAACTGACACACCCTAGAGCCTGAACCTGTTCCCCATCGGTTCAGCACTGTTAACTACAAAAAGAAAGTGAATTTCTAGAGGAAGCAAATAATATGGCAAATAATTATGACTTAATCACTATGTATATTCACATCAAACACTGCATTTGCAGTCTATTTTGAGGGAGGAAACAAAATAGCCATTTACACTCTGCAGAAATAGAGAATTATGGTACAACTCTAATTTAATTCTACATTTTCAGAATATGTGCTAACCTATGCACTAGTAATTTAGAAATTTAGACACAGGAAACAACGTTGAGGTCATTTAGTCTAACATCATTTTCAGAGGAGAACACTGCTTTAGAAATAGTTTCCTTCACTTCATCTCCCTGATGTTTCCCATATTCCTCCATCTACCCCCGACCTAATACTTAATACAGAACTTGCTCCCCGGAGTGAATGTTGCACAAGTCAGTAGTTAACTGATGTATACATTCATGCTGCCAGTATTCTTCTAACAACAGTTCCAAGTTGCTACATGTTGACCATACATTTTAGGTGGCCAAGAACATTAAAGAAATATTGACTGATGCTATTCAAAGGGTTCTAGGTATAAATTAGGCCATTGCAGACAAACTACGCTTGACTCTCAAGTGCTTCTTGACCACTCTGAAAGAGTAACTTTGATTCTCAGATGATGAAACTTGTACCTTAAGTTTAGTTATCCCCCACTCACTTTTCCAGTGTCCAGATCACTTCCTAGTATAGGAACTAGTCTCAAAAGAATATATTGCTTTGTGAGAAAACTTTGCTGCCTTTAGCAGATAGAACTGGTACACCAATCTATCCAAACCAGGAAATACTAATATTATATAAATCATACAACAAATTTCCCAGTATCACAGTCAAATAAAGACCCTGTTGTAATCAAATGGCATAGTGCAAAACACTGAAATGTGGATTAATCCCATTAAATCATGCATTTAGCAATCTTATGACTGTTTCCACTAAGTTATAGGTCCATACCAGCTTCTACAGTTTCTGAAAAATGAAGCTGGCTTCTCAGGACACCACACCCACACCGAGGCATGGGAAAATAGACTTCACTCTTCTGCTGGCTTATTCTGCCCTAAACACAGGGAATTCTCATATTCTTCCTGGACATCTGAATACTGATAGTATAAAGTTTGGATTGAATTATGCCTTTATTTCTGTATAGTATTACCTTCTATTCTCACATTTCAGATTTCTTATTGAAAGTCAACCAGGTTGATAAAACAGTAAAATTACCTTCCTTGAGGTATTTATTAATATATTCAATATTTCATTATCTTAATAACACTCATTGAGTTTAACTGGTTCATAAGTACTCCATTATCATCTCTAGATATCCTTGTAATATATAAATAAGGTAAAAATTTGATTTCCCTAAACACTTAGAAGCAAAATTCTTGAAAAAGGGTAGGGGCCCAAGATGATACAAGATTTTCTTGAAATGTATAGGAAACTTTAATTAGAGCTACAACCAGATATTAAAGATTCAGAGCTAACATTATTTTTCAAATTTTAACTAACTCTGACATATGTCCATGCATAAGAATCTCTACTTACTCAAGTAGAAAAACATATCAGTGTATTTATAATGTTCTTTCTAGCTATTAATGTTTGCTTGGAGAGAGGTATTCAGGTTGCCTGACACATGGTAAACATGCATCTTGTCTCATTTTTTTTGTGAGTCTCATTTCTGGGTTGTTACCTGAGAATAATTATTAATAGTGTCTACTTTCACTTTCAAAGGTGTCCTGGTGGAGGCAATAAATTATGTGGCCAATTTATGAAAAAAAAAGATGGTATTTATTCTAAGGAAACACAGGAAAATGAGAAAGCACAGGCAACTGCGTCTGCCATCAAATGGCTAAGCAAGATGGAGAGCTGGAACTCTGTTGAGAATGTGATAGCGTTCTAGAGACCCAGAGGTGACTGAGTCAGGGAGCAAACTGTGAGCAGAGGCAGGCATAAGAGCAAGGAACTTGTTAGTAAAGCCTATAAAAATGGCAAGAAAACTACTAGCAAAGACTGGAAAAATGTTGAGGAAATTTTTGTGGAAAGTTGGAAAAATGGTGCCCCATGTTATGTAGCAGTGAAACAGCTGGAAAACTGTTGCCTGTGGAAGTATAGAAGAAAGAAAATATATACAGTATACTTTTGGACCTTGGTATAAAATGACTTCAGGTAGAATGTTGTAAATT
Source organism: Manis javanica (assembly GCF_040802235.1). Taxonomy (NCBI): domain Eukaryota; kingdom Metazoa; phylum Chordata; class Mammalia; order Pholidota; family Manidae; genus Manis; species Manis javanica. Next base: position 60,479,016 of record NC_133169.1, on the reverse strand, counting down.
TAAGCTGATTTCTTTTAATTGAAAAGGTATGGGAAAGATCAGTTAAAGAAAGAAGTGTTAAAACGTATGAAAAATTGAAAAGGACTGCAGAAGGACTAGGAATTGCTGGGTTGGAAAACTAAACTACTTCAAGGTGAAAAATGTCTGGGCCATAGATCAAATCAAGTGTGTGGCTGTAAGACTTTGATCTGTAAAAGGTTTAAGGCAGTGTGAGTAGAGCCCCCACAGCTACCAAAAAAAAAAAGTTAAGCCCATCCAGTTTGTGATTTTGTTAAAATTTTGATCTCCATATGGGTCTTTTTTGATATTATGTGATTTCTATTGGACTATATATATTTTATAGTGTTTCTGAAACATATTTGACCATAGTACCTTTTTAACACAAAACTCCCTCTAGAATTACTGCTTTGGAGATTACGGTTTGGAAAATGCTACTCTGTGTAAAAAAAAAACCAAAACTTCAACTTTCCCAGTCTGGGAAAACAATTCATTAGGTGTTGTGTTAGCTGCACTTAGTTTAATATCTAATGAAAGTAAGTTCAAAGAAAACCATTGCTGATTATTGAGAGGACACAGTAATACCTGGTAAAAATATAAAATGTTTTTATCTAGTCACTGGCAAGGAAAACAGTGCATTTGATTATGCTGCACAATGATCTGATCTTGTCTTTTGTGTTCTTGTGTAAGTAGATACCTACCTTTTCTCTTTGTAATGACAATTTCCATGCTATCTGTTCACATTCTCACATGAGGTATTTCAGTCTGTCAATATCATTTACGAATCACATATGCTAAATCAGGTCCATGATTTGGGTCATTTAGGCTAGTCTAAAATTGTGAAATGGAAAAAGTTGTGATGGATAATCTGCATGACAATTTTGTCACATAGTTTATGTTTCAAATAAGCCTATCACATGCTTAGCTTGTACTGCTTCTTGAATAAACAATGGAGATGAAAAGTGAGGCATCTTGATGTAGATGATTATATTAACTAGCTAATGTGTTTCATTTTTTAAATTATTACAAGTAAATATTTAGGGTTATGGTATTGATTTTCTTTCCCCTTATAGGGTCATTTCTTTAAATTCAAAACTCTACACTTTAACTAGATGGGGAACAGGCAGTTCTTCGAAATTGTTGATGGCTCACTGTCAATGAAGGGCTATATTAAATAAATGCCCAGCTGTGCTTGTTGATCTTGTTGCCTTTATTTATTTGATTTGTTAGAAGATAAAAGATGTAATCATGTTTTAACAGTAAAATTTAAATATGTGAATAACTTAGCTCTTCATGAATGGATCTTCTACTCATCATTTAATATCCTTATAAAATGTACTACATGGGTGTATTGCAGTCAAGGTCCAGCCCTTATAGATGAAGGCACATCACAGACATTACACAGTTCATTCACCTTAATTTAAATGTTAGATGTGGCATATGATTTCTAAAGAAAACAGAAGTTACTAATGATATGAGATTGGTTTATACTAGTGAAGATGCCTTTATTATTTGGAACAAATGATTAATCTTTCTTTACCAAAGTTGCTGTTGTGCTTTCTCAGTGAGGCATTTTAATTTTCACGTTGACAGCCAGTCAGAAAGAATCCATTATAAATGATCAAAGCATATGCTTGATAGGCTAGTTTCTTATAATGACAAGTAGGACAGTTTTGTGATAGAGAAAAGTTGATGTGTGCTTTAATCTCCATATTTTGATGTGTTGCACACCACGTTGCCTTGGTTGAAATGCATTTTGTTCTTACAGCTTTCAATAAGTGTTTCCTCTTTAAACACTCTGTCAGGTAGAGAGATTCTCTGAATGGAATTTGTTACTATGGTGTAATAACTATTTTATTACCGAACACATGCAGAAGATTGGTTTGCTTTGCTAATATGTGACCCTAAACTCTGGTTCATAAGTTGAAAGAGAAATCAAAACAGGAAAAAGGCAAGAAAAATCAACATTTTTCCTTCTGACTATTTTAAAATTCAGGGGCTAATTATAACAAATGAAGTCACAAATAAAAAAAAAAACAACTCTTTTAACAATACTATTTAGAGTTACCCAGGAATGGGAAGGCCTGACCTGGGACTTTATCAAAGCAGAAAACACTGGATGATTCGAGATGACCTGGCAAATGAACCACCTTGGGAGTCTGAAACAGGTAGGAAGTTTCTGATACCATTGTAGGTACATAAAATGTCAGATTTCTTCATATTTCTAAACAAATCATATCCATCTCTAAGCTCCAGTGGTCCAGGTTCATGAAAAGGTTGGTATTTAAGACTTTCATATCCTTCCTAGTGGGACACCAGGACTTCAGGGCTTGTATGGTTCAGGTAAATGGGGGAGAAAGCTCTGAGGACAGTTCTCATTGGCTGCCTTTGAGTGGCTCATTGTTTAGGCTTAGGTGATTGTCATAAAAGCAAGTGACTTTGCTGGCATCATAGCAGGCTCAGCCATGAGAACTTGGTCCCAGCTTCCAAGGCCATTGCATTTGTGGGTCAGAGATCTGAATGAGCATGAATCTCTACCAGTCGTACAACAGCATAACTCCTGGGACCAGTCACTTGTCCCTACCATTCAGGCCACATGAATGAAATTCACTTTCTTTTGATAAACAGATCACTCCTTTTTTTCTGACTACCCAAAGAAAATCCACCTTGATTTTTCTCAGTCTTCCCGGTACCTTCAAAAACAAATCCTGCTTACAGTTATTTTGCAAATACCTAGCAAGATGACTGTTTCTAGTCTTGAAACACAAAAGCCATCATTCCTCCCTGGAATAGGGAGCAGAGAAGCCTTGGGCTGTAGCCCTGTCTACATCTCCTGGATGGAAACATGCATGTGATTGTTTGAAAATGTGAAACAAAAAAGAAACGGCATTCATTGACTTCATCATTGACTCTATTGAGTGTTCTTCTTAAGGCACCTGACAGAATACAAAGTCTAGGGAGGGGAAAAGCTAATGGAAACCAACAGACACCAGAACAGAGGCAAAAGGTTAAGAATTAACATGTGAGGTCAAGGGTGTATCAGACAGTCCCACTACAACTGAGGAGTGCAATGCTAAGAGGATATGACTACGTTATGACCCTGAGAAAGTAAAACAGTTGGTACCCAGCTTTATTTAAAGGACAGACTGCTTGTCATAGGCTCACTTATTTCTCTTCAGTAACTGTTTTAACTACTACTCACCCCCCCCCCTTGTCATGTGAATTTGGCTCCAAGTTTTAAAAATAAATGAGCAAAATGTTTATTTAGGCAAATTTTTTCCTTCCCTCCCTCAAAAAGTTCTTAGTGGCTAAATCAAATTCATCATTCAAATATAAATCATGTTTAACAGGTCATATAAATGACTGACTCTATTAACTATTGAATCAATAAAGCAGAATCTCTTACAGTGCCCTGGGAATTATATGATGGATCTTTGCTTTTCATCAATAACTCTGAATAGCTCTATGTTAATAAATACTTCATATTTCTCATCACAGATTACTTGTCAGTAAGGGGGAAGAGTAGGGGAACCTCTCAGAATTCTGATTTGATTTAGTGTTTATGTGACCCTAGAGTTTAAGACTCCAAAAGACCCTTCCCCGAAATGATGAGAATGGGATCCATTAGGAGAGATACAATGATTCTGAATAAATGAAAATCAGTCTTCCATTTTTTTCCTTCGTTTATTCCTTCTTTATCTTACTCATAACAATACTATTTTTAAAATTATTTTCAATTTTTCCTAATTTTCTTCTTTAAAACCATAAGGAGATTGCATACTGTTTTTCTTTTTTTTTCCCATTATATTCATTTACTCAACTTTGTTGTATGCCATGGTCAGATTATCAGTAAAAGTCCACAGATACTCTTTTTCTATAGATAAATGAGGCATTTAAACAAAATAATTCTAAATAACTTCTGATTAAATTATTATTCTGTGATGTTTTAAAACTCAATTGTCATATTTGACAAAGTGTATGTATCTGAACCTCCAGATAAAATTAGAGGATTTTAGTGTTGGGATGGTTTCCTTTTGTGTGTGTACATCATCTGAAACAGTTAAAACTCATGACAAGATTAACATATTCCAGTCTGCTTACCAGTGACAAGAAACTCCAAGGTTGATGGAAAAAAGGGAAGGCTAAAAAATCTGGGCTGAGCCCACAGATAAGCAATTTGTTTTCTAATGAACTTAAAAACAAAAATAAAAATGATTTAGTTACAGTGATTAACATTTAGAGATGGCAATCTCTTTTTTTAAATTTTGGCTGTTCTCCTGACCATGAATAGTTTCTCATTATGATCTTAAACTACATTTAAAACCTGATGAATAATGACATTAAGCTCCTTTTCTAGGAGCTTTCTGATCATTTGCATATTCTTCTGTTAAGTCATTAAGCTTTTTACCTTTTTTTGAAGGGGAGTATTGTTTGTCTTTTTATAACTGATTTGCAGGAGCTTGTTAGATATTCTGGGTATTTTTTATATTCAGAAGCTTTTCTTGCCATTATTTTTTCCCAGTCTGTGGCTTGCCTATTCGTTTTTTAATATTAAGGTATCACTGATACACAATCTTATGCAGGTTTCACTTGAGCAACATTGTGGTTAATACATTCCCCCCTATTATCAAGTCCCTCCCACATACCCAATTTCAGTCACTGTCCATCAGCGTAGTAAGATGCTGCAGAGTCACTAGTCTTCTCTGTGCTATACTGACTTCCCTGTGCCCCTCACTACATTATGTTTGCTAATCATAATGCCCCTTAATCCCCTTCTTCCTCCTCCCTTCCCAGCCACCCGCACCACCCCCTTTCCCTTTGGTAACCACTAGTCCCTTCTTGGGTTCTGTGAGTCTGCTGCTGTTTTGTTCCTTCAGTTTTTGCTTTGTTGTTATACTCTACAAATGAGTGAGATCATTTGGTACTTGTCTTTCTCCACTTGTCTTATTTCACTGAGTATAATACCCTCTAGCTCCATTCATGTTGTTGCAAATGGTAGAATTTGTTTTCTTCTTATGGATGAATAATATTCCATTGTGTATATCTACCATCTCTTCCTTATCCATTCATCTACTGATGGACAATTAGGTTGCTTCCATGTCTCGGCTATTGTAAATAGTGCTGAGATAAACATAGAGGTGCATGTCATGTGTCTTTTCAATCTGTGAACTGGTTTTCTTTGGGTAAATTCCTTGGAGTGGAATTCCTGGGTCAAATGGTATTCTTATTTTTAGTTTTTTGAGGAACCTCCATATTGCTTTCCACAATGGCTGAACTAATTTACATCCCCACCAGCAGTGTTGGAGGGTTCTCTTTTATCCACATCCTTGCCAGCATTTGTTGTTGCTTGTCTTTTGGATACTAGCCATCCTAACTGGTATGAAATGACATCTCATTGTGGTTTTAATTTGCATTTCCCTGATGCTTAGTGATGTGGAGCATCTTTTCATGTGCCTGTTGGCCATCTGAGTTTCTTCTTTGGAAAAGTGTCTGTTCAGACCCTATGCCCATTTTTTAATTGCATTATTTACTTTTTGGGTGTGGGGCAAGTGAGCTCTTTATATATTTTAGATGTTAATCCCTTATTGGATATGTCATCTATGAATATATTCTCCCATACTGTAGGATGCCTTTTTGTTCTGCTGATGGTATCCTTTGCTGTATAAAAAGCTTTATAGTTTGATGTAGTCCCATTTACTCATTTTTGCTTTTGTTTCCCTTGCCCAAGAAAATGTGTTCAAGAACAAGTTGCTCATGTTTATATTCAAGAGATTTTTGCCTATGTTTTCTTCTATGAGTTTTATGGTTTCATGACTTACATTCAGGTCTTTGATCCATTTCGAGTTTACTTTTGTGTATGGAGTTAGACAGAATTCCAGTTTCATTCTCTTACATGTAGCTGTCCAGTTTTGCCAACATCAGTTATTGAAGAGGCTGTCATTTCCCCATTGTATGTTCATAGCTCCTTATTCTATATTAATTGGCCATATATGTGTGGGTTTATATCTGGACTCTCTATTCTGTTCCATTGATCCATAGGTTTATTGTTGTGCCAGTACCAAATTGTCTTGATTACTGTGGCTTTGTAGTAGAGTTTGAAGTTGGGGAGTATAATCCCCCCAGCTTTATTCTTTCTTCTGAGGATTGCTTTGGCTATTCAGGGTCTTTTGTGGCTCTATATGAATTTTAGAACTATTTGCTCTAGTTCATTGAAGAATGTTGTTGGTATTTTGAGAGGGATTGCATTGACTCTGTAGATTGCTTTAGGCAGGATGGCCATATTGACAATATTAATTCTTCCTACCCATGAGCATGGGATTTATTTCCATTTATTGGTGTCTTCTTTAATTTATCTCAAGAGTGTCTTGTAATTTTCAGGATATAGGTCTTTTACCTCCTTGGTTAGGTTTATTCCTAGGTATTTTATTCTTTCTGATGCAATTGTAAATGCAATTGTTTTCCTGATTTATCTTTCTGCTAGTTCATTGTTGGTATATAGGAATGCCTCAGATTTCTGTATATTAATTTTGTATCCTTCAACTTTGCTGAATTCAGTTATTAGTTCTAGTAGTTTTGGAGTGGATTCTTTAGGTTTTTTTATGTACAATATCATGTCATCTGCAAACAGTGACACTTTAATTTGATCCTTACCATTCTGGATGCCTTTATTTCTTAGTATTGTCTGGTTGCTATGGCTAGGACCTCCATTACTATGTTGAATAAAAGTGGGGAGATTGAGCATCCTTGTCTGGTTCCCAATCTCAGAGGAAAAGCTTCTTCTGGATTTTCACTGTTAAGTATGATGTTGGCTGTGGGTTTGTCATATGTGGCCTTTATTACATTGAGGTACTTGCCCTCTATACCCATTTTGTTGAGAGTCTTAATCATGAATGCATGTTGAAGTTTGTCAAATGCTTTTTCAGCATCTATGGAGATGATCATGTGATTTTTGTCCTTCTTTTTGTTGATGTGATGTATGATGTTGATGGATTTTTTAATATTGTATCATCCTTGCATTCCTGGGATGAATCCCACTTGATCATGATGCATGATCCTCTTAATGTATTTTTGAATTCAGTTTGCTAATATTTTGTTGAGTATTTTTGCATATATGTTCATCAGGGATATTGGTCTGTAATTTTCTTTTTTATGGTGACTTTGCCTAGTTTGTTGTTAGAGTGATGCTGGAATCATAGAAGGAGTTTGGAAGTATTCACACATCTTCTACTTTTTGGAAAACTTAAGGAGGATCAGTATTAGGTCTTCTCTAAATGTTTGATAAAATTCAGCACTGAAGCCATCTGGTATGGGGGTTTTGTCCTTGGGTAGTTTTTTTATTACAAATTCAATTCCATTGCTGGTATTTGGTCTGTTCCTATTTTCTGTTTCTTCCTGGGTCAGTTTTGGAAGGTTGTGTTTTTCTAGGAAGCTGTCCATTTCTACTAGATTATCCAATTTATTAGCATATAATTTTACATAGTATTCTCTAATGATTCTTTGTATTTCTGTGGTGTCCATAGCGATTTCTTCTTTCTCATTTCTGATTTTGTTTATGTGTGTGGACTTTCTTTTTTTCTTTATAAGACTGGCTAGGGGTTTATCTATTTTATTTTCTTGAAGAACCTGCTCCTGCTTTCATTGATTCTTTCTATTGCTTTACTCTTCTCAATTTTATTTATTTATGGTCTAATATTTCTTATGTCCCCCCTTCTACTGACTTTGGACTTCATTTGTTCTTTTTCTTGTAGTTTCATTAATTGTGAATTTAGACTTGTCATTTTGGATTGTTCTTCTTTCCTGAGGTAAGCTTGTATTTCAATATACTTCCCTCTTAGCATGGCATTCACTGCATCCCACAGAAGTTAGGTCATTGAGCTGTTGTTTTCATGGTTCTATATAATGCTTGATCTCTATTTTTATTTGGTCATTGACCCATTGATCATTTAGGAGCATGCTGTTAAGCCTCCATGTGTTTGCGGGCTTTTTTGTTTCTTTGAACTATTTATTTCTAGTTTCATACCTTTGTGATCTGAGAAGTTTCTTGGTACAATTTCAATCTTTTTTAATTTACTTATGCTCTTTTTGTGGCCTAGTATGTGATCTATTCTGGAAAATGTTCCATGTGCATTTGAGAAGAATGTGTATTCTGCTGCTTTTCGGTGGAGTGTTCTCTAGATGTCTGTTAAATTCATCTGTTATGTGTTTTTCAGTGCCTCTGTCTCCTTATTTTCTGATTGGTTGATCTGTCCTTTGGAGTGAGTGGTGTGTTGAAGTCTCCTAAAATGAATGCATTGCATTCTATTTCCTCCTTTAAATCTGTTAGTGTTTGTTGTACATATTTGGGTGCTCCTATGTTGGGTGCATAGATATTTATAATGGCTATATCCTCTTGTTTGACTGACCCCTTTATCTTCATATAATGTCCTTCTTTGTCTCTTGTTACTTTCTTTGTTTTGAAGTCTATTTTATTGATACAAGTACCACAACTTCTGCTTTTTTTCTACCTATTATTTGCATGAAATATCTTTTCCATCCTTTCATTTTTAGTCAGTGTATATCTTTGGCTTTGAAGTCAATCTCTTGTAGGCAGCATATAGATGAGTCTTGTTTTTTTATCCGTTCAGTGACTGTATGTCTTTTGATTGGTGCATTCAGTCCATTTACATTTAGGGTGATTATCGATAGATATGTACTTATTGCCATTGCAGACTCTGAATTCTTGGTTACCAAAGGTTCAAGAGCAGCTTCTTTACTATCTAACAGTCTAAATTAACTTGATTACACTATTATCAATGCAATTTGAAGATTATTTTTTCCTCCCTTCTTTTTCTTCTCCACTCTTTGTATATTAGGCATCATATTCTGTACTCTTTGTGTATCCTTTGAATGACTTTGTGGGTAGCTGATTTAATTTTGCATTTGATTAGTAATTAATTGGGGTACTTCCTTTACTGTGGTTTTATTTTTTCTGGTGACAGCTAGCTTTAGGAGCACTTCCATCTAGAGCGGTCCCTTTAAAATACACAGTAGAGATGGTTTGTGCAAGGTAAATTCCCTCAACTTTTACTTATCTGGAAAGTGCTTAATCACTCCTTCAAATGTAAATGATAATCTTTCTGGGTAGAGTATTCTTGATTCAAGGCTCTTCTGTTTCATTGTATTAAATACATCATGCCACTCTCTTCTTTCCTGTAAGGTTTCTGCTGAGAAGTCTGATGATAGCCTGATGGGTTTTCCTGTATATAGGATATTTTTCTCTCTCAGGCTGCTTTCAATAGTCTGTCCTTATCCTTGATCTTTGCCATTTTAATTATTATATGTCTTAGTGTTGTCTTCCTTGTGTCCCTTGTGTTGGGAGATCTGTGTACTTCCATGGCCTGAGAGACTATTTCCTTCTCCAGATTGGGGAAGTTTTCAGCAATTATTTCCTCAAAGACACTTTCTATCCCTTTACTCTCTCTTCTTTTGGTACCCCTATAATGTGAATATTGTTCTGTTTGGATTAGTTACAGAAGTGTCTTATTATTCTTTCATTCCTTGAAATCCTCTTTTCTCTCTATGCCTCAGCTTCTTTGTATTCCTGTTCTCTAATTTCTATTACATTTACTGTCTCCTCTACCTCTTCTAGTCTGCTTTTGTGTTTCATTTCAGATACTGTATTTTTCAAGGTGTCTATCTATCTCTTGAATTTGCCCCTTATATCTTGAATATTTTCTGTAGCTCCCTTAGCATGTTCATGATTTTTATTTTGAAATCTTTTTCAGGAAGATTTGTGATTTCAGTTTCACTGAGCCCTCTTCCTGTTCTTTGAGGGATTTTGGATTGAACAAGGTTCTTCTGCCTTTTCATAATCTTATTGGATAATGCAGATCAGGTTTGTGTAGGCAGCACCCTCTAGTGCCCAGAAGCTCTACTCTTTGGAGCTGACCAGGACCTGGAATGATGGCGGGGTCACAGGCGAGTGGTGCTGGTTTCCTGCTTTCTGGTAGTAGTGCCTGTCTCCACTTCCAGGACCAGTGAGCCCAGCATGAAGGGAGCAGCCTCTGCATTAAGCCTCTGTACCTGCCATAGGCAGGGCTGCTCTCCTGCTGGCCTGGTGCAATAGCAGGGGCATCAGGTTTGTGAGCAGGTGCCGATGGGGAGGAAGGAGTGGAAGCCTGTGAATCACAGTAGGGGGCCTTATGTCTGTGTTTCCAGCCAAGGGGACAGAGCACCTGAAGCTCCTGAAGTTTCCAACCTGCTGAACTGAGTGTGCTGGGAAGATTTTGTCCATCTATCTCTTTTCCTGTGCAGTAAGCTCTGTGTAATCCTTGCCCCTTTAGCAGCCCTCTCTTGTTGGGAAGTCTTTCAAAGTGCCCACCTTTCTTTTTTCTCAGAGCATCTGGTTGTGGGAACCTGTTCTTCACTAGCAGCTGGACTCTTAGCATCTCTGAGTACTCCATTTGTCTTTACTTTCCAACCCCTCTAATCTCCAGATCACAATGCAATGTGAGTTTGTGCTCCCGGATTAGATCTCCATGGCTGGGTATTTAGCAGTCCTAGACTTCTACTCACTCCCTGCTCTGTTTCTCTTTCTCCCTCTGGTGAGCTGTGGTAGGGGGAGGGCTTGGGTCCTGCCAGATCATGGCTTTTTCACTTTACCCTTTTCCATGAGATCTCTTCCCAGATGTAGACTGGTTGCTGCAGTCTTCTTTCTGGTCACTCTTTTAGGATTAGTTGCATTTTTTAACTTTTTTGTATTATATGTGGTTTTGGGAGGAGATTTCTGATTCATTTCTCAAGCTGCCATTTTTTCCCCTCTTTCCTATTCCTTTTTAATGGTGTTTTTTGATGAGCAGATATTTTTAATTTTGATGAAGTCCAATTTATTTACTTCATCTTTATGATTAATACTCTATCCCTAGGTAATGAAGATATTTGTCTCATGCTTTCTTCAAAGAGCTTTATGGTTTTGAGTTTCACATTTGCACCTATGACCAGCTCAAATTTTTCTGTATGGAATGAGGAATGGACTATAATTCCTCTCTAATTGTCCCAGCAACATAGGTTGTAAAGACTTGGCTATCACTTTTGGATTCATTTGGTGCATTGACCAAAACTCAGTTTGTGGTGTGTATCTATTTCTGGAATTCCAGGTCTTTTCCACTGATCTTTTGGCTAACATTTTGTCAAAGTACAGGTTCTTGATTGTCATAGCTTTATAAATCTTGAAATCAGGCAGTATAACTTGTAAAATTAGTTTTTCTGTGTTGCTTTGGCTATTCTAGATCCTTTGAATTTAAAATCATATGAATTTTAAAATCAGCTTGTCCATTTATTCTAAAAGGGCTGATGACATTTTGATAGATATTGCTTTGATTCTGTATATCAACTTAAGGATAATAACCAGTATCATTTCTACCCATCCAAAAACACTTTTTATCTTTCCATTTATTTAAGTAAACTTTCAGTAATGTGCTGTAATTTCAACAAAGAGGTCTTTTCCATATTTTTAAAGTTTATTTCTACATATTTTATTTTTTTGATATCATAAATGCAAATGTTATTTCAATTTTTTCACTCATTGCTATTATATAAAAATGTAATTGATTGTCATATATCAATTTTTATCCTGAAAACTTATGTCTTTTTGACAAATTTATCTTTCTACTAATATAGAATGTCCTTTATCTCTGATAATTCTCTTTGTGTTGATATTAATATAGCCATTGACTTCTTTATATTTATATTTATTTGTATGGTATATATTTTTATACTGTTTTACTTTCAACTGATATCTCCTGTAGACAGCTTATTGTTGGATCTTGCTTTTTAATCTAGTCTATATATCTCTGCCTTTTTAGTGAAGCATTTAATATTTTCATTGTTAATATTGTGTTTTAATTTCCCATTTGGTATTTGTTTTCTATGTATTCCATTTGTTCTTTGTGTTTCTGCAACTCATTTTTTGCCTTTTGGGGGAGAAAATGGATATTACTGAAAATGTCATTTCACATATAAATTAAGCTATACATTTTGTGTGTTATTTTAATAGTGGACCTGAATATAATATGTATGTTTAAGTTATTGTATTTTTCTTTCAAATAATAGTATACTAATTCACAAACAGCATAACATTTCTCCCACCATTTGTGTTGTTTTTGTCTTATGCTTTGCTTTTATATGTTTAAAATCTCACAATATACATTGTTATTAGTTTTTCTTTAAACACTTTGTTCTTTAAAGACATAAACACATGTAACTAAAACATAAAAGTTTAAAAGAAAAGCCCCTGAGTTCCTTTTAGTATCATTCTCTTTAGCCTGGACAAGTTCTTTCTGCATTTCATATTGAGATGGTCACCTGAAGATAAATTATTACAGCTTTTTTCTATCTGGAAATATCATTGTGTTGCCTTCCTTTTTGAAGGTTATTTTTGCTGGATATAAAGTTCTAGGTTGACAGGTCTATTTTGTTCTTTCAGTACTTTCAAGATGTCTTTCCTTTGTCTTATGACTTCCATTATTTCTAGTGAGAACTCATCCATCCACTCTGTATTTCTATTCACTTGTACACATGTATCTTTTTTCTCTGGCTACTTTTAAGCACTGCTATTTATTGCTTTTTAGGAATTGACTACAATGTTCTTTGCATTTATCCTGCTTGGATTTGCTAAGTAGCTTGGATCTTTTATCAGTTTTAAAAAGTTCCTAGGTATTCATCAAATATTACTTCTGCCCCATTCTCCTTTCCTTATCCTTTTTGGGCCGATATTTCTCCACAGGTCTTGGTTGCTCTTGCTTTTATTTTTAACCCTTTAAAAAAAATTGGTTCAGGTATTTTTTATTGATGATTTCAAATTTACCAAAAACTTCCTTTACTTGTGCAATCTGCCTCTAAATCCTTCTAATGAATTCTTCCTGATGTTATATCTTTCATTTCTAATATTTCTATTTAGTTTGATTTTTAAAATTGGTTTTTACATTGCTGCTAACATTTCCCATATCTTTGTGAATGTTATGCACCATCTCTATTATATCTTTTATCATAATACTTAAGGCAACTTATGTAGACTTTAAAAGATTCTGGTAGAAAAACCAATTGGTAGCAAACAAGTAGACACTGACAGAGCTGTCACTATTACTTTTCAGGGGAGCTCATTTAAAAGCATAGAAATGTTTTAAAGCCACTAATTTGATCTATCTCTGGATCTGTTTCTATTGACTACTTCTTCTCTTGACCATGGATAGCAATTTCCTGCCTTGTTGTGTGTCTAGTAATCTTTAAGTATCTGACAGGCATTTTATAAAAGAGAACAGTAGAATGTAAGGCAGATAATATTTACCTCCAGAAAGGTGTAGGGTCCTTTTGTTGTCAGTCTACTAGAGGTGGAATGAGTAGAGTTGCTGTCACTTTACTTTGATTCAGGTCACCAACGGCTTGAAATATTTTGAGGGTGGGATTACAACTTTCTTATCAGCAGTAACTGAGATCTGAGCACTGATGACAGCCCAGAGACCTCTCTGTGCTTCATAGCCAAGCCACCAGCTTCAGAATTGTTGAGGATGTCACCATATTTTACTGTCCAGTTCTAAGACCTTGGAGTTATTGTCTAGAGTCTCTTTGCTCACTAGTCTTACCACCAACTACTTTCTACCTCAGGAGATATCTTTCAAGTTTTATTTTATCCTTTCTGTGTTGTTTAGAAAGCAGAGGACCACACACTCATGAAGGGCCTTTGTGCCTGGAGTGTTTCTCTTGGATTTCCTCCCTATTCTGTTTTTGATAATTAAAGCCTGGAGTTCCTGGGAAGAGGGGAGTATTCTCTGAGCTCATCTGCTAGGCCCACACTCTTTTCTATGTAAAAGTCTAGGTTGCCATAAAGATTATCTTAGCTGCTTAATAAATATCCTAATAGGACACATATCAGAATCTTTATTTAGAGATAACATTATATTAGCACTTCAGAAGAAACTTTTAAAAGTCATGCAACTGGCATGATAGTTTGACATTACATAGTCTAGCTGATAGTAGTTTTATTAGATAGAGTACAATGTATTAAAATATTGTGTGAAACACTTTAATTTTATTGCTTAGACCAGCTTTTTGGTATAGTGGAAGTCTGTCACAAGGTGTTTCTTAGTTATATTCTTTGCTTTTTCACCACTTACTAATGAAATCTTTGGTGCACCATGTGACTTCGTTACTTCAATTTTCTTAGTCTGTTCATTTTCCACTCCAGGGGAAAACTGTGAGAATAAGTCTCTGAAGTACTTTGAAAACCTTTAAATAGGTACCATGTAAATCTAAGCAGCCATTACTATAGACATTTCCTATTTTAATGATTATTTTTATAATTCAAATAATCATAATAGTTTTCAATTGTATAGTATTCACTACTGTGCAGATGAGAAATAGTTAATGATTTCATGGATCTAGCTTTTCAATATCTAAACAAAACACCAACAAAATGCAAAACTGGTTCACTTTAATTTTAGAACATAATGACCTCCACCCCTGGGAGCCCGCATATAGCTTTAAAAATCTTGTAAGGAGAATATAGTTTATAGAATTCCTGCTGAATATAATGGTCCACTTGAATCAATGGTAGTCCATGGAGTTGTATTTGCAGTTGTGCCCATGCTAACTCTTGGGAAAGAAGAATTCGCTCATGTCATGAAAGAAACTGGAGTGTGGTGGGTGGTTATAAAGAATTACCAGTGCTCTGTTCCCTTTGAGTACAACATTATTAATTTGTCTTCCAGCATAGCAAGACCATTGAGAAATTCCCTTCCATAAGCCCTTGTCAGTATTCCAAGAGGAAAAAATTAAGCTCCAAATGGACATTTCCATTACTGAGGCAGCTAAAAAAGTTACTTTAAAATTGGCACATCTAAAACTGTAGTAGAAGTGAAATTAAGATTCCAAAATGTATTTATGCTTTCTTCCATCTAGGCCCACAGTCTGCAGTGGCTACTTGAACACGCTATGATATGCAGACAGAAGAATAACTCAACTTGAAATCAGTGCCTATGCTGCGTGGCAGTCCACCAAAGCAGCTGTCTTCACCCTTGGGGCATTTTACTAATCTTTGTCAACAAAGGCCTCTTTTGCATTCTGCTATGTGGTGGCTTAAGGAGAAATAAGTATACTTAAATGCCATGTAAATCTTCTATTCTCAAAGCTACATTTTACAGTTATAGGGACCTTAGTGTTTTGTTATTCTATGAAAAAACTATTCATATTCTCCAATTAAAAAATGCACTAGATCAGAGGTCTCCAAACTGTTACATTCCTAATAGAAAAACAACATTGAGCAAAATCCTCCCATTGTATGCACATTTATTTATTTATAAATTATATGCATGCAGTATTATTTTTAACTAGCATGTAAGAGCAGAATATAAACTTGTAATTACAGCCATCTCTAATGATGATACGCATAAATCCGTAGCTGAAACGGTCTTCATAATTTCAATTTTGTTGGCAAACTATTTTGTCAGATCTTTTTACTTTTTGTTTTTGTTTGTTTTTTCTCATGAATGTTGGCTGGGATTGAGCTCCCCTGAAAAGTAATAGTGACAGTCCTGTCAATGTCTAATTGTTTGCTTGTTCTTGCATTATGAGTATAACCTTTAATTCATGGTTTTTCTGACAGAATCTTTTAAAGTCACTTGTACTTTTTAGTGAAGAATGGCCTTGCAGTAAAGTGGGTGATACAATGCACAGGCTTCCTAAACCAGGCACACATACTGAAGGGTCCCCACCAGTAAGATGGCAAACTTCCGGCCTCTCTTCGGGGTCCTCGGTTCCTGCCGGCGCCACCTGAAGCCCAATCACCTCTCGCCCCCCTCCCAATCCCAGCACCTAGCCAACAGCCACCAGCCCCGTAGAAGTAACACCACAATCACCCTATGCCCCTTCCTATATAACCCAGCACCTTTCCCTAATAAAGCGGAATTCTCCGGTGAATTGCTGCTGTATGTCGCTCCTTTCCTTTCATTGATGCCGAAACCCGGGAGATGCGACACCCCAACTGGGCCCCATCTTACCCCCGACACCAGCAGCAGCGTGCCCTCGTCCTCTTTTTCCGGCGCTGGCTCATCACACTCACCACTCCTCTCTGGCCTTTAGGTAAGTTTTCCCCCCAGAGTGGGCCACCCTTCCCCGAGCTATCGCAGTACCATTGACCGTGATCGTCCGGCAAGGCCCTGACGCTTGGGGACGAGGAGGGAACTCTCCCCGCCTCAAGCCTTTATGGCTGCGGCGGACCCTCAGGCCCCTCCTCCGACAGTCATAAATGCATTCACTGTCCCTTCCATCAGTGCTGAAACTTTTTAAGCAAAATTTCCCCGGGGTGGGCCACTCTTCTCTGAGTTATCGCAGTGCCATTGACTGTGATTGTCCAGCAAGGCCCTGATGCTCGGGGACGAGGAGGGAACTCTCCCCGCCTCAGGCCTTCACAGCTGCGGTGGACCCTCAGGCCCCTCCTCCAACAGCCATAAATCCCTGCCTCAGGCCTTCACGGCTATGGCAGACCCTCAGGTCCCCCTCCAACAGCCATAAATGAGGTAACTCCTTTGCAGATGAGAACACTCCCTTTTCCCCCCACCTCCTCCTTCTGTTCTGTCCACCGAAATCTGTTCTGTCTGCCGAAAATTCCTAGTGCTAGGTACCTCGTGACTCCAGCAAACTGCCTTCTTAGGGAAGTCTGGGTGACGACCCATACTTCCTAAGAAATTTCGACTCGTATACGAGTTTCCGCAGACCACCAAGGATCATCGGGGACGCCCTTTGTCTCCTTGCGGTCTGCTTCCAGTCCGAGGATCTCCATTCGTCTTCCCCTGTTTGTCTCCTTCTCTGTCCTTTAGCCATGGGAGCCTCCTCATCCCTCCCTGAAAGTTCACCTCTTGAATGCCTGCTTAAGCATCTGGCTACCCTCTCCCTGACACCTGATATAAAACCAAAACTTCTCCATAAATATTGCTCCCAAGATTGGCCGACATACCCCCTAGACAATAACAACCAATGGCCCGCAGGGGGAACTCTTGATCCTAACATCACTCCCAATCTCTTTAACTGCTGTCAGCACCTGAAAAAATGGGAGGAGATTCCCTATATCGAAGCTTTCCGCTTCCTCCTTCCCCCACCCCCTCCCAAGTTCTCCTAGCCTGTAAGCCGCTGCCGCAGAAGCCTCCCATTCACTCCCTTCCCCTTCTTCTCCTACAACAGCCCCTCTCCCTTCCTCCCCCACCATTTCCTCTTCCATCTCACATCCTCTGCCTTCGTCCAACGCAGATTAAGCCTGAGCCTTTCAGCCCCCCCCTTTAACTAGGTCCCGGGGGCCTCCTCCATCTTTGCCCTCATCACCTGTTTCTCCCCTGTTAGGGACCGCCTTTGTCTTCTCACATGATTGTAGGGAGAATGGGAAAGCACCTTCCCCCGTGTCTGAACGCAGCATGGGAAAGCACAAGCTAGAGAACAACCGGTGCAGTCCTTGAAAGTTATCTGTCCACAAAAACATATCTTGTCCTCAAAGATGAGCCAAGACTCCTCACTCTGAAAATAGGGAGACTTTGAAGATGTGTAGAAACACTGCCCCTGCTTCTAGCTATGCCCTTCCCCCACCTGCCGATGTGGCAGGAATGGAGAACAAAGAACATTCTGTTTATGCATTCCATAAGCAATTAACTGGAGCCCTGCTGTAGCTCAGTTAGTAGAGCATGGGACTCTTAACCTCAGAGTCATGAGTTCAAGCCCAACTAGAGCTGCAGAGGCAAGAAGCTGGGCTGCTGGCTGGCAACATGTCGGTCCAATTCTATCTTTCTTTATTTTCTTTGACCCCCTTCCGCACTTCAGGACCTGCTCGACTAGGCGCGGCTAGACCGCATCACTCCCCCACAGACTGAGCCATAACCCTTCAATCCCCCTCAGACTCGGTCCCGAGAGCCTCCCAAAATTATCGCCCCCCTCTGGGAGGTAGCAGGATCCGAAGGCATCGTGCGTGTTCACATCCCTTTCTCCTTAGGAGATTTAGCCCAATTAGAGAAACGCCTAAGTTCCTTTTCCACTGATCCCACGACATACATCAGGGAGTTTCAATGGACCCTCCAGTCTTACAGCCTCACGCATCATGACATTTTCATGCTCCTGGCCAATACTCTCCTCCCTGAAGAGCGTAGACGAGTTTGGGACTTCGCCCAAATGCACGCTACCGAAACCCACAGGACTGACCCCACCTATCCCCCTGGCCCCACTGCTGTCCCCGAACAAGACCCACACTGAGATTATAACACCGCCATAGGTCTCCGCTCTTGAGATATTTTTGCCTCCTGCTTAATAGCAGGTCTGAAAAAGGCAGCTCGTAAAGTAGTCAATTTTCAAAAGCTCCAAGACATAATTCAAAAGAGAGATGAAACCCCCTCAGAGTTCTTAGACAGACTCACTCAAGCCCTATTACAGTATACCAACCTAGACCCAGAAACACCTGAAGGAAAATATGTCCTTATGACATACTTCCTAGCTCAAAGCTACCCTGACATTAAAGCTAAACTCAAAAAGTTAGAACAGAGCCCCGCTACCCCACAGACTGAGATCCTAACAGTGGCCTTTAAAGTCTTCCATAACCGGGAGGAGGAGAAAGAACACCGTAAACAAAAGGCTGATCAGGCCAATTTCCAAATGTTGGCCCAGCTGATAAAAGCACAACCTGGGCACCCCTCTACAAACAAGCCCCCCCCCCCAGGAGCTTGTTTCAAGTGCAGAAAAGAGGGACATTGGTCAAGGGCGTGCCCCTCCCCCAGATCTCCTACCACCCCATGCCCCGGATGCCACAAAAAGGGCCACTGGGGGTCTGATTGCCCAACCACCCGAAGGGGAGGCTGGACAAACAACCTCCATCCTAAGCCCGCCGTAGTGGGGCTGGCAGAAGAAGATTGACGGAGCCCGGGGGCTTCTCGCCCGACCATTTCCATCATCAAACAGGAGCCCAGGGTTACTTTAACAGTAGGCAGTCGCCCCATCTCCTTCCTCCTAGATACAGGAGCCACCTTCTCAGTCTTGCGAGAATACCGGAGCCCTACCACGCCAGCCATTACTCCTATAGTCAGGGTAGGAGTTAAACAGATTTTCCCATTAAACCCCCCCCTTTTATGCACAATCCAAGACAATCCCATACCTTTGTCCCACTCCTTCCTGGTTATGCCCCAGTGTCCCATCCCTTTACTAGGACGGGACATCCTTTCTCTCCTCCACGTTTCCATAACTACATCCACTCCCACAGCCCCCAGTACTCCCTTTCTGATGGCCCTCATAGCCGATGACCCGCCTCTACCCAATGAAAGCTCCGGTTCCGCCCTCATACACCCTGTAAATCCCAACGTTGGGACATTACAAGCCCCTCCGTGGCTCTATGTCCTCCTGCCTCTATCAAATTACGTGACCCCTCTCAGTATATCTGTCAGGCCCAATACCCCCTAACCACTTCAGTCCTCATAGACCTCCAACCCATCATTCAAGATCTCCTAAACAAAAATTACCTCAGACCCACTCACTCCCCGTTTAATACCCCCATATTAGCTGTTAAAAAAACCAACAGATCTTTCTGCCTTGTCCAAGACCTTTGCCTCATCAACATGGCCGTTGTCCCTATCCATCCCTTAGTTCCAAATCCATACAGCCTTTTATTGCAGATCCCTGCCTCAGCATCCCACTTCTCAGTTCTAGATCTCAAGGTCCCATTTTTCTATCCCTCTAGACCCCTGCTCCCAAGATTTTTTCATCTTCACCTGAACAGACCCATACACAAGACATTCTGAACAACTCACTTGGACAGTTTTGCCACAAAGCTTCCAAGATAGTCACCATATTTTTGGACAAGTCCTAGCTCAGGACCTCAAACAGTTTCATCATGATCACCCCGAGTCCACCTTATTACAATACACAGACAGTCTTCTACTCTGCAGTCCCTCGTGGGAACAGTCTCAACTTGACACTGCCTCCCTACTTAACCTCCTAGCTTCCAGAAGTTACCGAGTATCCCCCATCAAAGCTCAAATCTCTTCCCCTCCTGTCACTTACCTTAGATTCCTTCTGTCTCAACAAAGAAAGTGCATTACCTTAGACAGAAAATGACTCCTCTCTGACCTGCCCATTCCCAAAACCAAGACAGAAATCCTTTCCTTTCTAGGCCTGGCTGGGTATTTTAGAGTGTAGATCCCTAACTTCTCCCTGTTGGCAAGACCCCTATACGACCTCAGCAAGGGCCCCCCTGAAAAACCATTATCCTCACCCCGACACTCCTTCATTAAGCTCCGTCAAGCCCTTGTGGAAGCTCCAGCTCTCCATCTCCCTGATTTGTCAAAACCCTTCTCATTATACATTCATGAGAGGTCCAGTCAAGCTCTAGGAGTCCTAGGCCAATATTATGGCCCATCCTTTGCCCCAGTAGCTTATCTCTCCAAGCAATTAGACCCCACAGTTCGGGGATGGGCCCCCTGCCTACGAGCATTAGTCGCTAGACAGCTCTTGCAGAAAGAAGCTCATAAACTGACATTCAGGGCACCCCTTACCATTCTGTCCCCACATCACCTAAAAGATCTCTTAACCTACAAAAGTTTACAGACTCTCCCTCCCTCCAGACTCCTGACCTTACTGTCCTCTTTCCTCCAAAATCCAGACATTTCTTTCCTCCCCTGCCAGCCCCTGAATCCAGCCACTCTTCTTCCTCTGCCCTACTCTCCTCATACTCCCTCGCATGATTGCCTGGAAGCCCTTCACAACTTCCTTCCGTGCCACTCCACGATCTCCGAAGGAGCCCTCTCACACTCCGACCTCATCTGGTTTACTGATGGGTCCTCCTTTAAACATGAGGGCACCCACTACTCAGGATACGCAGTAGTGTCCCTCAAAGATGTCATTGAGACACGAGCCCTACCCCCTGGTACAACCAATCAGCAGGCCGAACTCATTGCAGCCACCAGAGCTTGTACTCTGGCCCAGGACACGTCTCTCACATTGTACACTGACTCCAAGTACGTATTCCACATTCTCTTGTCTCACGTGGCAGTATGGAAAGAACGAGGCCTCCTCACCACAAAAGGAAATTCCATAACTAATTCAGCCTTAATTACTAAACTTCTAGAGGCTTCACAACTCCCACACCGACTAGGCATAGTCCACTGCAAATCACATCAAAAGGATGACTCCCCCATTGCAAGAGGTAACAACAAAGCCGACAGAGTAGCCCGGTCAGTTGCCCTATCAGAAAACACACCAGACAACAATCCGTCTGCCCTTGCGGTTTTAGCCTTATCACAAGACGCCCTCTGTGTCCAGGACAAAGAGTCTCTCTTCTGCTTCTTACACGATCTGTTCCATCCCAGCCCCCAATCCTTGATCCATTTTTTACAATCTTTTTTTCCTCTCTCTCCTGAAGACAAAACCCTACTTAACCAAATCACCTGCAAGTGCACCATCTGCCAACGCACTAACCCTAATATCCCCCTCAAGGCCCGACCCTTCCCGGCTCATCAAGCAAGGGGTAATGTCCCCACTGCAGATTGGCAAATAGACTTCACTAACATGCCCCCTGTACGGCGTACCAGATACCTACTCGTGTTAGTAGATATATTTTCAGGATGGGTCGAAGCTTTCCCCACCACTAACAAACGAGTGTCCGCGGTTGCCTCCATCCTCCTCACCCAGATCTTTCCTAGGTTTGGGATGCCCACTTCCCTCCAATCAGATAACGGCCCTGAGTTCACTGCCCAAATTATCCAGAACCTCTCCAAGTCGCTCTCGCTCCCGTGGCATTTACATTGTCCTTATCGACCACAGGATTTGGGAAAAGTAGAAAGAGCCAATAGGACTCTAAAAGACATCCTGACCAAACTATCTCTAGAACTACACCTTGACTGGGTTCGCTTCCACATTCGAGCCCTCCCAAAGAAACCTTCTTTCTTGTCGCCCTTTGAGATCATGTACGGCCGCCCGATTCTACCCCCGGGGCTCCCTTCCCACAAAGGACCAATTCCTCCCAATATGGCCCTTCCACTACTCTCCTCCGCACTGAATTGTGGAAATATCAGGATTGGCTCCTTCCTGATCCATCCGCCTCCCAAAATCCTCCTGTCTTGCAGCCCGGCCAACTAGTGTTTTATAAGCCACCAGAGGATCGGCCCTCTCTCACCCCGAAATGAGAAGGTTCACACCCAGTTATTCTCTGCACCCCCTCGGCCGCCAAGCTCTCACTGCCTGATAACTCTGTCACCCCTTAGATTCATATCTCCAGGTTGAAACCAAATACCCAAGACCCACCTTCTCTGGACACCCAAGACCCATCAGTCACAATCCAGAGTCCTTCGGATACAGCCCAAGACGCTGTCTACTCTACCATGCCTCATCCCTCTGATCCCTTGAAGCTCCGCATCTCCCGTGCACCCCCTTTGCCATCCATACCCGAATCATGACTTTTTTCCTCCTTTACTGCTCTCTCGCTTTTTTTCCTCATTCCTATTGACTTCCCCGCCACCCTACCCTCCTTTGTATGGCGATTCAAAGTCAGGCAGACTTACACACAGCATCAAACAAAAGTTACTGCCCTCATTGCCACATCAGACTGCCCTCTGAAAGGCTGCTCTGAGCCTTTGTACCTCCACTTTCCTCCCTCCACTGAAGTGTTCACTTACAACTACCTTTATTCTCCCTCCCTCTGCTTCCTCTATGACCAAAGACAAGCCTATTGCAAGCGATGGCAAGACACCTACGGGGGATGTCCCTACTGGTCTTGCGCCATTCACTACATGGGTGACTTCCAGTACCCACAGCATTACTCCTCCAACCGTTTCATGAAATATCCCAATGGCTCATTCTCCTTATCAATCCCAGATCCCTGGGACTCTCGATGGGCTGCTGGAGTCACAGCCTCGGTTTACTACGGGGGGTCCTCAACCCCCCACGGTACCCTTCATATCTCTCGAGAGTATGTTCCCTCTCACTCCCAGATCTCTCAAGTTGCATCAGATATCAGACATTCCAAAAAAGTCATTATCCAAACTCTTGATGGCGCCTCTTCATCTTCTTATTCCTCCTACGCTTGGTTACAGCTCATTCAAGACACCACCATCTTTCAACCACACCCTCAACGCCGCCAATTGTTTCTTGTGCGCATCACTACAGCGCCCACTGCTGGCCGCCGTGCCCCTTAATATTTCCAACTACTCTTTCCATGCAGAAGGACAACCCCTCTGCCCCCTGGCAGACATACCCCTATGGGAACCAGAATACGCAGATAATCTCACCATCCACCACTGTGTAGGCCCAACTCCACCCCCCTCCAGCGCACTTCACTGCCTCTCTATCTACACCCCTACCTCCGGCTCTAAGACTTTTACACAACCGGGACACTTCTTTTGGTGTAATGGCAGTCTTTTCAACTCACTGCCTCTCAACTCCGATACACCCTGCATTCTCGTCACCCTAATCCCACAGTTAACACTTTACAGCATGGCAGAATTTCTTGAGCTCCAACCTCCCTTGCCCTCGCGCACAAAAAGAGCCGCTTTCCTTCTCATCACGGTCAGTAGCTCTTTGATCACCTCAACCATTGGGGCAGGGTTTTTGGGAGAAGCCTTGGGTCACTCTCTATGGGCAGTTAGAGATCTCAACGCCAAACTTGAGGGAGCCCTGACATCCACTGCCGATTCCCTAGCCTCTCTCCAAAGACAGGTCACTTCGCTAGCTAAAGTCACCCTTCAGAACCAGCGGACCCTAGATCTGCTTACAGCCGAGAAGGGCGGCACCTGCGTCTTCCTCCGGGAAGAGTGCTGCTATTACATCAACGAATCCAGCATTGTAGAAACTGACATCACCAAACTCACTGACCTTGCCTCCAGTCTCCACTCTGCTTCCAATTCCAACCCATTCTCTTCAATTCCAACAAACCCCCTCCTCACCTGGCTCTGGCCCATTGCAGGCCCCATAATAATCATTCTTCTCGCCTGTCTCTTCTTACCCTGTATAATAAAGTTCATCAAATCCCAAGTCGGAAAAATCTCTAATCAAGCTTTCAACCAGCTTTTACTCAGGAACTACCAGCTTCTGGCCACAGAAGATCCCTCACCCTCACGTGACCTCCTCACCACACACTGAGATGGACCTCTCTCTCCACTGGAAACTGTTCCTGGAAACAATGGCTGCAGACGCCTGGCTCCTGACACCCATATCCTCTTGGCACCATTGGAATCAACAGGTCCTCGACCTATGGTTACAGGGAACCTTCATTGATTTCCAACCTGAAGAAGTCCACATCTACTCATCCTTACTGTGGGGAGTCCTGTCAACCCTTTCCTCCCAATCCTCAAACCCTCACTCCCTTCTCCGCCCCCGTTCAGCAAGAAGCAGCCAGAGAGAAAGCAACATCCACAACCCCATAGAAGAGAAAGGGGGGAATGAAGGGTCCCCACCAGTAAGATGGCAAACTTCCGGCTTCTCTTCAGGGTCCTCGGTTCCCGCCGGTGCCACCTGAAGCCCAATCACCTCTCGCCCCCCTCCCAATCCCAGCACCTAGCCAACAGCCACCAGCCCCGTAGAAGTAACACCACAATCACCCCATGCCCCTTCCTATATAACCCAGCACCTTTCCCTAATAAAGCGGAATTCTCTGGTGAATTGCTGCTGTGTGTCACTCCTTTCCTTTCACATACACTGAAATATGCCCTAACAGACTGAATATTTGTATAGCACGTGTGACATATGAGCTGAGCAAGGGGCCCCTAATTTATTTCACATGCTAAAAACTGGGAAAAAAATAATTTCATATTTTTACATAAAAATGAGGGAAATTATAATATTTTCTTTCTGAATTCCATCTTGTTCACCCACTTTATCCCCACCCCACCCCTATACCACCACCCCAACTTTGGAGTTGATGGTTTAAATGAGTCATTTGAAAATGGAAAAGCAGAACATGATTAAAGGAAAGGCAGGTGCTATTGTTAATCCTCAAACACATCATGCTTCAAGTAAAAATCAAATTGAAAATCAAGAAAGGATGACAACACAGGCAAGGATTAAATTGCACTAATTTCTGGTGATGTTTATGCAAAGAGACAAGACGAGTTTTTCCAAGAAGAGAAGGAACCAGAATAATAGACAACAGGCCCCAGGGGAGACGGGTGAGGCTGGCGGGTGAACTCATCAAAACTGAGAGACAGGATGTGACCGCTGCAGGGAAGAAATGCGGGGGATGATCAGAGTTAGGAATTCACTTGAAATCAAACAAGGGGAGGAGAGACATAGTTTGATTACAGGTGACTCTAATATGCTGTTGTTGTCTGAATGTTGGAATAAAAGAGTAGGTATTATCCTCCTTGGGATATATACATCCCTCAACATTTATATCACTGGTAAGATCAAGTCATCATCTGCTGGCATGTTTAGTTAGTTACTCAGTGACACCACTTCTTAGCCTGGTCTCTGTCTCAAGAGACAAGTCCCTCTTCTCTACAGCTCAGAGGACCTGTTGCTCTTCTCCTCCCAGCGTCATCAAGACCCTAATTTTCAATGGGTCTCCAGCCTTGGGGCACCTTCACAACTTGCACCTTATACCTTCCTTCAAATGTGTATAGTTCTCTGCTCTCCTAGAAAATGTTCTCTTGACCCAGCTGCACCTTTCTAGCTACTGCTATAAACTTTTTTCCCTTTTACTGTCAAACTTTTCAGATAAGCGGCCCGTATGTGCTGCCTTCATTTTCTCAGTCAGGTCCTGGAATCAGGCTTCTGTTCTTAGTACTTTGCAAAGAAAAGATTTCCCATTGTTCCCATCCAGTCATTACTAAGGCCTGCTTGAGTTTGATAGCTGTCTCATACAAAGCCCTCTGCCTCCCTCTTCTTCCTGGCTCTACCCCTGGCCTGGCCTTTTCCATTTCCTATCCCTAATCTATATTCCCTCCTTCCTGTCTGTTCTTCAGAGCAGCACCATCACACCTCTCTATTCAGAGTATTAACAATCTTTAAGACACAAAACATTTAATTCCTCATCCTTACTCTTAAGTTTCTCATATTTTCCCCATCCCCACTAACCAAACCATTATTTGCTGCAACAGAAGGGACTGAATAAATATTTGTTGAGTGAAAGAATAAATGAATAGACATGTATTTTATGCCTTGCTCAAGAAGAATCCTTATTGTTTCATCAAGTACATAGTTACCTTCTATCTTTATCATGTTGACAAACAATAGCCATTTGATGTTTTGGTGGGTCACTGAGTCACTGTGGGTGCCAAGCTTCTTAAATTGAGATGAACTAGCCAGGAAACCTTCAGTTGTGCCATGTGATTGCTAGCAATACCCAGGAGGGCTGAGTTCAGCAGATTTTCAGGGTTGTGTTCGCCTGAAGGCTCCATGGGGAAGTGTATTTTTAGGCATGTTTTCTTGCTCTAACTTATTCTAGTATTCAAGCACAGTAGAGAAGAAAAATACTCATCAACATATACACTAGACAAGAGTTATAAGAAATAGGATAGGAATACTTCAAACCAAGGTTACAAAATATAGGCAGTTGGGGTATGACCTTGACTCTCCTCTATTTCTCTCTGTGATAAATTTCAACTGGTTTTGTTCTTGGCTTGCCTGAAGCCTAGTATGTGTTGAAGCCTTTCAATTAACTAGCTAATATATTTAAGCTTTTCTCCCAGAGTGCTATTCACTGCTTTCTCTTTGCAAGTGCTTGCGGATCGATAGCAGCTGAGATGAACTCAAAGTCATGAATATGGTGATCATGTGGCTTTTGCAGCTTCCCTCGGGGAAAACTTGACAGGCCTGAGTATCCTTCTTTGCCACATCATATCCCTGAGTTTTGATTTGGCTGATTTACTACAGAATGGAAATCAGATGGAACCCCCCCTACTTCTTCGCAACAGCTTACTCTTGAGGTAACTTTAGCAGGATGTGAAATCTATTGACAAGCCTTCCTGTCTGATTAAAGGACCTCATCAGCCCGTTTGGGAGCTACTATCAGTAATTCCTTTTATGAAAAACCAAAACTCCACGTGACAACAAAGTAACTGGATATATGACACAATACAGCCTTATAAAAATAATCATATAATGCACTGTAGTATTTATATTTTTCTTCAATGTTACAATTCTTTTCTGGCCAGAAAGCTTTCTATATTTATTGCTACCTTTACAGATGTCTTTTGCCTCTGAGCCTTTACATAAAGTTTTCTCACTGAATTATATAGTATATGTGCTGTCGTTTTTCTGTTGTCAACCACCTGTTCTTTGAGCGTGGAGACCAGATCTATTAGTTTAGATCTCCACTATACTGCACATTATAAAATATGTCTTAGTGAACTGGCATTTGTGTGTCTTCTGACCAATAAATGTTGGCTGGGGGTAGGGGGGAGTGTGGAAAGTAGTGTCCAAAATCATGACTGAATGCATTAGTCAGGAGTTTCCAAAATGCAAGTAATGGATCCAGTGAAAACTTGTTCAATTCCTTCTTTCATTCAAAACATATTTGCTGTTCACCTCCTATGTGGCAGACACTGCCCTAGATGTTTAGAATGTATCACTGCACAAAATAGAGCAAGAGTTCTCCACCCAGGGGGCTTGGTTTGAAGTAGAGTGAGGTAGGTATTACACACTAAATTATCTCTCATATGTAATTAGAAAATATGGAAGATTATAGGGGAGAAAAGAAAAAAGAACAGGGTAAATGGTATTGCGAGTTGCTGCGAGGAGAATTTAGGTTAAAGGAGGCCTTATTGCAAAGGTGACAGTTTGGTGAAGACATGAAATAGATGAGAGTAGGCGACTCTGACACAGGCATGTTCCAGGCAGAGGGGGCAGGCAGTGCAAAGCCGCCAGAGTAATCATGTCCGACAAGTCAGGTTCAAGGCCAAAACGACTAGAGCAGAGAGAACAAGGGAGAGAATAGTAGAGAAAGAGATCTGAGGACCAGTAAAAGGCGTGCATATATTGGGGAAATATTATCGTGTGAGTGTTTTTAAAGGAATTGGAAAGAAAAGAAACTTCAGTCACATGAAATGGAAAGCTGATGATAACACAGGGCTTTGAGCAAAGGAATTAAAATCACACAGAACTCCCCTCTTCTGACTTTCATTTTAAAGGATTCACCCTGGTTTATGTGAGACAAACAGCAAACCATGGAGACCAATTAAGAGGCTATTGTGAAAAAAATACAAGTGGGAGATGGGCGTGGTTTGAGCATAGTGGCAGCAGTGTAATGTTATTTAGATTCTAGATATGTATATATCTTAGATATATTTGGACAGTAGAATCAAAATTTCCTGATAGATGAACCTTGGGGTTGTGAGAAAAGTGAGGAGAAAAGGATGACATCAAGGGTTTTGGCAGTAGTTGTCGTTTAATTAATATGGGGAAGACTGTAAGTTGGACAGGGGGATTTCTCAGTAGTTCAGTTTTGGGTGAGTTAAATTAGAAATTTCTATTAGACATCCAAAGAAGTACTGGGTAAGCGATTGTATATTCAACTAAAACTTGGATGTGCGATCTGAGCTGGAGCATAATTATCTCTCCTTTAGAGGTGCTCTTGAGCAAGGGTCAAAATTTTGCCTTCATAATTATACACCAGTATCTTACATCTACAGACATCTGCTTTACCTGTAAGCCTGTATCTATAGTAAATCTATGTTCTTGAAGACCATGCCTTAAATACTAGTTTGTTACAGTTGAACTGGTATGACAAAAGTAAAACACTGCTGTCATTCACAGCTATGGGGATAAAAATTACAGACACATTTTCCCAATAGTGATTTTGTGAGTCTGTGAGACTGCGACTAAAGGCATGTAAAAATTAGTGCTGCTTCGTACAGCCTTACATTTAATTCCAGCACTCTTTGACCTTGTAAAGTGAATATGGGTTCAAAAGCTTCCTTGAGAAAGGCAACAGGGCTCATACAATATTCATTATATTCCCTTCTCTTCCTGTGGTAAGACAGATGTAAAATCAGCAATTTTCCCAGTAAATCCTTCTCATCGCGTTTAGAAAATGAGCTCAGACACACAATGAGTGCGCGCGCGCCCACGGCTCTCACACTGTGTTGAGCGCGATGAGAGTTGTAGCTAAAGCACGTGACGCGCTGCAGCTCAAAGGTGCCAGGCATTCAAGGGTAGCCTCACTTAATGCAAAGGACCACCATCTGTTTGTGCTAGGAACTGCCACTGCTGACAGACTTATGGGAAATTCGGGTGGAATGTCGAACATGTAGAGAATAGGCCTATAATTATTCACAAAACTTCAGGAAATAAACATTCACTTTCAAAAAATTGTTTTCAGCTGCTTTAAAGGCAAGTGACAGCTAAATTACAGTTCAGGGAAGGAAAAGTTTTCATTTTCTAATTTGATGCATTCTATTGCCTCATACTACATTATCCAGAGTCAGGGCTGCCACATCCCGTCATGCTTCAAATCACAGGCTGGAAGCTCCGCACAGCTGAAAAAGCTGTTTGTCCATCCCACAGTGTGCTAAGTGTGCCTCGAGTAAAGTATCTGGAGGCAGGGTAGGCAGCAGGGGACAATCCTCTCGGTTAACATCCCTCGGATCTCCAGACTCCCTTGTGCTGCAGCTATACATACTGTGGATGCTCCTTCAGCATCTTTGTGCCAAGCTGTGATGTGTTTATGGAAACTCTTTGGCTCTGTGAGCTCCAAACTTACATTCTCCCATGTCTTTGTCAGGAAAGGAGGATGGGAAGATAGAAAGAAGAAGTGGTGGGGATCAAAATAGCAAGTCTCAGATGCTCACAAGCTGACCTGTAGCTGTCAAGAAATTAAATAAGGTGCTGATCTCTGACAGTATAAGAAAGAAGAAAGGAAATTAAGTTTTTATTAAAAGAGATAACATAAATGCTATCAGCTAGGCAGTTCCTTATTGCCTGCTGAGTCTAGTGATGAGGATTCCCAGTTCTGTAAATGATAGACTGTCAGAAGTGGCCTATGGATGCATGGTAAGAGATCTGTAGAAGCTTTGTTTTACTGCGGATCTTACTCTCCTAAAATATTCTCTAACCAATTAAAAATGAAAAAATCTAAAATATTATATACTTTGCTTAATTTGGAGCCTTGGGCTAGATTTCCCTACAATAAACTCTAGACCATGATTAATTAGCAATATATATTCAAAAGGAAAAATATTTAATACAATAACTTTACACACAAAAGAATTAAGTTAAAAGTTCTGGCTGAGATTAAGGTTTATTAAAAGAAATTCAAGGTTATTTTCCCTGATTTCTTGTCATTAAGATCTTATATTACCATTTATTATGACTTTGAGCAACTTAAAAAACAAAACAAATTTTAAAAATTGAACACGAATTTCAAGTAGCAAAAAGAAGTGCTAATCCTCTCTTTAGATTAATCCACTTGCCTGTCATTGTCAGCTACACAATTAAATGTTGAATTAGGCATTTTTTCACCCCAAATTATACCCATGACTTAAGACCTTTTTCTCTTAAAAATTGTGAATGGCCCATAATTTAGGATAGGAGAAAATAGAAAAAGGAGAGGACTTGCTCCAAATGAGGTAGACATGTTTGTCAGTACAAAATAATGTTGCCCATAGATACCTGCTTCCTTCAGAACACTGAATTGGGAATAGGAAAAGGCTCCCAAGTAATATCTCTTCACATTTCCCAGTTTTACTATGAAGAGTTCCTGAGTTGCACTGAAAACAGATTTTTTTTTTCTGAAGAGGTTTTCAGACTCAGATATGAGCAGTGTTTGGCTGATTACATGACTCACGGTGGCAAATCCTTCAGTATTGGTGAAGTGGAAGATTGACAGACCTTAGTGCAGTAAGGTTACAAATATAGACACTCCAATTTTCAGTTTAATGGGTTATTTTGGTGTAGAAAGGGCTTTAGTTTGTCTGAGGAATGAGAAAATAATCATCTGAGGCATAAGAACTGTGTAGAGTTGCTTTGGATTTCAAATAAGATTGTTTTTTTTGCAGAACCAAAAACCTGTCCTACATATTCTGCCATTTCTGCTTTCTGAATTTATTTTTAAAATTCTAAAGAGGTACAACTTAGATCAGATTTAAATTGCATTTAAAGTCTGTGGGGGAATTAGGCATGATAAAAATTAATGAATTTAGTTACTACAGGTGTATTCTTTACTGAAATAAAGTACTTAAAATCAAGACTGCCCCAAAATATCTGTAGGTTATTTTATATATTCAACAGGATGCCAATGTCCATGCATTATTAAAATCTCTGAAGAAATAAATGAATTATGGAAACATAAGAAAATTTTAAGTAAGTCTCAGTAAGATATCTGGTTAAGATGGCTCTATAAATTTACACTTAAACATATAACTCCTTTCCCAAAAGCAGAGCAGTGGCAGATAAAATCAATTAGAAATAACTCAGCTCAAAAAAACAATATAAACTTCTCCCTATAGAAGTGGAACAGAAATGCAGAACAGTAGGTGAGCTGAAATGGAGCACTTTCTAGGCTCTGAGACAGGTTGATCAGAATCGTGGCTTGGGCAAGGTGAACAACGTTTAGAAATGCTTTGGGTGAGATTTCAAACAGAAGTCAGTCTTACTATCTGAAGCCAGGACTTGAAACTAGGACTCTCTTCAAACCTATCAGAAAAAGAGGACAAAGAGAAATGCTGTTGACAACCGGGAAAAATCAACAAGCAAACACTTATTTGTTCCAAATAAAATAAATTTTAGGAGATATTTTGATAGTTTTTAAAAGTAAGATGCTTATGATGCTCAGTTCAGATTTTTCAACAGGGAAAAGAAATTGCAAATAAAATGTGGAGAAATGAAGAATGAGAAAAGTGGGTAAATGAAAACCTTGTTAGAAACCTTGGGAATGTAAAAATGAACTTAAAAGCCTCAATAAATTGTATAAATGCTGAAATCATCACAAAGATAGAACTAGTGAATATCAAGAACTGATGAATTCACTTTAAGTGCATGACAGAGAGAGAAATAAAATCAAGAGCAATTAAGAGCCAGAGGATATTCTAAGAGGCTCTAACATAAGTTCAAATTGATTTCTAAATAAAAAGAAGGAAGGAATTACAAATAGACAATATGTGAAGATAATAGCTGAGACATTCAATAATTGAAGAAATCCATGGGAAATGCTGTTGACAACCCAGAAAATCAATAAGCAAAACACTTACTGGTTCCAAATAAAATTAATTTTAGGGTGCATTTTGACAGTCTTAAAGGAATATGCTTTCATATCATAAACACATTCTGACTGCCAAAAGTTACATATAAAAATAAATTCTACATCTAGACATGTACTGTAAAATTGGAGAACATTAAGGAAAGGAGAAAAATCTTAAACTACTGAAGGGAAAAGACTATTTATCTACTAAGAATAATTCTGAAACTGGGAAAATCTTCATGCAGCAACAAAAGAAGCCAGAAGACAATTTAATAATATTCAATAATATTATCTAAGTGTTGAAGGAAATAACTTGTAACCTAAAACTTTTCACCCAGCTAAAAAATCACTTAAGAATAACAATAACACATATCAATTAAAATGGCAAAGATTAAAGGTAAAGATAATATCTTAGAAGCAGCAAGAGAAGGGCAGACAGTGAACTACAAGAGAAAGCCCATAAAGCTATTAGGAGAAACTATAGGCCAGAAGACACGAAATATTCAAAGTTCTGAAAGGGAAGAAAGATCTACAACCAATGATACTATGCCCAGTAAGATTATCATTCAGAATTGAAGGAGAGATTGAAAAATTATTTTCCATTTAAACAAATAATAAAAGAATTCACTACTACTATACTAGCCTTACAGACTATGTTAAAGGGACTTCTTTATATGGAAATGGTTATAAATTTAAATGTTTTCATCAGTGAAAACAAACCTACAGTAAAGGTAGCTGACCAAATACTTACAAAGAAAGTATGAAATTCAAAAGACAAGAGTAGTAAAATTCACTATACACAACATTAATCAAGGGATACACATAAAAAAGATGTAAATACTGACATCATATCCATAAAATATGGAGGGGAAACTAATAATAAAAAAGTAGTACTTTGATAATGTGTTCAAAACATAGGCATATTTATATATACAAGAAGCTATACATGAACTTTATGGTAACCCCAAACCAAAAACCTATAACAGATATACAACAAATAAAGAAAAAGGAATCTAAACATAAAACTAGAAAATCATCATATCACAAGGGAAGAGAGCAAAAGAATAAGAAAGGAACAGAGAAGTACAAAACAACCAAAAAAACAATTAACAAAATGTCAATAAGTGCATCCTTATCAATTATACTTTAAATATAAGTGACTAAATGCTCCATTCTAAAACATAGGGTGGCTGAATGGACAAAGAAAGAAGACGTGCCTATATGCTGCCTATAAGAGATGCATTTGAGACCCTAAAAATACATATAGTGAAGAGATGGAGAAAGATATTCCACACAAATAGAAGTGAGAAAAAAGCAGCGGTAGCAATACTTATATCAGATAAAATGGACTTCAAAACAATGAAACTAAAGAAACAAAGAAGGTCATTACATAATGATAAAGGGGTCAGTCCAACAAAAGGATATAACAATTGCAAATATGTATACATCTAACATAAGTGAATCTAAACATACAAAGCAAATACCAGCAGACCTAGAGGGGGAAACTGACAGCAAAACAATTAAGTAAGGGACTTAACATCCACTTACATCAATGGATAGATCTGAGTAGACAGAAAATCAATAAGGAAACAGTAGTCTGATATATATACCAGATAAACTTAGCAGATATATAAAGAACATTCCACCCCAAATCGAAAGAATACATATTTTTCTCAAATATACAGGAAATATTAGCCAGCATAGTTCACATATTAGGGCACAAAACAGTCTCAATCAATTTAAGAAGATTGAAATTGTATCAAGCATCTTTTTTGACCACAATGGTATGAAACTAGAAATCAAGTACAAGAAGAAAACTGGAAAAAACACAAACACATGGAGGCTAAACAATCTTAATAATCAATGGATCAATGAAGAGATTAAAGAAGAAATCAAACAATACATTGAGACAATGAAACAAATACAATGACTCAAAATATGTGAGATGCAGCAAAAGCAGTTCTAAGAGGGAAGTTCATAGCAATACAGGCCTACCTCAAGAAACAAGAACAAGCTCAGATAAACAATCTAACCTTATAACTAAAAGAACTATAAAAAGAAGAACAAAACCCAAGTTTAGTAGAGGAGGGACATAATAAAGATCAGAGCAAAAACAAATGAAGTATAGATTAAGAAAACAATAGAAAAAATCAATGAAACTAAGAGCTGATTCTTTGAGAAGATCAACAAAATAGACAAACTTAGAACCTTGGCAGAACATTTCTACTAACTGAAGGTATTGATACCTAAGCCATTTTAAACGATTAATTTAAAAGTTTTGGACAACTAATACTACTATCATCCCAATATGAAATAGTGTGGTGATTGAGAGAAGAGGCAAATATTTCAACATATTTTCTTGGAAAAACATAGTGGGAGACAAAGGGCTCCAGGGAAAAGCTGTAGTAACAGTAATTAGTTGTCTCACAAAACAGAATTTTGTTTTTTATATAACTGGAATGTCACCTGAATTTTTGGTTAAATGGAGACAAGTTATTTTCAAACATTTTCATTCATTAACTTGACCACATATATTACTAGATTTCTGTTGTAATGGAAATCATGTATGCATTTTGTTTTTTTCTTATATGTTAGAATAACCAATATTGGTGATTTGGCTACTCAAAGAATTAACATTTTCTGGTAACAGGAGAAACTCAGTCATGGGTTTTTTTCTTGAACATGAAGAATTTTATTCCATTTTCTCTACCTACTATTATATTATGTAAGCTGTGTAGTCTCCTATCAAATAAAAATAACCCCCAGGGGCATTACTGTTCCAATTTAAATGATTTTTTTATAAGTTTACAACAAAAATGTATAGTTCACTTTAATTTTCTCATTTCTTCTATAAAAAGTATGCAGTTCATTTACATGGTATATCTATTTTATGTATAGGAGGTAGGAAGAGAAAGTCTCACTTTTTGAATTCTTTATTCTTGATGAAACTAAGTGTAGTAAAATAAAGCTTAATATAAATAATAAAATAAAACTCAGCATAGTAGAACAAAACTTATTTTGTTCATCACAATCTAAAATAGCATTCCAGTTTATTAATGATTGTATTACGTTCTTAAGACATATAACATTTGCAACCAGAAAAGAAAAACAAAAAGTACAAATGAAAAAAAGATTAGGAATTTCTAGAGCAGCTATTATAAATTCCATATTATGTGCTCAGGTTAGTTAAATACATTTTAATTTAGAGCCTACTATCAATGTAGATAAATAGGTTTCTACTGCCAGAGAACATACTGTTCTATGGGACACAAGCAACAAACATGAATCTGTGTATGATACATGCTACACCAGTGTTATAATCAAAGAGTTGTAGGGACCTAGAGAAGGGATTGTTTAATTTAATTACTTACAGGACTTAGGGAAGAGTTTATTGAACATAAGGGGTAGGGGGAACTGAGTTGCAACTTGAAGAATAAGTATGATTTTACTTAGGAAAAGGCAGTCTAGGTAAATAGAGCATTCCAAGAACAAAGCATTAGGTCTGAAAGTGCACGGTGTGATTTGAAAGCCCTGTAAAGTACTCTGCTCCTATTACAGGGTTTAGTACATTGAACTTATCCCTTTATCTGTTTCCTTTTTTGAAAAGAGGATGTCATCTTTCTATCTCCAGTGCTAATGCACTAATTGGCCTGATGCAGACATTCAGCACGTGTTTCTTCAGTGAATTAATATCCTGGCTGGCATATGGAATGAATGGAAGAACATGTGGTCGGAGATAGTGCTACAGTGGTAGATGAGATTACTGTTCAAAGCCTTTTAGGAAATGTGGATGATCAAAAGTTTTTGAATATTCATGTTATTTTCTGGAAAGATAAATCTGGAGGAGTGTGGAGGCACGATAACCAGATAGGTAGCAATGACTGACTTTTTCCTGCATTAAGGAGACATTTATTAAACTTATCTTTTTGGAAGGTAATACGCTATGTGATTCATTGTTTTTGCTCTGCAAAAATCTTGCACTGTTAGAGAAAGGAACTACTATTCACAAATTTTAAAGACAGGTAAATTATGATAGGTGCTTTGAAAATTTTAAAAGAGCAAGAACTTGCTTCTAGCAAGTAATCAGGGAAGATTTTTGGAAAAAGTGACAATTAAATTAAAAGGTAATTAATATTACTGTTTTACCAAATTGAGATGATTTTCATGATTTTCTTTAATTGAATCTCAATTAGTTAGCAAAGATACTGTTTTATACAAGTTCACATCCCAGACTTAAATGTTTATAACACTAAGAAGCTCGATTTCCGATGTAAGAACACTGCTGCTCATAAATAATAATTTGTTATTAATTATGGAGCACCTACTCTGTGCCACACCCTTTACTGCAGCCCATGTGTGTGTGTGTACGTGCATGCACACTCATGTATAGTAGCTCTGCAAGGTTATGGTTCAGCACCAATTTACTGATGTGGAAATAGGACATAAGGGATAGTTACTGTGTCCCAAGTTACACTTCTAGAGCTTAGCAAAGCCAGAATTCAATCCAAACCTATCTGAATCTATAGCCCACATTCTTAAAACCCTACTAACCTAATTACTAAGTACTATGTGCAGAGTTTTATCAAGAATAAGTATTATAAAGAAATGTGCTGCTGAATTGTAATTTCAACCATCACTTAATTTAAAAGTGAAAGTGATAGTGAAATACTATACTATATCATCATTGCCTCTTGGGGGGGGGAAACAAGATTTTTTTATAATTTTGACCTAATTAGAATAGTTGGGCCTTCTAAAGATAGAGACTGCCTCAATATCCCTAAAGGTGCATAAAAGTACATTTAACATTTGGAAATAAAATCCAGAAGCTTAATACTGAAGTAATTCCCTTGGGACCATGAATTAGTAGCAATGATTAGGTTTCAAAAAACCATTCAGTCCTTTGGTACTATATTTTAGACAAATTTGAACGTAGCATGATCCTAGTATTAACTGACATAGGATCTTTAAACTGCTAATACATGGAAATACAAGTAAGAAACGAGTATGGATTTTATTGTCATATATGCCCTTGAAAAAAAAAGATAACTGGAAACCTGAAGTTTCTAGAGAAAATACTTTTAAGGAGTTAGAACTGCAAGAATCAATTGTTTGAGTTTCTTAAAATTTTGAAAGGTCTGAGTCCAGGTCTCTGCCTACAAAACAAAATGCCATATGTGTAAAACTACACTTTAGAATCATGCATGATAGGAATTATAAATATTTTAATGAACACAAATGTTAACATGGTGATTTATAACCTTAGGTAAAACCTAGAATTGAAATT
Source organism: Manis javanica (assembly GCF_040802235.1). Taxonomy (NCBI): domain Eukaryota; kingdom Metazoa; phylum Chordata; class Mammalia; order Pholidota; family Manidae; genus Manis; species Manis javanica. Next base: position 60,441,574 of record NC_133169.1, on the reverse strand, counting down.
AAGTCCAGTTAATATTAAACGTACTAATACTAGCATCCTACCTATACTATTTCATTTAGAATCCATTTTTTAGGCAGCATTTCAAAGGAATGAACATTGCATGTTAGAAAGCCCATTCATTTTTAGACTGTTTCAGTACAATGCACATTCTTCAAATTCTTTTCAAAACTGAACACCAAACGCTTGTGTACATAAGAAAAAGTAATAAAGTCCCACAGCTTACGTACTCTCAGGAGGGCCTTCATGGCTGCTAAGGAGGAGGGGGAGGAGGAGAAAGTGGTGGTGGAGGAGGAGGATGTGGTGGTGGAGGAGGAGGAGGTGGTGGTGGAGGAGGAGGAAGGGGAGGATGGGGAGGGGGAGGAGGAGGACGGGGAGGAGGGGGAGGGGAATGTGAAAGAGGAGAAGGAGGAAGAGGAGGGGAAGGAGGAGGATGTGGAGGAGGAGGATGTGGAGGAGGAGGTGGAGGAGGAGGAGGAGGATGTGGAGGAGGAGGATGTGGAGGAGTTGGAGGAGGTGGTGGTGGTGGAGGAGGAGGAGGAGGAGGAGGAAGTGGTGGTGGAGGAGGAGGAGGAGGAAGTGGTGGTGGAGGTGGAGGTGGAGGAGGAGGAGGAGGAGGAGGAGGAGGAGGAAGAGGAAGTGGTGGTGGAGGAGGAGGAGGTGGAGGAGGAGCAGAAGGAGGAAGAGGATGTGTAGGTGGAGGAGGAGATGGAGGAGGAGGAGGAGTAGGTGGTGGTGGAGGAGGAGCAGGAGGCAGATTAGGAGGAGGCGGAGGAGGAGGAGGAGGGTAGCAATTGCCAATTAATAGCTTTCTCATGAAAATGGTGGCTGGGAGGAAGAATGAGCATCATTCTCCTGAGACAGTGGCCACCAGACACACGGCAGACATGCAGTTCACAGCAGCTTGCCAGTCCTGAGGACCAGCTGCTTTGTAACTTCAGGCTGAGGTCATTGGAGGTGGCTCTCCTGAGAGCTCTACTTCCCCAATTCTGTCACCATAAGCTTCCAACTGTTACATTAAAGCCCTTGATACCTGGGCTGCATAGATAAGGTTCTGTTTCCCTGACCAAATATGGAATGCATGCATTTTGCATATAACATTTTATTTTATCATAATCTCTCTTAGTCTTTTGAGAGTTGAGAAAAAGTGAGGCATAAAGAATTAGTTGCTCTAGATCTGATCCCTCAAGCCTGTTCTGCTTCTGATTAAATTGGAGGAGTGTTTTGGAAAAGAATGCTGGAGCTTTGGGGTTCCATTAGAAATGAGGCATAATCTAGCAATATCATTGACAATGCATGGGTACAAAAGCAGGTGGCGTATGTATTCATTAGTCATGTGCTAAAACATGAAGGGAATGATAAAAGTACAACTCTGGTTTAGCCACAGTGATCCAGGCTGGTACTTCAGAAAGTCACACTTTCATTGGGCAATTGTTGAGCCTTCTGCACAAATCAGGATTACAGGTGTAGTCTTATATGTTCAACATGGTAAATTAGCTATATCATTATGCTTTATTTTTGTATTTCTAAAGGTCTCCCAATCATTTTTTATTGCCCATTCAATTACTATAAATTCTTGATGGGTAAATACTCTACTTCTAAAAGAATTTTATATTAACATACCCTTTTCTGGGCTTACTCAGACAAAATATAGGCTTTCCCTAAAAGCCTTTGGTCATTTAGCCAAATGTATCATTCATCCTGTGGTGCTAAGTAACCTTGCAGAGAAGCCTACCTCATATATACGATCAGTAATAACTGTAATGTACTCTTACAGGCAAGACTTGTTACTTCCTGTGTGAAAGACTAAAAAACAGTAAAAAGAATAGTGTTACTGTTACCCGGCACCTGTATTCCTGCTTTACAAGCAATATGCAACTGAATGTGGATTTAACTTCTCTATTCTATAAATCTCTACTTCTTTCAGAATGGCCATCTGAAGGAAACGGCAAATCAGAAGAGTCTAGTAAATGTGCATTTTAAATATAAAACAGGCATTATTAGATCTACCATGTGTCTGATCTTTGTTCTTGGTTCATTGGGCCACAATTCATGTCAAATCATTAATCTTATTTTTATTTCAAGACTACAATTGATGCACTTTCACCGTTAGAGCAAGTGATTAATAGGTGTCCTTAGCTCCTGATAAATGGTTTGGGAATATAAAAGTGGAACGAAACAAACAAGCGCCATAGTGTATGCAGCCAGCCATCCTGAAGCAGAGCTGCGGTCATTCACCTATTTCTGGGAAGGAAGGCAGCAATCTGATAAGAGTATTTCTATCCTTCTCCACTCTAGGATTCTTACTGACAAGTGAATTTATATTCTTAACTTATTTTCTGGTAATGTAATGGATCTGCACTATATTTTAAACAGACTAATCTCCGAGGTTTTTAAAATTGCTTTCTCTCGGTGTCTAATTTAAGGTTAATGGGTGTTTTGGTTCAGTGGGGTGTGAGCTCTCTTGTCTGTCATTCCCATTTCACCAGCAGAACTTTTGGACCATAATTTCCCAGTGATTATGACCTGCGTATGTGCACTCAGCAGGCCACTGAACTGCCTGCGATCTGTACCATTTCTCAAGCTGCCCATTAGGTTGTTAAGGGAACTGAAAACATCAGCTCAGTCCAATTTGGTATTTTTCATGTTTTCCTCACTTGATCATGTTAATTTCCCTGTTTTGCATTCAGTTGTCTGTTCGCTGGAGGAAAACACCAGTGTATCAGTGTTATCATAGTTCCTTCAGCTGCCTAAAAGTCTGGCACTGCCTTTTAATCTGACCTTGATAAACAGATTACTAAAATGTGCACAGTGAGAGATGTAACTGGTCTCCAGAAGCTAGGTACTGGTCTCAGTAGCATGGAAACAATGAAAATAGAGTCATTTTTCCTTTTCACCAACCAAAATTATGCCCATGTATTTCCACTATCACTATCTACTGAGTGGAAATACATACTACTACATACTACATACTAATACTACAAATATTAGTAATCAATACAATATTCCTGAGAACTTTGGTTCTATCTTCACAGATAAAACTGAGAAGGCTGAGCAATTACCAAATGAATTTTATCCACAAAGACACGTACCTAGAAAAATATGGCTAAAGCAAAACCCTGTCCTCGATTTAAAAAATCCTGTCTTCAATCTTTTTTAAACTTAAAAAAAAAAAAGTTACTAATTCAACAAATATTTAATGGGTACTTAATCTGTTACAGGCTTTCAGATATTCCAAAGATTAAAAACACCCTCAGGGAGTTCTAGAAAGGGGGGCTCACAAGGAATTCAATCCCACACTCCATCTTCAACCGTGATCTGCCTACCAAATCTCAATTTGGTGGCCTAAAATATCAGAGGAAAAACAAATTATAATATTGGAAGGGTGATACCTTTCTGAAGAGTACATGATGCGAGCTACATAAATTATGAAACACTCTCCTGTCTTCGGTTAAGTGTAAAACCATGTAGGCTTTTCAAGATAGAAAAATTGATTCAAAGTTTAAGACTAGAACCTTTATGAAAGACGTGTCACTATATCATCTGGGTCAAAGATACTGTACCCCATCCCAAGCAACTTCTTCCTGTATATTTTAGTAAAGACAGAAAAGCTCAAACTCAGGCTTTGCTAAAGACAATGACAAGGTGTCCAGAGTGTATACAGAAGAAGAAACTAAACAGCTACAAGCCCTTCTGAGACACCTTGCTTCTATGGGAATATCCTGTATACTAACATCTAGGTTCCTCCTTTTACTGATAAACAGACTGGATCTCCAAAAGGAGACTGTAGCAAGAGATAAACTGAAGACATTCACTTACTAAGAGTTTGCTCATGGTATATTCATGCATTGGACAAATGTTCAATAAATATGTCTTGAGTAGCTATGGTGTGCTAGGCATATGGCATTTGCCAAGGATCCCTTATGTGCCACATACTGCATCAGTGCCAGTGATGTGTCTATGTCCCTGAGAAGGAAAAGGAAAATCCTAGAGAGAACTTCAGATCTCTTTTCTTCCCCAACCCACTGTTTAGGAAAGCCACACAAGTCTTCTTGGGGCAAGCCTTCCAAATCTTCTACAGGAACAACCTTCCCATTATGAAAATTACGTATTTAGGAAATTAAACTCTTTTTGGCTTGTAAACCACTGTTAAAGAAATGAAAAACACCCAAACCTAAGGCAAACAATAGATGACATCTACAAATAGAGAGATTTCTAGCCAAGGATATTTAGGAGAAACCACAGAGCAGGTAACGTTTTGATCACCTTTCTTTGTTTCTACAGTGCCGGAAACTTGTAGAGAAAAGACTTTACTTGAAAAAGAGAAAGGCTGTGAGTTATTTCATTTCAATGAAATACCGTTTTACCTGATTATTTCTTTTTCTTTCAGTATGAAGCAACAGCAATTTAACATAGTAGGCTGTTAATCCCTGAAGAAACAGATACAGAAATCATAAGGAAAACCACTCTGGAATTTGCAGGGAGCAATGAAATAGATCCCAAGACCAGTAAGAGAGCTCAGCTAAAAGTAACTTACCTAAAATATATACCAAGTAACACAGAAGAGGATCCGGGCTTAATTAAAAGCAAATACCCAGTTTCCTTTTCCTACTTTTCTGTATTTGTCTCTTCACTTGGCTGTAGTTTCAAAGTTTTTTCTGTTTCTTCCCATAAAGATTTCTTTTCTTTCTCCCTCTTTTTCAGAGTTCATCATGAGTTTAGAGGCTACTAAAGAGAGCTTCACTCCATTGAAAAATTAAACCGACTCCCTGCTTCTCAAATATTTGTTAAGAAATTTTGCCTGTGTTCAGTATACAAAATACTATTTTTTTTGTTGGGGGGACCTGATATAGGGGAGAGCATAGTAAACATAATATTCTTCATGTAAGTGTAGATTAAAGATTAAACAAAAAAAAAAGAAAGAAAGAAAGAAAAGGAGGATTACTCCTTGATAGGATAAAACTATTGGTAAATCAAAAATCAACGCACGCTTTAAATATCCTTAATGTTGATCACTTAAAGGGTGTCAGATGATCGGCTATGGAGGTACTCTTTTCTGATAATATTCCTTTCTCTTAATAAAAATTTTAAAAAAAGCAGTTCCTGTGTGCTGACCTCCAATGAGTTCTGCACAGTGGTATAGAGGGCATGTCAAAGTGTGGGCAAAGGGTCTGTTTGTTTCTATGCAGAAGATCAAGGCCTAGCTTGGCTACCCAGAAAATGAACTAAGATATGATACGAGGAGGAGCTTCCAGCATCAGCACTCTCTGGAGGACTTGTGCCAGGGGGATGATTATCAAAAAGCCTCCACAGGGATCTGGGCGATGCTGCGGTTGTGGCTGCATCCACCCCACCATTTCCTGGACTTGCCATTGGAATGAAGAGGGAGATGTCTAGGCTGGCATGTGCATACAGTGAGACAACGAAGTTGACCGGATCTGTACTGTTGGAACTCAACCAGGAGTTGGGAGGGGTGCAAGTTGTAGCACTCCAAAATCTCATGACTATAGACTATCTATGGTTAAAAGAACATATGGGATGCGAACAGATCCCAGAAATGGGTTGCTTTAATTTGTCTGATTTCTCTCAGACTGTTCAAGTACAGTTGGTCAATATCCATCATATCATAGACAAATTTTCACAAATGCCTAGGGTGCTAAATGGTTTTCTTGGCTTCACTGGAGATGGATGGTAATTATAGATTTGCTTTGTTTATGTCACCGTATTCCTATTATGTTAATATGTGAGCGCAAATTAGTTGGTAGTTTAAAACCTATACATGCTTAAGGTACCTCTACAAGAAGATATGTCAAAGAAATAATCAATCCTCCCATGTTTTCTTCCATATGCTACCTCTATAGCTTTTCTTCTTCCTTCCTAATTACAACCCTTAAATAGAATTCGTGCCTCATATCGAATTTACCGAGTATCATAATTCCTCCAGGTGGTAAAGATACCTCGAGACAAGTGCTGGGCATAGAAGCCACAGGGCATAAATCTGCAAAGAAGTAAAAAGCTAACCTTTTCAAACAATATGGCTTCTCTCTCACTTACCAACTTTACATTTCCCTGTATGGCCCCAGAAGATGACTGGTTAGCCAGAGACAGGTAAGATTCCTCAAGGGAGGAACAAACTAAGACAGGCACAGTCGCAGGGGGGCCATCAGGTGAGAAATTGGGGAACAACAGAGGTGAGGCTCAGAACCTCACCCCCCCTGTTTGGAGAGAAATCTTCTGCAGCCGTGGATGTTTTGCTGCCCTTATCTAGCTTGGATTAATACTTAGTCCATAGGCACACACCTGATCATCTGATCATCTACATTTGCCCTCTTACAGCACTAAACTATGTTTTCTACCTTTATCTTGCATCTACCTACCACTTCAGCATTTTATTAAAAATAATAATAATAATAATAATAAAGGGAGAAATGTGGGATCAACATATAAATCAAGTATAAAAATCAAATGAATATTCATATTTGACCTGATTGTTTATAGTTCATAATGCGTGATCAAAACCGAAAGTTTCTGTGATGAATGCCCTTGCACTGTTCACCATGTAAGAATTTATTCACTATGTAAGAATTCGTTCACCATGTAAGAACTTGTTTGTTATGCTTCAGAAGATTGGAGACTGATGAGGATTAGGCTTGAGATGGATTAATGATTGTACATTGAGCATTGACCCCCCCATACTGAATTTTATTGTTGTTAACAACCATTTGATCAATAAATATGAGATGCCCTCTCAAAAAAAAATCCTATTTTTTATGATCATATTACACCAATTATACAGTTCCCAACTGAAATTTTTAAATGCTTTGGGGCAACCATTTTTCCCATTCCATGTAACAGGATATAGGTTTAAGATTCAGAAACTTAACAGGTACTTGGAACAAAATCGAAGAAGTAAGCATTCCTTGTGATTCAAAGTCATATCCTTTTTCTTAAAATATTTAATTCATTTGAAGGTATGTAAATAGCCCACATTTCATATTATATAAAGTAGTGAAATATTATGTAACTCTCCTATCATCTGTCTATATTGAATTTTTGCTATTTATAACTACTAATGACATTTTTGCCAATGTAAAACGATTTTAAGGAATGTTCACTGAATTCACATATCTACTGGACATCTGCTTTGCATCATTGATGTCCTCTGTTATTATCAATCTCTGAAGTGCATTTTAGCCAGCACTATTGTCTGTTGTAAATAAGAAGAATGTGGCGCCCGTACTGGGAGCAGTAAATGTTCCCAATTATTGACATTTTAGTAGCCGAAAGAGCACACCCTGAATTTGCCTCTTCCAAAGCTCATACTGCAGAATGGCATGCGGTGACTGAGGAGTATCCTTCCAGTGGTGAGGTATCTCCTGGCCACAAAATCTAACACTGTAGGAGAATGGCAGACCTGCTTGGTGGGCAGCCGACGGATCTACCTGTCTGTCTTCATAAGGCTTGGTGCCTCCACAGAAGAGTGCCTACAGCGATTTCCTGGTCTCAGTCTTCTAGAGAAAGTTTTTTTTACCAAAAACACGTGTACTGCTTGTGAAGGGCCCTCTCTGAGAGATAAGCACTGGGTCAATTGTTGAAAGTGATGCTGAATTGGTTTACTGAGGGACAAAATACAAAGAATAAGAGGCATATTTTAGCCAGAACAAAGGGAGAAAAGGAACGGGGGAGTGAGGCAGGAAATGAAGGAAAGCAATGTTAAGGGGTGGAATTTTCCCTATCTGCCTACCACTGATAATAGGGGCAGCTGATTGCTCAGACATGACAGACGTTCTCAGAGAAGCCACACCAATTGCTGTGTGTCAACACAGTCTATCTGTGGGAAAGGAGGACAAAGAATCTATGTGTCAGCTCCTTTCATTCACTACTTCCCACTGATCCATACACTTATATCCATACACTTGCCCCTATTTGTCTCTGGGCTGCTCTGGGTAACAGCCGAGTAGCCAGAGCCCCCAGCCCAGCCAGATCTCTAGTTTGCTCAATGGGCAGGTGCCATGACCTAGACCGTGTGGATATTTCTAAACCTGCCTCCATATCTGCAAAAATTGTGCAGCCACTGCACAAAAATTGTGTACCAGCAAGCCTGTGTTCAGAGTAGCACAGAACTTGGCCCTGGACCAAGCTTAGGTCCCTTTTTTATTCTCATCTAGGATCCTGACTTGGATGATAAATGAGAGGATCACCTTGCTCATAGGACAGGGACCATGTCTTATTCAATATTGAAAGTATGTTAGTACCTAGTGTCATAATACTTGTTCACAAGGGTTTAAATACTTTTTTAAAGGAAATAGTGACAGGACTGAAGAATTTGAACAATTTGGAATGTTATAAAGAGGAAACAGATTGATGACATTTGCTAAATTAAAAAATGTAATTGTTTTCATAGGATCCCATGGGCAGGAGGTAAAATTATTAAAATTTAAACACATTTCAGTATGCAAACTTCCATTTTTTGGTGACTGAGAACACTGCAAGAGGGAAATAATATTAGTTGATAAATAAACAATAATAGCTACAATTTACTCAGTGGTCACTCTGTGTCAGACAGTGAGAGTTTCACATGGGTCATGTCATGCTAGCAGACATTAGTGTGTACCCAGTAAATATGTCTTTGATTTTGTGTAGAATGGAAATATGTCCATCCAAAAAATCCCCTAATTTTCTTGCTTTCACTGCAGCAACGTGTTGTCATGAGATGCAGTAACAGCCTCGGAAACGTATTGGGAACCTGATGAAAAGATTTCCAAAATAGGAAGTGCTACCTCCTTCTCTTTCAACTTGCGGCAACCTTACAACTATAAATAAGAAAATCACATGTGAGTAGCTTCCCAGTCCTGTGCTGCCAAATTCTAGGCTTCTTATCATGAGTGGGGGATAAATTCCTAACTGTCCAAGCCACTGTTAATTGCATTACTGTTACATACACAATTTCCAACCAGTATATTATTTAATTCCCTCAATATCCCTATAGAGTATTAGGTTGAATCCCATGAAATTTTGACCTCTAAAAGTGGCAGTTTCATCCATTCATGTTCATAATTTATTGAACAAATATTCATTGAATGCCTACTATGTGCCTAGCACTCACACATGATAGCAAACTAGAAAAGCAGTGCCCCTTATTTTCAAATGTATTACCCAAAATGCTACTGGTTAGCCCCCAGATTCAAACTAAATTACAGAACTAGTTAATCAAATTAAAAGAATAACTGAATATGAGTCAGATGGGACAGAATGAAAATTATATAGATATGTTAATTTAAACCAGATCATTTCCTTTTGACGTCAATATGGAGGAAACTGAAATTCAGTATCCTGTATGGTGGCTGCTACAGAGTTCAGAAGATAAGAACGCTATGAAGAGAGGGGAAATGGAATAGGGCAAGTCCTCCAACAGCCTGCAGTTTAGAATGAAGAGGCCAAATTGGAGGATCTATTGGTGAGCTGTTTTAGTTCCTCTACAATTTCTCTTTAAAAATGTGGGTTGTTCACTTTAGACTTTGGACATCACTTCAATCTGATTTCACATCCAAGTGATTTTTTTTTTTAATCGCCAAGAACAACCAGACCTGGCAGGAAGCCCTGACACACGAATGTTAGCCCCCAAACAGGACCAAATGTGTCTTCTAAGAGCTGTGGTCAGACACTCTACTGAGGTTCTGATGGGGAAAAGTAACAACTCTTAACTTCTTGAGATCTGAAAAGCAGAACAAAACCCCGAAAGAGAGTTGCTTTAGTTGATTTTTAAAATTCTTTTAAGTTGGAGGAATTTCTATTTTATATTTCTCTTAATGCTCCTCCTTTATGAAATCTTTATTTGGAAAACAAAGTGCACTTACCCAACATCTATACAGAAAGGATGCTCTAATGGTTCGTGGGATCCAGCCATCATGTTAAAATTTATGGATTATACCATTTAACTTGAAAGCTGGAGATCAGTTTTGCCTTGAGAGACTTTGATAAGGATTATCTGAGGATTATTCTAGATGATCATATATGGTTTTATCTTTACACCTAGAGGAACTGGAAAAAAATAAATCAAAGGTGAGAATATTGAAGGTTTAGTAACATTTGGATAAAATTCTCACATATATTTATGGTTTATGTCTATCAGTTTGCTAATCTCAAACACTAGCACATGGTAAGAGTCCATAGTAGATAAGATAGATGTTGGAAGGCCTCTCCCCCAGGCATTCTTTAAGTGCTCCCTGGTTTTGTTGAGGTTATTAGCTCATCAGAAAAGCACTAATCTTTTCTGAGAAGAGCTAAAGGTGGTTCTGGGTCCTGGTCTGCCTGACACCATCTTCTCTAAAACAAAACACCTATCCTGCATGCCGGGACCCAAGAAATCCTCTTTGTCAGGCTGCACTGCTGTTATAAGCATGGAACTATCATAGGAATAAGAGATAAAAGCAACCACAAATAATCATGCATTAAGGAAAGTAATTTCTTTTTAAAAAATAATTAAATCTTAAAATTCCTTAAAGAACAGTAACCACAAATAAAGGCTCCTTGATTTGATGAAGAATCAGCTCCAACTCATGGACAAACACTGTTCCAACAATCGACCAGGCATTCCACTGAAAATAAGTACTGGAATTTACCACAAACAGAAAAAGAAAACTCCTTAGAGCAAATAAAAATCTGGGCCTATTTTCATAATGAAAATAAGGGAAGTCAATGATCAAATGAATTTAATTTTGAATTCTCAATATTATGAGTTTAAAAATGATACATTTATTTTTAATTGTATGGGAAACATGCTCACCATAGATAAATTGGAATCCATCGAAACAAAGAAATTAGAGAGTGCCCATAAACCAGTAATCAATAATGCTTAGTGTTAAGAGCTTTTGCTATGTATGCATCCATATGTATACATATTTTCTTTTTCTTGGATGTTTCTATATACTTAATAAAACTTGTGCATATATTTAATGTAAAAGCTCACACTGCATTTTTGTCTTTTTTTTAACATAATGTCATTTTGGCGCAATTTCCAACATCTAAGCCAATTTTTTCAGAAGCATAATTTTGATATTACAGAATGTGGTAGACAGACTTTAAGGGTAACCAGCATTACCCCCACCTCCTGGTGTCCACAGTGTGTGTACCCTTTCAGTTTGTGTGGGACCTATGACTTGCTTTGGATGAATAGACTATAGTAAAGTTGACAGGGTGCAAGAAGTTACTCATGTGTGAACGTTATGTTAGATAAGATGGCAGCACCCATTCATCAGGTATCTCTGTCCTTTGCTGGCTTTGAGAAAGTGCACAGTTGTGCTGGGAGTCCCATGTGGTAAAGAATCACAGATGGACACTGCTTGCTGAGGACAAAACTCCAGGGGACAGTCAGCAAGAAAATAAGACACTTTGTCCCAGAGCGATTCTGCCAATAGCCTGCATGAGCTCAGAGGCAGATCCTTACCCAGTCAAGCCTCAGATCACACCACAGACCCTCCTGGTGACCCTCCTTGACTCCACCCCTCTGATATCCCAAGCAAAAGACCCAGCTAAAACCATGCCAAGATGCCAAAGCCACAGAAATCGTGAGACAGTCAAACGTACACCTTTTTAAGCCACTAAATTTGTGGGATTGTTACATAGCACTAGATATACACCAAGTATTTTACCCTATGAATACGCTATGATTTATTTGGCCAAGTCCTCATTGGACAGTTAATTTTTAAATTTTCATTAAATATCTGGGCTAGCCGTGCTTGAACACACCAATCTTTTATTAACAAGTGACTAATTTTGTGTGCATTTATTTATGGATTTATAATTACACACTGGACCCTGATATGTTCACTCAGACATGTACTTCCTGGTTGCTGATGAGTACTCTCCAGGGCTTCTAAACTGATGGAAACATAACAAAAAACAAAATGTTTTGAACTTGGATAACATTGAGGCATGCCAGACAAAAGTTTGCTGACTGAATTGGGGATATCTGAGTACAAAATTATTCATGCTCACTAGACTCTCTGGTGACTTATTACCCAAAGTAAACAGATGTGTTTTACAAATAATTCCACATGAAATACACTTGAATTCAGTTTAATAGGGAACAGGGATTTTTTTCTTTCCTATAGGCTTAATTTGACCCAATTGATTATCATATTTCTCTTTCTAGTCTTATACTTTCTTCTTTAAAGATCTGGAAAAATTTGAAACTTCTTTGGGTACCCCAACTTATAAAATTAATTTCTAATTCCATAGAACAGATGTATAAAATGTGGCTCTGAATGCCAAATGGTTATGAACATTTTTAATGCAAATCACTAAGAGTTATGTATTTTAAACATTTGGCCAGAGAATTGTAGGTATTGACTATAATTACTGACCTAAATGAACCCAAATTAGTAGTATCCTACTGGAAAAGCCAGGGCTGCTTAAAGTACCATGATTTACTGGTGGGGTCTTGCATCCAAGCTTCTCCAAGTATTTGGAATTAGCTCTGGCTTATCCAAAGCCTGCGAGGGACAGATGGGTGATTAATGACTTAGAGGCGCTGTGAGGGCTGGGTAAGGGTCATCGTCTTAAGATTCTTGGCTTCATCTAATTCAGGCAGCTACCACTCAGCCTACATGGGGTGGGGTGAGTAGTGGCAGACCTTCAGATTTTTCAAGGCAAAGCTGGGAGACTTAGATTTTTCAATGAATTCTTGTTATTTCTAAGCATGTTACAAGCCAAATCAAACATGTCTGCATGCCTAGATTCAGCCAACAGGCTGACAGTTTGTGACCTGTTACTCTTAACATTTACTTTTTTAAGGATGACAACTGTATGCCTATTTAGTAACTGGAGAGGAAAAAGTAAAATTAAGTAAACTGGAAATTAATAGGAACAAACTTGCAAAAAGGGATTGGTAGTCAGGTATAAAGTCAATATATGAGTGTATGTACTTCCATTGGCCTCGTGTACTTTCCACAAGAGAGGAGAACGTTAGTGGAGGAGTCTGCCCAGAAGTTCACAATCAATTGAAATTTTAGGACGTGTGCCTGTGAACACTGTTATCAACATTTTTTGGGAGAACAAACGTTATAGGTAAATATGCAGAGAATTAATTATTTAAAACGGAGAAATGAAAGCAACAAATCATATGAAAAAAAGCTCTGTTGATGCTGTATCTGGTTGTCATGAGTGTAAGCAAACAATTAGCAGACTTTCAGTTCTGCTTTGCAAATACACAGTGTTTGATCACTGAAGTAGATTGCACTCTCTTTGGCAAAGCTCACTCTGCATCTTGAATTTCAAAAGCATTGCAGTAACCTTGTGAGCCAGCTTTCTTGAAAGAGTTCCCCCACGGTGGACATAAAAAATGCAAAGTATTTTATGAAAATATGCTCTCAGAGCTACACGATACTCCATCCAGCCAAACTAAAACTCTTCTGATATAAGCAGGTCAGCTTGCAATGTTCTTTTAATTTTAGCAGAGACCTTGCTTTTTACAACTTGCTACGATGTCTACAGACTTGAAAATTCACATCTTCATTTTAACTAGTCTGGGAAATTGGACAATCGCTTATGCAGTTCAAAATAGAGGACAGAACATTCAGAGGAGACTTTTTACCCCCAAGCCAGGTTTCACCTAGATAGGTCGGGCGCTTTCCATCTTCCTGAGGATTTAGTCCGCTTACAGAAAAGTGTGGAGCGTTTTTGCAAGGGTCTTGGGAGTCACACAGAAGAGGAAAAAGAAAGCATACACAAGGACTTGAAGCAGGAGGACATGCTGATTCCCAAAAAATAGTAGACAAGAGGGGAGTCCGGAGGAATGTGTAAGTGGGCTTGACACATGGGTCAGAAGCTAAATAGGTGGGAGAGGCTGTGAGCAGGGCATGAACTGGCTAAAAGCAGCCCCAGGAAAAGACAACAGATAAGAGGACAAGAGCCTTCAGAAGTGTAGCCGTGAGCCGTTATATAGCGGGTCCTAGAATGTCTTACCTTCTTGCCAACACTGTATATGTCAAAAGGTAGGAGTTGAATAGAAAGCTCACTGTCTACAAAGTAATCTCTGACTTCAGCTTTCAGGACAAACTAAGGTCCAAAATACATTCCAGGGGACCATACACGGTTTCTCTAAGTCAAGACTCTAGTGACAAATAAATATGGATAGCTGTAAATCACCCAAATCCCATAATCTGGTTCTATAACTGTGTTTTGGGACATGCCTCCTAAAGATGCAATTTTTTAACTTATATCAGTGAATTTCCTGTGTTTCTGAATATCTACTCTCAGAGGAAATTACAGGTATTTAATGAATTTGAATAAATCTTCCAAGATTTCCATTTTAATGATCAAAAGCATATTTTTTTTAAGGGAGAGGATCAAAACCTATATTAAGCCTGGAATCCAGATGATACTATTACCCACAGAGCAAAAATATTGGGATAATGCTATATATTTTATGTCCAGGTAAAAGTTAACCCACTAACACTTCCATCTCAGATAACGAATGCTTGCTAATGGGCAGAGCCTTCAAACGAACCTAATCAACCATGTATCTCAGAAGGAAGGTAAACAGATGCAACAGGTGAGTGTAGCCAGGATGCATTACATACGTAGCTCAGTCACCTTAGGTTGTTCAAATTATCCTGAAAATTCTCACCAAAGGATAAATCATTTCTAAATCAGTCCCTAAATTCAGATTTTTGCACACTGTAGGTAAACTCATAAAGTATACCTTATAAAGACATATAAATGTTTTTATCTTTGGATAATTTAACTTTCAGAAATAATCAGAATATAAAAGTATGATAAAAAATTTTTTATGAGAGTGGTTTTTTAAAACAAAACTAAGAATGAAAATTACCTGATTTCCCCCCAAAACAATAGGAGTAGATAATTCAATGAAATTTTACTGAATATTTAAGAAGATGCATATTATAATATATTATTTGGAACATAAGGCAGAAGGCAGAACTTTTAGAAAGGACTATTCTTATTTGTGTGAGAGAAAATAGTATTTTGCTGTATTTCTAGGTTTTCTATAATGGACCTATTAAAGAAAGAATATGTTTTTTTCTAACAGTAACAATAACAGAAACTATTATGATTAAGATAAAAAGATATTTTAAAAGAATAGTCCCTAGGGGTTGAAAAAGGTGCCTGGCAAAAAAATACTCTCCTGTATCTCCTTTTGTTCAAAGGTTAATACACTTTATATATTTCCAGTTAAAATTGTGGAGATTTCTGGCTCACTGCTGTCCACCATTAATCCCTTTGCATTCATAAATTACAGACTTATTTTCTTCAAATGCATTATGTTACTATTCTTGGAATTAAAATTAGAATCATCAGACAAATACAGCCACAGATTCCCGAAGACAAGGGTCTGTTACATTTGGAGAGATTCACAGATTTCTTTGAGCTCCTAGCGAAGCTTCCACAAACAGAATCAGTTGCTATTTTCTGTTTCTTCAGTTTTCAATACCAACATCTTTGTTCCCTGCCTGTATCTGAGTAAATCTCTGATTTTCTGTGAACTGAAGAAAAGAGGATTACCTCACAGGATTTTTACTGACTGCTTGTTTAACTTCAAGTCACAAACTTTTAAATTTATAAATTTTCCAATTTCTAAATTTCTTAGCAATATTTTTAATAGCATCTGATTAAGTCCACTATCTTCCTTTCCCCTGTTTTCTCTTTCTTCTATCAGAATCAATTTTATCAATGCCTCATCTTTTTTGTAGTCTATGGACAACTTTATTCCAATTTAAATAAAAATTAATCGTTTTTTCTTTGCAATATTTTTCATTTTATGTTTCCTTATTCCTGTTAGTCCCCTTTCCTCTCTGTTGACTAGTTTATTATTTTCTTGTCTCTTTTCCAGAAGCCCCACCAATCTTTTCTTACAGAGCAAGGTTTTAAAAAAATCAGCGACAATCGGACAACCTTGCCATGCAGGTATGCATGGGTTCGTCTCTCTTTATAAAGAATGGCAGTGACTCCTATGGATCAAAGACTATTTTCCAACAAATATTCTACACTTTCTCTTCCATTTGAACTTCACTAACCTTGGCAGAGAAGTGAATTCTGTTAACCATATACAGATGGTAGTAACATTTGACCTCTATCTTACTGGTGAGACTTGGAATAAGCAGCGCGTAGAGAAAAACACACTCTTAGCTTAGAGTGAAGCAAGGCTTAAAAAAGTTTAGAACTGGGTTTGATTAGTACAAGATAATATGTGAAAGGTGTGGTAGAAACCATCCTTGAAGACTTAAAAACTTCAAGATGAATGGTTATATTGATAATAAAGAAAACCTAAGGAGAAAGCCACTGGAAGATAGGGCTACCATCTTTGGTGTGTTTTCTTGGGGCATTAGTAACTCAAGTTGGAGTTGAGCATAATAAAGATCAAGTACCAATTTGGGTGCACATTAAACTGTGCCTGCAGATTATATTCAATTATCCTCTGAAAAGAGCATGAGTGAATAGAGCTAACATCTGTTTGAGTCAGAGATGTGTTTTAAGTCTTCCTGGGTAAAGAAGAACAATATGACTCACTGGCATGCTTCTGTTTGGTGTCACTCTTATTAGATTGCAGATCATTTCAGAATAAATGACAACACAGTTAAATTTAGACTCGTGGCTCATCTTTCTCCCTAACATATTATCTCCTTAAAGAATGACAGGCTCCTAAAAAACATACAATATTAAGCAAATATCTCATAGGTATTTCCTGACAAACACAACCACTCTATGGCTTAGGGAGCAACTTTCTGGGAAAACTTCTAAACTCTGAGAGGCTGAACTACACGATGAAAAGTGTTTTTATAAGTCTAACAAGATGTCAAATTGGATTTTTCCTATTATCTTTTAGTTGGGAAAAGGCCCAGAGGTGAGGGAGAAGATGCTAGTTATCCCACAATTTAAGTTGGAGAAACACCAGTGAGCCCCATGCAGTTAGGACCAGCTTCCTACCTGAGGGGCTCCCTGTATGGATATGATTGCCTTCATCCACAACCCAGGTTATATATGGACAGGAGCAGTATGGCTGGATCTTGAGTTTCATGTTTGTGGAGAAAGTGCTTTCCTCTGGGAAGCCAGGAGTGTATATACTGAGTGGCTCGGTAGAACAATGAAGGCAGCTCACTGTCCCTTTGAGGGGAGGGTGGCTCTTCAGCAAGAGAGTTGGCTAGGGAGATACTATTCCAGGAAACAGAAGGCACTACCAATTAACCATGACCTCCAGGATGAAATAGAGCCAGATCAAACCAGAATAAGCCAGAGGCACTCTCCATGGCTGACATGCAGTGGACTCATAAGCAGAGCCTTCTCCTCACTGATGGTGGGCCTCAAATAAGCTTGCCACAGAAACACAGAGTTCAAAGAGAGGAGGGGAAGAAGGTCTGCTAGAGAAATATGGAGGAATTGTGTGAGGAGCAGATTGTGCCTCGCCCCTCCCCCACAACGCAAGCCACCCTCTCCACAGCCAAGGCTGGCCCTGGAGAGGTACGAGCAGGGATGGAGGGAGTCGGGGAAGAAGTCAAGCTTGAAATTGAGTTTGAGACTGAAATCTTATACAATGGACCAGACTGAGTTTTACACAGCAACTGAGACTGTCTTAAAGCAAAAATGTATGGCATGGTAAGAAACTGACCAAGATGTCATTCCCTTCACTACAGCACAATTGGGGGGCATGGCAATTAGAATACTCAATAAGCTGACTAACAATGCATTAAATGAATTGGGAAAGGCACTTGCAGTCCTCACGCCACTGCTTAAGAAGGGTGTGATGGCCTTGAGGTGGTCACTCATTTGTCTCATCTCTAAATCAGACCATAATTATGTCAGTTTGTTTAAAAATCAAAGTGCCAGCCAAGGCCTACTCTTGCGTATGGTGTGAGTTGTTAAATAGATGAGTTTTGGAGCCAGGTCTTAGGATGGAATTTGTTAGTAGCCAGGTCACATGCATCTGCTGCAGCCTCAGTTTCTTCATCCCAAGAAGTGGGGCTAATTATACCTACTTCAGATGGTGGACATACATATGAATTAGAATAATTTATGGAAAACAGTCCTTAGTAAGCCACTCTATAAATATTATCATTATTGATATAAATAAAATCTCTCTCTGCCTCTATGTCATGGTAAAATTCAGATTTTTTTCTGCACATTAACCTCTCAGCTTTGTTCCAATTAAATGTGCCAGAGTCAAGTTAGTTCATGTTCATAATAGTGCCCTGCAACTATACTGATGAACCAAAAATTCTTGCCAGGACACTTAGAAAAATAAAAATATTGCAAGTGCTTGCTAGCAGACTACCACTGAGGAGAGATTATTATTTAAACTCATTTTTGTTGGGTTATGATACAAGATGATAATGAGAAAGTAAATATTACTCTTGTCTTACCTATAGAGTTCCTTCCTGGAAGGGTTTTCCTGCCTTTTTCCCTTCATTTGATTTGTTCTCAGCTTTAATTTGGTTCCACATATGTGGAACTGTGCCAAGGTTGGGAGGACTGAAATTTGATCTACTTCTAAATATCTGTTCATAAAACTCCAGCGTTTTTTTCTGTCACTATTTCTGCACACAAGCCTTCCCTACACACTGATGGCTGGTGCCAGGGAGCAGGCATAACCCTCGACTCACTAACCAGGCTATTGGTACAGCAGAGAAAAATATTTGACTATGCAAATGTCTTCAACTCTTGAAAATTGGGAAAAACTATTAAATGGTTGATTTGAAAATGTATTAGAAAAACTTTAGCAAAGAGTTTCTGCAGCTATCATAAAACCCTTCCCAGGAATGGACCATCTTTTGCCACCTCACTTTCTTCACTATCTTGGAAAGGTGATTTTCTTGTTCTTTTCTTTTGGATATAGTTGTAAGAAATTGTTGTTCTTTCTGTTTAACATTGACACCTAACTCTTTTGCTGTCCATTGAAGTAAGGTTTTGCTGGGTGCTTGGACTGCCACAGTTGATTTTTAGGAATATTCTTACCTACCACGTCTTTCCACTGCAATGTGCACAAAAATAAGATTTGCCAATAGAACAATTTCTATTTTCAGAATGTCTGATTCCAGCAGGTCTCACATCACCACCACCACCACCACACTTCATTTTCCCTGAGGCAAAGTGGGATTAAGTCATAAACCCCAGATAACATTGATAAGCCCAAGAGCGTTATTGGAAACAGATTATAAAGAAAAATGCTGGAGAAAAAAAAAACAGAAGAGAAGGGAGAAAGTTTGGTCATAGAACTTAAAGGATGCAAGAAAGAGCTGAGAGCAAAGGGTTTTGGGGGAAGTGTACCCCAGGAGCTGATCTGCTCCATTAACTGCTTTTAATTCTTTTGCTCAAGATAAGCTGATTATAGACCCTTTTAGATTTCCTCCCAGGGTTCATTGTTTTCCTGCTTTGAACTCCTTTCACTTCTATTTCAACTTAAAGTTATTCTCTACTATCACTTCAGTGTGCCAAAATTTCACTTCCAATCAGTTCTATTCATTCTCTTTAGGACAGACTGATTGACTACACACAAATGATATACCATGAGAATGTGGGCCAACCATAGGAAAGACTCTCTAAGATAGATCCCTTAATAACTCATAATTTTAAAAAATGCATCGAAGTATTTTTTCTTATATATATAATTATCTATATTAGATTAAATATAGAATAGACACATTACTCTTATATATTTATACCTTACATATAATACATATATTATTCTTATATATATTATGTCTTACATATAATATATATATTCTTCTTATATGTATATATAATATATATATAAAAGATCAAACTGAACCCTAAATTCATTCAAGCATCTCAAATTTTTGGTCACTTAAACCAACCCATTTCCCATCGTATTCTAGAGTCTTCATACATGTTCACATAGACACACACACACACACACGCACGCACACACATTCCTGCCCTAGCACATTACTATGACTGATCAAAGCTGACTGGACTTGAGATAGACCTGAGGAAGTCAGAGCAAGGAGAGAAGTGACAGCTGCACATGGTGACAAAGCACGCACAGTTCAGAGGTGTCCCAAACTTGCACCACTAGAAACGTATCAAAAACACCACAGCCATTCATTGAATTCCTGCGATGCTCCATGGGCTTTATAAACACACACCAAATCCTGATAACCACCCTGAGTTCAGCACAAAAATGAGCACACAGTGGACATTTGCTCTTGGCTCCCTACCAGTTCCCCTTTTCGGATAAGCAGGCTCCATATTTCAGCTGGAGATCCATCCACCTCTTATTTTTGGTCCATCCACTTGCATGGGGTTCTATTTGCAGTGCCAGGAAACTGATCATGTGACCAAACCCAGCTATTGCTAAATCCTTTGTCTCCTGGGACACAGAAAGTGGTTGGGCATGGACATGTCTTGGGAGGGCAGAAAGGTGCTCGTTACTTGGGAGATTGTAGACTGAAATGGCTCATAATGGCTTGCTACCAGAGTGGGAGAGGCTTGTGACAAAGGAACCAGCACAGAGCAAAGGGAGCTGACATGTGAGAGAGAGAAAGAGATCCTGAGTTGCCGTGACATTATTTGGGCCCTGGACCAAATTGAATCCTGAATTCATACCAGCATCTCAAAGTTTTAGTCACTTTAGCCAATCTATTCCCTGTCCTTTTCTTGAGTCTGCCTGGATTGGGTTTTCTGTATCTTGTAACAGAATCTTAATTTTGAAATGCATGGTTTTATAAATAAGAAAACCAAGACTTGGAAAATGTTATACTTGCTCAATATGGTAAGTGGCATGCCTGAATTTTGAATCTGAGTCCCCCTCACTCAAAATACCATATTCTTCCAACACAACATGAGGCATAAGAGCAACCATTTCCTTTTGTGGGGTATGATGGTTACTTTTATGTGTCAGCTTGGCTAAGCTATTATGCCCCACTGCTGAATCAAACACTAGTCTAGATGTTGGGGTGAGAGCATTGTATAAATTTGACTAACATTTACAATCAGATTATTCTTCATAATGTGTGTGGCTGTGCCTTTTTAGCAAAAACTTTGATCCCCTCCCACACACAAAAAAAGACAGAATTTTGTCTCAAGACTATAACATAGAAATCCTGCCTGAGTTCCCAACCTGCTGGCCTCCCTCTAGATTTTGGACGAGCCAGCCCCTACAATCATAAATGAAGGCCACCCAGAGAATGTAGGAAAGGACCAAAGGAAATATATTTCTCTCTCTCAACAAGTCATTTCCAAAAGACTTTCTGGAATAAGGCAAGAAGAACAAAGCTCCATGATCAAGGTCATAAAGGTGCTTTTTCTGTTAAGGGTCTCATTAAAAATTTTGCTTGTTTTCAAAATGAAAAAAAGGCTGTGGGTATTTAAGAATTATTCACATCAAAGTGTCCCTGTGCAACACTTTTTTTTCTCTTATTAAGGTATATCACTGATACAGAATCTTATAAAGGTTTCACATGAGCAACATTGTGTTTACTACATTCACCCATATTATCAAGAACCCCCCCACATACCCCATTGCAGTCACTGTCCATCAGCATAGTAAGATGCTATAGAGTCACTCCTTCTCTGTGCTATCCTGCCTTCCCTGTGCTCCCCTATATTATGTGTGCCAATCATAATGCCTCTTAATCCCCTTAATCCTCCTTCCTCACTCTCTTCCCTTTGATAACCACTAGTCCTTTCTTGGAGTCTGTGAGTCTGCTATTGTTTTTTTGCTTCAGTTTTGCTTTGTTGCTCTACTCCACAAAGGAGTGAAATCATTTGGTACTTGTCTTTCTCTGTCTGGCTTATTTCACTGAGCATAATACCCTCCAGCTCCATCCATGTTGCTGCAATTGGTAGGATTTCTTTTCTTCTTATGGCTGAATAATATTCCATTGTGTATGTGTACCACATCTGCTTTATCCATTCATTTACTGATGGACACTTAGGTTGCTTCCATATCTTGGCTATTGTAAATAGTGATGCAATAAACATAGGGGTGCATATGTCTTTTTGAATATGGGATCTTGTTTTCTTTGGGTAAATTCCTAGGAGTGGAAGTCCTGGGTCAAATGGTATTTCTATATTTAGTTTTTTGAGGAATCTCCATATTGCTTTCCACAATGGCTGAACTGATTTACATTCCCACCAACAGTGTAGGAGGGTTCCCCTTTCTTCATAACCTTGCCAGCATTTGTTGTTGCTTATCTTTTGGATGTTGGCCATCCTAACTGGTGTGAAGTTATATCTCATTGTGGTCTTAATTTGCATTTCCCTGATAATTAGCAATGTGGGGCATCTTTTCATGTGCCAGTTGGCCATCTTAATTTCTTCTTTGGAAAAGTGTCTGTTCATATTCTTAACCCATTTTTTAAATCAGGTTATTTGCTTTTGGGGGTTGAGGCATGTGAGTTCTTTACATGTTTTGGATGTTAACCCCTTATTTGATACATTGTTAATGAATATGTTCTCCATACTCAAGGATGCCTTTTTGTTCTACTAATGGTCTCCTTTGCTGTACAGAATCTTTTTAGTTTGATGTAGTACCATTTGTTCATTTTTGCTTTTGTTTTTCTTGCCTGAGGAGATATGTTCAGGAAAAAGTTGCTCATGTTTATATTGAAGAGATTTTTGCCTATGTTTTCTTCTAAGAGTGTTATGGTTTCATGACTTACATTCAGGTCTTGGATCCATTTCGAGTTTACTTTTGTGTATGGAGTTAGACAGAATTCTGGTTTCATTCTCTTACATGTAGCTGTCCAGTTTTGCCAACACCAGTTGTTGAAGAGGCTGTCATTTCCACATTGTATATCCATGACTCCTTTATTGTATATTAATTGGCCATATATGTGTGGGTTTATATCTGGACTCTCTATTCTATCCCATTGATTTATGTATCCTTTGTGGTGCCAGTACCAAATTTTTTCGATTACTCTGGCTTTGTAGTAGAACTTGAAGTACACTTGGGGGAGTGTAACCCCCCCTGCTTTATTATTCTTTCTCAGGATTTCTTTGGCTATTTAGGGTCTTTTGCAGTTCCATATGAATTTTAGAACTGTTTGTTCTAGTTCATTGAAGAATGCTGTTGGTATTTGATAGGGATTGCATTGAATCTGTAGATTGCTTTTGGCAGGATGGCCATTTTGACAATATTAATTCTTCCTATCCATGAGCACAGGATATATTTCCATTTATTGGTGTTTTCTTTAATTTCTCTCATGAGTGCCTTGTAGTTTTCAGGGTATAGGTCTTTCACCTCCTTGGTTAGGTTTATTTCTAGGTATTTTATTCTTCTAGATGTAATTGTAAATGGAATTGTTCTCCTGATTTCTCTTTCTGCTAGTTCATCATTAGTATACAGAAATGCCACAGATTTATGTGTGTTAATTTTCTATTCTGTAACTTTGCTGTATTCAGCTATTAGTTCTAGTAGTTTTGGGTGGATTCTTTAGGGTTTTTTATATACAATAGTATGTCATCTGCAAAGAGTAACAGTGTAACTTCTTCCTTACCAATCTGTACACTTTTTATTTCTTTGTGTTGTCTGATTGCCATGGCTAGGACCTCCAGAAATATGTTGAATAAAAGTCTGGAGAGTGGACATCCTTGTCTGGTTCCCAATCTTAGGGAAAAAGCCTTCAGCTTCTTGCTGTAAGTATGATGTTGGCTGTGGGTTTGTCATATATGGCCTTTATTGAGGTACTTGCCTTCTATACCCATTTTGTTGACAGTTTCTATCATGAATGGATGTTAAATTTTGTCAAATGCATTTACAGCATCTATGGAGATAGTCATGTGATTTTTGTCCTTTTTTTGTTGATGTGGAATTATGACACTGATGGATTTTCAAATATTGTACCATCCTTGCATCCCCAGAATAAATCCTACTTGATCATGATGGATGATCTTTTTGATCTATTTTTGAATTCAGTTTGCTAATATTTTGTTGAGGATTTTTGCATCTATGTTCATTAGGGATATTGGTGTGTAATTTTCTATTTTTTGTGGTGTTTTTGCCTGGTTTTGGTATTAGATGTTGGCCTCATAGAATAAGTTTGGAAGTATTCCCTCCTTTTCTACTTTTTGGAAAACTTTAAGGAGGATGGGTATTAGGTCTTCACTAAATGTTTGATAAAATTCAGCGGTGAAGCCATCTGGTCCAGTAGTTTTGTTCTTGGGTAGCTTTTTGATTACCAGTTCAATTACATTACTGGTAATTGATCTGTTCAGATTTTTTTGTTTCTTCCTGGGTTGTATTTTTCTAGAAAGTTGTCCATTTATTCTAGGTTATCCAATTTGTTAGCAGATAATTTTTCATAGCATTCTCTAATAAGTTTTTGTATTTTTGTGGTGTCCATAGTGATTTTTCCTTTCTCATTTCTGATTGTGTTTATGAGTGCAGACTCTCTTTTTGTCTTGGTAAGTCTGGCTAGGGGTGTATCTATTTTGTTTATTTTCTTGAAGAGCCAACTCATGGTTTCACTGATTCATTCTATTGTTTTATTCTTCACAATTTTATATATTTTGCTCTGATATTTATTGTGTCCTGTGGGATTGATGGGGTTAATACATAATTCAAGTAAGGTAAAAATCAAATGTATAAGCACACATGACTTGACTGTTTTTCCCACATACTCTGTTGATGTGTAATCAAGGACTGAGTGATGAGAACCAAAGCAGTTCTCATGGCTCGGAGCCACCTTCACACAGTTTAGAATCCTTGGGAAGCATCGCGTCCTTGAGCTAGACTCAAGGCCAGATAATGATGTTTGAGTTCATTGTAAGTTTATTCAATAAATATAAGAAATGCCTTTTCGGCATTGCTCTTGAGCTGTTATGCCTTGAGTCCCCGAGCTGGCCCTTTCAGATATCGTATCTCTTCTCTTGTCTGCAGCTCAGAAGCAGGGAGGGACCGACAATGTCCCTCCTTCTCCTGACTTTGGGCCTCATTTGTCCTTATTTTTCTAGTTTCATTAACTGTGAGTTTAGATTGTTCATTTGGGATTGTTCTTTTTTCTTGAGATAGGCCTGTGTTGCAATATACTTTCCTCTTAGCACAGCCTTCACTTCACCCCACTGATTTTGTGGTGTTGAGTTATTGTTTTCATATTTCTCCATATATTGCTTTTTCTCTATTTTAATTGATCTATTGATTATTTAGGAGCATGTTATTAAGCCTCCATGGGTTTTCAGATTTTTGTTTTCTTTGCATAATTTATATCTAGTCTCATACCTTTGTAGTCTGAGAAGCTGGTTGGTACAATTTCAATCCTTCTAAATTTACTGAGGCTCTTTTTGTGGCCTAGTATATGATCTATAATAGAAAATGTTCCATGTGCCCTTGAGAAGAATGTGTATCCTGCTGGTTTTTGGTGGAGTGTTCTATAGATGTTTGTTAGTTCCATCTGTTCTAGTGTGTTGTTCAGTGCCTCTGTGTCCTTACTTAATTTCTGTCTGGTTGATCTGTCCTTCAGAGTGAGTGGTGTGTTGAGGTCTCCTAAAATGAATGCATTGAATTCTATTTCCCCCTATAAATCTGTTAGTACTTGTTTCACATATGTAGGTACTCCTGTGTTGGGAACATAGATATTTATAATGGTTATATCCTCTTGTTGGACTGTCCTCTTTATCATTATGCAATGTCCTTTGTTTCTTGTTACTTTCTTTGTTTTTAAGTCTATTTTGTTTAATACAAGTTCTGCAACTCCTGCTTTTTTCTCCCTATCAGTTGCACGAAAAATCTTTTTCCATCCCTTCACTTTTAGTCTGTGTATGTCTTTGGGTTTGAAGTGAGTCTCCTGAAGGCAACATATAGATGGGTCCTGTTTTTTTATCCATTCAGTGACTCTATGTCTTTTGATTGGTGCATTCAGACCATTTACATTTAGGGTGGTTATTGATAGATATGTACTTATTGCCATTGCATGTTTTAGATTTGAGGTTACCAAAGGCTCAAGGGAAGCTTCTTTACTATATAACAGTCTAACTTAACTTCTTCAGTGCATTATTTCAAACACAATCTAAAGTTTCTTTTTTTCTTCCTCCTCCACTCTTTATATGTTAAGTGTCATATTCTGTACTCTTTGTGTATCCCTTCACTGACTTTGTGGGTAGTTTACTTAATTTCATATTTGGTTAGTAATTAATTGGTCTACTTCCTTTACTGTGGTTTTATTTTCTCTGGTGACAGCTATTTAGCCTTAGGAGCACCTCCATCTATAGCAGTCCCTTCAAAATACACTGTAGAGATGGTCTGTGAGAGGTAAATTCCCTCAATTTTTGCTTATCTGGAAATTGCTTAATCCTTACTTCAAATTTAAATGATAATCTTTCTGGGTAGAGTATTCCTGGTTTGAGGCCCTTTTGCTTCATTGCGTTAAATATATCATGCCACTCCCTTCTGGCCTGTAGGTTTCTGCTGAGAAGTCTGATGGTAGCCTGATGGGTTTTCCTGTATATGTGATCTTTTTTCTCTCTCTCTCTGGCTGCTTTTAATACTCTGTCCTTGTTCTTGGTCTTTGCCATTTTAATTACTATATGTCTTGGTGTTATCTTCCTTGGATCCCTTGTGTTGGGAGATCTGTGTACTTCCATGGCTTGAGAGACTATTTCCTTCCCAAGATTGGAGAAGTTTTCAGCAATTACCTCCTCAAAGATTCTTTGTATCCCTTCCTTTTTCTCTTTCTTCTTCTTCTGGTACCCATATAATGAGAATATTTTTCTTCTTGGATAGATGATACAATTCTTTCAATATTCTTTCATTCCTAGAGATCCTTTTTTCTCTCTGTGCCTCAGCTTCTTTGTATTCTTGTTCTCTAATTTCTATTTCATTTATTGTCTCCTCTACCTCATCTAATCTGTTTTTAAATTACTCCACTATATACAGTTTCATTTCAGATACTGTATTTTTCAAAGTTTCTATCTCTTTCCTGAAGTCCTCCCTGAAGTTTTGAATATTCTTCTGTGGCTCCATGAACATATTTATGATTTTTATTTTGAAATTGTTATCAGAAAGATTGGTGATTTCAGTTTTACTTAGTCCTCTTCTGATATTTGAGCAATTTTGGTTTGTACCAGGTTCCCTCTCTGGTTCATATTTCTAATGATTCCTATGGTATAATAACTTTGTTTAGGTGGCTCCCTCTAATGCCCAGAAGCTCTACTCAATGGAATGCCCAGCTGTTGGAGTGATGGCAGGGTTCAAAGGTATACAGCATCAGTGCCTGCTGGGAGAAAAGAACTCTTTCCTGCTTCCCAGCTGCAGTGACTGTCCCCACTGTCATGGCCAGTGGGCCAAGTGCTCAGGGCGAAGCCTCTGTGATATGCCCCTGTAGCTGCCATAGGCAGAGTCACCCTCCAGTTGGCTTGGTGTGATTGCAGGGTCAGCACATTTGCAAACCAGTGCTAACCAGGAGGAAGGAGCAGCAGGCTGTATATTGCAGTGGGTGTCCTCGGTGCTGAGTTGTCAGCTTGTCAGATGGAGCATGTGAAGCTCCTGAAAGTTCCCAACCTGCTGGGCTGAGTGTGCTGGGATGATTTTGTCCACCTGTCCCTTTTCCTGAGCAGCAAGCTCTGTGTAATACTTGCCCTTTAGCAGCCCTCTCACTGTTGGGAAGTCTTTCAAAGTGTCCATCTTTCTTTTGTCCCAGAGAGGCCAGTTGCGGGTACCTGCTCTCCACAAGCAGCTGGAATCTTAGTCTCTCTCAGTATTCTTCCTGTCTTTGCTTTCCAACCCCTCTAATCTCCAGAGCACCATGTAATGTGGATTCATGCTCCCAGAGCAGATCTCCAGGGCTAGGTATTTAGCAGTCCTAGGCCTCTACTCCCTCCCCACTCCATTTCTCTTCCTGCTGCCATTGAGCTGGGGTGGAGGAAGGGCTTGGGTCCCACCAGAGCATGGCTTTGCTACTTTACCCTTTTCTGTGAGGTCTCTTTTTCCCAGATGTAGGACATCTGTTGAAGTCTTCTTTCTGGTTGCTTTTTCAGGATTAGTTTTATTTGCTGTATTTTTGTGTCATATGTGGTTTGGGGAAGAGGTTTCTACCTCACTTCTCATGTCACTATCTTGTTTAATCAAACCTGTGCAATGCTTTTTTAAAATGCAGATTGACTTGGACAATAAGAGGCAACGAGAAAGCACTGATTTGCTCAGGTACAAGAGATTTTCCTATTCTTTCAAAAAGTTCCATTGCAGTTAGGTGCAGGGTTAGTCTCGAAGGAGAACTGACCAATTTTACCTTGATTCACACTTGGTTTCTCTTATCATTCTTCCCTGTATTCAGAGCATCCACTCAAAAGAGGCAGCATTATTCAGTATAATGCAGAGGGTACTGAACCCTTCACTTGGCCTCAACTGCAACTGTACTGATGTTTGTTAAAATGCCCAAACCCATTGAGATAAATAATTCACTGTTCTCCCTGAATGAAGTGAGGGAAGTGCTCTGAAGGGTTGATAAAGAAGCATGCTCCCCATCCACTTGCAAAGGATGCAAAGATTTGCCGACTCTAGCCTAGTTCTCAAGTAAACCATGAAATTCACAACCCTAAAATGAGATTCTTGTTTTCAGCCACAGCTATTCTTAATTTCTATTCCACTGATACTATGGGCACAGAGAGAGAAGTCAGACATTTCAGCTTCAACTATGAAAGAAGTTTTAGAGAGACAATAGGAAAAAAGAAGGTTTGGTAGGTTTAGAAAATTCTTTTTCTTTTAATACACTATAAAATGTGAAGCAGAAGCACAATGACTTAATGAGTTTCTGTCTCTGTACTGTGACAAATCTACAATTTGGCCATTGTAAAAGTAATGATATGTTTCATTAATTTCATATGTTCTTTTAATAGAGTATTTGGAGGGAAGGCATTTTTGCTTTAGAAATTAGAGCAAAGAAAAGCTGATAAAAGCTTCAAGCTGGTGTTCAGGACTTCCTGGAATACATTAATAACATTCAACCGCCTTTTCAAACACAAAGACAAATCTCAAAGCGATGCTTTGTCTTCCCAGTCATAATCCTAATAATGAAAGTCTGGAAATCCTTACCTAGTCTCTCCCCACAATCCACCCCCTGTCCTGCCACTGCACACACACACACACACACACACACACACACACACACACACACACACACACACAGCACTTTTTACTAGTACGTTTGGAAACATTCTATAACCCCCATCTATCTGCTCAGGCCGTCCTGGGCTATATCCTCTGGGCCATTTCCCAACCCCTCTGAGGAGTGGTCTGTATAAACAAGTCATATGATTCCCATGGTCTCACCTTGCCTTTTCAAAAATATCCTCATGCTGGGCTTTCTTACATTGGGATTGTCCAGAAACTCACCCCAGACAAGGCTTTGAAAACAAGAACTTTACTTGTAAGAGGATCTGGGCAGCACCTGCAGGGGGTGGGGAATGAGGCAGGGAAGGCAGAGAAGCCCCTCCAGGAGGCACTATAGAGCAAGTCACAGTCTCAGGCATGGGGATGTGGTCCTAACCGTCCCCAGTTGGGAGCCTGTGTAAAACATGTCCTGGTGGTCCCCTCTGGGGCACTGATTCCCCAGCTCTCATGTGCCATTGGCTGAGGGCTGCCATGGGGGAATCCCAGAGCTTCTGGCCTGTACTGTGTGTAAACCCAGGTAACTATCAGGAGGGGAGACAGAAAGGCCTGTGGTGGGACCCCATCAGCACACACCTGCTGTCCAGGAGCAGAAAGCATGTGAGTGGAGCCAGTGTGGCTGCTATCAGTGCCACAGGATATGTCTGTCCCCAAAGACATTCACTCCACAAGCTCCTTCTTACCTCAGTTGACCAAGTACTACTGTGCACAAGCCACATTAAAGATTTGTCAAGTCATGAAACACACGCATCTGCTACACTTCTTCTCTGCACGCATAAGGTTTGACCATGGTGGGTTTTACTTGATTTGGTCTCTAGAAAAACCTTGGGCTTATTCTGTCCCATCCAACCAAGACAGCTGGAATCTACAAACCCACTGCAAAATCTGGGTTGGATCAGTGTGTTTATTCTTTACAAATGTGTTATTTCCCTTGGTGAGAGTTCTACCCCGATCCCACGAATAGAAAAAGGAGGTGCTGTGGGGGTAGAGGGCAGGGAGAAAAGGGAAAATTTACATCATACAGAAAAGGGGAGGTTTGTATCTACAAATGAACAAGAGAAATAGGATAAATCTCAAGACTGGGTGTGGTATTCTAAAGCAGAGGAGGGGGGCTGTTCACTGTCTATCATTTTTCTTAGAAACACCCTGTACCCAGGCCTGGGTAACTAAGGGCTGTCCCAGCAGCCCTGCAGAGATGGGCACCTTGGCCATGGACTTGGTGGGCATCCTGAGGTGTGTACACAGGTATTTTCGGTTGGTGGTGCTCCTGGCCAGTGAGAGATATTCTAAGAGACTCACTCACCACCAGGTCTCCATGTATTTACTTATATAAAATCATTGGCCTTGTCCAGAGGAAGCATAATTAATACTCTATTGTTAATTATATCATCTTCATTATCTTATCACCTAAATGCTTCCAGAGAAGGGTTGGTGAGAAAGAGAAGGACAGAGAGAAACTAAAGGGGGAGATACAAGTGAGCAAAAATGGGGGCCTGGAGATGCAAACACATTTACGGAAAAAACCAAACACAGAAACTAACTGACAAACTACGTATTCACAGAATATCTGAGCCGCCTCCAGCCCGTTCTTGTTCTGCAGTCCTAAACCTCTGCAAGAATTATTCTTGAGGTTAACTGCTTGGATTCACCCACATAGATATATGAGCAGCTCTCTCTCTCCACATGCCTGCCTTTCTAGGTCTGATTTTCTTGTTTTTCAAATGAAATTTCTTATTCGAAGCCCTAGCATTTCTGGGCCTGCCAGGGCATTGAGTGGCACTCATGCACCACCATGATGTTCTTTGAGATAAATGCTTCCCATGTTAAAACTAGTTAAATCCTCTATGAACTCAGGTCTTTGAGACACAAGAACAAATACCCAAACAGAGATCGAGCAGACGTGTGTGCATGTGTGTGTGTGTGCACATTATATACATGCATATGCATGCCTATTTGTGTAAGCTGAAGGGGAGCAAAATAATTCCTGAGTATGCCACAAAGAAGAGAGCAGCTGCTTGTTTCAGATATTAAAAGAATGTAAATTGGGTTGCGTTTTCTTTTGGCACAAGAACAAGGAATGCTAAAGTTTCCCACTTGCACTTAATTTATTTTTAGGTTTATTCACCACCATTTGTCAGGTTTCTTGAGCTTGACCTAAAACTAACCTTTAGATAAACGTGCTGGCAAACAGAGTCCTGAAACTCTATCTGTATGTTCTTTTGTCTTGGGAACTGTAAATCGGGGCATTAGGTGAATAACACAGCTTGGCTTTGTGTCATGAAAAGTAATTTGGGGCTGCGGTAAGGGCAGAATTTATGAAGCTGTCTGGCCAGGCTTGGGCAGAATGCCAGCTTACACCTGCTTTGCAGACCTGGATGTGTGCCGCTGGCCACACTGCTGAAGGGGCCAAATCCCTTTTACTGCATAGAGGCATGGCTCTGATGGTCAAAGCCAAAAGTAGGTAGGGGAGAAAGCTGTGGATAGAGGGCTGGGGAGTGTGGGGGTAATAACCAGTCTTTAAGAAGCAAATCAATCACAGACTTTCCTTTTCTCATTCCTGAACAAAAGTCCCTCAAAAAAATTAATCTCTGTTTTCAAAACACCGTAACTAGGTAATCTTGTGGGATCAGCAAGAAAACCAAAGTAAATCAATTTGCAAAGTTTAAGAGCCTTTTTTTAAAAATGAGGGATTGTGTCAAAACTAGGGTTGCCATGTAATTTTTTCATCCAAAAAGGGGTACTTTTCAAAGCGAAAGTGGGAGGCTGTAAGTAGTTAGGTTGAGAACACCGGTAATGCGCAGCTGTCTGAGGCAAACCGGACGGATGGTGGCCCTAGCCGTGAACAGTTACACTGCCACACAACGACCCTGCTAAATGACTCTTGTGCTCCAAGGATACTTTTCTAAGAAATTGACAGAAATTACATTGTCTTTTTGATGGAGCTGGACCACCTCCACGAAGCCGATGGCCAAACGGTCACGATGCCAGAGCCCACTGCTTAGCAAGCACAGTAAAATCACTGTGCTCCTTTTCATTCACTCCTTGCCCTTCTCAGAAAAGTACAAAAACTGCAGCAAATCTCTGGTTTTCCTGACACAGAACGGCCAGCAGGTAAGGTACAAGGCTTGTCAGCATCTGATCAATTAGGATTAAAGGTACGAAGTAGAATTTACGTGGGGGATAGCACTGTCCTTTGTGAGTGCAATGCTAATGAAGTTTGACGTGAACTATGCCTTTTCTAGCAAAGTCATCTCTTAGAGTTTTCAACATTTTTCCCACTTTCTCATACACACAGGTTCGCCAGTGTATAAGTTTCCTATGGATGCGATCACAAATTACCAGAATTTCAGTCTTGAAACAATATGAATGTATCATCATACAGTATTAGAGGCCAGAAGTCCAAAGTCAAGGTGTGGACAGGGCTGTGGTCCCTCTGAAGGCTGTAAGAGAGAATTCTTCCTCGCCTCTTCTGGCTCCTGCTGGCAACTAGTGTTCCTTAGCATGTGGCCAATTTCTATCTCATTTTTCACATGGCCCCCTTCCCTGGATGTCTATGTCTTCTTCTCTCTTAGAAGGACACCAGTCATTGGATTTAGAGCCCACCTAAATCCAGGATGATTCCATCTTGAGACCCTTAACTAATTATATTTACAAAAGGCCGATTTTCAAATAAGGTCACATTCTGAGGTTCCAGGTGGACCTGACTTGCAGGGCAGGGGGAGGCACTATTCAACCTACAATAAGTAGTAAACCACAACGAAGTCTATTCTTAAAATGTAGCCCTTTACCTCCTGCTGTCCACACCCCACATCCAGGGGATTGACTATGTGGGTGCCACCACCACCAGGCCCCTTTCATTTTCTGCAGAGCTGCCAGATATCTGCCGGGAATGTCTTTGCTTCCACTGCTACCCAGCTCAGGTAAGCACTGAGGATACCCTCGTGAATCGCTTTCCATCTTCTCAACCAACCAGTCCACGAGTCTGCAGAGAACAGCCTTATTGGTAATTTTCCAGGTTACCTGTCTTCTAAGACTCTAGGTTGTAGATTTCAGTACTTATATCCACATAGAAAATAACAGAGCAATGTAGCACACACTGGTCACCAGCAGGTAAGAGATCAGGAAGGAGACCAATCACTGAAACTAACAGTATCTGAACTCAGTCTTAATAGAGACTTCTAGAAGTTTGGATGAGTTGGATGAAAGGCAAGGCCACTTGAAAGTTTCAAATCTCTCTTTTCATCTGTAGCCACCATGATAACCAAATGTCTCTTTTGTCTGTAAGAGGGAAAATGTGAAATAAAACAGGCTTATGCATAAACAGACTGATTTGCGGGCTCTGGTAATGGGAAAATGCCAGTTTTAGGCCCCAGTTTAAGGTCATCAGAAATATACGTTTCTCCTCCTCTTGACTTGGGCTTCCTCTGTTTTGAATTGATTGTCTGAGAAATGGCCACTAGCAGCTCCAGGTTTACATCCTGCCATCTTAGTAAATACAGCAAAAATTGCATGTCTCATTCCCAGGAGTTCCACCAAAAGTGTGCAGGCTGGTTCTCAATGGCTATGATTGTCACGCATCCACTCGTGAATAATCATCCTGGCAAGAGGCCCCTGTACTCTTGTTATCCAGGTGTGAGCCACCTGCCCAACTTGGAGCCATGGGGTGGGGCCGGCCACCCAGACCATGTGACTAAGAATGAGACAGGAGTCACTCCTCACAGGAAACCAGGGTGATGGTAGAGGGAAGGAGAGGTAAATGGCAAGTAAAAATAATAGATGTCCATGCTACTTACTCTGGCAACTTTTATGGCCACTGCAGATATAACAGAAGAATTTCTAGTTACCTACTAGACCAGACTGGTGTGTGCCTCTAGAAAATCCACAAGAATCCCAGATACTCCAATATATTTTATTTACCCATAGTGCTTTAGACCCTATTTTCAGCAACTATACAAAGCATATATTAGTCTGCTAGGGGTGTCATAGCAAAATACAACAGAGTGGGTGGCTGAAGTGACATTTATTTTCTCACAGTTTCGGAGACTGGAAGTCCAAGATCAAGGTGTAGGCAGGGCTGGGTTCTCCTGTGGCCTCCTCTTGTCTTTACACAGCTGCCTTCTCTCCGTCTGCGCATGGCCTCTTCTCTGAGTGTGCGTCCCTAGCATCTCTTCCTTTTCTTAGAAGGACACCAGTCCTATTTTATTAGGGTCCCAATTATGACCTCATTTAACCTGAATTACCTCTGAAAGCCCTATCTCCAAATACAGTCATAATGGAGTTTGGGCTTCAGCAGTTTTGTGGGGGACACAATTCAGCCAATAAGAAAAGAGCAAACTTATTTTCATTCCTTTACCTCTTACCTACAAGAGTAAGATGTGGAATGACATATTTTGACACTGATTAACTCTGACATAGGGTGTTGCTTCAAATATTTTTTCAAGTGCAAGATCTAAAATGTTTTCCAGTTTCCAATTCATGATCTCAGAGGTCACATTCTGATCCCAAGCACAGTCAAAATCCTATTAATCTTCCCATATCAATTAGCCCTGCAATTTTTTCCATTTAAATGCCAGATGTTTTTCCTTAGGTCAACAGGTCACAACTAGACTGCTGGCCAAGAGTATTTTCAGACATGAAATACACACACATATACATACACATACATGCACAATTCACACATACAAATATTTTATGGCATGTTACATCATTATATCTCAAACATACACTGATGTTATACTAAGCATGATTTATGGATACAAATTATGGTGATACTTGGTAGGTGGATTGCTTTCCCCCTAAGTCAACCTCAATATACAGAAAAGACCAACTAAAACATGTGAGACCTGTTAAGTGTCACATGAACTGTATGCTTTAAAGCAAATTGATTACTAATTCCTGGAGATGAATTTGTTCAAGCCCATTTAAAACAAGTTCCCCACTGTAAGGAAGCATTCAGAAATCAAAATCTGGAAGACAAAAGTGAGATTCAACTCTGACCTACAGGCTGCCTAATAAAATCCATTCTGACTCACTTCTTCAGCTTCCAGTGGTGCTAAGTTCTCCTAGCACATGTAATACAATCCTCACTTGAATTTCTCAGGTGCTCATTACTGCTGATGGGTAATGCACCGAATCACTGAACCCTTGTTTTTGCCAAATTGACTCCCAAGTCATACATTAGAATTGATTTGCCAAATATCAAACTAACCCTTGGTTCCTACAGTGCAATTAAAAAAGAACTTACAAGTTAAAAACAATAGTAGAGAAGTCACCTCTAAAATGTTTCCATTTGGGAAAAAAAAATACTACCTACTTAACACATTAATTCCTTTTGACAAGCCTTAGCTTCAGATGATTTGGGTAAAATTCGGTATGTCGTTCTTGGCATTACTTCCTCACTGGAACCTTGACAACAATAATTCCTCTTTCTTTGCAAAGACCAAAACTGTAGTCACCACAAATCTTGGATTAAATGTATCTTACTATTTACATTCAAAAGTCATCCTTGTCTCATTGCCCCCTTTTGACAAAAGGTACAGGGTGAGAGTTCATGAAATGCAATCTCTGAAAACTTCACGTATATATTTACATGAACAGAAATATGCATTGACATGGTGGTTCAGTTTAAAGTGGCACAATTAAAAGCTGCTTTGCAGTAATCAGGCCAGTTTTTAATAAGCATGGGTACATGTTTATATTTGGTTCTGTAGAATACAACATAGATACAGAATAACCATCAGCTCCAGGATTTGATTTACAGGTTACTGACATTAGGGGTATTAACAAAAGGAAAATAGCGCTGAGAGGTAATTATTTTATCTTAGCTTCATGAGGACTTTTTTGAAAAAAAAATTCTCTAAAGTGAATATGAAGAGGATAACATCTTGAATGTAATACTTGACAGATTCTATTATGGATTCTGTCACCTTTTAGTATATTTCCTAACCATGCATACAATAGAAAAGGGCAAGGAATTAATCAGGTTGCCAGAAGAGTTGGGTTTCACAGCATGCAGAAAGCACTTCAGCTACATTATTTGCACAATTTCTGTAGGGAATTGTGCAATAGAGGCCTTAAATTTAATATGTCTGGCCCCCTTCCACCTGGACTCAGTTCAAACCCATTGCCTGCAGCTTGCTGAATCCAGAGTGGGAAATCAGTCATTATATTAGGAACGGATGGCAAATGATTCCAATTCACATTTTTCAGCTGGTATGTTTTTTAACCTGGAGCAACACCAAATTGGAAAATTCTGCAATTCTGCAAGCTGGGCACGAGATCTGTATTGCAGTCTAAATACATTTCTAGTTTGAGGAAGCTGACAAGATGATTTTTCCTTAGAATTTCTTTAGTTGCTGTGCCACTAAGAGAAATTTCAAGGTCTACCATACCATCATTAACTTCCTGCTGGCCTTTTGTTTCTCACTGGGGGCTGGAGGATGGTGTCAGTACAATTAAACTGAAATGATCTATGTAACCATTGGCCTGACTCCTTCATGTTTATGAACACATTTTGTACAGAGAGGCCATAGTCCATAAAGATGAAAATCTCTTGGAGATAGTATTTTTTTTAAATAAAGAAAGCAATGTTATTTGAAAAAATGGGTAAAGGAAATGAAGTGAGTGAGAGAAAAAGAAACACCAACCAGCTCCCAAACACATGAAAATGTGGTCAATCATTTTAATAGCAAGGAAATTCAAAATATAATACAAATGAGATCTCATTTCTTATTGGTAACATTGAATACTAACATCCAGTGCTGGTGAAGATATGGGGCTACATGCTTTACTGATGTAACAATGCACTTCTATAACCTTCATTAAAGTGATCTATAAATGTAAAAAAAAACTTAAAATGTTCATATCCTTTAACCTAGAAATCTCAATTTTGAGAATATACACAAAAAGTATGTAAACTTGAAAGTACAAGTATGTTTAGTACAGCATTATCCAAAATGGCAAAAATCATTGAAACAACCAAGAAAGCCATCAACAGAGAAATGTTTAAGTTATGGTAAATAAAGTAACTGGTATGCAACAGTTGTAAAATTGGCTGCGTAAGTATTTAACTAGGGGTTGTTATATAACATACTGCTAAATTAGGAAAAAAGCCAGGTACATACTATGTTGAGTATAATCAACTTTGAAAAATGAAACAAATTATAGACATGAATATGAGTGTGCAT
This sequence comes from Manis javanica, assembly GCF_040802235.1. Taxonomy (NCBI): domain Eukaryota; kingdom Metazoa; phylum Chordata; class Mammalia; order Pholidota; family Manidae; genus Manis; species Manis javanica. The sequence goes on along the minus strand of NC_133169.1, from coordinate 60,404,314 downwards.
TTGTATATAGTGCATATTTTGTGGAGAAATGACAAAGAAGTGGAAGTGAGGAGTATTAACACTTACTTATACAACTTTGTGTTTTGAGTTTGTTAAAATAAGTATGCCTTATTTATGCAATCAAAAATAAATACAAAGGAGGGGAAGGGCAATTAATTGTGGAGTTGCAGTTCAGAGGTCTATCAGGTTCTCCAAAAAGTACCCATAGGATGTGGAAAGATTTATTTAAAAATTTTAATATTCATATATAATAGAAAAGATATATATATATGTGTGTGTGTGTGTGTGTTATACAAATATAAATAGGTAGAGATATATACTTAAATACACAGATACATGGACTTATTTTAAGCTCACACAATTTTGGTGCTGACAAGTCAGAAATCTGTAGGGTAGGCTGCCTCAATCGAGTTGTAGTTTTCCTTTGACTTTAATCACACATCATGGTAGTACTAAGATATGCCCGAAGGGATTTCCTGTATTCCAGATATATTCTTCATTACCTCCATTAAGGAACAGTAGTCCAGCTTTCCTCTCAGCCAGTACATCAACAATATTAATACGTTAACAGTACGTTAATCAGTACATTAACAGGTAGGCTTCTTTGTCAATTCAGAGACATGAGGAGCTCAAAGAGGCTAGTGGCAGTGCTAACTTCCAGTTCTATAGAATTACTGTTGTGCCTTTTGTGGAATTCTTCCTTCCTCTGGAACTAAGACCTCTAGGCACACAGAATAGAAAGTCATGGGAATAGGAAGCAAAATTTTTGCAAGTGGGTCATGAGGAGTAATAGTGAATGGTGGCACTCCCGTTTCCATCCCTTGATCTCTAGACAGGTGAATCCTAGCTATGGGGGAAGCAGCACCATATATAGGAGCACATACAGCCTCCTTGAGAACACTGGCCCAGGCTTCCAAGATATTACTGCGTAGATAGCACTGGGGTTGAGTCTGGAGTTAGAAGGCCATCCCACCATTCTATCAAGCCAGCTGCCACTGCATGATGGGAAACACGATAAGTAAATTCCATAAGCGCTGGCCCACTGCTCCTCTTCACTTGCTGTAAAGTGATCTCCTTAATCAAAGACAACGACACATGGAACACCATTCCATTCTGTAGGTCTATCCATGGTAGTTTTGGCAGAAGCATTGCATGCAAGGAAGGCAAATCCTCATACAGAATTACTGTTCATTCCAGTAAGAACAAAGTACCACCTCTGCCATGATGGAAGCCATCTAGAATAATCAACTTGCCACCAGTACCTGGCTAATCACCCTGGGGAATGGTGCTATATTGAGAGCTCAGTGTTGATCTCTGCTGGCAGATTTGGCACGCCACAGTGCTTGCCACCAGGCCAGCCTTGGCAAACTAAAGCCTGGGTTATCACTGAGCCCCTGTGTAACCTCCATCCCTGCTACCATGACCTTTTGGTCCATGAGCTCATTGGGTGATGACAGAGGTGGCCGGGAAAAAAGGCTGACTGGTGTCCACAAGTCAGGTCATCGTGTCCACTTGATTATCAAAATCCCCTTCTGCTGAGGTCAGTCTTTGGTCAGCATTCACATGGAACACAATATTTTCACATTTTTCACCCATTCAGAGAGGTCTACATGCCATGTCTTCCCCAAATCTCCTTGTCACCGATTTTCCAATCATGTTTCTTCCAAGTCCCTGAGCCAAACAATCCAGTCTAACAGTAAGCCACAGTCCCTGAATCAATATTCACTTGTGTTTTTGCTGTTTCTCCTTCCAAACAAAGTGAACAACTAGGTATACTTCTTGAGGTTCTGCCCACTGGGAGGAATCCCCTTCACCACCTACCACAGGAGTGTCCCAGAGAGGAGCTGTGGTGCTGTAGCTGTCCACTTTGGGGTGGCATTTGCATATTGTGCAGAACCACCTATAAACCAGACCCAGAATTTCTCTTCCTCAGTTAGTTATGGGGGGTAATTCCCCATAAGGGTACAGGTGTAAGCTGGGAAAGAGAAGATATTGTAGCAGGAATGGGGACCACAGACATTTGAGACACTTCCTCATGTGATTTATGTGTACTTTCAGGGCCTGGTCCCAACCAATCTCATAAATTCCTCTCTCTTGTGACGGAGTGTTGCTCTCCAGGCTGAACTTTATGGTTTGGTGGGTCAGATTACACCCAATTCCTGACAGACAGCTTACGTTGCATGGTAACTTGGTAGTCCATGGGTTAAGTGTTCAGTCTTTAGTAAGGCCCAGTTTCAGGCCAAAAGTTGTTTTCCAAAAGGAAAATAGTTATTCACAGAGGATGGTAGGGCTTTGCTCCATAATTTAAGGGCCTGTGCTGTAATTCAGCTATAGGGACCAGCCAAATATTCCAAACAGCATCCTTATCTGGTACTACCACATCAAGCACCACTGGCTGGTCCAAGTGGGAGAGCACCTTAGACCATGGCAGAGCATTCTCTTAGGCTGGGCCCAGCTCAAAACTAGCAGGTTTTCTGGTCACTCAGTAAATAGGCCAGACTAGCATTCCCAAGTTAGGAACATATTGTTTCCAAAATTAAAAAACACCTAGTGTGTCATTTTTGGTTTATAGGAGAGGTCAGACACAACAACTGCACCCTAGAGGGGATATCTCAATATGCCTCACACTACTAGATCACTAGAAATTTCACTGAATTTTTATCAAATTTATTCCTCTGACATACAAATGTCTTCCCAATAAGTCTAGAAGAGATGCTACTTCTTGCTCACTAGGTCTAATCAGCATATTGCCATCAATGTAATAGACCAATACAATATCTGGCAGAAGGGAAAGGCAATCAAGATTCCTGTGAACTAAATTATGACATGGGACTGGAGAGCTGATGACACCCGATGTAGGACAGTGAAGGTCTACTGCTGGCCTTGCCAACTGAAAGCAAAGTGCTTCTGTAAGTTTACTAATAAGCATGGAGAAAAAAGCATTTGCCAGATCAATAGCTGCATAGGTACCAGGGATGTGTTAATTTGCTCAACCAAACCACATCTGGTACAGTAACTGTAACTGGAATCACTGCCAAGTTAAGCTTATGATAATACTCTGTCATTCTCCAGAATCCATGTGTCTCTGGCACAGGCCAAAAGGCAAATTGATTGGAAATGTGGTGGGAATCACCATTCCTGTATCTTTAGGTTCTTGATAATGACACTGATATCTGTAATCCCTCCAGAAATATGAGATCTCTTTTGGCTTGCTATTTTCCTAGGAAGAAGCAGTCCTCATGGCTTACTCCTGGCCTTTCCCATCATAATAGCACCCATTC